>NC_037332.1:46187500-46812500 GCF_002263795.3 Bos taurus | reverse complement strand
CCTACTCTTTTCTAGGGCAGAGAGGTTAAGTATTTTGATGTAAAAGGCCTTCTATTCCAATTGAATTATAGTAAACAAAGCTCCTATTTATGTCAACCAAGCACTTACGCAGAGAAGGTGACAATGTCAGCAAGTCTTCTTTCACATGCTTAATGTGCATAATACTTAATCAGAAGTTGGCCATGACTAGAGTGGCTTTCCCAAAGATCCACAAGCTGCAAGTGGTTCTGGCCTCTCTCTAAATCCCCTTAACATTTAGCACTTCTTATGATGTTTATCGGAGAAGGCAATGGCACCCCTCTCCAGTACTCTTGCCTGGAAAATCCCATGGACAGAGGAGCCTGGCGGGCTGCAGTCCATGGAGTTGCTACGAGTCAGACACGACTGAGCGGCTTCACTTTCACTTTTCACTTTCATGCATTGGAGAAGGAAATGGCAACCCACTCCAGTGTTCTTGCCTGGAGAATCCCAGGGACGGCGGAGCCTGGTGGGCTGCCGTCTATGGGGTCGCACAGAGTCGGACACTACTGACGCGACTAAGCAGCAGCAGCAGCATGATGTTTATCAGAAACCACCCTCCATTACAATTGTTTGTGTTCTTGTGTTACTTTCTTTTTTGCAGTATAAATTCCTTGATGCCAATGCCACATTTTAGGTCTGTCTTTCCCACAGTAAACTTCTTGGTGTTTTGCATAAAGTAGACCCTCAAAATACATTTGTTGAGTGAATATCTGGATAAATATATAATGGCCATAGTTGTAGGCTAGTGATTCGACTATAATAATATGCTGAATACTAGACATAGATTGATTATTCAACTCACTGAAAATGACATAAAGGAATTTTCCCTCAAGAATCAGTTACTATCTATTACAAAACCTGTAACTTAGATTTAAGGTTAAAAAGCAGAAAAGAAAAATGTAGCTTTGGTGCAAGGTCCTAAGATAATCTGTCTTTGGTTAGAGACAAGAAGATAAAGACTTTATTTAAAAGGATAAATGAACAAACAAACAAAAACTATAATTTTTCAAAGATAAAGGAAGCACATACTTCAATTGGTAAAGATATTCTAACAGCATATTTGCAGAAAGGACTCTGTTCTGCCATATGCAAGTCCTTTCCATTTGCTTAGATGGTGAGATGGCCTACTCAAAAAGAGGATAACTTCCAAATAAGGGAGTAAAGGGCCCAGATTTCAGGTTTCCTAACTCTCAGTCTTAGAATTCGCATGTCTGGGCTGCACTGTGTTATTCTGGGGGGAGGCACTCCTTTTACCTTTGGGAAAACTGGATTCTAGTTCCAGCTCCACTATATAATAATAAAAGAGCTACCATTCATTGAAAATTTAAAAAGTACACTTTTATGCTATATTATTTAATTAGGACAATAATGCTGTGATTGTTGAGGAAGTAGGTCAAAGATCTTATTTTATAGGTGGCAAAGGTTCATTTAAGAGATGGCAGTTCTAGGTCTCAAATCCACTTCCTTCTACCTCCAAACTCTATATTCTTTGTCAGTTTCTATGTGGTAGCAACAGGCAGCTGCCTACCTGACAGACCTTCTCCGCCTCTTTTTGACTTTGTGTGTGATGGTAACATCCCAACTAAAAGTATTTGGCCTCTAAGATGGCACCCAATGATTTCCCCCTTTAGTGCTTGTCTGGAGCCTCCCACTGAGTGTGGGCTGGACCTACTGATACTTTAAGTAAGTAGAATAGAGCAAAAGTGATGTCATTCCCAAAATTAGGTTAAAAAAGGACTGGGGCTTCCATTTGGGGCTACCCTCCCTCCTCCCTTATTCTCTCTGAGGGAAGCCAACTGCCATTGTGTGACCTGACCTGTGAAAAGGATCTCATCACAGACAACAGAGCAACTCTGAGCAACAGGTAGGGAAAAACTGAGACCAGCAGATCACAACTCATCAGGGACTGAATCCTGCCAACAATCCAGGTGACTCAGTAGAAAAGAATCCTCCTGCCAATGCAGGAGACACAGGTTTGATTCCTGGGTAGGGAAGATCCCCTGGAGAAGGAAAGGGCAACCCCACATCAGTACTCTTGCCTGAAAAATCCCATGGACAGAGGATCCTGGTGGCTACAGTCCATGGGGTCTCAAAGAGTTGGACATGACTGACTAAATAACAAACAACAGTAACAACCATGTGAGTGAGCTCAGAGGTAGCTTCTCCCCTAGTCAAGTCTTCAAGAAACGAAACCATAGCCCCAAAGGATGACTTTAAGAGAATAAGACAAGCACCCAGATAAGACTCTATCCTGACCCACAGAAACAATAACAAATGTTTGTGATTTCAGCTTTTAAAGCAGGATTATTTTCTGTGCAATGACAGATAACTAACACCATTTCTTTGAAGTTGGTACAGGCTATATGACCTATGACATGTAAGAAGTCCAGGGAATGGGACTACAGGTAAAGCTACTGTTTTCCTGATAAAAAGGGATGAACTCAGCAGTCATGAGTTTTTGACACTTGACTTTGTCCCTTCATTCTTCCTGGAATGTAGATGATACCTGAAATTGGAGCCATCATCTTGTAACCATGAGTACAAAACCTACGTGCTAAGAAAGGTAGAGAAAGAAGAGAGGGAAAATCCAGGCCCCTTAAGGCATCATGGAGCTGTCATACCAACACTGGAATGCCTTCCTCTTGACATTTTGTGGCAAAAGAAAAAGAAACATTCTTTGAGTGCTGTTCTTTAGAGTGAAATGCAATTCTAACTAATTTAATCATTTTCAGCTTTGGCTGGATGTTCAATTTTCTCTATAAAATTGGAGGTTAATGACAGCCTCCCTTTCTACCCAGACAGGTGTATTGAACTGTTTTGTTCTCAAAAACACATAAAATAAAAACAAAGCATTATTGCTCTTTTTTTGAAAAAAATCTAAAATATTATTAACATTTAATGTCAAGACCACGAATAAAATTACTGACAATAAATAGATACGTTTAAATAATTAACTTTTAGCAGTATTTTTAGTTTACTATTAAGTATTTGAAAATAAATGTGTAGGTAATTATTTTAATAACTGGATCATAAAAATTGTAATGTAATTCAACAATAATACCAATATAAGGTGTTAAAGCTCTCCCTTATGTGATATACAATTTTGATGAAGCTGTTTCTATGTTTCCAAAACAGTTCACAAGAAAATCAGAAATATAAGCCCAATAAGTAGCCAATTAAGTTTGATACTTAATACATCACCAGCCAGTATCATCAATGTAACTGACAGCATATTGCCCACAAAATGATGAAACAGTATTGCCCTGGGCTACTGCTATCCAGGGTATACTTAGGATGCTACCCGAGAAGTATCCTGGTGTCTTTGTTTTTGCACAGTGGGGTGTCTATTTTCAAATCAGACTCCAAACAGGAAGCATTTCTTCCCACCAAGGGAGATTTAAAACCCACCTCCTATCTTTGCAGCATACAGAAGACATCGATTACAGCAAAGAAAACACAGATGGGGATGTTCAGGCTAGAGTTACAGCATTACATGACCACAGCCAGCAATTTGCAGAACAAACTCATGAGAAGCAAAGCCACACTTAGAAATTCACAGATAAATCAAGATTGCACTTAAGGACTGTATTTCAAGAGCATAAGCAAAGAGGAAGAAAACACAGTTATAATGAGCCTACAGCAAAAAGCAGACATCTCAGCAGATGCAAAAGCATAGGAAAAATTTAGTTTGGACTCAGATTATTTCTATGTCCCCACTTTTATCAGGGGTCCTTACCTACTGCTACTGCTGCTGCTGCTAAGTCGCTTCAGTCGTGTCCGACTCTGTGCGACCCCAGAGACGGCAGCCCACCAGGCTCCTGCGTCCCTGGGATTCTCCAGGCAAGAACACTGGAATGGGCTAGGACCAATGTAAAAAACCATTATGTAGCATATACAATGTATCACACTTAAGAACATGCAGACAGCTATAAAACAGTCATAATATGTAGTGAGTTCAACTGTTCTCAATAAATCCTCAAATTGTGTTCACAAAGCATCAGAATTAAAATGATGCTAACAGTACCTAACATTTATTGAGTGCTTACTGTGTGCCAAGTTTTGTTCTAAGTGCTTTACATGGACCAATTCATTTAATCCTCACATCTCTATGAGTTAAATGTTTTAGTATCATCCCCAATTTACGGATGAAGAAACTAAGTCACTTTTCCATAAACTAGGAGGTACTATTGTTTTTCCAACAGTCATGTACGAATTTGAGAGCTGGACTTTAAAGAAGGTTAAGTACCGAAGGATTGATGCTTTTGAACCACATGTGGTGCTGGAGAAGACTCGTCAGGGTCCCATGGATAGCAAGGAGATCCAACCAGTCAATCCTAAAGGAAATTAACCCTGAATATTCATTGGAAGGACAAATGCTGAAAGTGAAACTCCAATACTTTGGCCATCTGATAGGAAGAACTGACTCATTGGAAAAGACCCTGATGCTGGGAAAGACTGAAGGTGGGAGGAGAAGGGGGTGACAGAGAATAAGATGGAAGGATGGCATCGCCAATACAATGGACATGAGTATGAGCAAACTCGGGGAGATGGTGAAGGACAGGGAAGCCTGGCATGCTCCAGTCCACAGGGTCACAAACAGTCAGACACAACTTAGCAACTCAACAACAACAACTAGGAGGTGATAGAGCTGTGTAGATAATCCCACTCTAAATTACACTAAAAAAATACATTCAAATTTTATTATCTATTGACTAGATCAGACTTAATCTGGCTACTGGAGTCAAGAGACTGTTCTCTACTGTGGGAAAACTAAGTAAGCAACCCATCTTGTAGTAATATGACTAATAAGACTTAAGTTTGGGTATGCTAACCATGTATTCTGGTTATCTATTGCTGGGAAATAAAATATCTCAAACCACCCCAAACTTAGTGGCTTAAAACTACAACAACCATTTTATTTTTGCTCATGAAACCACAGTCTGGGCAGCAAATGTCTCTGTTGCACATATCAATATCAACCAGGGGTAGCTGAAAGGCTGATGGGGCAGGAGGATGCATGCTCAAATCATCTGAAAAGCCACTCACTCATTCAGTAGATCACTGTCATCAGAGAACACCTTAACTCGGGCAGTCAACCAACATACCTATACATTTCCTTACTTCAGGATGGCTGAATTCCAAGAGTAAGCATGCCAAAGAATAAAGTGGAAGTCCATGGCATGTTTATGACTTAGCTTCAGAAGTCACGTGGTATCACTTCCAACTACTAGTCAAGGCAATCATAAATTCAGCTCAAGTTCAAAGCAAGAAGACACAGACCCTACCACTCGATGGAAAGGGTGCCAAAGTCATACTGTAAGACCAGCTGGTGGCAGGAGATATATTGTGGCAGCCATCTTTGGAAAATATCATCTGTCACAACAAGGCAATTAGCTTTCCAAAAGCTAAACAGACCTACACAATAAATAAATGAATAAAATAAGTGATGTCAACAACATCCTAATACCTCACAAGTTATTTTTAAAATAAAATTTTCACTGCTTAAATTTCCTACTATAAAGCTCCAAGACATTTCCATTTAAAACTTAAAGGTATGTGATCCAAGTTCAACCTTCTGGGAACCTAATCTGAGGTTAAATCACTCCTCTAATGGTAAAAAGGAAACAGGACTGGTATCATGAAAGATTAGAATTTTTCTATCGCGTTAAACTGGACAAATGTATACTGCCACCCTGGTTTCAAAGATAAAACGTCATTTTCAAGTAACACCTACTACCTCTGAAACATTTCCTCCTGCCCTAAAAAACACTGTAAATCAAAATCTCAGATCACTTTACCAAAATGGCATGCCATTTAGAGATCCTTCACTGAGGACACCAGAAAACAACTCCAACACTAATTCCTGTGCCTCTGCTCAATGATCAGCAGCAGTTACTGATTTCATTCTGATTACAAGTGCTGAGTCATTTTGTGTCTAAAATTCAGGGTCATCTTTTTAAATGTGCTGCTTACTTTTTCTCTTCATCATCACTTTGCCCTTGAGACATACTGTTCTCCAGCCTGAGATGCCCTTCCCCCATCTGACCTAAATCTTATATGTTACTTAACTTGATTGGAAATCTTGATTTCTGCACTCCTTCTGAATCCACACGCAGAGATACACTTGTGTTAACAAAATTGGGATCTGAAAATGATGTGGAGACATAAGGAAATTCCAAGAAGCTCAGAGACATCCTATAAATGTAAAGAGACATACAACAGTTTTCCCTATTTAGGGTCTGCCAGGCAAATAAAGGGTTCAGCAAGAGTATTTGAGCTTTCTGGCTTAACAGGATAAAGCTTACCAGGGTCAGAAGAAGGTGAAATAAACTGGAATAGAGCTGAACTCCTGGCTGTTTTCTACAAAGGAGTGAGGAATAAGAACCCAGAAGGTAGCACCTCAAGGTGAGCAGGTAGGAGAGGAGAGACACAGGATTTATTGTCTCCTCTTGCCAGAATATAAGTTCTGTGAAGACAAGGGGAGTTGTTGGTTTGTTCACAGTTGATACATCCAGCACCTAAAACAACTTAACCAGTATTTGTTGAACGAATGAATGGTATTGATAGATGGTAGTAATTCTGGAGATTCATTTCACTTAGAGATGGGAATCCAAGTTTTTCCTCTCTTGATGGCTGACTCTGCCCTTTAGACCTCTGCCCACTTATCAGCCTACTCATTCTCCCCGGTCACCGGTCTCAACCATTGTAGATGCTAACTTCTGTCTGGAGAAGACAGCTGGAGTGCAGTGCAGGGCTGTGTCTTCTCATTACTGATATCTGCCAACATAGAAAATCTACCCAGGTGAATTCAACATGTCATCCTTGTGGTCCAGCTGCAAGAATCCCCACCCCTTCTGGAAAGGGGCTCTACCTGGAGCACATTAAGCTGACTTTCCATTTACATGGTTGAGAGGCCACAGAGTAGACCCAAAGCTTAGTACTCACGCTCTTGCTGGCCCCACCAAAAATAAGCAAGGAAAAGGTTTTCCCTTCATTTAAGGTCTTTTTTGTAGAAGACTGCCCCTTTTCTCTGCCAGTTTTGATGCCACCTCTGCTTTCAGAATTGCCAGTCAAGAGCACTACAGTGTATAAGGCCACAAGATGGGCTTTTCTCTTCTTTTATGCTCTCAGTAAATCTACCCTGATTTCCAAGCCGACCTCAGTCACTAAGTTGTGACCTATGGCCAAGTCATTTAACCCCCAGGGCCTCTGTTTCTTCATTTATAAAGGCAGAGATCGGAAACAGATAAACTTAAGTCTCCTCTAGTCACAAATTCTTCAAATCAATAAGTAATTAAGAAAGGAGTCCACACAATAATCTTTCTGCTAGTGTAGAATAATGGAGCTAATTAACTCTTTCTTGTAATCTAATGGTGCCACTTAGTTCCCTGCCCAATATATAACCAATGTTTACTAGGCACGCACCAGATGCACAGTGTGGGGCTACCTCTCTGATGTTCCAGAACTTGTATGTTTGAATAACAACCACTTGACTTTTGATCCATGTTTTGGGGGCTTCCCTGGTGACTCAGACGGTAAAGAATCTGCCTGCAATGCAGGAGACCTGGGCTCGACCCCTGGATTTGAGAAGATCCCTGGAGAAGAAAATGGCAACCCACTCCAGTATTCTTGCCTAGAGAATTCCACGGACAGAGGAGGCTGGCGGGCGATAGCCCATTGGGTGGCAAAGAGTAGGACACAACTGACTAACACTTTCACTTTCACTTTTACTTTGGGAACTTTAGGTTCCTGTCCCAAATTCTGATGGTTCCTGTCCCAAATTCTGATATATTGTGTGGTTTGTTCACTGATCCAGTTATTCAAGAGACAGTTAGTTAAGAAGCTAAGTGCTTATTGGTTAACTCTCAATAAAGGACTGATTTGACAATTTTATAAGGGAAGAGCTGACTTTTTGAGATTTTCTTAATTTTATGAACTCGAATAATGGATGGGCAAGGTATCTGGTGATCACAACCTTCATTTAAAAATATTTCCAGAAACTAAAAGCTATCATAACTATCACCTGCTGAACACTTATGATGAACCAGTGCTTTATATTCTACCTCTAAAACAGTCTTCTAAAAAAGGTATAACTAGTCCCATAGAACAGACAGCAAAAGAGACAAGAGGCTGGAGAAGACTGTCATGTGAATCACAAATTCCGGACTCTCACTTTATATTCTACCTCTAAAACAGTCTTCTAAAAAAGGTATAACTAGTCCCATAGAACAGACAGCAAAAGAGACAAGAGGCTGGAGAAGACTGTCATGTGAATCACAAATTCCGGACTCTCACGCCATCATTTCCAAGGGTCACAGCAGTTTTCAACCAGTGTTCTAACATTTCTAAATTTCTGTGTTAATGTGATACTCTTACATGTAAACTTGCCACAGTTTCACAATTAAAATACAAACTTATTCATTGGTGTTAGTCACTCATTCACATCTAGACTCTTCGTGACTCCTTGATCGTAACCCACTGGGCTCCTCTGTCCACGGAATTTCCCAGGCAAGAATACTGGAGTGGGTAGCCACGCCCTTCTCCAAGGGATCTTCCTGACCTAGGGATCGAACCTAGGTCTCCAGCACTGCAGGCAGATTCTTTAACATCTGAGTCACCAGGGAGAGCTTCTTCTTTGTTGTTACTCTTGAGTGACAAATTGCAGCACAGCAGGAGAAGTTTTTACCAAATGAATGCAGTCGGGTTTTTTGCCTTGTTGAAAAGTATCAGACTTGAGATTTGTCACACTGAAGATCACTGTGTCCTTGGGAAAGAGCCATGAAAAATCTCTCCCAAGCAATTAAAGGGTGTCTGATCCGTTTGCCATCAGGGTTCAGAATAAGATCCATCTGTTTGTGCCCTAATACAAATGGCCTGATAGCAAAATTATCCTCACTTCCTCAGATGAATACATCTAAATAGGTTATTAATCATCATTATACAGAAAACCTTTCTCTCACACTCAGAGACTTTTTTTTAAAGTTTATTATGGTCAGATTAAAATATAGCATTTCTAAAGTTAAGCTTTAAATTGGTTTTGGAATGACAATAAACTGTCACTACACAAGGAAGAAAAATAATGGAAGGTATTAGTTTGTTAGTGGGAAATGGAATCCCTGGCTCCAGCATGATCTGGCTGACAGCACCAAAACCTTTTTAATGGAATTTTAGTTACAACTGGAGAAATAAATACAATCAGCTCTATCGATTGTGGCAATGTGGGAGGCAGGGAAGAAAAGGATAAATGATGTTAAAGAAATTGCTAATTCCAAGGAAAAATGATAAAACTGCAAGTACACAGATGTTTGGTAAGATTTCATAAAATAAATGAAAGTGTTACTGCTAGTTCTAAAATCATTATATTATGCCTATTCCTGACTAGTAAAAGCATGATCCATAGCAAGATTGAGGGAAATACTGCCTCAGATTCTGAAAAGTTAGAAACCTAGGGAGACAGGAGTCGTTTTGGAAGTTCTGAGGAGACGTGGTTACAGGTGTAAAAGAAAGGTATAAAATACTTACACACTTAGGTTCCAGTTCTAGGTCAAGTTTGAAAAATATAGAGGAACAGAAGCCTATCAACATGAAGAAGCTCATTAACCACTGGAAAGGAGAATCGGGAAAGAAAAGGAAGCTAACAGCCGTAGACTATTCCGCACACCAAGAACTATACTAGGTGCTTTGCAGCCACAAACCCGTGTAACACTTACAACACCCTGTATGATTATTCTCATGTCACATTATTTTCCCAGCATCATTCCCATTTCACGTAGGGCTCACCAAAAGCTCAGAAATTTGGGGTTTCGTGCCCAGGATCACACAATAATGTGGTCAAGATGGGATTTGAATCCCTTATATCAAGTTCTTCCACTACATACACAAATATGTCTGATATAATAGAGAACGAGCTAGGGAGCAAAGGTTATTTAAAAGATTAAACAATGCTCATGAATAATCAGTTCTGCAGTTCTGTGAACTCTACCAAAAAATGTGCAATAAAAAAATGTTTAGTCATGATTAGAGATGTGGCTTCAATTCCAAATTAAAGAGAATAATGGAGGAAACAAATATTTCTTCCATATACCTGCATGACGGAAAAGCAAGAAGTTGTATATAACATCAAGGGCCAAAGTGAAAAATGAAATTATTAGTCCAAATACTGTGTTTCCTGCAAATTATTATTTCTGGAGAGAGTAAAGAAAAAAAAAAGAAAGTCAGCTTGGGCACAACCGACTGTTTCAATAAAGGGCAACGTAGTCACAAATTCATATTGTGGGACCAAATGATTTATTAATAGCGAAGTTGAAATACAGCCAGTTAGATATTCAATGGTGATATAAATGCTGTGCCAGAACAATTTCTTCTACCTAAAATGATACTTAATGATAATAAGTATACTTTAATCAATATTAACTACATCAGCGAAAACACTGGAATTTGTCAAACTGATTTTTTTTTTAACTCTCTAGGGTATATTCAGCCAGAGCCCATGTCAATCTGGATTCCAGTTTAACAGCACTAATGGGAGATCTTGGCCTCAATTTCAGCAGTTTCATGAAAGAGAAAATACTTTCACAGAACAGTACACATTCAGATCCCATCCAAATATGCTTTAAATAGACAGAAATTTCATGGTAGTAGTGAGATGCTTTTAGCCATACTCAAATTCCCAAGAATATTGTGGGTATGTTTTCTTAATAGTGTTGACAGCACTCAGCTGAATCTTGAATCCCATCCACACTAAGGGTTGTGGTCTGCTAATGCAGATATCCAGGACCAATGACAGAGATGTAAGGCAGGATTCATGTTCAGCAAAACCTGAACATGAATTTAGAAGGTAAATCCCTTCTAAAACTGAATTTGGTCAGTGTGCTGCACAATTCTTAGAGAAGCAATAATTCTATTGATTTCAAGATAATTCAGTAACAGAAACTGAATAAGCAAGATGCTTTTGGAAACTGCATCCCTCACTGAAAGTTTAAAACCTGACTGCTAGAATACTAATTTTAAGGGATTTTTTTAAAGAAAAATTCCTTGTTTTGGTTTGACTTTTTAATGCAATTTCAATTTCAGTGTGTTTGGATATATGTCAATTCAGGGAGAAAGTTGAGATCAAACAGGCAGTTGGCTCTTTCAGAGACATTACCAACACGGCCCAATTAAACAGCTTGGTAAGTCTATTCAATGAATGTTTAAGATAAGACATGTACTATAAATGAACTAGACCTAATGCACACCTATAGAACACTCCACCCAGCAACAGTTGAATACATATTCTTCTCAAGTGCACAAAGAATATTCTCCAGGACTGACCATACGATAGGCCATAAAACAAACCTACAAACATATTTAAAAGGACTGAAATTATGCAAAGGATGCTTTCTGGCCACAATCGCATGAAACTAAAAATCGATAAGAAAGAAATCTGGAGATTCAAAAATATGTGGAAATCAAAAACCACTTCCAAGTAAACAATGGATCAAAGAAGAAATCACAAAGGAAATTAGAAAATACTTTGAAATAAATTGAAAATACAGCATACCAAAACTTATGAGATGCAGCAGAAGCATAACAGAGATATTACATGACACAGCAATTTCACTCCTAGATATATCCCCAAAAGAAAACATTTGTGTACAAGTGCTTGTAGTTGAAGGATCAGGGATAGAGAGTGACTATTAATGAGTGTGGGTTTTCTTTGGGGGCAATGAAATGCTCTAAAATTGACTCCAGTAATGGTTGTACAACTCTGAATATACTAAAAGAAATTGAATTGTACACTTTAAATGAGTGAATTGGGTATATAAATTAGACCTCATTAAGTCTGTTAAAAATGTAAATTAATGGTCTAAAACTCACAATTAAAAAAGAAAGAGAGACATCTGACTGCATACAGGTTTTAGAGGCCAGCCACCACCTCAGGCAAAGCAGTGGGACTGAGACACTCTGGTTGCCTCGAGGTTACCTAATGGCCTTGGAGTCTCTAGAAAGAACCTGCTGAATCACCCCTTCCACACCACCATGACCTCCTCACTCCAATAGCTCACTTGGTACTTGAACGAACAGCAGAGCCCAAAACAAACTCACTGATAGCCCTGCCCAGGACCACAGGAAAAAAAAATGGCATGACGTAAAGGAACTGGCTGCTGATAGAGATTGGCCTATCCTGGAAGGCACAGCAGAATGAAATTAGAACCTTACCTAAAACCATATCCCATTGTTTCCATTTTCCTCTGAGTATTTTGGAATTGTATGGATTTCTCTCACCTTCTCACTTCCTTTAAATGAAATTCCACCTACTGAAAGAAGTTCTTTCACCTCGTTTACCTCTCACATCTCATTCCAAATCTGAGAAAAACCTTCATTTCCAGAAAGTCTTGCTAAAGCTTTTTCACTTAAAAGGAAGAAGGAAGAACCAGCACTGATGTCATATCCCATGAATTGTGGTAACAGTTCACCACACAGCTTCCAATTGAAGACCTTGGCAATCCTGGAACAGAGAGACTGACAGAGAAACAAGTACTTCTTAAATCTTGACTGTTCTCCAATAATGGAGTTCTGCCTTTACCCAAGAAAGGTTTCATTGTTTTGTATTGTTTTGCTTTAAATGAAACCTTTGGAAAAAAAATCTACAGCATAAGAGTGGCACTGCCTAAGAATTTAATGCAAAATCCTCCTCTGGAGTATTTTTACAACAAGTCATGCAGTACATAGAGCATAAGTGTTTATTGCTCACACTAAGATTCAAGAAGATGTCATCTCTGTTAAACAAGAATGGGCAGAATAAGAAAAGTGGGTAGTAAAAGAAAAAGCACAGCAGAAGAAATTTAATTCACACCAGAGGCAATATAAAACAGACTTTACACAACAGGAAATGGAATGAAGAACAGACTTGAGAAAGTACTCAAAAGAAAAGAAGAAACTGAAAGGATGAGTCTGCAGGTAACCATTCTGAAGGTCTGAGCAGAAAACCTGCCTATGAATAACAGATATTATTAAAGGAATTAAGGAGTTAAACAGAGAAGGGAAAAGGAACACACCCTGTATTTTGACTTGATTTTTCTCTTGGAGGAAAATAATTCTGAAAGGTTAAGGCATTTTCCAAAGGCCACATGTATAATCTGTGCAGCTGGGATACAAATCCAGATGTATATGATCGCTAAATGTATGTGTTTTGTTAATCACAGCATCCAAAAGATGCTAAAAGAAAATTTTCAAAACCTGGGAAAGGAGTTGCAATTGCTATGTGCTCAGCAAGTTATTTTTAAGAATCTAGAAGTCATATCCATCATTTATAAAATTGCACTATTTCTAAAAGCAAGACAGAGTTTAGAGTCTCTTCTGCAATAATAAATGGAGAAAACAGTGGGGTAATTTCTACAACTGTGCTGTCCAGAATAGTACTTTAAATTAGGGAAAGCAAAAAAACAAAATTTTTTTTTGTAGTTGCTCGGTGGCACTAGTAACTGTTCAAGTGTTCAACAGCCATATACGGCTACTGGCTATTATAGTGGACATCACAGATACATACCATTTCCATCACTGCAGAAAGTCATATTGGACAGGCTAGATCATAGAGTTTTAAGTAAAAGTTCTTAACCAAGTAATTGTATAAGGAAGTTGGAATTTCTGTTTTAAGGGTAGAGAAGATATTTTTTAGTTCTGTACAAATCTCAGAAAATATACTACCCTTGTACCTTTCTGAGAAAAATGCTTGTATATGCAACCCTGCAGACAAGTCTCAACAGACCACAAATCCCACATGGAATTGAATTGTGGGATTCAATTCAATTGCCTGAATTTCCACTACCTATCCCTGATAACTTCATTTCATACATTAGTCTTTCTTTTTCTCCTCCCCAATATCATTTTTTTAATTGAAGGAAGATTACAATGTTCTGTTTTCTGTTTTCTGTTGGCTTCTGCCATACAATAACATAAGTCAGCCATAATTATATATATACCATCTCCTTCTTAGCCTCCCTCCCCTCCCTCCATTCCAACCCTCTAGGTCAGCACAGATTGTCATGCTGGGCTTCCTGTGTTATACAGCAACTTCTCACCAGCTACCTATTTTACACATGGTAGCATTTCACACATTCTTTTTTTAAAATCAATTAACTTATTTTAATTGGAGGATAATTACTTTACAATATTGTGGTGGTTTTGGCCATACATCGACATGAATCACATTCTCCTTTCAAGCTTGACTTCTTCATCCTCTTCCCTGTCCATCTCTCGCTTTCCAATCCCCACAGCTCCTTCTTAACCAAAGACCTTCACCTCATTCCTCAAAGAGCAAATAAAGCAGCTGAACACGAACCCTCCTGGGTCAGGTTCATGTGCATGTGTAAATGAAGAGGAGCCCCAGCTTCTAGAAAGACCAGCCCCTTCGACTGCACCTCAGTTTCTTGCACGTTTCAGAGACTGCACTTCGGCCACTCTTCCTCTTTCCTCGGAAGCAACCAGTCTTCCTCTCCACGAGGTCATGCCCACCAGCATAAAAACATGCTCAAAACTTTTTATTAAAGGATGGTTGGACCCTAAGAACCTCCAGCTATAACCCCATTTTTTTCTGCTCCCCTCATTCCAGTCTCCGTTCAAAGGACATCTCCTCAAGGTGCCTCTCACTGACCATCCTTTCCAAAGCTGCCCACACCTACATCCACAGTTTCTATTACATTGGGATGTTTTCTTCATAACACATATATCAGTAGGAAAAACAGTTCTAAGACTGCAGACTTGTCTGCCTTGTTCATACCGCTCATCTCCAACGGAGCAAAAAATAATAAAGTAATGGTAATTACTGTGCCATGGTCTGAGTATGAGTCATTTCATTCAATTTTCACAGCCTTGAGGAACATCTTATTAATGTCTCATTTTACAGCTCAGAAGACTAAGACCCAGGAAGGTGGTGTAAGTTGCCCAAGGCCATACAACTAGTAAGTGCTAAAGCCAGAGTCAAACCTAAGCAGGCTGTCCCTATGGCCCTTGCTCTCAACCAACATATTTCACTGGCTCCTCCTTACAACAGATACTCTACATACACTTTTTTTTGTCTGTTCATTGAATGGATATTTTAGTCAAGTCATCAAGAAACAAAACAAAACCCTCTTTCAAGAATGAGAGGATTAAGGGAGTGAATAAAGGTTACAAGGATAATGATGACTTGACCACCAATAAAGAAAAGTATAATATTGAGCTATCTATATAATAAATGCATATACGGGAGCAAAAAGAGAAGGCTAAAGGAAAAAACTGCAAAAAAGGATTCATAGTAAAAACAGCAAAAATAAAAATATTGAGAAAATCAAGATATAATTATAAATGATGGCTCCATCTACTCACAATATTTCATTTGTGTTTGCAATGAGAGATGTCTTAATAATAAGAGGTTTGATCACAGGTACTACACCGGACACTTGCTCCCCTAAATGTTTGTCCTATACTTTCCTGAACCCGTAACTTTTCTCATGCCATTTTTATTTCAAAGCCCCAACTTTTCTTCCTCCCTCCCATTACATTTTTCAGACTGAGGGGCTCAAAGAGTTCTCTCCTTTTTGATGTTAAAATCTTTGCTATATACAACACTCAGTGCAAAAAGCTACATGACAGCACATACATTTACATGTATTTTTCTACCTTTTCCCAAGTTGAGTGTCCCTTCAAACGAACCTGGGACCTTTGGGGAAGGCAACTCTGTCTTGTACTGCTCTTTCTTTCCCCAGGGAAAGAGAAATACCATAGTATTTTATAAATAAATTAGGTGAACAGGAGAAGGCAAGAAGAAAACCATATGTATTTAATTATCTAATACTTAGTGGCAGTTTCATATAAAAAAGAATACCATGTTTCTACGAAAAATAAAATGTATGGGAATTAGCAATATTTTCCCTAAGTCTTTATTTCTTTGCTAGTCCAGTTAATAGGAATTAGATATTGGCCATTACTAATATCTGATCACTTTCCATTATTGTGTATCTGCTAATATGTCTAACTAATCATTTTTATCGACCTCCAACACCTCCTTAAAATTGTTATCCCTTTGGAGAGCCTTTAATCAACTACGAACAAAAATGTAAACTGTATTTTCCTGTGAACTTCCATATAGCTCTGCACACACAGAGATCGGTCTGCCTCCATACCTGCAGCAGTTCTAGTAAAGGTTATTTTAAAAGTCAGCAAGTTCATAAGGACAATTCAACAGCAGACAATCAATTCAAGTACAACTGAAAGAACTTGTTATAATTCTTCACTATATTCCAGCTTATAAATTTTAGGTATTCTGCCTTAGACTCTGAATTTTACCCAGGCTTGTAACATAGGGTTTCAAGATTAAGCAAATAAAAACAACACAAAAACAAGATGTCAAATTTAATTTGGATTTTATATAAACAACAAAAAATTTTAGTACAGTTATGATGCTTGGGGTACACTTATACTTTTTAAATATTCCAGAGGTTATATTTATGTTAAAACATTATTTGTTGTTTATCGGAAATTGCAATTTAACTGGCTGGTTTGTATTTTATAGGGCAACTCTACCCTAAAGGATAAAATGTCAGACTTTCCGTATTTCCGGAACCATCTTCACTTAGCACTGATGTCATACATATCTCTGTAGAGATGCTTTCCAGCTAATCCAATCTCTCTGCCTCTTGCTTATCCTTGTTCTGTTCCTACTGGAGATATTTCAAATGAGTTCTGATTATCTCTTCAGATTTTGCTCTAGCTCAGCTCTTTGCTTTAAAAGGGCCAAGTCACCACCAGTATTTCCCAACATGAATTATACTGAAGGCTGATGAGCTATCGAAATTCTCTTCCGCAGGCTCCACAAGTGAAAGAGAGAAGAAAAAATAGTCACAATACATCTGAAGTCATGGAGGAGAGAGAGGCAGAAGATGTGAGGCAATAAATATTTTCCGTAAGACTGGGGTTTGGAGAACTCCAATCAGTCCATTCAATCAGTGTTGACCAGAGGTCACGGGCTCACAGATCCAGACAGGCTTTGTATGACCCACAGAGTTTAATCCTTGGGATTTGGTGTTTTTTTTGTTTTAAGAATTATCAATTAATTACTCAAACTTAATAATGATAATATCCTGAAACTCGCTCTGTGTTTTTTTTCTTGAAAAAGAAGGCCTCGCAATTCTGGTCTTGTATTCCTAAATGATAACCAGAGATCAGAGCCAAGAGGTACCCCAGAATCCCCAAAGACTCCACTCACTATTACCCCACCTGCATCCTCCTGTACATACAAGCTGCTGTGGGGTGTATGACCCTTTCAAACCAACCCTTCACTTTTCACAAGCACATGCAACCAACCATCCTGGCTCCTGCTTCCCATCTGCAGAGATTCCATGAGCTAACTAGACATCTCACACCTAGTAGGTCCCCTGTCCCTACCAATCATTTGCATGACATCCTAGCTGGATAAAGAGTATATTTGCCCAGGGACTTCCCTGGTGGTCCACTGGGTAAGACTCCATGCTTCCACTGCAGGGGGCATGGGTTTGATCCCTGGTCAGGGAACTAAGATCCCATATGCCATGTGATGTGATTAAAAAAGAGAGAGAGAGAAAGAGTATGTTTGCCCAGATGTAAAACAAAGCTGATTACAAACCAAGATAGAGAGTTCTGCACATGAGATAGGGGGAAAATACCCTGGAAAAAATATGTAGCAAGTTATAAATCAAGAGGGAAATGTGAGGTTTAGAATCTAGAATCCCTAAGTCCTTATATTAAATGAACAGTATCAGATTCAAATTCAACTGAACCATATGTAGTATCTTCATTAGTTATCATTAGAGCAATGACAAATGCAACCAGTCCTCCTTATTCGAATCAATTGTAGCACAACTGGTTTTTTTTTTCCTGCTCAAAATGGTGTTTGTAAACTGTACAATCCATCAACACTTGAAGACAACCTGAAGCAAAGCATTTATATCAGCAAGTCTTCATGTTGAAATTCACTGACCCAGATATTACAAAGAAGGTAAATTAAAAACTGCCATAGACTACACCAGTAGAATAATTGGTAAACATTGCACACCAGTAACAGAACAGACTAGAAAAGAGAAGCCTGGTATAGTGCATTATTTCACATTTATTTGGCAAACCTCCTAAGCTTGCAACCTCACAAGGATTCTGTCATCCAAGGTGCTCAACAGCAGATGATACATTTTTCAGAAGTCAATTCCTATACCAAAATAAATTAAAATTCTCTAATAGGTTTCCCTGGTAGCTCAGTTGGTAAAGAATCCACCTGCAATACAGGAGACCTCAGTTTGGCCCCTGGATGGGGAAGATCCCTTGAAGAAGGAAAAGGCTATACAGTCCAGTATTCTGGCCTGGAGAATTCTATGGACTGTATAGTCCATGGGGTGGCAAAGAGTCGGACATGACTGAGCGACTTTTCCTCACTCACTCACTCAATTGGGTTAACAACACAAACCACAATTTTCTTTTATTAGCATAGCCTTATATGAATAATTAGGTTCATGATTCAGGACGTAGTATGTGTAGTTTTATCTCATTTTTAGATAGTCACACAATCCTTTTTAAGATAACCCAGACAAACCTTTTTTCTGGGCAACAGATTTTCCACTTTCCTTTTTTAAAATTAGTTTCTTTTGCCTTTGCTTTCTTTCCTTTTGCCTTAATATTTAACTCCATCTCTAAAGCAAAAGTCCTTTGTCCCTATCAGGGTTATATCAATTACAGTTGGCTTGTCACTACCAGGAAAGGATGCTTGGGGAAGAGAGAGTCAGTCCTCACTCACACCTCCACCCTGCCCGTCAGCACCGTGGTTTCTCCATACCACGTGCCTCTACTCTCCCTGGCTGAGCACTGGCAGATGACAGGCCCCTCTGTGTCCTGGGTCCTAGGAGGACGTGCCAGTTGTCTGGAAGGTCTGGAAAGGCAGCACCTGCCTTCAATCCCATCTAAGGAAATGGGCTACAATCCTATACATGCAACATAAAAGCAAAATGTAAGTGGAAAACCACCTTTCTGGGCTTCTGGCTGCATCATTCTAATCTCTGCCTCCACCTTCATGCCACCTTCTCGCCATGTGACTGCCCTCCTCTCTCTGTCATAAAGACACTCGCAATGGCAAATAGGGTTCACCTGAATAAACCAGGGTAATCTCCCCATCTCAAAATCCTTAATCACATCCACAAACTCTCTGTTGAAACAGAGTAGTATTTACAAATCACAAAAAGTAGGACTTGTGTCTTGGGGTGGCCACTATTCAACCTACTACAAGATGAGCACAGTGCTAGATGGGAACGGGCTTAACTGGCTGAGAAGCACCAGCCAGCTACACGCTGTCTTTCAATTACATAGTGTACTGGAGATACTACATTCTTACTAAACAAGCCCCAGTTGTAAAAGTCATCCTTTAGCACTTAGCAGCTGAAAGAGTCAAGATTCTTAATCTGGAAAATCACCTGAATGGCAAAGTGAGTTGAACTAAATTAAGAAATTGTTCAGCAGGCAAAACTATACCTCTCAGAACTTGATAAGGACCCTGTTCAGAAAGCACTTCATGAATAGGACAAAGGTCTACTGTTACAAAACTAATACGTCTGGCTAAACAGAGAATATAATATGTTGAAATGTGATCCACCCAGGATACTCTGGTTTGGATGCAAATGAAAGGACAGGGGAGAAAACAAAATATACTTTCTAGGACACCACATGAAAACCCACAAGTGAAATGTGGAGCGTTGCGTGAGAGCAAAACCTACTATAAATAATTCTTAAGTTTAAAGGGAAGGAATAAAATATTACAGAATTGGGAATGAAATTCAGCGTTGAGAAAACAATGAAGATAGAATATAAATAATTTGATCAAGTTTTATCTAAGATAGGCCACAGTCATGGACAAACATTTGAAATGTGTGTAACCAGAAAGAGAGATGAATTTAATATATTATCACAGGATTCAAAGCAATGGGAGAAAACTATCTTCAAGTGAAACCATGGAAGCATTTTTAAAGGTCATAAGCTAGACTTCGGAGAAGGCAATGGCACCCCACTCCAGTACTCTTGCCTGGAAAATCCCACGGATGGAGGGGCCTGGTAGGCTGCAGTCCATGGGGTCGCTAGGAGTCGGACACGACTGAGCGACTTCACTTTCACTTTTCACTTCCATGCATTGGAGAAGGAAATGGCAACCCACTTCAGTGTTCTTGCCTGGAGAATCCCAGGGACAGGGAGCCTGGTGGGCTGCCATCTATGGGGTCACACAGAGTCGGATACGACTGAAGTGACTGAGCAGCAAGCTAGACTTGCTGCATTAACTTCAAAAGAAGACAAATAAAATATCAACTTATTTTCATCACTGGGGGCATTGAAAGTAAGTTTTACTTCCTTATGAACATCTGACCTAGGCAGTCTTTTCGTAAGTAGGATGGGGGGAAATATTCTTAACGGCTTGCTTCTCTCTTCCCTGTTGGCACCTCAGAGAAATACTCAGATATTTCAGATACCAAGTTTTCATCCCTTCTTCTACATCTAATCTGAATTTTCAGATTAGAGTCTGGCGATAACATCAGATAGCTGCTGCTGCTGCTGCTGCTGCTGCTAAGTGGGGTGCCATCGCCTTCTCCAACATCAGATAGCAGGTCTTCATAAATATAATGTTGAAAACACAAGCACTATGAGCTGAAAAGTCCTGAAATACAGACAGTCAGGGAATTATCAGAAATTCACATGATTTGAGTTCATTTGACTTTATTGAGTGCTTATTATTAGCCAGGGCTTCCCTGGCGGCTCAGATGTCAAAGAATCTGCCTGCAATCCAGAAGACCTGGGTTCAGTCCCTGGGTTGGAAAGATCCCCTGGAGAAGGAAATGGCAACCCACTCCGGTATTCTTGCCTGGAGAATCCCATGGACAGAGGAGCCTGGGTGGCCACAGGCCATGGGGTCACAAAGAATCAGACATGACTGACGTGACTAACACTACTATTATCCAGGCACTGTGCTAACTTTGATGATTTCTTTAAGTCCTCACAAAAGTCTTATGAGGGAAGTACCATGTGCATGGAAACTTTGCAGCCAACAAGCATATAAAGTCATGATCCCAAGACTAGAAATAGCAGAGTGACGATTTGAATGCTGAGTCTAACTCCAGATGGAACTCCCTCTTGCTGCTGCTGTCTGATGGCACAGTTCTCTTTCTGAATGCTCACTGCACACCTGGAACTGCCCAAGACAACCACCCAGATGAAGATATGCCTCCGACCTCCCTGGGAGTTAGATACCTAAGAGTAAAGCCAGTTAAGGAAACTGCCACACAAAAAGATTATGCAGCTTGCCCATGGCCACACAGTTAGTAAACGTGTTGATCTATCACAGGTAGATCAACATTTCAACACAGGAAGGGAAATTCTAAAGGTAGTGTCCTTGCCAAGTGCACCAACAATAAAGACTTAGTGATTTTTGTCACATTTCCTAAAACCTTCTCAGACCAAGTACAGAAAAGGAACCCACACAGCTAATCTGCCTGGTGAGGAATGACTACTTTAAACCTCCACCTCCCCTCACTTCTAGCCTCACATCCACATGCCAGTTCCATGGCTTTCCAAAGGTGAGGATTAAGTAGCGTTGTCACTTTTAATACATTTTGAAGGGGAAAATGCTGCCAGGTTTTCTAATGACCTGATGTGCTAAGCATAAGTAAACATAAGAAAAGGAATAGAAAGAGGCACCTATAAACAAGTCAGAAAAAAAATGCAAGCACCAAAGGCAAGTCAAAAATCACTTTCCCACCACTACCTGTGTTCAGTCATGTAGGCATCAACTTTTTTAAAAAGCTACACTGCCAGCCTTTATCTGAGGAGTCTTTCAGGTATATTGAAGAGGCTGCTGGCTGGCATAAACCTGAAGACAGAGGGAGGAAGAGAGGAAATAATTTGGTCCAAAGCAGAGCTAAGCAACAAGTAAACCAAAAGGGGCTTTTGTGTGTGTGTGTGTGTGTGTGTGTTGTTTTTCCATTTACCATGAGAAACTTCATGAACACAATCTATTGCCTTGGTTTGTAGATCCAAATTCAAGCAAGGGGAATGTTTCCTCCAGTTCCTGGAAATCCAGAGCTAGGATGAGGGATGAGCAACCAGTGCTCACCTTTACAACTTCCTTTTAATGTCCATAATGGGAGGGAGAGCATGGTTGTGATAGGCTAGGGGATGGGGTGGGGAGAGGCAAAAAAAAACTCAAATTACTAACTAGGTAGCAGTTATGATTTTCTTCTTGTCTCACACACATACACACACACACACGAAGGACAAAAGGACACTCTGTACCAATGTCCAATACAATTACAAGCATGCCTCATTTTATTTTTTGTGAGTTTTTTAAAATTAATTTTTATTGGACTATATTTGCTTTACATTGCAGTGTTAGTTTCTACTATACAGCAAAGTGAATTCAGCTATCAGTTCAGTTCAGTTCAGTCATTCAATCGTGTCTGACTCTTTGCGACCCCATGAATTGCAGCACGCCAGGCCTCCCTGTCCATCACCAACTCCCAGAGTTCACTCAAACTCATGTCCATCGAGTCAGTGATGCCATCCAGCCATCTCATCCTCTGTCGTCCCCTTCTCCTCCTGCCCCCAATCCCTCCCAGCATCAGGGTCTTCTTCCAACGAGTCAACTCTTCGTATGAGGTGGCCAAAGTACTGGAGTTTCAGCTTTAACGTCATTCCTTCCAAAGAACACCCAGGGCTGATCTCCTTTAGAATGGACTGGTTGGATCTACTTACAGTCCAAGGGACTCTCAAGAGTCTTCTCCAACACCACAGCTCAAAAGCATCAATTCTTCGGCGCTCAGCTTTCTTCACAGTCCAACTCTCGCATCCATACATGACCACAGGAAAAACCATAGCCTTGACTAAACGGACCTTTGTTGGCAAAGTAATGTCTCTGCTTTTCAATATGCTATCTAGGTTGGTCATAATTTTTCTTCCAACACCTATACATATATCCCCTCTTTTTTGGATTTTCTTCCCAATAGATCACCAAAGAGCACTGAGTGTTCTCTCAGCGCTTACAGGAAGCTCTCATTAGCCATCTACTGTATACATAGTGCCAGTAGTGGATACATGCCAATCCTAATCTCCCTACTCATCCCACCGCTCCTTACTCCCTTCGTATCCATACATTTGTTCTCTGTGTCTGTGTCTCTACTTCTGCTTTGCAAATAAAATCATGCCTCCTTTTATGACATGCCTTTTCCTTACAAACTGAGAGTCTATGGCCACCCTGTGTTGTGTCAGTCTCCCGGCACCATTTTTCCAACAGCGTTTGTTCACTTTATGTCTCAGTGTCACATTTTGGTGACTCCTGCAATGTTTCAGACTTTTTCATCATGATGGTATTTGTTACAGTGATAGGTGATCAGTGATCTCGGATGTTACCCCTGTAATTATTTTGGGGGCACCATAAATCACGGCCACATAAGATGGCAAACAATGGATAAATGTGTGTGTGCTGGCGGCTCCACCATGAGCCATTCCCCTTTCTCTCCCCCTCTCCTCAGGCCTCCCTGTTCCCTGAGACACAGCAATCCTGAAGTAAGGCCATTTAACAACCCTGCAACATCCTCTGAGTGTTCAAGTGAAAGGAGGAGCCACATACCTTTCACTTTAAACCAAAAGCTAGACACAGTTATGCTCAGTGAGGAAAGCATGTCAAATGCTGACATGGGCTGAGAAAATCAGCCTCTTGTGCCAGCTTGTGAATGCAGAGGAAAAGCTCTTGAAGAAGGAAATGAAAAGCGCTATTCCAGTGAACACATAAATGATAAGAAAGCAAAACAGTCTTAGCACTGATTGGAGAAAGTTTTAGTGATCTGGATAGAAGATCAAATCAGCCACCAACATTCCCTTAAGCTAAATCCTATTCAAGAGCAAAGCCCTAAGTCTCTTCAGTTCTGCTAAGGCTAAGAGAAGTGAGGAAGCTGCTGAAGAAAAATTTGAAGCCGGCAGAGGCTGATTCCTCAGGTTTAAGGGGAAAAAAAAGCTGTCTCCATAACATCAAAGTACAAGGTGAAGCAGAAAGTGTTGATGTATGAGTCGAAAACAAGACACAAAAATCTGCAGCAGGTTTTTCAGAAGACGTGAGTTAAGTAACAAAGGTGGCTACATTAAACAACAAATTTTCCATGTAGATGAAACAGCCTTATATTGGAAGAAGACGCCATCTAGGACTTTTATAGCTAAAGAAGAGAAGTCAATGCTTGGCTTCAAAGCTCCACAGGTCAGGCTAACTCTCTTGTTAGGGGCTAATGCAGCTGGTGACGTTAACTTGAAGTCCATGCTCATTTTCCATTGAGAAAAATCCTAGGGTCCTTAAGAATTATGCTAAATCTACTCTGCCTGTGCTCTATAAATGAAACAACAAAGCCTGGATGACGGCACATCTGTTTACAACATGATTTAATGAATATTTTAAGCCCACTATTGAGACCTACTACTCAGAAAGAACAAATTTCTTTTAAAATAGAACTGCACATTGACAAAGCACCCGGTCACCCAAGAGCTCTGATGGGAATATACAATGAGATTAATCTTGTTTTCAGGTCTGTTAACAAAAACCATCTATTCTGCAGCCCATGGATCAAGGAGTAACTTCAATTCTCAAGTTTTAAGAAATGCATTCCACAAGGCTATATGGCTGCCACAGACAGTGATTCTTCTGATGGATCTGGGCAAAGTCCATTGAAAACCTTCTGGAAAGGATTCGCCATTCTAGGTGCCATGAAGAACATTTGTGATTCATGGGAAGAGGTAAGAATATCAGTATAAACGTTTGACTTTGGGTGAAGTTGATTCCAGCCCTCATGGTTGACTCTGAGGGGGTCAAGACTTCAGTGGAGGAAACAACTGCACATATGGAGGAAACAGAGAACTAGAATTAGAAGTGGAGTCTGAAGACGGGATTACAATGCTGCCATCTCATGATAAAACTGAACATATGAGGAGTTGCCAGTGGCTTCCTGGGATGGAGTCTACTCCTGGTGAAGATGCTATGAGGATTGTTAAAATGACAACAAAAGATTTAGGATAATACATAAACTTAGCTAATCAAGCAAAGGTGGGGCTTGAGAGGATTGACTCTAATTTTCAAAGTTCTACTAGGGGTAAAGTACAATCAAACAGCATTGCATGTTACAGAGAATTCATTTGTGAAAGAATAAGTCAATCAACACAGCAAATACCATTGTTGTCTTCTTTAAGAAACTGCCACAGCCACCCAAATTTTCAGCAACCACCACCCTCATCAGTCAGCAGTCATTAACATGGAGGCAAAAAGATAATGCCATCTCCCAAGGTTCAGATGATGGTTGACATTTTTTAGCAATAAAGTACTTTTAAACTAAGGTATATACATTGTTATTTTAGACATAATGCTACTGCACACTTAACAGAGTACAGTATAGTATAACTTTTATATGCACTGAGAAACCAAAAAAAATCATGTGACTAGCTCTGCTGCAATATCCATTTTACTGTGGGGGTCTGGAACTGAACACATAACAGCTGCAAGGAATGCCTGTATCCTCCCAAATGCAGAACAACAAGATTTATATGGGAGAAGAAAAGAAATCTATTCAGCATTTATTCAGAAAAGTAATATCCAAAATTTGTGTGACCAGTAAGAAACAATCTATCTTCCTCTTTCATAATTTTTAATAATCCACTACATTTCTTATATGCATGTGTGGGGGCTCGGTCACTCAGTCATATCCAACTCTTTTCGACCCCATAAAATGCAGCCAGCCAAGCTCCTCTGTCCATGGAATTTTCCAGGCAAGAATACTGGAGGGGGTAGCCATTCCCTACTCAAGGGAATCTCCCTAAACCAGGACTTGAACCCACGTCTCCTGCATTGGCTGGCGGATTCTTTAGCACTGAACCACCAGGAAGCCCTTCTTATTTGAGTAGAAAAGCAATGCAAAGAGGTACCCTTCTCTTCCCCCCAAAAAGAGTGAGGCAATATAAAAGAAGAGCGACAAGCAAAGATAATATGTTGTCCAGACTTAGGGATGTGATTATTTTCATAAATATGCAATGGTTAAAAGCTTATTAGACAGATGTGTTCACTCATACCCCTTGTTGCTCCTGTTACTATCATTAGTCACATCTTTCCTTTTTGATGCCTTCCCCACCAACATCACTGGCACCACAGGAAAATTAAGGTCATAGTGTAATAGAAGTTTTGCCACGTAAATCAAAGATAGGATTTTCTTGTACAATCAACGCCTTTGAAATATATACCATAAGCTCATGGGGATGTAACTGTAGTCAACAATCATTAAGTTTTACAAACAGCTGTGTCCCAGCCCTACGATGTGCATTAACATCTCAGAAATAACACTGCCTCTATAAGGATAAGTTAAACAAGAAAAAGTCAAATCATGGCATATTCAGCCATGGAAAACGAAATAGCCCACAGAGTTTCTGCAGAAATAACAATTCATGAATAAAACATCTGCATCATATACAGCTTCAGAAAGAATCAATTATATTAAAGGCTTTCGTGACGTAGGATAATATGCATGTATTTAAACTTTTCTTTTTGACAAATGACAGAATATCATCAAATTCTTCCACATTCATTGAAAAGATACTGCCAGTCTAAATGCTGACAACATCCACTGCCTCTTCACATGTGGTAGAAAAAGGGGAGGATGAGGCATACTGCCTCGTTAATGCTCACATTAAGGCTCAGAATATAGCTTCACACGTAGAAAACTGTATAAAAGTAAAAGAACATCTGCAGAAATAGCCCAATCTCTGGGGGGGGGGAAGTGTGGAGTTTAGATAAGCAAGTCCCAAATTTATTCACCATATTGCATATAAAGACTTATATTAAAGACTTCCAAAAATAAGGCTAGGAATTCATTTAACAGAAGGCCACTCAATACTTTACTATTTACATCCTGCTTACTTTCAAAAATGAATTTGATTTAATGTACAATAAAAGATGGGCTTCCCTGGTGGCTCAGATTGTAAAGAATTAGCCTGCCAATGCAGGAGACAAGAGATGTGAGTTTGATCCCTGGATCCCCTGGAGGACATGGCAACCCACTCCAGTGTTCTTGCCTGGAGAATCCCATGGACAGTGGAGCCTAGCGGACTTCAGTCCACAAGACTACAGAGGAGTTGGACACAACTAAAGTGACTTAGCACCCATGCACAACAAAACACACATCCAATCCAAGCAGATATAATAGCAATTTAGCACAGTGGCTATGAGCCCAGACTCTGGAGGTAGAGCCGATGGGACCTGAACTCCAGCACTGCAACTTACTAGCTTTGTGACCTTAAACAAGCTACTTCACATCCCTAAGCCTCAATTTTCTTCCCTGTAAAACAAAAAGAATACCATCTGATTTCATAGGGCTATGTTTGAAATAACATACGTAACATACATAAAGTGCCAGCGCCAAGCTAGGATTCAAATAGTAATTAAGAAACTACAGATGTTGTATTTTGCAATTAATTATAATAAAAGCTTCTAGAAGACTCTCTGAACTGCCAGGTTGTCCTTATTAACTAAAAAAGAAAAAGTCTGTATCTTTCACTAACAAATATATGAATGCCATATAGCTATAAAAATTAAAGAAACGGACCCCTTCCTGTCTCCAAGAAAAAAGTCATTTCACCTCGTGGCCTAGAAGAAAACGTGCAAACAGGATATAAAATGTGGTTTAAGAATTCATTTTGCATTAAGATTTCATTTGTGTTTGAATGGTCTAAGCAGTTGAGACACCAGAGTTTTATACATCAAACAGCCGTGATTTTGGTTTGAAAGATTTTAAGAGCAGGAACTACCTAGCAGCTGGCTACTTTAATCAAGATTTCTATTTTTAAAAACTGCATCTTCTTGTGTCCCTAGACTGACTTAGCTACAAACTGTTTACCTTGAGAAGCAAGAAAAAAAGTAATTTATTTGGTATTGTAACTCTAATTACTGAAGATTTGACCAAAGGGATTGTTTAGCTTTCTTTCTGAGAGTAATTAGCCCCTGGATTCACCTGCCTTGCTAAAAACATGGACGTAGATGATTATCTTTCACTTAACTTGGGCAGGAAGGCAGGTACACAGCTCTTCTAAAAGCTACGTGGGATGTAATTGGTGCTGTTAAAATTCAGTGTAGCTAGAAGACACTACTTTTGTTTTATATTATTGAGGATTGGAATTCAACACACAAAGAGCGTATTCTTACCCACCATCATTCTCAGAATGGTTTTATATGACACAGACTCTTCAGATGCACGAACAGCTTGTGATTCATGCTCAATTATAGTTGGCCCCAAAACGGTTCTGCCTGTGAATTAAAAACTGACTACAGATGGATTGCTCAATGGTGTCAATGTCCTTCATGGCTTCTCAACATATGACTGAAATGGATGACAATCTGTTGATCCCCAGTCAAGACAGACACAGGACTCAACGAAGGCTTCTGAGGTTGTACATCCTGAATGTGCACCCAGAGAACAGGATCTGGAATTGGCGATAACCGAATGCCACCCTTTTAAAAAAGTTTTTTCTAAACTTTGAATCCATTCTAAAGAAATTCTAGTTGAGGGACCAATAGCAAGATCTACCACTTGGAAGAGAATTTCAAAAGTTCTCCTGATACCCTCAGGCACTTGCTACTTCTCTTTTGACTTTCAAATAACCTCCCCATTGAGATTTTCGGAGAAGGCAATGGCACCCCACTCCAGCACTTTTGCCCAGAAAATCCCATGGATGGAGGAGCCTGGTAGGCTGCAGTCCATGGGGTCGCTAAGTCAGACACGACTGAGAGACTTCACTTTCACTTTTCACTTTCATGCATTGGAGAAGGAAATGGCAACCCACTCCAGTGTTCTTGCCTGGAAAATCCCAGGGATGGAGGAGCCTGGTGGGCTGCCGTCTTTGGGGTCGCACAGAGTCAGACACGACTTAAGTGACTTAGCAGTAGCAGCATTGAGCTTTTACTAACAGGAGAGGAGTAAGCAAAGAAAGGAAGCATGTTGAACCAACACTTGAAACTGTTTTCCAATTGTCTGGTGTCAACCTAGACAAAGCTTCCTTGGGCATGCCATAGCATTGTCTCCAAACCTCTCTTTTCCATAACAAAAAACAGACAAGCATACACATACACACTAAAACTTGTGGATTATGTGAAGCTAAGAGTACAGGTAATATAAAAGAAAAAAAAACAGGATTCAACATGGTGACTGTAGATTACATGAATGAGCCAGAACACAGCAAATTAAACTTAATTTTATATTCCTAGATTAAAAAATTGACTGCACAAGTATAGGATTTGACCTAATAGCCATCAGTGTTAAGAAAAAAAAATAACGATGATAGAAGTGTTTCAGTTGCCTTAAAGCTAAATATGAGTCAACAGTATTACAGCTTCCCCCAAAAGTTAAAGCAATCTGAAATTACATTTTAAATGAGAAGTGCCTAAAGTGAGAAAATGCAACAATTCCTTTCTGTTATGAAAGCTATAACCACACTAGGAATTGACGATTTCTGTTATGGGTGCCATATTTGAGAAAGCCATTGACAAGCTGGAATATACCTGGGTAAGGTGCTAACGATGTTAAGGTGTTTCAAAACCAGACAGATGAATAAGGACCGAAGGAATGAAGATACCAGCCAGACCAAACACCTTTGGAAGAACAGGCTAGTGGTGGTGTGTACATCTCCTCATTAAAACTCACCTGTCAGTAAGAGCTGAGTGCAGAAACGGAAATGTGGGCTCCATACCACAACTCCTGAACCTCTTGTCCTGGCCACAGCTGAATGCTGTTATGTGCTGGGCTCACCTACTTCTAGGGGAACATCAAAACCAAATCTACCAAAGTGCCTTACATTCTCCACTTTCCCTAGTTGTCTCCTAAACTTAGGCCTCTTTACTCAAATAACGGGGCTTCCCTGGTGGCTCAAACAATAAGGAATCTGCCTGCCGTGAGGAAGACCCCAGTTTGATCTTTCTCTGGGAAGATCCCCCAGAGAAGAGCATGGCAACCCACTCCAGTATTCTTGCCTAGAGAATCCCGTGGAGAGGAGACTGGCAGGCTACAGTCCATGGGGTTGCAAAACGTTGGACATGACTGAGCGGCTAACACTTTAACTCACTCAGATATCACTTCAGTTACCTGCTACTCCCCTGCAACTTAGAGGCTAAAATAATCTTTTTTCTCATTATAGTCCAGTTTAGACTAAGCTCTGGAGAAGGAAATGGCAACCCACTCCAGTATTCTTGCCTGGAGAATCCCAGGGACGGGGGAGCCTGGTGGGCTACAGTCCATGGGGTCGCAAAGAGTCGGACACGACTGAGCGACTTTACTTTTACTTTCACTTTAGACTAAGCTTAGCTGGACCTTGTTAATGGTCACCAGGTGGCTGCATTCAGCTGACAGATTGGCTGAGGACTGGACTCGGCTAAGATGACCTGGGCTTCTCTCCTTCCATCTTTCTCCCCTCTCCCCCTCTCTCCCCATGGAGGGTAAAGGGTTCTCTTTCCACTTGGCCTTTCCAGGTAGTCTCTCCAGTAAGAAAGCCAGACTTTTAAATGGTATCTTAGGGCTTTCACATAAGTAAAAGCTTAGTCCCAGAACTGGCACTGCCTCATTAAGGCCACATTTTACTGGTTAAAGCAAGTCACAGACTCAGATCAAAATCAAGGGAAGAGGGTGCTTCCCTGGTGGTCCAGTAGTTAAGAGTCAAAGCTTCCAATGCAGGAGGCACGGGTTTGATCCCTGTTCAGGGAACTAAGATCCCATGTGCCACATGGCATGGCTAAACAGTAACAACAACAAAACTCTTTAAAAAGAAATTCAAGAGAAGGAGGATATGTAAGGGCAGGACACGGGGAGGCAGGGTTCACTGGAGCCACTAATGATGCAGACCACCACGGCTATCATCTCCCCAGCGACTCCAACAGGCACTCTCTCCCTGCCAATGACCACACAACCCCCATCCTCCTGTGCCCTCAACTGTGGCCTCGGGACTTCAGAAACTACCTAACCCCCCATATCCTCAGCCTTTTTGCAGAACAGTCATTTTCATTTCCTTGCTTTCACCTCCTTATCTGAACCAAAACCTGAACTGAAACTATGTCCTACTTTGGGACAAGAACTTAATGTGACACGATCTATCTAAATCCTGAACAACCATTTATGTATGAATGGCATTATCCTCATTTTGCAGAGAGGAAGCTGAGACTCAGAGATGGTCAGGCAAAGGGGAAGAAGGAGAACCAGGAGCCAGAAGGAGCTGTGATGTATTCTTATCACAACTGCACTGCCTGGTCTGGCTATGCTAGTCTCTTCTCATGTCCCTTCCCCAAGACCCCGATATTTGCAGACATGCAATTCCCAGCATGTCCCTATATATTAGGACCAAAAGATAAGCCTCTCTAAAAGAAATCTGCATCAAATCCATTACAGGACTCTGACGGAATGATGAAGAAATGTGTGTCTCATAACAATCATTTTGGAAAACAATTTTCCTTTGAGATATGCTGAATAAATATAGCAGCTTTGTAAATAGAAACTAATTTATGTCTAAGAGAAACATTTTCACCTTTGTGAGAAAACCTATTATTTTTCAATCTACATTTCATAGAAGGTAAACCAGGTAGCTAAAGCATTAGTCAGGTAACATTATAAATTACCACATCATGTAATTTGGGGTAACATTTGCTGGGCAAAGAAAATATCAGGTGCGGCACAGAATAAATATTGCTTTTTCTGGTTTTCAAAGACAGAGTAGACTTCACATTTCCAAACACAAAAGCATATATAAAAACAGGCATTTTTGTTGCAGAAGGATGTCAAAAAATTATTCTTGGTTTTGAGTCAGAACAATGGGATTACAAATGCTTTTTATTATCTTCAAATAGCTTATCTTTTCTATATTTTTAAAGATGAAAATATATTATGTGTGTAATAAAACATCAAAAACAATACGATTAGGGGATGTAGTCCAAAAAGCATGCATGGATGCTCAGTTGTGTCCAACTCTTTGCAACTCTATAGATTGTAGACGGCCAGGCTCTTCTGTCCATGCAATTTCCCTGGCAAGAAAACTGGAATGGATTGACACTTCCTCCTCCAGGAAATCTTCCTGACCCAGGGATGGAACCCACATCTCCGGCATCTCCGACTTTGCAGGCAGATTCTTTACCACCAGGCCATTGGGGAAGCCTTATATATTCTAATAACTTCTCAGTAATTTACTGACCAAATTCTTAATTATTCCATCTATCTATCTACTGCTCAGTTATTTGGCCTCAACTTCCTGGAAAACTGAGAATTAAGAAGAAAGCAAAAAGCCACTAGACAGCCCCAAGACATGTATGTGATAAATCCAGTATTCACACACATTCCTGGGCCTGTTGAGTCCATCTTATTATTTTACAAAAAATTATAATAAACTTAAATGTCTGATAATGAAATCTCTTACAGAATTGGGGAATTAAATAAGGAGGGATAGACAGTAGATGTGTGTGCCCAGCATCCATTCCATCTGACATCCAATGTGTACCAGCCTCTCTATCTAGTTGAATTTGAGTCCTTCCTCCAAGGATATTCTCTGATAACCATGGTAGTATCAGAATTTCCCGTCTCCCTTTCACACTAATGGTTGTACTATATCCAAACCAATAACCACTTAGAATTCCTTGGGGACTGGTTTACAAGTTTGTTCAATCAGCACAAAGCTCAGGATTTCTACTAATAATTCTGAGCAAAGATGCTCTTCTTTTCTGATGGTCAACTGTGCAATACGAATGACCAGATGTAAAACCTGAAAATAATGCAATTATTTTGCACCATGACGCAGGCCATTGCAAAGATAAAAATCACACACCCGGAGGCAGGAGAATGAAGCCAGATCTCTGATCAAACCACACCAGACACCAACTCAGCCTCTGCAATTTTTTGGTTTCAGGAGCCAATAAAACTCCTCTATTGTTTAATTAAGTTAGTTTGTTTTCATTTTGTGTTAGTCATCAGAATCTTGGTTCACCCTGGGGAGTCAGAGTTTACAGCTTTTGTCCCTGTATAACTATTACAGACTTCCCTTTCCCTTCTGAAAGTATTCTGGTTTGAATAACTAATTACGTGTTGTGTGCTGTTGCTCAGTCATGTCCAACTCTTTGCAACCCTATAAACTGCAGCCCACTAGGCTCCTCTGTCCATGGGATTTTCCTGGCAAGAATACTGGAGCAGGTTGTCATTCCTCTTCCAAGGGATCTTCCCCATCAAGGGATGGAACCTGCGTCTCCTGCATCTCCTGCACTGCAAGCAGATTCTTTACTGCTGAGCCACCAAGGAAGCCCCATAACCAATTATATGGATGCCCAAATTATAATTGATATGAGGTGAGGGGAGAGTATCCAGCATTTAGGAGAAGACAAAACACTCACAGTGACAACTGAAAACAATAAAAACAAAGAATGCACAGAAAATAGAGACATCACAATTTAGCAGCAGTTTGAGTCATTCAATATAGAGGCAAATAAGCCCACATGTTATCGATGGTCCTAGAGGCTTATCACAATAAAGTAGCATTTTCCCTAAATTTTCTAAAGACTTTCTTCAAGAACTTTAGCAATCTCACACAAAGGGGTCCTCTGTTGGTTCACTCTGAGAAAAGCTCCATTCTCTAACTCTCCTTGGAGAGTTAAAATATACATGAACATGGTACAGGTTCTGAGTAATCCTAAAAAAAAAAATTAATTTATTAATTTTGTTTACCCAGTACATATCCAATTTATTTGATCACAGAGCATTGCTGCTCAAAGACACCTATTAATATGCAATTCTGCTGACACCAATTTGGGAAAAGGTGCAGTCAGTAATTGATGACTCTGAATCATCCAAAAGAAAGTCATCAAATTACACTTAGTGGTTTTTTTTGTCTAAAAAGTTGAAAAGTATTTAACATTCTAGAAAGATTTCCTTACAAGATGGTTAGCATTTTTAAGAGTAAATAAAACCTCACCTCTTCGTGGTGACTCATTAAGAGTGGTGAATAACAGAATCTCTACTATGTAACTGAACAAGCGCCTTCTAAGGTGCTATGACTTTTTGAAGGCTACGGGTCCTACTTACGTGGGAGAGAAAAAAGGAACAAAAGCATGCACTCATACACATCAGTAATTATATTTAAGTAGAGCTCTACTCTGATCAAAAAATGTGTACATGATATTCTCCTGCACTGTTAAGATGTGCATTATCCCAGAGGTCAAATCAACCGTAATGACTTTACAAGGGACTTGAGAAATTGCAACCTTCGCTAGATAAATTCTTAGCACGCTTAGGGGGCTCTTTCATGCTGAAATATAAACATGTGCTCAGGAGAAATGTGCCAGGGCATATTTCACTGTCCTCAAGAGACATTCTCTTGACTCTGAGTAGAATAAAACAAAAAGCTTCAGAGATGCCCTAAAATCAATCTTGCTCACAGCAGACAGACCGGCATCTTCACTACAGCTCGGGTCTGGCGAATTCTTAGAATTCAGCAAGGCCGCAGAGCTTTGCAGAATCGCTCTGAAAAGACTTCTGACAAGAATTCCACATTGGGTATCTTAAATTGAGAGAGCGAGGAGCGAGCGAGAACGCAGCAAGAATGCATGGCTTGACTAGAACGTCAAATACCCAAAGCCTTGCAAAGAAGGAAGCAAATAATCCTTGATGGAGGCCGTGTGCAAACAATTTGGCTTCAGGGCCGCAGCCATGTTGTGATGGCGAGAGAGCGATTTCCCTTCAATTTCTACAGGAGGAGGAATACATGATTTACGGTTCAGGAGGAGTCTTGGCAGCTGACAGCAGAACAGTTGGCATAAAATCAGAAAGTGCTGCTGGGCCTCAGAAGCAACATCATCCCCACACGAGATGCAAAAACAATGTGGCATTAGCACAGAGCACGAAGCAGAAATGACCTGATGGTCAATTACGATGAGTTCTGGCTACCAGCACTCCCAGCTGTAGCTTATGGCCGGCCCCACCAGCAGCACCACAGTTGCTGTGATCTGCTTCTGTGGACCTCTCCAGAGGCTGAAGGAAGGATTTAAGGGCACAATAACATCTCCAGTCCAGAACCACGTAACTATGGGTTACTAGGAGGTCAGAGGTCCTTCGTGCCATTTGCAGCACGGTATTTTCAATTGCCTATATATTTCTTTAAGATGCACATGATACCATCCCTTGAAAGAGAAACAGCACTTTGCTTCATAGCTTGTGTTTGTGTAAATGTAAGAAAGTAGGTTGAAATGGTTCCTTCCTCTAAAGAAGACAGAAGAAATTACGAAAACCTGCGAAACACTTGAAGAGCAGAGACAAAAGCAGCGGATAACCTGAAATTCACTTATACACTCACATAGACATACAGATTGAACACCAATAGAAAGAATGACTGATAGATAATTGACAGATAAAATGATAGATACATAGATGCATAGATAGGTAAACAGAAAGAACTACTGCTGACAGGTAGATAGATAAACAAACTGGAAGATAACCAAACATAAGGCAAGCAGCCATCGAACAAAGGAGTATTCTGAAATAATCACTAATAGCCTGACCCTTTATACTTATATCAGGAGCATTTTCACAAGCACTTAATGGAAGCCTCACACTGTCCTCTTGGGCAGAATAGGTATTATTTCATTTTAAAAGTTCAGAAGGAGATCCAAAGATACTAAGTGACTTGCTCCCACACTCAGCAGTAGACAGAAATGGCTGGGTTGAGACTTGCACCTGGTTACTCCTGACCTGTTATCCCCTTCACCTTATTTTAACCAGAGACAGAATTCTGGAAAAAAAGGAATCAATGCCTAAACTTCCACTGAAAAGAACAAGTTAGCAACTGATGAAGAGGTTATCTGGACTACTCAGTTGGAAACAACTAAACAAAATGAAATAATGATACTGCCTTGTATCTGCAGAGGCACTTTCATGTGTCATATTTTAAAGTGCTTTGGTATACCTCACGTCCTTTGCCTTTACTTATCCCCATAAAATATGCAGCAGAGGTGTGATTTCCTCCATTTTTGAGACAAAGAAACCCAGATGCTCAGATACTAAATCACTTGCTCAGGGTCACATGAAAGGTTAGGAAAGGAGGTAGAATGACTTGGACCTAGATCAGATGGCAGCTGGTCAATTCCATGAGACACTGTTTAGGACCTAAGCATATTAGCATTGGTTTTTTCTGTTTTCCACTCTCGTCTTCAGTTCCCAATTGAGCCCTTACTATATGCACAGCCCTGTGCTAAATGCTCTGAGAAAAGCAAATAAGACAAGGAATCTGCTTTCCAGGAATTTACAATTTAAGAGAGTGTTGACAGTTATTTGCACCCAAAATACCAGGAAGAATGTGTTCCATCAAAGATATGAACAAATTCAGCAGAAGGGAAAGATTATTCACAAATGGAAAAACTAGGGAGAGGCTCATGAATAGACGTAATATGTCCCAGTTAGTCAGGAACAATCCTAGTTTATACTTGTCCTTTTAGCTGCCTTTTCCACCTTCAAAAGCCCTCATTTGTATGAAAAATTACATGATCGGCCTTTTCATAAAGGTGGTGGCATTTAGGCTAGACCTTGAAGGATGGGTAATATTTCAATGGATGCAGATTTGGAAGAGAATATTATTAGAGGAGGATAACAAGAAAGTCAAAAACAAGGGCAGGAAATGAAAACATAGCCAACTTAGGACGATGGATAATCTAGACACCTGAAACAGTAAGTCAGCAGAGTGTGAGGATTTAAGCTTGACTAAGCGAGGTGCATATTCTGTGTTGTCCTGCCCAGCCTTGATCTTAGGAAAGCTCTGTGTCCCTGTGTCTCAGAGGTGGACCTTCTAGTGAGGATTCTGTCCTTCCCCCAGGGGTAGAAGGCCACCAATACCATTTTCCCTCCTCTTCCAGGCCTACACCACCAAAGAGGCCTTCTCGGTCTCCTGCCCGGGCTTCAGTCTTTGTTATGACCACCCAGTGAAGCCTGTGGAGGAGAACTTCAAGTGGATGCATATCCTTACACTATTCCACATCTGGCCTTTAGCAAGTAATGAACAATTTTAGCTGAATTCAGCGGACCTGTTCCATGGCAGTCCTGCCTTCCTCCCTCTTGGGTTTTGCAACAGAAAAGCCAAGGCCTTCATTCAATCTCTCCTGGGGTGTAGAGGAGAGAGCTGCTTCCCTCGTGAATTTCAGATTGTTGCCCTGCAACCTCAGCCCTGTGATGGGTTCAAGAAAAGTTGTGATTTCGGATATTACTTCTTGGGTCAGGTTTGTACATACCAGGTGGAAGCCAGAAGTGTGAAACTCCTTTTTAAACCATGACCCAGGGAACTCTAGAAGGTCCACAGTGGGGCCTCAGGGCAGCTGAGACAAAGGGTAGGGGGTACGTGGGCCTCTGAACCCTCTATTCCTGTCTCAGTCAGTCAGCTGCACTTTTCAAAACTAATTTTATACACCGAGCTTCTGCAGAAAGAGATATGCAACTGAAAACAGAAGGCCACTGATCAATAGCATGACTTCAGAGGCACCAGGCAGGCTATCCTCCCCATAACTCCCCCAACTACTTGTTCCCCCAGCCCGAAACCTTTCTAAGGATAGAAAAGCTTGCACACCAAACTCAGAAATAAGAGTTTAAAATGCAAATGCATCAAAGGAAAGTTGACTTACACTCACATTAAATGGTGCTGATAAGAGGGTTTTTTTTTTTTTTCCCTAAGAACAGGTTTTAATGAGGAGTGTACATGCGTGCTCAGTAGAGCCCAACTCTTTGTGACCCAATGGACAGTAGGCCACCAGACTCCTCTGTTTATGGGATTTCCCAGGCAAGAATACTGGAGTGGGTTGCCATTTCCTTCTTCAGGGGATCTTCCCGACCCAGGAATCGAACCAACGTCACCTGTATCTCCTGCGTTGGCAGGTGGATTCTTTACCACTGAGCCACCTGGGAAGCCCCTTAATAAGGAGAACAGAGCACACAATTGGTGAACCTGAAAAGGGGTGAAAAGGGGTAAAAAAGGGTCCTGAATTGGGGACAGAGAAACCATTTCAAAAATGAGGCTTCAGGCACAACAGGCCAACGGCCTACTAAAAATTCTGCCCACACCTGTCACACAGAATCACACTTGTATATAATCTACATGAGAAGCGCACTGTCTGAGAATCTGGTGAGCAGCTACATAATGCAAGCCACCATAGTGGGCACCTCAGGGGCCCCGGTGTGATGACAAGATGTAAATACAGACACTTCCTTCTCACCCAGTTGTCCTGGGAGCCAGCCACAGGCACTCAGCGGCTCCTCTGGCCCTGACGATGCAGAGCTGCGGTGCTGGAGGATTTTGAAATACGACGGAAGGAAGGGAAATACGTTAACGACATACACCATGATCAACGGTCATTGCAAAGCCACTCCAAATAAGAGCAGGAGAAAAGGTAAGTGCTTCTCCAGAAAGTCCCTTCAGTTTCCAAGTGTCCCATGAATCATAAGGAAAATCTTCACAGCTGGAGAGGAAACGTCTAGAAAAAATGCTAATAGTACTGAAAGCCCCTGCTATCATTTCAAGAGAGGGTGACGAGGCCAGCAACAGCATTAGTGATTTATCAAGTCAGGTCTCTGGTAGATATGTTAAAGAGGAGGATAAATGCAGAATAAATTCTCCTATAATCCTTAGATGTAATTACTAAACTAGAGACAGGTGGTTCGTGATAAAATGTGTGCACATGAAAGATTAATGTAGAGACTTGAACGTGAGAAAATGTCATTATTTTCTGCAGAAATCTGGAGCTCTCAATTGATGCCTGAAAAGGTAAGTATTACAGGAAACAAATGCCAGCCACCATACTCTTGATCTCAATTCATACTCAATGATCTTAATTGCTATTTACTTATGTACATTAATCTCACCTTACAACTAAAATGTGAACCCCTCTGGCGGTTGGTTCTTTTTTTGGTAATTTCTGTTTTTGCACAAGTAAACAAAAGGCTCTTCATACAGAAGTACTTGAAGGAAGAATGAATAAATCAGGATGATAGTGCTCAACCCTAATACAGAGCATAACATGACATTATTGTACTTTCTACAATGTCATGTGGAGAAAGTTTGGATTGAATAATTAATCTTGGTTTATTTCACAATTTCTGATGAAATTTTGGTTTTCCAATGTTTGTGTCATTTTAAACCTATAAGTTAAGTCAGTCACTCACTTGTGTCCGACTCTCTGTGACCCCATGGACTGTAGCCCACCAGGCTCCCCTGTCCATGGGGATTCTCCAGGCAAGAATACTGGAGTGGGTAGCCATTCTATTCGCCAGGGGATCTTCGCAACCCAGGGATCAAACTCAGGCCTCCCATATTGTGGGGCACATTCTTTAATATCTGAGCCACTCGGGAAGCCCTATGTATAACATTTAATGACTAAAAATGTTTAAATATCACAGACACTAAAAGAATCATCAACTTAAACTATCAGAAAATATTAACCTAGGAGCAGAAACTTTTCAAAAGCACTTTTAAATCAAGAAGAATAAATCCACATTAGTGGATTAAACTTAATGTGCTTTTTTCTTTCCTTTTATCAACTAAAGTATAGTGCATGTGTGCTTACTCGCTCAGTTGTGTCTGACTGCGAACCTTTGGACTATACCCTGCCAGTTTCCTCTGTCCATGGGATTTTTCAGACAAGAATACTGAAGTGGGTTGCCATTTCCTTCTCCAGGGCATCTTCCCGACCCAAGGATCAAACCCATGTCTCCTGTGTCTCCTGCACTACAGGTGGATTCTTTACCCACTGACCCATCAGGAAGCTAACATAGTATAATGGGCATACAATAAACTGCATATAGTTAAAATGTGTAATTTGATAAGCTTTTACTTCTGTGTACATCCAAGGAATCATCACCACCATCATGATAATAAATGTCACCCCTATAAATTTCCTCACAACTTTCCTGTTAATCCCTTCTACCCACTGCACCCCATTTCCCTGTTGCTAAACAAAAACCAATCTGCTTTTCTATTTCTCACATTGAATATAAATGAGAACACATAGTATGCACTATTTTTTGAGAGCAGAGGTAATTCTTTTGAGACTCATTCATGTTGTAGCATGTATTCATAGTTCATTTCTTGTTATTGCTGAGTAGTGTTTGCTGTATGGATACAGTTTATCCATTTACTGTTGATAGATATTTGTGTTGTTTGGGGTTTTTTTACTATTACAAATAAAGCTGATATGAATATTCAAGTATTCAAATATATACATGCTTTTATTTCTCTTGCACAAACACCTAAAAGTGAATGGCCAGATTATTTGGTAGGTAAAATTTTACCTTTTAAGAAACTGCCAAACTGTTTTTCACAGTGTTTGTACCATCTTACAATCCCATCAGCATGCAGTAGAGTCCCAGGGTCTCCACTTCTTTGCCAACACCTGTATGGTTAGTCTTTTCATTTTATACCTATTAGATGTGCATGGGTATCTCAATGTGGCTTTAATTTGCATTTCTCGACTCGATGGACATGGGTTTGGGTGAACTCCGGGAGTTGGTGATGGACAGGAAGGCCTGGCGTGCTGCGATTCATGGGGTCGCAGAGTCAGACACAACTGAGCAACTGAACTGAACTGAACTGAATGACTAATTATGCTGAGCATGTTTTTATGTGCCAAACTGCCATCCATATATCTTCTTTGCCTGAGTGTTTGAATCCTTTACCTATTTTCAAAAACTGGATTGTCTGTTTACTTAGTGAGTTTTGAAAGTTCTTTAGATTCTGTATACAAAATCAGATATATTATGCCTTATAAATACTTCCTCTTAGTCTATGGCTTGTCTTTTCATTTACTAACAAAAGACATTTCAGTGTCTTTTGAAGAGCAAATTTTCTTTTTATTCTAAAGCAGTCCAATTTATTTGTCTTTAGATTATGCTTTTGGTGATGTATCTAGGAAATGTTTACCTAACTCAAAGTCACAAAGGATTTCTTCTATGTTTTCTGAAGTTTTATATTTAGGCCTATGACACACTTTGTGTTAATTTTTTATGATATCAGATGTAGGGACTTCCTTAGTGGTCCAGTTTTTAAGAATTCATGCTTGCTCTGCAGGGAGCATGGGTTTGAACCCTCGTCAGGGAACTAAGATCCCAGATGCCTTGAAGTGCAGCCAGGGAGGAGAGAAAGATGTAGACTGAAACACAAATTTTAAATATGGATATCTAATTTTTTTCAGCACCATTTGTTGGAGACAATGCTTTCTCCATGGAGTTGCCTTTGCATCTTCACCCAAAAGAAGTTGTCCATGTACATGTGGATCTATTTCTGGATTTCCATTCTGTTCCACTCACTTATTCATCTACCTTGATACCAATACCACATTGCCTTGATTACTATAGCTTTATAATAAATGCTGAAATCAGTTACCTAGTCATATAACTTTTTTTTCATTATTCTAATTGTTTTTGGCTACTCTAAGTCCTTTGCATGTCCATAGGAATTTTAGAATCAGTTTGTCAATTAACACACACACAAAAAAATGTCTGCTGGAATTTTGATTGAGATTACACTGGGTCTGTGTATCAGTTTGGGCAGAAGGAATCTAAGGCAGTGGAATCCAGAACTTCCACTCCCATCCCTTCCCATCAATCTCGTGCCAGCAGTGGACTAGGGGCTAGAAAGCGAGAGTCTGAGATCAAACCAGAGGGTAAGGTGTCTCTGGCCAGTGTGTCCCAGTGGAGACCCAAGGTTAGATCCCTCTTTCACCGTTTCTCTCCTTTTTCTTTGCTCTCTGTCCTTTAAGTTTTCCTTTTTCCTTCTTCTTTCTTAACTTTCATGAGGATATTACAGACAAGCTCCCTGACTTTCTTTTCCACTGTTAACCTCAGCACCTTTCAGCTATGGTTGGAAACCAAAGCTTCACAGCCATTTCTCAACTTTCAGATTCTTGAAGCAAGCGAAAAGCCCTTTTGAGAAGATCTGCATTTGGAGAACACTGGATCCTCCCTGAACAAGTAGTTACGAATCATCAAAAGTAATAACGTTTCTCTCCCGTTGCTCATCATATTGCCTTTCTGTACTTTCCACCATTCTAGAGAACGATAAAACAAAGGGTCCTAACCGTGACGGACCAAAATACTAAGATTCATGTGAAGATTCCTCCTAAGGAGGAAAGTGTCTCAAAAGACATCTGACTGGGGCTACACTGGGATAAGCAAGGGGAAGAGTAGAAAGAACAGACCTGCAGCTACAGTGAGTTGGGGGAGAAACAGAAAAAACCACTGGGAAAGAAAGGAGAGTGTTTAAACCAGAGCAATGGAAGAGACATGGAGGAGTAAGGAGGGCCATTCTGGCAGAGGCAGCATATCTGAAATAAAACTGACCAGTTCATTGTTCCTCACAGCCTTTGCCATTCACAGACCTATTTGTAAGTCAGGGGCTCCCTCTGTAATAAAACAGCCATTTGAAACGCTCTTACCATCTTATTTGTGCCTCAAGCACCCAGTCTGAATTATAAATGTAGAGAGGAAAAGTATTATGACCCTCATCACTTCACTTATGAAATCTTTTAGATCTCTAGTAAGTCCTAGTAACTCACAAAACATCAGAAATACAAATGGCCACTCTTCCATCTTTAACTTAATTCCTGGTACAATTAGAGGAAGAAAATGATTGACACACGTGCATTTTTAACCAAAGGATCATCACAATAATGTTTGTCGTAAGTATTCCTCGTCAGTGGTTCTCCCACCAACAGTATTCAAAAATTTGTTTCAATTTAAAGAAATTATAACATTTTTCTCACTGCTATGTTTTTCTTAAATTTAGTCCAAGAGATTCCTCCAAAAGATGTGGTTGAGAACCTGTGCCAGTTTCTGAATGAGTCCATCTCTACTTGACTATGAGAAAGCATAAAACCCTTTCTATGAGAATAACCAAAGAGAGCAATTATACAGCCTGTGAAAAAATTCTGCAACTCAAAAAACAGAAGACTACCATAAGAAACTAAGAACATAAAGAATTCTAAATTCCATATTCATTTAATTTATAATTATTTTTTTCTTCTGGGCAAGCTTACAATCTATCCTTCTATTTCTATAGAAATATGAGCTAGAAGAAATGAATGTGCATTACAAAGATAGTTCTAGCACTTTTCAATGTTCATTACCTTTAGAGTCAATTCACGGACTTGAATTTCTAAGGCGGAACTGAAAGAAAAAAGTGAAAGTGTTAGCTGCTTAATTGTGTCCAACTCTTTGCAACTCCATGGACTGCAGCTTGACAGGTTTCTCTGTCCATAGAATTCTCCAGGCAAGAATACTGGACTAAGTAGCCATTCCCTTCTGCAGGGGAATGAATCTTCCTGACCCAGGGATGGAACCCTGGTCTCCTGTATTGCAGGCAGATTCTTTACTGTCTGAGCCACTAGGGACTGAAGTGAAGTGAAGTCGGTCAGTCGAGTCCGACTCTTTGTGATCCCATGGACTGCTGCCCACCAGGCTCCTCCGTCCATGGGTTTTCCAGGCAAGAATACTGGAGTGGGGTGCCATTGCCTTCTCCTCTAGGGACTAGCTCAGGTTTACTTCTCCCTAGGGCTTGCAATTTCTACACCTGCCACCAGGTGGTATCTTGGTCATGATGGCAAGGGTCAGTTTCCTGACCCTTATCCCAGGTGTGGGTAAATGAAAGAACACATAACTCAGGCAATTATGCACATTCTATTAAAATAAATAAATTATTGAAATTACAAGCATACATTATTAACTAGCTTCTGATTATTGTGTACAGCAATGCTTTCTCAGCACTCTAATCTGAATTCTCAAAATACTCTTAACTAACCAGTGCTGTTCTTTTCCTTTTTTTTTTTTTCCAGTTGGAAGACTGAAAGTGCACAGTCACCATTCTTCAGCAGCATGAATCTCTGGTCTGCTTTCCCAACTAGGAGGTTTACTTCCTACCTGGGCTGCTTCACTCTTGCCTAACTCCCTAAACATTCTCTAGTGCAATTTCATTGAATTACTTAAGATTATTTATTGAAAACCTTTGATGCATTCTGCCAACTATGTTCTTTGTTCAAAAAACAGTGTCTTTTTAAAAGTTTCTGCTTAAAATATTGAAAAGTATCAAGAACAAAGTAAAAACCATCTCTAATCTCACCACCCAAGTATAACACCTTTAAAAGCTACTACAGTTTCCCCCGAGTTCACATGTTCCACATTTCCATCCCTTTTATGTTTGATTTTTTTTTTTTAAGTTTGTTTCCCATTTGACTTTTTTGTGACTATTTCTCAGCGTGCCACTGTCTGCTGACTCCTCGACAAAGGTTTTCTAAATGGAGTTAATAACTGCAAATCCCTCATAGGGCTGTTATGAAGATTAAATGAGTTAAAACACATCTGCCCTTAGAAAAATGCCAAGCCCCTGGTATGTGCTCAGTAAACATTAGCTCTTGTCACTATTTCTTTGACGCTGGCTCCCACATCTTTCCGCTGTATATAATCCTTCCTTCACCTAATGGCCTGTTTAGCTTGCTGTAATTTCATACAACCAACATCCCCTCAAGCGTTGCTAAAAGCAGGAAGGAAAATAAATAAATAAATAAATAAAAGCAGGAAGGCATGTGTGCTAAGACTGTCTCAAGTCTCATGGTCACGCTATCACAGAGGAAACCATTCCTCTGAAGCCTTAGAGAAAATGGTGCTCCTTTTCTTTTGAATAACAGGATCTCTTAATAGAATCCATTTTTATTTCCATTTTTATTTTTCTGATAAAATAATCTCCTAATAGGAACTGAGCTTCTTTCTGGCAAAATTTGTTGCAGATTTCCAGTAGTCATGTACAGATGTGAGAGCTGGACCATAACGAAGGATGAGTGCCGAAGAATTGATGCTTTTGAACTGTGGTGTTGGAGATTCTTGAGTCCCTTGGACTATAAGGAGATCAAACCAGTCCATCCTAAAGGAAATCAGCCCTACATATTCATTGGAAGGACTGATGCTGAAGGTGAAGCTCCAATACTTTGGCCACCTGATGCGAAGAACTGACTCACTGGAAAAGACCCTGATGCTGGGAAAGATTGATGGCAGGAGGAGAAGGAGATGACAGAGGATGAGATGGTTGGATGCCAACACTGATTCAATGGACATGAGTTTGAGCAAGCTCTGGGAGTTGGTGATGGACAGGGAAGCCTGGCGTGCTGCAGTCCATGGGGTCACAAGGTGTCAGACATGACTGAGTGACTGAACTGAACTGAACTCATCCAAATCTTTCTTAGAGACATATCTTTATCTAGACTGAGGAGAAAATGATCATGAGCAGAAGAGGAGGAGGAAGAAGACTGTTTTATCAGATAAGGATATCCAGCAGCCCGTGGGAACAGTAAAGGAACCAGAATGTACATCTCTGGGCCTCCAGTGTGGATCCTATTCTTTGGAAAATGCCCCATTTTCTAAAACTTCTGCCTGATGTGGCAGGGGCTTCCCCAGTGGCTCAGCAGTACAAAAAAATCCACCTGCAATGCAAGAACCACGGGAGACGCGGGTTCGATCCCTGGGTTGGGAAGATCCCCTGGAGAAGGGAATGGCAACCCACTCCAGTATTCTTGCTGGTAAAATCCCAAGGACAGAGGAGCCTGGTGGGTTATGGGTCATAGGGTCACGAAGAGTCAGACACGACTGAGCACGCACACCCAGGTTTTGCTGTCTGATGTGGCAGCCACTCGACATCCTGTCACCCTGCTTGGTCCTTGGCTTGTGGCAGTTGCCTGTTTAGGAAGCTAAAGTCAAAAGTGTATCTCAGGTGGCTGCTGAAATCCAAACGCTACTGTCCATCAGTCCATCCATTGATTCCATAAATATTTACTGAATATCTAATATATTCCAAGTGCTGTCCTAACTGCTACGGATACAATGGTACACCCAGCCAGATACTACTCTTAAGTGGAGCTCACAGTTTAACAGGGGAGATAAATACTAAGTAAATAATCATGAAAATGACTGTACAATTCTAATCACAGCACGCTATGACAGCACAGATCTCGGACACCCCTAAGGAAATAAGGATGGAGCCACGGCCTGAAGGATGATTAAGAATTACCTAGGAAAGAGGGGCAAGACGATGTCCAGGTGGTTGAACTAGTTCCAAGCCAGTGCAAAGAGCCAGAGCCAGAGGTGCCCATGAGGTCAGAGTGGCTGCAGCATGGAAGGCACAGTGGACCCGAGGCAGGAGAGGTCCCTGCTCTGGATGTCTGCCTTGATCCTAAAATACAAGCAAATCCCTGGAGGCAACTAAGCAAAGCAATCACCTGACACACCTCCCTCTTCAAAGGACCCTGGAGTCCAGTGAGTAGAAGCAATCGGAAGAAGGGTAATGCGGGAAGCCAAACAGAGGCAACTTCAGTCTCAAGATGCTGCGTTCACATGCTCGCCAGCCAGCCTTCACCCTGCCCTCACTGCCAAATGCTGCCTCCCTCAGTCACTTGCCTATTTTCTGGATCCAGTGAGAGAAAAACGCTCTGGGGTACCCTTCAATCCAGACCCATCAAGGAAATGCTAACACAAATTCCCTCACTTTCTGCCACAGGGACTATATCCTTCCTCGTTTCTGCTTCCTCTTGTGAATGCAGATTTTCCTATTTTATACCCTTCTAGTCATTCTGCTAGGAATTTGGGGGAGAACTGGAGTCTCTGCTTACACCAATCACCAAACCCAGAGATTTCAAACATTGCCTTCTAAAAACTGAACATTTCAATTAAAGAACCGTCTCTAAACAGAAGCACTTTTAAATAGATATTTTTAGTAGTCTTTTCACCAGCATATTTTGGATCAAATGGACACTCGTAATTATGTCAGCAATTTTCAATATTCAAATAAGTAGAAAGTGTTGTAAAAAGACTGCTGGAAAGGAAACATCACCCAGACCCCTGTTATCTGCTCTTACGCAGAATATAGCTAGCTTGGTAGACAGGCATTTATGAGTAGTTTCTAAGAGATCTCATCATTCAATAGTTTCTACCTCTCTAATATCTTTAACTCAAAAGTTTAAATGCTGTGACTTCCTCTCCCTTTTTCTCCATATCATGTTTTTAATGTCAATAATTTAAGAAGTATAATAATTTCCCAAAAGCAAAGATCAGAAGCACCCTTACTATTTGCTACATTCCTAGTCAATGCACTTTTTACATTTTATATAACTAATACTTTACAAGTCAACTTTTTAAGTAATTAGTGAACACCATTTGTGGGGAACACTGGCTATAGAACTTTCCCAGTTTTTGTGATTGTTATTTATCGCAGCACCTAAGATAGACAATCTCTGGGAAGTTTATAATGAGATTCATTGGTATTCTCATTTTATAAACATGAAATCTTGGCCTTAAATATTAAATAGATTTACATAAAACGTAACCAAGGTCAAATAATGAACCTCCGACAATTCAGAAGTAAAGTTGATCTATTTTTACTACAAAGCCAAAATTCTGGCAACCACGTAACACTGTTTTAACTTTTCCATCTATTTTCAAAATAAAAGTCCCACAAAAGCAGGACGTCTGTCAGTCATGGTGACTAAAACTTGACTATTTATGGGGCAGGCAATTTCTAGCAACCATGTTTCTATTTTTATATTTTCCCATACCTTTTGTCTTTTTAAAGTGTTTATGTTCTTCAAATGTGAGTTGGTTACATGTCTTCATTTATGTATTTCCAGTAACAATAATATACAAAAAAAAAATCTTATCCAGAGTCTTACTATAAACCTTTCTTAGAATATCAAAAGATTATTGCTATAGCAAAGTAAAAGTTATGCATCACAATATGCACAGGGATGTAAACCTTAAGGTAAGATATTAATATAAATACATCCCCCACCCAGCCCAGATTGAAAAACACTACCTCATTGTGCTACCATAACGCTAGCAACAAGGAACATGTAGAAAAGAACAAGAATAACCATTTAACATTTTAAAAAAATATTCAAATGGCAAAAGTTTCCAATTCGGAGCTGTACTTTAAAGTCTTATTTTCTCTTTTTAATTCATAAAAACCTGTTCAGCTATTTCCCAGGTCTCCCTAAGGAAGAAATATTAAAATGAAGCAGTCAGACCTCCAGTTTCACCAACTCTTTTAAAAACAGTAGATAAAATAACAACTTCAAATTACTTTACTTCTAACTATGAAAAGGTGATCAGTGCCAGGAAGAGTTTACTTACATATTTTAAACCCCTACCCATCATTTCCATTTCATGTGTTTTACCAGAAACACTCTCCTTAGGCCAAATGCATGAAGGCAAGTAGAATTAGATGTGATCCTGAATGGCTACCCATTCCAGTATTTTTGCTTAGAGAATTCCATGGACAGAGGAGCCTAGTGGGCTACAGTCTAGGGGGTCATAAAGAGTTGGACACCTCTGAGAAACTAACACTTTCATATCCCCCTTATTTAGGATGTCAGCTCAAGACTGTTGGAGCTTTGACAGAGAAGAAATAAAGACCATTACATACTTCTAGGACTTAGGAGCCTAATCACTAAAAATTTCCTTTTGTCATTTGTTTTCAAGCAGTGGCCCTGTTAGCTCTGTTTTCTTGAGTCCTGAGTTGGAGGCAGCAGTAGAGATTACAGCTTAGTTGTTTTGGACACATCTAATCACTCTGGAGAACGAAATGGCAACCCACTCCAACATTCTTGCCTGGAGAATCCCATGGACAGAGGAGCCTGGTGGGCTACAGTCCACGGGGTCGCAAAGAGTCGGACACAACTGAGCGACTTCACTTTCACTTTCAATCACTCACCCTGTGTAGAGAAAATAAGCAGGTACGTGCAATGGCACCCCACTCCAGTATTCTTGCCTGGAAAATCCCATGGATGGAGGAGGCTGGTGGGCTGCAGTCCCTGGGGTCGCTAAGAGTAGGACACAACTGAGCGACTTCCCTTTCACTTTTCACTTTCATGCATTGGAGAAGGAAATGGCAACCCGCTCCAGTGTTCTTGCCTGGAGAATCCCAGGGATGGCAGAGCCTGGTGGGCTGCCGTCTATGGGGTCACACAGAGTCGGACATGACTGAAGCAATTTAGCAGCAGCTCAATGAATATCTGCTGAAGAAATGAATGACCCTAGAGAAAGAATGTCACAAAATTAGAATGTGCTTGTTCTCCCAACAGAAGCTTCAGGACAGTCTGGGTCCCCTAGAAGAGGTTTGCTCATGCCTTACCATCTGCTTTCCACAGAGACGAGAAGGCTACCAGTAGCCTTTGGATGGTGAAATCCAACTCTCCTTGACATTGCTTGAGCTTCATTCTCAACATTTAGTACTGCTGACCACTGAGGAACACGCCCAAGGCAAACTCCTCTCAGCTTCTATGATAACTTCTGTGATGCTAAATTACACAGAATTTTCTTTGTGTCTTCTGCCTCAACTTTTATTTCCTTCCCCGACTTCTCATTTCATCATCTAAAGACCGTCACACCTAAGGATGTATCCTAGCCGTCTCACTGGGTACCACCTTCCTCAAGTCACCTTCTCCATTCTCAAAACTTCAGTGATGACTTTACCTGAGATGATCCCCCAAATTTCTATTTCTTGTCCTTACTACTGTCTTGGCCTCAAATCTCCTTCCTAGGGCCTCCCTCAAGCTCTCTACCACCTGAATACTTACTCTTACCTTGAACTCATCATCTTTCCATTCTTGCCAAACCAACCCACCCTCCTGGCCTACCCCTATTAATGTCCGCAGACACCCAAGCTTAAAACCCCAGGATCATCTCTGATTCCTTCCTTTCCTTTATCTACCAACCTCCAGGCAAGTACCTCACCCTAGACACTTTGTCTCTATGTGTCTTTTCTCTCTTTTCACCTTGTCAAGAAAATCAACCCTGAATATTCATTAGAATGACACTTGATGCTGAAACTGAAGCTCCAATACTTTGGCCACCTAATGGGAAGAGCCAACTCATTAGAAAAGACTCGGATGCTGGGAAAGATTGAACACAGGAGGAGAAGGGGATAACAGAAGACGAGATGGTTGGATGGCTCAATGGACATGAGTTTGAGCAAACTCCAGGAGATGGTGAAGGACAGGGAAGCCTGGCATGCTGCAGTCCATGGGGTCACAAAGAGTCGGACATGACTGAACAACAACAACAATCTGTTATAAACGACTTCAGTCTTAATTTGTTTCTATTTACTTCTTTAGTTTGGGGTTTTCAATTTTTAACTGCTTTCCACTAGGATTTTAAGTCAACCTGACTACTGAATGCTCCCCAAATACACTCCCCTTTGCCTTGGGCCATGTGTGTTCTCTGCTGTGTATGCCTTGCCATCAACTCCGTGGGATGTTATCCTGTCCACTGTGGGTACATTTCAAACAGAACAGTCTCATGAAGCCTTTACCTGATCTCTGCAACCAACACTGGTATATTTCCCTTTGAAATCCATTTCTTTTTGTTGTTATTTTTCCCACATCTCTCTTCTCACATCACATGCTGCTCACCAGACAGTATATTCCTCATGCCATCCCCTACCAGCCTGCAGGCTTTTTGAAGGTAGGAGTCGTATTTTATTTATCTCTATTTTCTCTGCAGAAGCTTTGCAAAAATTCAGATTTCAGTTTTTGTATATGTTTATACATGTGTTTATTATTTCCTCATCTTGTTCCAAAAAAAAGATTTGTAGGCACTCAATAAATATTGCTTGAAATAACTAACAAAACCTATTGCTTTAACACTAACCCTCTCCAATTCCTTCATCTTACCTACAATAAGTCATTCTTTGGTGCTGTGAAATATTTATTCAGTCTAATATTTCAAATCAGATTAACCTATAAGCAGTTTTAGCTCCCAATCTTTCCCCCGCTGCTTCTCCTTTCTGAGCCATCTATATAGGAGTTCTCAACCTCAGCACTCTTGACATTTTGGACCCGACAATTCTTGTTGTGGAGAGGGACATGTCTGTCCTGCGCACTGCAGGATACTCAGCAGCATCTGCAGCGTCCATCCACTAGACGCAGTGATAATCACACAGAACCCTGGACACTGCCAAATGTACCTTGGAGGATGCAAGGGGTAGTGAGAGGAGGGAGCTGCCTGTGGCTGAGAATCATCTCAACCAGCACTATGATACAGATAAATAATGAAAGCTACAAACACAAGCTACTTGTATGATTTTAAATATCCCTGAAGCTACATTAAAAAATAGAGACAAACTAAATTAGCTTTAGTTTTATATTTTATTTAACACAAAATATTCGAAATATTATTATTTCAACACATAATCAACATTTTTAATTATGAATGAAGTATGTGGTGTTCTTTTTTCTTACTAGTCCTCAAAATCTAGTATGTATTAGTTGACTAGTCACATTTCGTTTACTTAACAGGAGTTTGCAATTAGCAGCCACCAAGTTGGACAGCTCAGACCTAGATAATTTTCCCCAGGCTGAGAACTCAGTTTTTAAAGAATAATATTTTTTTTCTTTCCTTGCCTCCTATTTACTCATAGCTATAATCGAATATAGCAAGTTTCAGGATCAGAAAATTTTAAAGGAGATGGATGGTAAGGGATCTGGGATAGGAAAACAGATGCAGAAGAAGATTAGGAAAATCAAGAGATGTCTGTAAGACAATGTCACCCCTCCACTAGCTCTGTGCATCTGACCAGTAGGTCATATAGACATGTCAGTTTTTATCTGCGTTCCACACCCACAATCCCCAGCCCAGGAATACACCTCTATTAGTAATAGCTCTATTATTATCTAACATATATCTCTGTGCCCTAAAGAAGGTGCTCTCACAGTATTTATGAAATTCTGGTCATTAATACTGACCTCTCTCAAGTTCCCCCTGGATCATGTGTTACAGAGGTAGGATCATGTGTTACTTCCTCCAAATCCCCTCATCCCAACCCTTTCATTCTACCAATGAAGCAACTAGAGTCTAAAAACAACCAGAAATGGGCTGAGACCTCAGAGCTCATTATGGGCCATCTAAGCCAGCATCCAGGTCCTGAGCCAGGGTTTCAAGCTCTCTTGCCCAACCCCTTCCTTTCTGTGCTGTGTTCAATGAACAACTTTACTCACGTTCTGGACCCTGGGTTTCTTCATCCCAACAACAGAAACAATGATATCTCCTTTGCTTTGTGACAATTACTTCAAATTAATACACTTGAAAATATCAAGCTCAGCGGTCTCGCATTTCTAAATGCTTGCTGAGTCTGAAAAGGTAGCACATAATAGAGCCAGAAGGTAAGAAGCAGCTTGGAGATTTGTATCAATCCATTCTTTCCCCCTCAGGAGTATTATATCTAATCTATCAAGGCTGATGAATATGTAATTTTTAAAAAATAAAAGCTTTAAGGAAGAGATTATAAAACCTCTTTCAACAGTACATTCCAGTAAGGGATAACTCTTGTAATCCAAAAGTTTTCCTAGAGGTCTATATTTTTCAGTCAATGTTTCAGAAACACGAACAACAAAAAAGAGTTTAATTATTAGCTTCAATCCACCTGGGCAAACACAATCTGCCAAAGGACGTGGGTCAATCCTAGAGGAAGGAGTCCTTACTCCCTCACTGGGTTAGGATCACAGACTGCCTCTTGCACTCAGATTTACCATGGAAGAAAGATTAACTTCTATTTCCTAAATATTCCACTTTACTGGTTTGGCTAGTAGGAAGGCTAAGATATTTTAAAACCAATTTTACCAAATTTTCTCTCTCTTAATAAAAGCACAGCCTCAATCACTTGTGGAAAATTGAGCCTGCCATTGCTTGCAAGTGAGAAACAGCATGATTCCTTCCAATATGTAAAAAGCCTGATTAAATTATTCCTAGCCCCCCCCCCACCCCACCCCCCCGCCCACTGCCACCTCCCAGGTGCCTGCCAACGCAGAAGATGAGGGTTCAATTCCTGGATTGCGAAGATCCCCTGGAGTGGCAACCCACTCCAGTATTCTTGCCTGGGAAATCCCACAGACAGAGGAGCCTGGTGGACCACAGTCTATGGAGTTGCAAAGAGCTGGACATGACTTAATGACTAAACCAGCACCACCAGCCTTTCTTCAGAAATTTTAGATATTAACTTTCTGGGTTCTGTAAAATGGTTGGGCACTTTATTAACATCTTGTACCAATAATCTGTTGTCTTTTGGTCTAATGTAAATTTATTCACAGTCTTTCTCTGGATAAAAGGAAAAAGGATCACTTTTTTTCTTCCATGCAGTTCCACAAGCTCTGGTTTCAAGCAGGCTCTTTTATCTCTGGACATCTCTTTGAATTAGATACTTTCTGCCTAAGCTTCCCCTCAGCAGGGTGTTCACCGTGCAGTTTGGAATTCAGGCCCTCGAGTTAGGGAACAAAGTCTGAAGCTGCCTGTCCTTCAGGGCACAATAGCACAGCCAGCTGTTTGCTTAGACATTTGTCTGAGTCGTATTTTATCGGGCTATTAATAGTTTTAATGTTGTAATTAGATGTGCAAATGTACCCTGAGGTAAGTTTGGATGGGAACATCGTACAAATCAGGACTGACAATGATGAACACAGCTGCTTGGTTGCCAGTGATGAGGCATCTAAATAAGTGTCCGTGGTTTATGTGCTGGAAAACGTGATCCTGTGGAGTGGAGAGGTTAGCAAGGGGACGTGAGGCTGCTGAGGGGACATCAAAAAATATCAGGAAAACAGGAGAGAGGAAATAATGAGATTCTGCTTGAAGACTGGAAATTCTCTTCCTTAACTAGCCTCTCTAAAATAGCTCACTTCCTCTCTGACGTGTTATATATACAGATTTTTTAACTTGTGTGTGTTGTGCCCCCCTGCCCATAGAACATAAGTTCTAAGACAGCAGGGACATGCTATATTCTCACTAGAACACTGCCCAGTTTCTCCACATACTTGGTTTTCAAAAAAAATTTTTTTTTGAAATTTGAAAAATCTTTTGAAAAAAATTTGAAATTTTTTTTTTGTTGTTAAAGAGATAAATGGATAAAAATAAATACATGTGGACACAGTGGGCAAAGGGGACGGTGGGATGAACTGGGAGATTAGGTTTGACATAAATACATTACCATGTGTAAAACAGAGAGCTAGTGGGAACTTGCATAGCACAGGGAGCTCAGCTCGGTGCTCTGTGACGACTTAGAGGGGTAGGATGGAGTGGGTGGGAGGGAGACTCAAGAGGGAGAGGGTATACACGGCTGAGTCACTTGGTTGCACAGCAGAAACTAACCCAAAAGTGTAAAGCAATTTATTCTACAATAAGTTAAAAAATATATATGGATTATAATACATAGTGAAGAGAGTTGGTATAAGTACAACTTTTCTTTATCTAAAATTTTCATAAAAATCATTCAATATTGACAACTGGATGATGTCAAGTTCAATCCCATCTTTTCACCACTGGAACTGGAAGCTTAGGCTGATTAAATGACTTGTCCAAGTCTAATTAATTAGCCTGGACACAGACAAAAAACTTAGAAGCCAACTTTTGCAATTCATTATACTGTTTTGCTTCCGTCAGAGTCACCATCATGAGAATAGATTGGGTCCCCTCCTACTTACCTGAAGTTCTACTCAGGGAGTACAGTCATAATGCTGCTGCTACTGCTGCTAAGTCACTTCAGTCGTTTCCGACTCTGTGCGACCCCATAGACGGCAGCCCACCAGGCTCCCCCATCCCTGGGATTCTCCAGGCAAGAATACTGGAATGGGATGCCATTTCCTTCTCCAAGGCATGAAAGTGAAAAGTGAAAATAAAGTCGCTCAGTCGTGTCTGACTCTTAGCAACCCCACGGACTGCAGCCTACCAGGCTCCTCCGCCCATGGGATTTTCCAGGCAAGAGTACTGGAGTGGGGTGCCATCGCCTTCTCCAACAATCATAATAACAGAGGCTAAAGATGGTTGCACTTTTGTACCTTCACAGCACTCTCATATGTGGCATCGTAATTAAAGTTCTTTCATAAATCTGTGCCATGCTAAGTCGCTTCAGTCATGTTCAACTCTGTGTAATGCTATGGACAGTAGCCTGCCAGGCTTCTTCGTCATGGGATTCTCCAGGCAAGGATACTGGAATGAATTGCCATTCCCTTCTCCAGGGGATCTTCTCGACCCAGGAATCAAACCTTCGTCTCTTAACCTTACATCTAACCTGCATTGGAAGGCAGCACCACCTGGGAAGCCACTTTTCATAAATCACTGGCCTCTAAAATCCTCCCTTCTTGTAACTCCAAATTACTAACGTTCCAATCCAATGCTTCTAAGACCCTTTCTACATAGCACTTCAAGTCCCGAAGCTTTAACCACTCTCCACAAGGTTTCCAAGTTGTCTCCTGACCACCTCCTGCCCCTATTCTCCTTCTAAATTTCACAAAAATATGAATCCAAAGACATAAACACACTAAATAAACGTTATACCTATTTCCAGAGGCATGAAAATCCCACAGCATTTATAGCAAGTATGTAAACTGGGATGGTTTGGGTGCTATGAGCACAAAATTGAGTACTGTACCAATGTTCTATGAATGAGAATAAAATATTCTAACACTGATGCTATAAACAACATAATGTAATCTTCCTTTGGAGATTTAGGAGCTAATTCTTGCAGTGCCTGAAGGGCATTATTTTGAACACTGATTCTCCCTATACACTGCAGTAGAAAGAAAATGTGATTATTTAAGCTCTTGGATTCCGAATAAATGGAACTTTATAGCACTGTGACAAAGAGGAATTATGGTGTTCTTCATATAAAGCAAAAGCAGACATAAAGAAAATGAGCCACATTTCAAGCAAAAATAGTTAAATATTTATCATTTCCTTACATGTAAAAGACTCAAAATCTAGCTGCTAAACTATTGAAGTATAATTGCATTTAGCATGGGTGATGACCAGAAAAGTTTACTCAACCTTTTATTCTCAAGCAAAGGTTAAGGTTATGAATTTTATTTCATTTTATAATTCAGTCTATCAGTGGGACATTAAGTAGACTGTAGCAAGTTTGATCTGATTGCTAAATTAGATCAACTACAACTCTACACAGACTTTTCAACAGATGGAGGTTTAGTATGACTAAAGCTACTTGAAGCTATACACTGAACTAAATAAACTGAAATTGACAAAAGCTATTTGTCAACTTCAAATAGTCAAGTTGATGATAAACAAACTCATCAATACATTTTGCATTGGCCATCTGACACCTGTTAAGTGCTATATGTCCACCCAATACTAAGCCAGCTAATGATGGAGTAACCAATGACATTTTAAGAACTTTCTATATTGTTATTATTTACAAAAGAAGGACTTCTGAGGAGACTCACTGCAGAAGGCTAACAACAGAGAAAGAGAAGAAATTGAGGCAAGGCATTGAGAGAAACAGAAAGAGAGATGTGAGAGAACGCTGAAGGTTTTCCAGCCCATTCTGGTGATCCAGGCTCCATTCCCACTGTCATATTTCATGAGACATCTCTGAACCCTCTTAATAAATTCTCTCTCACGTTTCAATTTAATTCCAGTGGGTGTCTGTGGCTTGGAATAAACACCTTTAACTATTAAAAGAGTATATAGTCTATCCTTAGAGTTTCACAATGTACATTAATATAAAAGCATCAGACAACTCCCACAGTATTGCAGAAACTAAGGGCACCAGTTGAGCTTTTTTTGTATCTATTAACAACCCGTGTACTCCAAGGCCAAATTTGCCTGTTACTCCAGGTGTTTCTTGACTTCCTACTTTTGCATTCCAGTCCCCTAGAATGAAAAGGACATCTTTTTTGGTGTTAGTTCTAAAAGGTCTTGTAGGTCTTCATAAAACCATTCAACTTCAGCTTCTTCAGCATTACTGGTTGGGGCATAGACTTGGATTACTGTGATATTGAATGGTTTGCCTTGGAAACGAACAGAGATCATTCTGTCGTTTTTGAGATTGCATCCAAATACTGCATTTCGGACTCTTTGGTTGACCATGATGGTGACTCCATTTCTTCTAAGGGATTCCTGCCCACAGTAGTAGATATAATGGTCATCTAAGTTAAATTCACCAATTCCAGTCCATTTTAGTTCTCTGATTCCTAGAATGTCGATGTTCACTCTTGCCATCTCCTGTTTGACCACTTCCAATTTGCCTTGATTCATGGACCTGACATTCCAGGTTCCTATGCAATATTGCTCTTTACAGCATCGGACCTTGCCTCTATCACCAGTCACATCCACAGCTGGGTATTGTTTTTGCTTTGGCTCCATCCCTTCATTCTTACTGGAGTTATTTCTCCATTGATCTCCAGTAGCATATTGGGCACCTACTGACCCGGGGAGTTCCTCTTTCAGTATCCTATCATTTTGCCTTTTCATACTGTTCATGGGGTTCTCAAGGCAAGAATACTGAAGTGGTTTGCCACTCCCTTTTCCAGTGGACCACATTCTGTCAGACCTCTCCACCACGACCTGCCCATACTTGGTGGCCCCACATGGCATGGCTTAATTTCACTGCGTTAGACAAGGCTGGGGTCTGTGTGATTATATTGGTTAGTTTACTGTGATTGTGGTTTCAGTGTATCTGCCTTCTGATGCCCTCTCACAACACCTACCATCTTACTTGGATTTCTCTTACCTTTGGACTTGGGTTATCTCTTCACGGCTGCTCCAGGAAAGCACAGCCGATGGTGTGATCACTCACCTAGAGCCAGACATCCTGGAATGTGAAGTCAAGTGGGCCTTGTGATGGAATTCCAGTTGAGCTATTTCAAATCCTAAAAGATGATGCTGTGAAAGTGCTGCATTCAATAGGCCAGCAAATTTGGAAAACTCGGCAGTAGCCACAGGACTGGAAAAGGTCAGTTTTCATTCCAATCCCAAAGAAAGGCAATGCCAAAGAATGCTCAAACTACCGCACGACTGCACTCATCTCACACACCAGCAAAGTAATGCTCAAAATTCCCCAAGCCAGGCTTCAGCAGTACGTGAACTGTGAACTTCCAGATGTTCAAGCTGGTTTTAGAAAAGGCAGAGGAACCAGAGATCAAATTGCCAACATCCGCTGGATCATTGAAAAAGCAAGAGAGTTCCAGAAAAACATCTATTTCTGCTTTATTGACTATGCCAAAACCTTTGACTGTGTGGATCACAATCAACTGTGGAAAATCCTGAAAGAGATGGGAATACCAGACCACCTGACCTGCCTCTTGAGAAACCTGTATGCAGGTCAGGAAGCAACAGTTAGAACTGGACATGGAACAACAGACTGGTTCCAGATAGGAAAAGGAGTACATCAAGGCTGTATATTGTCACCCTGCTTATTTAACTTCTATGCAGAGTACATCATGAGAATTGCTAAGCTGGAAGAAGCACAAGCTGGAATCAAGATTGCCGGGAGAAATATCAATAACCTCAGATATGCAGATGACACCACTCTTATGGCAGAAAGTGAAGAGGAACTAAAAAGCCTCTTGATGAAAGTGAAAGAGAGTGAGAAAGTTGGCTTAAAGCTCAACATTCAGAAAACGAAGATCATGGCATCCGGTCCCATCACTTCATGGGGAAACAGTGGAAACAGTGTCAGACTTTTTATTTTTTGGGGCTCCAAAATCACTGCAGATGGTGATTGCAGCCATGAAATTAAAAGACGCTTACTCCTTGGAAGAAAAGTTATGACCAACCTAGACAGCATATTGAAAAGCAGAGGCATTACTTTGCCAACAAAGGTCCATCTAGTCAAGGCTATGGTTTTTCCTGTGGTCATGTATAGATGTGAGAGTTGGACTGGGAAGAAAGCTGAACGCCAAAGAATTGATGCTTTTTAACTGTGTGTTGGAGAAGACTCTTGAGAGTCCCTTGGACTGCAAGGGGGTCCAACCAGTCCATCCTAAAGGAGATCAGCCCTGGGTGTTCTTTGGAAGGAATGATGCTAAAGCTGAAACTCCAGTACTTTGGCCACCTCATGCAAAGAGTTGATTCATTGGAAAAGACCCTGATGCTGGGAGGGATTGGGGGCAGGAGGAGAAGGGGACGACAGAAGATGAGATGGCTGGATGGCATCACCAACTTGATGGACATGAGTCTGAGTGAATTCCGGGAGTTGGTGATGGACAGGGAGGCCTGGCATGCTGTGATTCATGGGGTTGCAAACAGTCAGACACGACTGAGTGACTGAATTGAACTGAACAACCCTTGAGCTACTGCTCCTCAAGCCTATTCCAAAAGACAATGATGGATAAGTTAGTATAAATGTATACAATGTGTTTTCTCAAAGACCATGGCATTTCACATTTAACTTCAAAATATGGTGGTGAATGGGAAGGTTGGAGGAAGAAACCCCAAAAATATCCATCACACAAGCATCTGCCCCTTCCTTCTTAGCAAAGGCTGATTCTATACCAATCAAGAGGGCATTTTCCCCCTCAGAGTTAGATTGCTACAAACAAATATTTTATCTTATATGTTAACTTCTATTGACTAAGAATATAATCAATCAGTGCTTCAATGTAACATAACTATGTACTCACTTCAAATTCATACTCCAACAGATCCTCAGGCCTTGTTATGCTGCACAGCAGTATGACCAAACTCATCCTCAAATCTCTACGCACAGATAACAATAAAAAAGCCATAAGCCAGAGACTTAGCACTTATTCCCAAAACACTTTTTAAATGAAAAACAGAGGTCTTGAAAACTTAAAGTTATAAACAATCTTACTGAACATCAGGAGTTAGACAAGATTTATACTTGAATCAGGTGGAATTTACATTTTTAACTGTGTGGCAGTTCCCCAAAGCACAACCCGTAGATACACCATTCGAATTCAATTACTGCTTAAATACCAGGCTTATTTCAGACATTTGAGAACCATGTTTAGATAAAAGAAAACAGGCTCTGGGTCTTTTATACATGCCACATTCTACCAGACAGGAACATAAAAAAATAAATTCTAAATAGTGATTCTTCCATTATGAGTATACAAAATGAAAATAAATTTGTTTCAGACAGGTTAAAAGGCAGTCAGGCTAGCTGCACAGGCAAAAGGAATTTGAGTTCTAACATTGGAAATGAATTCAGCACAGCTGGGTTCTCTAACTCTATTTAAACTACAGCCAACATGGGTGCTAGTCAAAAGTCAATTAAGGCTGACAGCTCCACTTCCAAAAAAGCACTACAACACCAGGTCTGGACCAATAGGAGGAATTCAAAAGAGCCTCATAATAATAATTATTTTTTCATAAACATAACTATATTCAGAACTCTAGGAGTGTGAAACATTATGGAGAAATCTATTTATAAATAAATGAAGGCTAAGCATGAAAAAAAATCTTACCAATTTTTCAGAGGATCCTTCTGGAATGTACTACATACTTCCAGGGCTTCTTAACTTAACTTCCAGGGCTAACTTAACTAAGTGCTCAAAACCTGATTTGAACTCCTGGCAACTTATTATGAATGACAATTACTATATGGTGTCAAACGTCTTTGATGTGAAAGGATGTTTTACATATGCATAACATCTGGTTGTGGTATGCTTTAGGTTTATATTTGCTTTCATTAAGCTTTTCTCTTCTACCCAGTTTAGTTAACATTAAAAAAAAAAAAAAACTAAGATCATGTCATCCAGTCCCATCACTTCATGGAAAATAGAAGGGGAAACAATAACAGATTTTACTTTCATGGACTCCAAAATCACTGCAGATAGTGACTGCAGCCATAAAATTAAAAGATGCTTACTCCTTGGAATAAAAGCTATGACAAACCTAGACAGCATTTTAAAAAGCAGAGACATCACTTTGCTGACAAAGGTCCATCTAGTCAAAGCTATGGTTTTTCCAGTAGTCGTATATGGATGTGAAAGTTGGACAATAAAGAAGGCTGAGAGCTGAAGAATTGATGCTTTTGAATTGTGGTGTTGGAAAAGACTCTTGAGAGTCCCTTGGACAGCAAGGGGATCAAACTAGTCAATCCTAAAGGAAATCAACCCTGAATATTCATTGGAAGGACTGATGCTGAAGCTGAAGCTCCAATACTGTGACCACCTGATGCGAAGAGTCAACATTGGAAAAGACTCTGATGCTGGGAAAGACTGAAGGCAAAAGGAGAAGGGGGACGCAGAAGTAGAGATGGTTAGACAGCACCACCGACTCAATGGACATGAATTTGAGCAAACTCCAGGAGATAGTGAAGGACAGGGAAGTCTGGCCTGCTGTAGTCCATAGGGTTGCAAAGCAGCGGACACAATTTTGCAACTGAACAACAACAGTTTAATCAACCAGCTGTTATTTCTTACTACTCTTCAGCTGTCTGCCCACACGAGGGTTTCTCCCCACCTCCTTCCTTTCTAACTGACAGCCTCTTACATTGCCCTAAGCTTAGACACCAGTGTTTCTGGTAAGAGCAAACAGATTGACTCATGGTTACAATCCATGATGTTTATGGCATCTGTGGGCCTTTTTCACATACTCTCTGGTTATTAGCCAAGTTCCAGATAATTGCAGAGTAATTGCAGCTCACGCAGAGTCCATCCCATGCCTCATTCTTCTCCAGCAAGGTGTATTATGTGAGCATCAATAGTGCATGGCCAGCCCTCACTCTAGCAAGCTGAAATAGTCTTTAACTCCATGTAACTAGAAAAAGGCTTCCCTGGTGGCTCAGTGGTAAAGAATCTACCTCCAACACAGGAGACATGACTTGTATCCCTGGGCAGGAAGATCCCCTGGAGGAGGGCATGGCGACCCACTCCAGGATTCTTGCCTGGAGAATCCCCATGGACAGAGGAGCCTGGTGGCCTAGTCCATCGGGTGGCAGAGTCAGACACAGCTGAAGCAAATGAGAATGCACACAACTAGATAAAGATTCTGCCTCAACCTCAAACACAAACACAAAACACACTATTTACAAACTATGCTTCTTAGTCTGTCAGCTCACTTTCAAGGGAATCTTTCTGAGCCCTGTCCTAGGATCTGTCCCATGAAGATATAAATCTCTATTTTGATCAAAATCGCAGGAAATGAATAAACTATTTGCTCTCAGAGAGAGTGTTTTGGAACTCAATTTAGATGTCCCTTTCATAGGACCCCAGGAGTTGTTACCCATCTGTCCTTTTCAGGTTTAAAGAGAGAGATAAGAAATATGAATTCCACACTCCACCTTGGTGGGAATGTAAATTGGTGCAGTCACTGTGGAGAACAGTATGGAGGTTCCTTAAAAATACTAAAAATAGAGCTACCATATGACCCTGCAATCCCATTCTTGGTCATATATCTGGAGAGACACATGGTCCGAAAGGATACATGCACCACAATGTTCATTGCAGCACTGTTTACAATAGTTAAGACACAGAAGCAACCTAATGTCCATTAACAGATGAATGGATAAAGAAGATGTGGTACAAATACTCTATGAGCTATATTACTCAGCTATTAAAAAGAATGAAATAATGCCATTTGCAGCAAAATGGAGAGACCTAGAGATTGGCCTACTGAGTGAAGTTAAGTCACACAGAGAAGGAAATAGCCTATGATATTGCTTATATTTTGAATCTAAAAAAAAAAAGATACCAACGAATTTATTTACAAAACAGAAACAGACTCACGGACTTATGATTACCAGTGTGGAAGGGTGAGGAGAGGGATGGTTAGGGAGTTTGGGATTGATAGGTCCACACTGCCATATTTAAAATGGATATCCAACAAGAACCTACTGTATAGAACAGGGAACTCTGTTCAATATTATGTAACAACCTAAATGGGAAGAGAACTTGAAAAAGAACAGATACAGATACACGTATACATATAACTGAATCACTTTGCTGAATACCTGAAACTAACACAACACTGTTAATCAACTATACTCCAATATAAAATAAAAAGTTTAAAAAATATAAAAAATTTTAAAAAGACACGTGAGTCCCAGTCCAACCACTTACATTCTATGTGCTCCTGGATAGGTAATTCATCTACTTCATCCCTAAGGTATCCTCCACTGTGGAATGGAGATGCCCAATGATGGAGTTAATAAGAGACTTGAAATAATACTCAGAAAGAACTAGCATTCAAAGTATGGTCAGTGAAGGTTGGTTACTATGATGGTTAATTTTATGTGTCAACTTGGCTTGGCCATGGTGCCCAGATACTTGGTCAAACATTCTGAATGTTTTCATGATGATGGTTTTTGGCTGAAAAAACATTGAAATTGGTGAACTTTAAGTAAAGCACCTTCCCCCGCATAATGTACATGGGTGTCATTCACACAGTTGAAGGCCTGACCTTCCCCAGCAAGAGGGAATTCTGCCAACAGACTCCCTCTGGCCTCAAACTGCAGCTCTTCACTGAACCTCCAGCCTACTAGCCTTCACCACCACATTCTGGACTTGCAAAATCTCCAAAATCGTATGACACAATTCCATAATAAATATCAATATCTCTTTCTCTCTCTTCCCCACGAGTCCCCAACATCTCCCTCCTCTGTCATCATATATATATCTGTGTATTGGTTGTTCAGTCATGTCTGACTCTTTGTGACCCTATGGACTGTAGCCCACCAGGTTCTTCTGTCCATGGAATTCTCCAGGCAAGAATATTCAAGTGGGTTGCCATTCCCTTCTCCAGGATCATACATATATGGAGAACCCTAATATGATTACTATCATAATTATTTTTAATCATCATCACTATTACACTATTCAACCAAATACTCTGGTCATCCTATAATTTCAACTACAAAGGAGATAGGAAGGAAGAAATGCTTAATTAACCTTGAACTTCTTCAAATCAAAAAAGGGCTGGATAATCAATACTCAGCAAAACCAGATATCCAAGTAAATGTCCCAAAGTAGTTCCCCTAGCATCCAAGTATGATTTGGTATCAAAATGTCAGTGTGAACCCATTCCTAAGAATTGCAGATAAATTGTAACAACTTTCATATGCCTGTCTCATTTTTATAAGAAATTTTAAGGAAGAAAAGTGACAGCTAAGTAAGACCTGCAATTAGTAAATTAATCATTTTATATGTTTTATTGTTGAATTTATGTTACACTGTAAGCTCCTTCAGAGCATATCCAATGCTTGCATCATTCTAGAAAAATGACAGTGATGTTAACAACATGATTATCCATTTATGACCTACTGATTTTGTAGGCATATGCTTCTGTGATCTGGGCTTTGCTCATAAAACTATCATAAGACGAAACCCCTTTCTCTATGAAAGGTAATAAAATAAATCAGCTTCATGTCTTTGAAATACAGAATTGTTCACAGTCTCTTTCCGTATTTTTTCTTTAGCAAAGGGTCAAAGGATACGGAGAAGGCAATGGCAACCCACTCCAGTACTCTTGCCTGGAAAATCCCAGGGACAGAGGAGCCTGGTAGGCTGCAGTCCATGGGGTCACGCAGAGTCGGACACACCTGAAGCAACTTAGCAGCAGCAGCAGCAGCAAAAGATATCTCCAAACCCTATAATTTTGTTCGATTTCAATTCACAGGATATAAATACTTTTATTTCTCTGCCAGGCATTTTATTTCTTTCCTTGCTCGTTTCTCATGGTTTGTGTGTCCTAAATTTCCAGTCTCCTACCTGGTATTTGGCTTTAAATGTCTTTGTTTCTTCAATTATCAGAAACATAACTCTATGAGAAGGCCAGGTTGCAAGCATTTGGGAGACCAGGGCTGAGAATAATTCAGTGGTGAGAACAATTATGGGGGGCATCAGGTTGGAACAGTGAAGTCTGACAGGCAGGGGGTGTACCATGACTGTGATTCGTGAGCATATGAGTGAAGTCTAAGCAACGGGAGCTGGGACGGAGCGAAGGACAATGGGTTAGACTCTTAAATATGAGCGAGAAGGAAAGAGTCAGTGTTCAGAGGGATGGTCTGGACAGGAACAGAACACATCTTTCAGGCAAGTTGCAAGGAAACCGGCAGAGAAGAGCCTCTTGAGGGACAAATGGACTTGTCCACACGACAGCACAATTTGGAATGACAAAGGATCCCAGGGCAGGGCCATCTGCCCGCTGTCTTGGCTTTAAATGGCCTCACTAGTGTGGGGAGATAAAGGCTAGCAGGTGCACTGTTCACTGACAGAGGCCAAGGCTGGCTCTGCAGGTGCGGGGACGGCCGCCGAGAGGGTGGTCCTCTGGGATCCTTTGCGGGTCTACTGCCATCGCTACAACCGATGCAGCATAGATTCTTCTTTTGGTTTTCAGTCTTTTAAGGACTATGGATTAAATATTCATTTTTATTATACAGAATTATCTCCTGGAGCCTGCTGATGGGAAGAATGGCTAAACACTAGAAAAAAGTCCTAAAGCCTGCTAGGGGAATGTTAGAATCTGAAAACCCTCCCACTTTCACTAAAACTGTCAGTGTCTGGTCTCCAAATATCTTCTTTCTTCTCAAAGGACAAGAGAATTTTGACTACGTTCTTAGTCAAGATCAAAATATATCAGCCACTCTTAAGAGAGATACAGTGGAAAGTGTGGAGGCATAAAGTTAGAGGGTTTTTTGTTTGTTTGTTTGTTTACTCAAAGATCAAAAAAGAAGGTGTATCCCACAGCAAAGGGACAAAGAAGGTGACATGTGGCCTCCAAGCCACCCTGATTTTCTTTTATGCACCCACCACCATCAGAGTGTCACCTTCTTACTCCCTGCCTCTTCTCCCAACATGGAGAGAATCACGGTGCACTGTCTTTACTCAGAACTGTGCAAGGCCAAACAAAAACACCATAATCTGGAAAAGAGTTTATAAATTCACTAATAGATTACTGTAAAGTTGGACATATTATTTAGTCATGCCTGCAATATTTGCATATGCAGTAGACACAAAACGTGAAGTTTAAAAAAAGGGGGAGAATCTAATATGGAATTTCAAACTGAATAGATTTTTTAAAAAGCCATTTGGAAGGAATTCAAAGGCATTTCTCAGCCACTGAATTGAAGCAACTTATTTAGAGCCCACTCCACCCACGAATAAGACTGACCCTGTGAGCAACCTTCTGTAATAGAGCGATGAGTTTTAATCTTAAGAGATTTGCCCATTAATTCTGAATATTCAACTCTAAAAGAACTAGAAAGACACACTAACGCTTAGACAAAAGCTTATGATGCTTCCAATTTCTCCCCAGAGCTATTTCCATCAGTTTGTTCCTGGGGGGACAGGGGTCCTACTGGAGGAGGAGAAACAAGTTAGGGAATTTCTTCAATCAGTTATATATCTTTGCAGAAGGAAGCCATGCCACATTCTCCCAAGAGATTTAACCTAAAGAACTTTTCTCCTAAATTTCACATGCAAATTGCTCCCATTTTGAGAGAACGAGGATTTGCAGGTACTAAAGAAGTAAATCAGAAATTAAGCAGCTTGGATTTACCACTTACTGATCTGGTATTATTAAACCTCTCAACTATTTTCTTGCTCACATTCACTTTCTGCAGAAAATTAAAGTGATGACTGTTTTTTTTCTTCATATAGCTTTTACTAAGTGACTGTACATTTCCCTTCAAAATCTTTGAAATAAAAAGCTCCTGTGAAAACCTAGTACAACTGTTGTCATAATCATAATTACTGTAAAATTCCCATTGATTCCCAGGATGTGTTATGTATCACAATTGCTCTTTATCTCATTCTGCTGTGTTCAAGCTGACACCAGCTACTTCTAATTCTCCTCTAGTGACTGTCACAACGTTTCTGTTTCAGAATTTAAACAGATTCTAATTCAGAGTCATGTACTATACTATTCTACATTCTTTAAAAACCCTCAAAGAATTCTACAACACAATCCATGCCCTAAAGACATTATTTTAAAATGCTTTTTGCATGTACTAATCCAGAAAGAGAGTCTGAACTGGCCAGCATCATAATTTTTACTGAGCCCTTCTTATGCACGGAGAGTTTTACATATGTTAGCTCATTTAATCCTCACAACAACCAGATGGTTATTAACCATAACCAGAGGATGGTATTGTAATTATCTCCACTTCAACCACTAGCAAACTGAGTCACAAAGGCATGAAAGACTTGCGTAGGACCACACAGCCCATACATGGCAGGGCCAGAATGTGAATGGAAGCAGGCCATAAAGAACCCACCTGCAATGCAGGAGACCTGGGTTCGATCCCTGGGTTGGGAAGGTCCCCTGGAGAAGGGAACAGCTACCTACTCCAGTACTCTGGCCTGTAGAATTCCATTGACTGTATAGTCCATGGGGTGGCAAAGAGTTGGACACAACTGAGCAACTTTCACTTTCACTTTTCAGGCCATCTCTAGGGTCTGTGCCGTCAACCCTACCTTAGCTCTATCCATAGGAAAAATCAAACAGCATAGAGGCAATGGGGCCTGACTCACTGCTGTACAGCAGAAATTAACACAACAATGCAAATCACCTATGCTCCAATAAAAAGCAATTTTTCAAATTTTAAAAAATAATTAGCACCTGAAAAATAAAAAATTATAAAGGAATGTAAGTAAATAAAATATGTTGTTTAGGAAAAAATCAAGACATGTCTACACTGGGGAACATGAGTCCTTTTGTTAGATTTCTTTTTTCCTTTAATTAACAAGCAAAATCGTGTTGATCCTGTGTCAGGGAGATAAAGGGGGATAAGGAAAGGGAGCAGGGAGAGAGAGAGAGAGAGACAGAGGTCCTACATCAATTTTTGCTGAGTTTTGAGGAAACAGAAAAATCCAGATCACACTACTGCCTAGAACCCAAATAAGTTGACAGGAAGGGCTGTGTTACTTGAGAAAATGTTCTTTCTGCTGTGTTACTCTTCCATTCCCACAGCCCGTCTGTAACAGGATGAAGCCTTCCTGTAAGGGCCATCATGAAGGCCATCATGAAGGCCGTGTCCTGATGTTTTAATTCCCTGAGGTAAAAAAGGAGTCCCCTGCCCAGTGTGGGGGTCTGGGGAGACCAAACTCCACACTGAGAGGAGACAGCTGCAGAAGCCAGTCTGAGACTCCACAGAATTCCCAGGCCATAAGGAATTAGCCTCACGTTACAACTCACAGTTGTACTTCCATTAAGTAAAAGACAGAGAGGAAGATGGCCATGCTGGCTGTGGGCCAGTCCAGACCACTCTGTTTGGAGGCAGCACTCGCACATGACACTTCACACCAGCTGAGAGCTTTGCCCAGGATCACCAACACCAGACAGATGCTGGCATGGCACCAGGGCCAAGGAGAGGGATGCCTGGACACCCTGGTCGAGCCTGAAGAGTGGACTCCTTAGAAAGGGAGCGTGAGCCTGAAACACACACAACTTCCCCAATTCGGGGATACACATTTTGATGTCTCAAGCACACCCCACTGGTGAAGCTGTCTTTACTCAGCTCTCTGGGAAGGAGAACACTCTGCAGAGAAGCGATGGAGGCAGAGGGGCAGCGGCCACCTGATCATCTGATGAATCTGGAAAGAACCTGAGCTCTCTTCACAGAACTCTGCTTCCTGAATTCAGCTTCCGAGTCAAAGCCAACAAGTCCTCATCTCCTGCCCTGCTGGAAGGGGCAGGAACATGTGCAGGATGGTGCTGAGAGCAGTGGCTATATAGACAGAGGACCTCCATCCTTGGCGCTCCCCTCCATGATGGAATCTCATGTGAAAGAGCAAATATCCAAGTCTCAGGGGTTCTGGTCTACCCAAAACTCTTGGCACTGCTTCAGCTCTCTATCTCTAGCATGCCGCAGTCCATGGGGTAGCAAAGAGCTGGACATGACTTAGTGACCAAATAACGACAGCAACCTGGCTTTTTGCTCTACAACTAACTCTAACACAACTGAATTTCAGGCTAGTTTTAATAATTCCGAGCCCTGAGTTTTAAATTTTATGGAGCATTTACATAGGTCATAATAAATTCTGATACAACCAAAATATAGAATGTCCTGACCTTTCTCAACATTGTAAGCTGTTATTGATAATATTGATTCATAATTTTAAGTTAAATTTAAAATATCTTTATTTTTAATTCAAACCCAGTTTTCAAACACAAAATATAAAAACAATGCCTAAACTTAAGGGACTCTAAAACATTTCAAAACACAAATGAATTACATGAAATAAATCTATGTGTAAGTATGGAACATAATTAAAGTTTACTTAGAATCACAGTAGTGGGATCCTTCACTATAGGAAATAATGCCTGAGTGGAAATTTAAATTCCCTCATCTTACTTTAAAAGAGGAAAAAGAAAAAACACACCATTATCCTAAACAGCCATTTTCAGAATTTTAATTATATTACTGCACTCTCTACGGCATGCAAAATAAGACTAAAGAACTACATTTAGTAATTCTGTTAAATTTGCATTTACCTAATCAAATTGACATTGTGTTGGACTTTTTGATCTGTTGAATGTAAGTTTTTATCTATTCGATACACAATTACTATTCACTACAGAAGTGTTTTAATGAAAGTAGCATCTTACAGGCTTTTAACCATATCAGTAAAACCAAAGATGTTTTAGGAGCTCAATAAAATCACAAATTCTGGTAGTTTTATTTAGGTCTATTAAATTCATAACATAGCTTGGACATAAGTTTCTATTTTCCTATTTAAAGATAGTATTGCAAACATATAATAAAAATGGCAATTAAGTTTACGTATATTTTTCTAACTTAAAAAGCAATATATTTTCATTGTAGAAAATCTAGAACACAGTGAAAAATATAAAGAAAACATCCACAATCCAATTGCCAGATAACTGTTAATATTTTCATGTACTTTCTTTTAAGCTTTTTTCTATTTATTTTTTATACAATTGAGGTCAAAAGATATACAATTTAATATCTTACTTTTTATGCCTAACATTTAAAGGCAGCATTTCCCATGTTATGCAAATCCTCTTTTTAAAAATCATTTGGCAAAAAGATTTGGTTCACTGCTGTACCCTTAGCACCAAAGCACTGGCTGGCTATTTATCAGATGAATCAATCATCAGATGATTTATCTTACCATTTATAACTACATGACTGTAGCTCTGCATACTTAGGTTGCTCTGAATTTTTCACTATTACAGGTAATGCCATGTATCTTTTTGCATAAAGATTTTCAGGATTTATTTACTTGGTATCAAATTCAAGAAGTTGAATTACTGGGTCAAGTCTTATATAAACAATTTTAAGTCTTCTGATACCTATCATCAAATTGCTTTCTCCAAAGCTGTACCTTTGGAGTATCTATTTCAGCACTCTGTTTGAAAGGGCTTTCCTGCTCTAATAGGTAAAAAGTTATCTCGTGGTAGTTCTACTGTATGTCTTTAATTACCAGTATTGACTATTTCTCCAAATATGTATTAAACATTTGTATTTCCTGCTCTCTGAGCTGCCTAGCCATATTATTTAACAATTTACTCAGTCACTCTGTATTTCTTGCACCAGTAGCTATCTTCTGTTTCCTGATGTTTCCTCTTTTGTCTTCTTTTGGACAAAGCTGGTTCCATTAATTCTTTTCTCTAAACTTTAAAACATGTGTCACGTTCACACACAGACATACACACACCCTATTTGACAAAACTGTAAAAATATTGTTGCTTATAACACAATATATACATATTGTAGAAAATACAGAAAATATAAACAGAAAGTCACGGATAAGCACTGTTCACATTTTAGTATATCTTTCCACACTTTGCTCTATGCTACACCATTTTTAAAAGAACATATGTGCACACTGTATGCACACTGCTTTGCAATTGTTTTTTTACTTAACTCTATTTCACAGACAACTTACCACACCATCAAATGCCCTGCATGGTGTTTTTAATGCTAACAGAGCACTATGGTAGGTGCTAGGTATTGGAACTCATGCCTGTAATAGTCCATTGTAAGTAAGAGCCTGGACTATAAGGGCAAACGGGCATGAGTTCAAATCTTGCCTCCAAAACCCCAATTATGAGACTCAGTTTTTTTAAGCCCTTTGCTCATTGGTAAATGAAGATAACTATTTTCTATGGACTTTATTTAAATTAAATAATACAATTTATAAAGCAACTTAACAGTATGGTAGTAATAGGTATTTAATAATCACTTATCAAATTAACAGGGCTTCCCTGGAGGCGCAGAGGGTAAAGCGTCTACCTGCAATGCAGGAGACCTGGGTTCAGTCCCTGGGTGGGGGAAGATCCCCTGGCGAAGCAAATGGCAACCCACTCCAGTACTCTTGCTTGGGAAACCCCATGGATGGAGAAGCCTGGTGAGCTACAGTCCATGGAGTTGCAAAGAGTTGGACACAACTGAGCGACTTCACTTTCACTTTTCTTTTACTTTTCATTATCAAATTAATGAAGGATCATTAAAACCTTCTTCTATTTTAATTTCCATTTCTTTGCTCGTCTTGTATATTTGGATTTGTACTTCTGTGTGTGTGTGTGTCCCCATGTGTGAACATCTGCACGGGTGATTTGTCCTGTGCCAACTCTTCACATCTTTTTTTCATATTTCTACTGTAGTGTTTTCCTTCTTATGGCTTTAAATTCATTTGCTCATTTATTCACTCACTCATTCTTCCAACAATGACTTACTAAAATCTACTATGTACTTATTTTATTAAAGATAGTTAAGTTTTGTCTTTTATGTTGCAAAATGTTCTTTCTAGTGCACAGTTTGCCTTTTAATTTTGTTTACGGTAGGCTTTGATGTATAGAAATATTAAATTTTTATGCACTTATTCTAGTTCTTATTTTTTGTAACATGCTTAGAAATTCCTTCTCTATCCTAAGGGAATCCTTTATTATTTGGATTGAAAAACCCTGTTTTAAAAAAAGTCTGAGGTCTGAAATGAAAAAAAATATATATATATATAATAATTGGTCTGATATAGAACCACTTTTATAAAATATTTGTTTTACCCTATAATTTGTTTTTCAAAAGCAGGCCTAGTTTACTCATATTTGTGTTTCTGGCATGGAGCACAGCATATTATGACACGTGGTAGGTTGTCAACAAATGCTGAGCTTGCTCAATTAGATAAACTAGAGCAATCAGGAACCAAATGTCGGAATTGAAAGATTTTAATTACAGTGACCCTACAGTACTACAAAGAAAACATCAAGAAAGTTCAAAATCAAACACAGATGCTCTTCTGTTGCTGAGAGGATAACACCTGCTCTTAACAGTTTTTCAAGCCCCAAATATCACTACTAGTCTGGGGGTAGCATTTCTCTAAGTGTGCACTGAACTACATTACCCTCCAACAGCGAGTCCTGTGAGCAAATAAATTTGGCACCCACTTCACATTGCTATACCCCTCCTCCTCAGCTCACCCACATACCACAGACACAATGAACTTCTGCACAAAAAACCCTCAGAGAAACTCTGCAGGTACTCATTCTCAAAGGAGACAGAGAGGAAGCTGAGTCGAGTTTGTCCAGGGTGCACAGACAGAAAAGAGGGAACCAGGGAAATGATGGGTCCTAGTCAGTATCCTGGAATTCAGGAGGATCCTGGACAAAGCACATACTGGGGACACAGAAAAAGACCAATGACTGGAAGAGAGCCAGACCAGGCAAGAGACACTGAAGGATGTTGTCAGGACATAGGCAGTGTAATGGAATGAGAAAAAAGTTAACATGGAAAACTTTTTTAAAATGTCAAAAAAAGAAAGTAAACATGGAAGCACCCTGGAAAACCATGCAGCAGGACCCCAAAACAGGAAGCAGGGACGCAGTGAGAGCCTGAAGATGCAACAGAAGGACATGGCAATCATGTCATCCCAACCAAGAGCTGGGCTGCACTACAACATGAAGTGGGATCCCTATGGATGCCAATCATTTGCTTCCAAGACAGCCTGATTATTCAACACTCATTACTAGGAGCAGGACAATGCACTCTGCAGAGGGATTCTTTTTTTAATTTTCCCCTTGATGATCTGTCCGATATGGCAGAAGGAGTTATGTGTGAAAGCTTGGTTGTAGCCAGTACCACGTTCCTGATTTATTTCAGTGATGGGTATCATCCGCCTGGACTAGTACCCTGGCAGCAGTTTCTTTGAACCTGTTGTGATGGGACAGAGAGTACCAAGTAGAAGGAGCCATCAGCGAGGACTCTGACAACAAATCAAGTTCCACCAGGCAGGGTTCCCCTGGGAGACTTGGAACCAGGCTAGACAATGAACAGTGTGGGGTCAAAGAGGTACACCTAGGCATCAGGCAGCTCCTCTGGCTGTAAATAATGCAAGATCCCAGTGGCAGAAGGAGTCTGGGCTTGCAAAAGCAATCCCTCAGTTCCCAGGTTAGGTCGGCCACAACCTTGCCAGAGAGTGACTCTGCTGTTTCTCCTTTGTTTTTCTGTAACCATATAACTGGAGCATTGAAACAAAATCTAAATCATCACATCATTGCAGGTTCTCTACACTGAAGGATAAGAGTTTATTCGGAACATTTAGTTTATTATCTTGGTTTAATATATCTTGAAAGCCTTGAACTGAACAAAGCTATTCTTCAAATGAAGTCACTGACAAGGAAGAGAACTGGAAATTGTGATTCAAGAGCTTGATGTCAAACCAAACTACATATCAGCAATAAAATAAATAGAGGCATATGGTTTTAAAGTCAGTCCTTTCATCCACATATGTATATTCTACAAGTTGCAGGTCCTTAAGTCTGATACAAATTAGTCTAGATGAGCTTCTAGGTTATATTCATAATTAATTTTTCAAATATTTTAACCAATTGTTGCTGTTACCAAATATTTATTTTAGCAGGAGAAATTTGTGAATAACCCCTATCCTCCTCATGAGATACAAGGATCTCCAAATATCCTGGAACCCACTTTGAAAAGCAATCCTCAGGTAAATTAATCATTCACAATTACAAGAAAACCTGGACTTGTCTTGTATGTGATCTTATAATTAGTACATTCTAGATTTTACTGACACATACTTTTAAACAAGAGACGCAGTTTGATCCCTGGGTCAGGAAATCCCCTTGAGGAGGCATGGCAACCCACTCCAGTATTCTAGCCTGGAGAATCCCATGGGTAGAAGAGCCTGGTGAGCTACAGTTTATAGGGTCACACAGAGTCAGACACGACTGAAGTGACTTAGCATGTACACATTTTTACACCTACTCTTAAAATCTACTACAGCCCTGCAGAGTAGATATTGTTATGGTCTTTTTACAAAGGAAGAAACTGAGATGTCAAATAATTTGTCTAAGACCAAAGAACCAGTTAGTGTAGGAGTCAGTATTCAAATTCAATTCTAACTCTAAAAGCCAAAATCTCTAATTATCCTGCAGTATAATCAAGTTTCCTAAACTGTTTTCCCACTATAGAAAGTAAAATTTTGATCATTGAATATTGTTCCTCATCCACTGCATATACCCCAACTCTAACTGACATGATAAGGAACCCATGAGGGGCCTTTGATTCATTTGGGTATCTCCCTTGAGTTAAATGGGCTTCCATTGTGGCTCAGCTGGTAAAGAAGCCGCCTGCAATGCAGGAGACCTGGGTTCAATCCCTGGGTTGGGAAGATCCCCTGGAGAAGGAAAAGGCTACCCACTCCAGTATTCTAGCCTGGAGAATTTCATGAACTGTATAGTCGGGGTTGCAAAGAGTCAGACACAACTGAGCGACTTTCACTTGAGTTAAATAGTCTGCAGGAGGTATAGCCATTTAGATTAGTCCATCAACAAGTGACTCCTAATGCCTGAGACTTTTCATGCCAGGCATTAAAAAAAAAAAAAAAAATAAGGAAGGAAAAGAATTGATCATTACTCTGATATTTTAATGTTGGGGCATGAGGAGGGAAACCAAGCAAATACTTTGGGAATTTAGAAAGAGATAAAGTAGGATCTTGAGAGGATAAAGAATCACTGATAAACAAGCAAATGACAGTTTCCACAGGAAAATTAGTTGCTAAAAAGGTACTTTGTAGGGAGGAACAATTGCATTAAATAGGTTTCCTTTCTCTAGGTATGATTTATGGTCATGATGAAATTTGAGATTATCTCCCATGCAATCAATCATATCTAAAGAAAAAACGTTGCATTATTAATAGTTAAGAGTGCATGTACCTATGAAAACAGCTTAGAATTATATAGGGACTTCCCTGGCAGTCCAGTGGTTAAGATTCCATACTTCCACTGCAGGGGGCATGGGTAAGATCCCGCATGCTGTGTAGTGCAACCAGAAAAAAAAAAAAAAATGATGCTATATAATAACACTATATTTTCCTAAAAAAAAAAAATATATATATATATATATATATTCCCTAATAGGTTTGCTATATAACTATGCAGCCCTTTGGTTTCAGTAATAAACAAGGAAATTGATTAAGTACTACTTCCTGTATTTCACATTAAGGAAAAAAAAAAACAAATGACATAATAAATTATTCAATTAAAGGCTGTTTTTTATTTTACTCCATTAGAGTACAATGAATTGGCTTAGAAAAAAAAGGGCAAAAACACTAATCTTTACTGGCATGTTAATACACACTTGGTAAAACCAACTGGACTCATCTAGGGGTGGAAGGAAGTTATTTGAAAGATACTGCCTTCAGTTCTCTTTTAAAATCAAGAATGAAAAAAAAGTATAAATAAGGAAATATGTAAACTACTCAGACTTGTTTTTTAAAAACATCTTGTCCTTGGCATAACTTCTTCAAATGCCACATATAACAAAAACAAAAAATATTTTTTACTTAAAGCAATTGCATGATACAATCCAATGCTAAGTCCTAACATCAGGTGGTAAAAAACACTTTACCCTTGACTTGAACATGGTTTTTGCCTCTAGAGAGAGGAGAACAAATAGACTTATTCCTTTCCTACCATGATTTCTCACAATGCCAACTGACTTATTCATTCATTTTACAAGTGTTAAATATCTACACAGTGCCTTGCACCATGGTAGATGGGGTGGACACAAATAAGACTATGACAGAGCTGCTGACACAACAATCATATTTTAGAACATCAGGAAAAAGATTTTCACTGTAAAATGTTCCTCTGTCATTTTTCTGCTTTACAACACTAACTGTACCATCAACAGAGGTATATTCTAGCAGGAAAATATTTATAGCTTTAAGACATTAAAGAGCACTTTTCAAGAGCCAGTCTACAGATTGCCAGTAATGGAAGGGAAACTCTCTCTCCTCATCTGCCATCCTCCTTCTTCTTCAACCCCAAAGGGGAGACTGGGACTGATACGGCTGTTGTTGTAGTCACCAGGTCACATCCTACTTTTTTTGTGATCCTATGGACTTAGCCTGCCAGGCTCCTCTGTCCATGGGATTTCCCAGGCAAGAATACTGGAGTGGACTGTCATTTCCTTCTCCAGGGGATCTTCCTGACCCATGGATCGAACCCATGTCTTCTGTGGATTCTTTACTACTGAGCCACCAGGAAATACCTTATGGTACTAAAATTTTTCCTGGTTTCTCTTCCCCTAGAATCAAAATGCATGAAGCTCAAACACATACCCTGCAATCAAAATGTAAATAGGAACATAACTACTCCATCATCTGAAAACCATTCCTCTTGCTTTCTCAGTATCACTGCCTTGGCACCTCTATTCATTCAACAGATATTTACTAAGCACCTACTGGGAGCCAAGTACTCTTTTGTGTGCTGGGGGTGGTACAGTGAAAAAAACTCTGCCCTCAAAAGACACATGTATCCCATTGTTCATTGAAGCACTATTTACAATAGCTAGAACATGGAAGCAACCTAGATGTCCATTAACAAATGGATAAAGAAGTTGTGGTACATATACACAATGGAATATTACTCAGCCATAAAAAGGAACACATTTGAGTCAGTTCTGATGAGGTGGATGAACCTAGAACCTATTATACAGACTAAAGTGAGTCAGAAAGAAAAAGATAAATATAGTGTCCTATCGCACATATAAGGAATCTAGAAAAAATGGTTCTGAAGAATTTATTTACAGGACAGCAGTGGAGAAACAGACACAGAGAACAGACTTATGGGGAGAGGGGAGGAGAGGGTGAGATGTATGGAGAGAGCAACATGGAAACTTACATTACCATATGTAAAATAGACAGCCAACAGGAATTTGCTGTATGGCTCAGGAAACTCAAACACGGGCTCTGTACCAACCTGGAGGGGTGGGATGGGGAGGGAGATGGGAGAGAGGTTCAAAAGGGAGGGGATATATGTATACCTATGGCTGATTCATGTTGAGGTTTGGCAGAAAACAACAAAATCCTGTAAAGCAATTATCCTTCAGTAAAAATAAATTATATAGTTAATTAACTCATAAAAAAAAAAAAAAAACCCTGCCCTCAAACATGCTGGTCTCAGGATGGCTTTACAACAGTCTTAAGAATTAGTGAGTTTTTGGTGATGTGAGTTAGGTCTATTCATATTTACCAAATTCAAATTAAAAGGGAATATTTTTAAACATAAGAGTACACAAGTACACATCCCACTAGCCACCAGGATGAAGATGCTCATCACACGTCACGGAACCTCTGAAAACTACCGAGCCTGAGCACTCACAAGAGCATGACAGTGCAAGAGGCAGCTAATCTCTAAGCATTGCTATGGAAATAACAGCCTCTCTGAAAGCATCCTAGGGACCCCCAGAGGCCACCAGACCTCACTTTGAGATTTGCCAGTCTAGGGTATGGCCATGTGGCAGATATCACAATTGAAAGAGAGGATACAGGACTGAAAAACGAAGAAACGAGAGGGACAACTTATGTGCATACTGAAATCACAAGAATTATGCTAGAAGTAGGGCTGGAACAAGTAATAGTAAGCCAGGAGTTAATATGGTCAAAGACCACAGAAAGTGACCGCAACAAGGAGGAACTACGGTTTTGTGTGGTCTCATGGCATGATACTCAAAATTCAGGATTTTTAGAAAGGAGGGAGGAATGGTCTGGAAGAAGCAAAGAAGGACAAAGAGGACCTTCTGCTCCTCCTCCAAGAGTGTGTGGGAGAAAACAGCCACCAACTGACAGGGCACAGAGGAAGTTATGACTATGTCATCTTCTCTTCAAAAGGAGCAGTTTTCAGACACCTAAAGACGCAATTCATAGGAACATTCCCTAAACCACTGATTCATCTTCTGTTCCTGCCTGTTATGGACTGAATGTCTGTGACTCCTCCCCATGGCCAACCCTGCCAATTCATTTGTTGAAACCCCTTATCCATAGTGTGACTGTAGCTGGAGACAGGGCACCCAAGGAAGTCATTAACATTAAACGAGATCATAAGGGTGGGGCCCTGATCCAACAGGGTTAGTGTCCTTAAAGGAAGAAACGGTAGAGAACTCTCTCCACCCCAACCCCCGATCATGTTCCCACTTGAAGGGAAGGCCATATGAGCACACACAGTGAGGACGCAGCCACTGGAGACACTAGAAGAGAGCTCTCACCAGAAACTGACCAAGCTGACACCGTGATAAGGACTTCTTGCCTCCAGAACTAAGTAAATGCATTTCAGTGCTTTAAGCCTCCCAGCCTGTGATGTTTTGTTATGGCAGCTCAGACAGACTAATACACTGCCCTCCTTCCTTTTTTGTTGACAGTATGAGCAACAGAGGCTGAGAAGGTAAGGATTTTGAGTAAATGCAGTCACTGAAGGCAGAGCCCAGATCACACTTGATAATTTTACATGACTGTTGGTGAAAAAACTGGGACTGCTTTTTGGTAGCAGGGTAAGGACAGACAGAGAGATAGACAGGGACAGAGATATATCTCAGCATTCAAATTCACTAAAAAGCCAGATGAGGTGCTTCCTTACTTCTTAGAAGATGTGGCACTACAGGTGTCTGATTCCAACCAGGCAAATTTTCATTCTCTCAACTAAAATTATAGCTGGGGGGGGGGGGAGGGTAGTGAAATAGTTACCAAGAGACCAAATTTATATTCCCTTGTTTAAGGTTCTCATTTAATGCAAATATGCCCTGCACAGAAAAGTAAATATTTAAAAAGGAACACTTGAATTTATCTGAAAGTCTAATTTCAAATGCCACTGTCTTTTAATGAACAAACGTGACCCTTGAGAAGAGGGCAAGGTAGACATCCTTATGGTGATCAAAGTTCAGGACATCCGTGCACACATCTGTCTTTTTCAATGGAACCTCTGAATACTGGGAACAAGAGAAATCCTAGCCAACAGAAGGGCATCAAGGAGAACTAGTCACAAGTTACGTTCAGGATACACAAACAAATTAATATCTATCACATTATTATCTGAATGTTTACCTACATTAATTTCTATTCTTTTGCTGTTATTTTTAATGTGATAAAGTGAAAGCTACATTTACTAATCTTTTCTCAAATGATGAACTGTACCTAAAACAAGATATAAATTCTAGTAGTTTATGCTGTCAAACTACCAAATTTTCATATTGTCTGCTATATTTAACAACTGTGAAATGAACACTTTGCCAGTAAAACATATATATTTATTAATTCTAACATTAATTCATATAAAAAGTCTTGACTGTACCTAGTGATCTTTCCTAAAGATCTTTACTCAAAATACAAAGTAAATCTTTAAAATACATCAATATCTAACAGAACATGCACACTGTAATTTCACGGCCAGCCATGAGAAGAAATACGTCAGTTCTCACTTTCACACGTTTGCTGATGAAATACAAAGGGCAGATTTCTAATAAAACTATTAGGTGAGAAAGTTTGTGTACAAGGTAGGTTGACAGAAGGTATTGGTCAAAATTACTTGCCAGCTTCAAGCTAAGTTATCTCTGGGTTGTTAGACAGTTCTTCTCTATATGTTTAGATGTTGACATCAGAAGGTAGCAAGAATACCTGACATTCAGATCCTAGGGCCAGGTGCCCACCTAATTATGGCCTACTGGACTCTCCCCCCTTATCTATTATTCACCTCTCTGACTCCCATCCCTTCCAGTTTTAAGCTTTCAAGTCATTTAAGTCACTCCAGATATCTGGAACAGCAGAGAAAGAAGAAAAAAAGAGAAGAGAGGGACAAAAGATCAGATGGAAGTACTCACTCTCCTGCAAGGATTCAAGACGCATGCCAAGTACAAGAGGAGAGAAAATCTGATGTCTGTTCAGCTTTGAGGACATTAGTGAATACTCTGACCAATGATCCTCTTTGCTAGCATGAAGGTCCCTTACTGGGCACAGGCAGAACTCAAGGTGGCATCGGGACAATACAGTATATACGCAGAGGGAGCCGTAACACAGGGAAGGATGATGGTACCTCCCAACATTCCTCAAACTCCATAAAGTGTCAGGGGAAACTGCTCTGTTCTCTGGCCTCCAGGAGGGATACAGAAATGTTGATAGGACTGCAACCTAGGTTGGGTTTTGACAGAAAGGTCACAAGTTATAAGGATCTTACAACCAGACTCAATGGCAAGGTCCAGGAAGCCCAAATGAGCTGCCAGAATGACATTCAAAGGCCAAATGGGAACAATCTCACTTCAGTGGATACCAGGACACAAGGCCCAGTCACCAAGCATGCCAACTCCAGGGCAGTGGATGCAGTGAGGATCACACAATGAATAAAATGCCCTTCACCCAGGGCCATGAGGATACTAAGCTTTCCTGTTCATTTAATCACCATCTTGGAATGAGAAAGGGGAAACCCTTCAGAAATGAAACAATGAAAAAGCCTTTAAACTGAGACTAATGTGCTCTTAATGGACAAAGTCAGGTGTTTTCCATCTTCAGTAGGAATGAGATCTTGAAGGTAAAGTGAAAGCAGCTACAGAAAATAAATTACATTTCATTTGTTAGTTCAGTTCAGTTCAGTCACTCAGTCATGTCCGACTCTGCAACCCCATGAACCACAGCATGCCAGGCCTCCCTGTCCATCACCAATTCCCAGAGTCCACCCAAACCCATGTCCACTGAGTTGGTGATGCCATCCAACCATCTCATCCTCTGTCATCCCCTTCTCCTCCTGCCCTCAATCATTCCCAGCATCGGGGTCTTTTCAAATGAGTCAGCTCTTTGCATCAGGTGGCCAAAGTATTGGAGTTGCAGCTTCAATATCAGTCCTTCCAATGAACACCCAGGACTGATCTCCTTTAGGATGGACTGGTTGGACTTCCTTGCAGTCCATGGGACTCTCAAGAGTCTTCTCCAACACCACAGTTCTCTTTATAGTCCAACTCTCACATCCATACATGACTACTGGAAAAACCATAGTAAGTCCATTTTCACACGTACATACATCCACCTTTCAGAATTCTGCTTCCCAACCCCAGCTACATAAACATATTCTAAACCAGCACTATTCAAAGTAAACCAGTACTGTCCACACAGGCACTGTAGACAGTGCCGGTCAGGAAACTGCTTGTTACCTGTCCACGGTTAGATGAATAGTAAAAATGAGGGTAGGTGTTTAGAAACTCCTGCAGCAATTTGGCATTGCTCCAACATCTAAGTCTGTGATGAATGGGCTCATCTTATTGAACAGGATGCAATGTGGACAGACTCAGGTAGAGAGTTTCATATGATGCAATCACTCTAGTTCCACACAGACTGGGGGAAATCCAGCCCTTCACCATGAGCAGTCAGAGGTACTAATGTCAGTTCAGTTCAGTTCAGTCACTCAGTCATGTTCAACTCTTTGCAACCCCATGAACTGCAGCATGCCAGGCCTCCTTGTCTATCACCAACTCCCGGAGTCCACCCCAACTCATGTCCATTGAGTTGGTGATGCCATAAGCCATCTCATCCTCTGTCGTCCCCTTCTCTTCCTGCCCTTAATCTTTCCCAGCATCAGGGTCTTTTCAAATGAGTCAGCTCTTCACATCAGGTGGCCAAAGTATTGGAGTTTCAGCTTCAGCATCAGTCCTTCCAATGAACACCCAGGAATGATCTCCTTTAGGATGGACTAGTTGGATCTCCTTGCAGTCCAAGGGACTCTCAAGAGTCTTCTCCAACACCACAGTTCAAAAGCATCAATTCTTCAGTGCTCAGCTTTCTTTATAGTCCAACTCCCACATCCATACATGACTACTGGAAAAACCATAGGCTTGACTAGACGGACCTTTGTTGGCAAAGTAATGTCTCTGTTTTTGAATATGCTGTCTAGGTTGGTCATAACTTTCCTTCCAAGGAGTAAGCGTCTTTTAATTTCATGGCTGCAATCACCATCTGCAGTGATTTTGGAGCCCAGAAAAATAAAGTTTGACACTGTTTCCACTGTTTCCCCATCTATTTCCCATGAAGTGATGGGACCAGATGCCATGATCTTCGTTTTCTGAATGTTGAGCTTTAAGCCAACTTTTTCACTTTTCTCTTTCACTTTCATCAAGAGGCATTTTAGTTCCTCTTCACTTTCTGCCATAAGGGTGGTGTCATCTGCATATCTGAGGTTATTGTTATTTCTCCCAGCAATCTTGATTCCAGCTTGTGCTTCATCCAGCCCAGCGTTTCTCATGATGTACTCTGCATATAAGTTAAATAATCAGGGTGACAATATACAGCCTTGACGAACTCCTTTTCGTATTTGGAACCAATCTGTTATTCCATGTCCAGTTCTAACTGTTGCTTCCTGACCTGCATACAGGTTTCTCAAGAGGCAGGTCAGGTGGTCTGGTATTCCCATCTCTTTCAGAATTTTCCACAGTTGATTGTGATCCACACAGTCAAAGGCTTTGGCATAGTCAATAAAGCAGAAATAGATGTTTTTCTGGAACTCTCTTGCTTTTTCAATGATCCAGCAGATGTTGGCAATTTGGTCTCTGGTTCCTCTGCCTTTTCTAAAACCAGCTTGAACATCTGGAAGTTCACCGTTCACGTACTGCTGAAGCCTGGCTTGGAGAATTTTGAGCACTACTAGCATGTGAGATGAGTGCACTGTAGATCAGCCTAATTCTATCACCAGCTGCACTGCCAATACTGGGCTTGCATTTAGGACCACAACGGCGCAAAAGAGGCCAATGAGAATGGAGGACTTCACAAGAAAATGATGTGCTCATGCCCAAGAAAGACCAGATGACATCAGACTATTAAGACCAATGTTCCATGGGAGTTTAACCAGAGAATAAGTGACAATACTATTTTCCATAGCAGCAAGTACCACACTCATACCACCAGAAGGAATTTTGTTCCAGGCAAATAACATCAAATGGCATGAAATATATGTTCATTTCAAAGACTGATTTTTCAGTAGTTTTGTTTATATTTCATTTGTAAAATCTGTTTGGGTTTTGTGGTTGCATGAGAGTTATAAGCATCAGGAGTTTACATGTAGTTTTACATTAATACATATTTAAGTAACGTAACAGAAATAAAGTCTGCAGTGGAGGTCTGCAAGAATTTTCCCTTCTTTAAAAAGATTCCATGCACAATTTCAATTTGAGAAGTAATGGTGTCTTGGGCACTGTGTTAAGGTCAGAAGCCTGGACGGGAGAACAGCAGAAACTGAATAGGGAGTGGTGGCAAGGTGCAGTCAGCATCTGTACTAAACATTTCCAAGCCCACTGGGGAAAGAGGCTGCCTGGAAGAACTGGGCAGCCTGTAAGCATGTATTGTAATTTAGTTACATCATTTGAGTTATTTTGTTATAAACAGGAGCCTAAGCTGGGAACTTCATAACAGGGTTGAACTTCATTTTGGGAGACTAAGAATTAAGAGAAATATCAATAACCTCAGATATGCAGATGACACCACCCTTATGGCAGAAAGTGAAGAGGAACTAAAAAGCCTCTTGATGAAAGTGAAAGAGGAAAGTGAGAAAGTTGGCTTAAAGCTCAACATTCAGAAAACTAAGATCATGGCATCTGGTCCCATCACTTAAGGGCAAATAGATGGGGAAACAGTGGAAACAGTGTCAAACTTTATTTTGGGGGGCTTCAAAATCACTGCAGTTGGTGACTGCAGCCATGAAATTAAAAGACACTTACTCCTTGGAAGGAATGTTATGACCAACCTAGATAGCATATTCAAAAGCAGAGACATTACTTTGCCAACAAAGGTCTGTCTAGTCAAGGCTATGGTTTTTCCAGTGGTCATGTATGGATGCGAGAGTTGGACTGTGAAGAAAGCCGAGCACCAAAGAATTGATGCTTTTGAACTGTGGTGTTGGAGAAGACTCTTGAGAGTCCCTTGGACTGCAAAGAGATCCAACCAGTCCATCCTAAAGGAGATCAGTCCTGGGTGTTCATTGGAAGGACTGATGTTGAAGCTCAAACTCCAATACTTTCGCCACCTCATACAAAGAGTTGACTCATTGGAAAAGACCCTGATGCTGGGAGGGATTGGGGACAGGAGGAGAAGGGGTCGACAGAGGATGAGATGATGGATGGCATCACTGACTCGATAGACATGAATTTGAGTGAATTCCGGGAGTTGGTGATGGACAGGGAGGCCTGGCGTGCTGTGATTCATGGGGTTGCAAAGAGTCGGACACGACTGAGCGACTGAACTGAACTGAACTGAAGAATTAAGATTTCTTTAATGAAAGTTTCCAGTTTATGAAACAGAACTTAGGCAAAGAACGCCTCCAGAAATGGCCAACTAATAGATGTGATTAAGAATGCCAGTCTTTCAACAACTTCTTCCGTTTGTAATATAACCATGTAGCAATAATGGCTCTGACCCCGTAACAATTTTAGGAGGTCAGTATGCCAAGAATCATCACTACTTTCAGATAAGGAAATGGAGGTTCAGAGGCACGGTCTGTGCCTAGACCAGATAAATAAGAACATGGCCAAGAGAGGACTTTAATCCACTTTCCTAATTTTGAGTCCAGTATTAGAAGTATTTTTAAATTTGATTCACAGAGAATTTTGTTATTTTTAGAAAATAATAATTTTTTAAAACCTCATCCAATTCTGTAAGATAATAACTACCACTTTTCTCTTTTTTGGTTAAAAAATCATTTTAAATTCCAGATCAGTATTAGGAAATAAGTGGGCAGAATAATAATTATTTTTCCTTTAGGATTATACAGTATATGAATTTTATATGATTAGAAGAAAAACTAGTGCATATTAAACTATCATCATGACCCAGCCTGGCACCCAATCACTTTGGTGGTCCTCTATTTTTACTTCATTCTACCAGATTAGACTTACATTTTCCCCCTCCTTTTACATAGACTGTAAAGGAGGGAGTAAAGAAAGGCAACATGTTGTGGAAGGAATACCAGGCTTTGTATCAAGATGCTGGGTCTCAAGCCACAACTGTGAACCTAATCACTACCTCCCACCAGAGACCTATGCCCTCTACATGTCCCTGCGTTCACCTGCTCACCAAGTCCTTCTTCTGAGAATCTCTGCATGGCCTGCAACAAACAGGGCAGTAGCCTCCTACCTGATTCCCACCTCTCCAGTCCCTCATTTTCCTAATCTTTCCTCTTTGCTACCGAGGTGACCTTTCTAAGATGCAAATCTGATCCTTTCACTTCTCTGTTGGAAAGCCTTCAATTAACTTTTCATCCCTGGCTGGATACAATCTGAACTCTGCCACCTTTGTATGCCACCTGGCATACAAAGACCTTCCAAATCTGGCCATCTCTGGTCTCATCTTCTCCAACTCAGTTTCCCCACCTTGTCATGAAATACATATTCTTATTCTACAGTCCATATGCATGCTCATGTTCTATACTTCAGCCCCTTAAGAAACCAGTAGTGGTTCTTAGAATATTTCGTCTCATAATGCCTTGAAACACACTATGCCCCCTGCCTGAAATATCTGTCCTCACATCCCCTCCTAACCTTCTGAACTCTTCCCCTTCCTTCAAGTCCTTTACCATCTCATCTGTGCCACATCCTTTGAGAGCATTCCAAGAAGCTTCACTCTTCCCACCTGCACTCAGCACATTCAACCCCTCTTCTCTGCTCCCCTAGCATTAATCTGTACAGAAGGAGATAGGCTATCATATCCATGACTCTATATTTAATAATCCCCTTGACAATGGGAACAATGATTCTTCTCATCCTCAGCACCCATCATGTAATTCGGATGTCAATAAATGTTTTCTAAATGTATGATATGTGGCCTTGGGCACATTTGCCCCTATACCAGAGTTTCTTCTTTTTCATGAGAGGTCAGACTAGAATATATCAAAGACCTTGGCCTCATAGAGCTCTGGTTTTAGCACAACTTTTCACAAAACACTGGGCTTTCTTTATAAACGGTTTATGAAGTTTTTAGAGGATAAAAACATATAATTTCATCATCAGGACACCTTGAGATGTCAAGTTTACAGATCTATACCAAAATATCATAAAAAAATAATACTGGATGCCATTACTGAGCCTTGAATTATATACAAGGAACTGACAGAAATTCACCTACTCTTGTTAATTTCATTTACTCCTCCCATGATGTAGATGTTACCTGTCTTCATTTTAAAGAAGAGAACACAAGGAACTTTGAGAAGTTAAAAGATCACAGAGCTAGGAGGCACTGAAATGGCTTTAAACTTACTGCTGTGTGACTTCAAATATCTTGTTCCCCACCACTGTGCTGGGTGAGGCGAAGGAATCTATCTAGGACACTAGCCTTGTCTCCACATTCTACTCAACAACTGATTTGGTGCTTAATGTTTAATCACTGTTGAAAGGCAGTAAGAAATTCAATCAGGAACATTTTAATCAGCAGATGTACTTAAAGAACTTAACTTTCCCATGAAACTGACAAAACACCCTTTGGCAACTAACCTGTCTAAACAAGTAGATGTCATGAATACGGAATTTTGTACCAATAGATTTTTATACTTACATTTAGGACACCTTTCAATTTAAGAAGAAATAAACTTTCTTAAAAGATAAAACATGAAGTTTAAACTCAGGTTTACTCTTGTGTTTGAACAGCATACTCTGTTAGACGTGCTACTTTGTATTACTACTCTTCTTGTATTTTGTATTACTAAACTACTACTGTAATTTAACTGGAAATAAACTGATCAGTTCCTAAATGCCTTAAACCATCAGCCATCATACAGCATCTAATAGAACTATTTTAAAACCCATGATATTCAATTCTCAATATCCTTTGCCAAGTTAACTTGATGCTTTTTTCTTCTTGAAAAACCAAACAGGCTGCGACAGAAGAAAGCATTATCTGAAGTCCCTTTGGCCACTTGGCCTTCTGATACATACCAGACTAAGAGTTCAGATGGATGGCTTTAATTAAATAAAATGCTGGCAAACTAGCAAATGCACAGTGGTTATTAACAATATAGTATTAAGAGTTTCCTAGTTCATCAGTTAGGAAAAGTACCTAATTCCTGTTCATTCTTGCCTTCATGGCAAACACTCTGAAAAAAAAGGAAAACTATGTAATATTTCAAGTCCTGTGGGGAAAAGCCATTCATTTACATGAGTTTAAGTTTAATCAAATAATTCCACTTAGAAATATGTTGGCATGCCAATCCTTACAGTTACAGTTAGCAAACCTATCTAGCAAAGTCAGTCTGTCAAAAGTCCAAAATATACTTTGGAAGCTTTTCCACAGTATATATAACTATAAAACTCTTCTTGTGAATTCTTAATGAAATATTTGGTGGCAGTTTATTAAAATTCAGTCCAAAAAACCCATAAGACATTATAATGTTAATATAATGCTAACAACTGTATCTTAGGAAATGTAACAATTTCTTTTTCAAATTATCTTCTTTTTAGAAACTGATGTCCTAAGTCTTGGCTTTGTCACTTTAGGCAAATTTTTTCATTCTCTGGGCATTAATTTGTCCCATTTCCAGAGGAAGTTATAATACCTACCTTACTGGCATATAGTAAGGACGGTACCAAATAATGCTCACGAAATGTCAAACACACATGGTCAATGCATAGCAGACTTTCTGTACATTTTGATTTCTTCTCTTTTCCCCATGCCACTCCCTGATCAAAAATCAATTTCAAATTGGACTTTTTTATTAAGTGGGTTATGTGGGGTAGGTAGTCCATCAGTCCTTCCAATGAACAACCCAGGACTGATCTCCTTTAGGATGGACTGGTTGGACCTCCTTGCAGTCCAAGGGACTCTCAAGAGTCTTCTCCAACACCACAGTTCAAAAGCATCAATTCTTCAGCACTCAGCTTTCTAGATCACCAGATCTCCTTGTGATATGGAAAGTGAAACAAACCAAAGATGTAATAAAGGCACACTACCTAGGCCCAAGTGAAACAAGCCGCAGATGTAACAAAGGCACGCTTCGTAAGCCCCCTGTACTTTCACATGGATGTTTTATAAAAACTAATTCTTTATGTCCAAAATGATCGAAATACTCTCATCTGACAAGACAGAAGCAAAACCCCAGACACAATCATTCCTACAAATGTTCAAAGCGAAGTTCTCGGGTTCACTTGTAGACCTTCAAAATTTAAGAGAAGCACAGAAAGGCAAGGGGGAAAGGAGCTATACAAACGCATGCATTTTCCTCTAGAGAATGTTGTACACACACACACACACACACACACACACACACACACACACACTTACTAACCAAATCCACACAAATCAGTAGGGAAGCTACAAGGCAAAAGAAAGGCATCATTAATTACTGAGGCACCTATTCCTTTACATTGAGATATTCCTTCCATTCTTATTACAGATGATCAGCTAATAAGTAGATTAAAACAAAGAATAAATTGCTTAATTTAATTTGATTGGAAGGAATATTCAATAGAATAGGTTTCAGAATCATTTCTCCTCTCCTAAAACATTTACCCAAAGTGTATTAGGTGGTTTCTTAAAGGATTGGGTTTATCAGCTCAGGCAAAAAATCGGGGGGAGGACAGAGAAATGTGTCTTGAATTTTAATAGTACGTGGGTGAATTTTTACCATACATGGGTGAATCTTAACCTGTCATTTTGGAAGTGACTGCATTTACTGCAACAACCCATATGTTACAGTTTCTCTGCTCAGCACTGCATGCAGTAGCAATAGTTTACTCGGTATCATTTTGACAGAGGCATTCAAGATGAACCCAAGTTATGAATGGTGTGTAGGAATGGCTTGAAATTAAAGAGATTGGCCAAACCTCTCTTTGTATGTGACAATACCAAGAGGCAGTTTCCCTAAATCTTTGAATTGAGATTAGCATTTTTTTCAAGAATAATGCTAAAAAATACATGTTCAAGTATGTGGTCCTTAAAGAAGCCAGCAGCCTGTATTAATTTGCATTAAGTTGCAGAAAGAGATTTAGCTAAATAAAATCTACAGGAAAAAAATGTTATGCTAGAGTAGTCTCCATAATGGATTTTAGAATGTTTAAATGTAAATTGGAGTTGGGGGCCGGGGAAATGAGGAATGAACAATGGTTCTATGAGCACAACTAACCTTAGAATTTAAAAGATTCTAGAAATCGACTTTTTAGTCAATGTTATTCTCAGACAAAATTTTAAATGTATTTGTTTCCTCCACGCTCATTACTTTCCAAAGCAACCTGACAGTTTAATATTTCTGTTTATATTTGACAAGAACCTAATTCAACACTGTTTGAATCACTTAAAAAGAAAAAAGCTAAATAAAATCTGATTTCAAATTCGAATAGAAAACTGCTCATTATTTTACAATAAAATTCTTTCAAAAGGATATGATCATCTCAAGCAACGTCCTCTGACATTTGCATTAGAAATCATGTAGGCAGCTCAGCTCATTCAAATACACACACACACACACCCATGCACACACACACAACTGAAACACAAACATCAGGTGGGAGATTTTAAAAGAAACAAAACACACATATGTGTACATTTCCAATGAAGCAGGACCTCAAAAAGAAATGCCACAACCAAACAAAAACAATACTAATTAGAAAAGCATCGCATAATATAAGCAAGAAGTAAGAAACATTTCAAGTGAAAAAAGACACCAAGTAACAAATGGTCCCTGTTTTCTCCTACTGGAGAAGATAAGGCAGAATATCCAGTCTGACTTCCATTGTTATGTTCTGGAGGAAATTCAGTCTTATCTCCATCCAGCAGACAAGGTGATCATCTTCCAAAGTTTATTTCTAAAAGACATACAGGTACATTTTGTCACAATCCAAAAATCTACCCATTTCAGCATTCTGATAAACCTTGCTGGCAGCACTGCCAGATACATTTAACACCAAGTGCCCTGACTTTTGGTTCAGAGCCCAGGGACTCCATGCCTGACAGAAGGCTTTCATTAGTGCTTTTTAGCTGGTTATAAATTGTTGGTACTACTATTTGCACCTTTTAAGATACTATCCACGAAGGGAAAAAGCAGAGGTGTTTCTATAGCAGGGGTGTCTTTTTGAGTGGATGAACACTAAATTCGGTCACCAGAATGTGTGCTGGAAAATGAATGCATCTCTAATCTCGAATAAGGAAGTGGTTAAAAAGGGATGAATTCCCTGAGTCATTAAACAGGATATAAACCAAAGACAGGTTGTGCCACCTAGAGAAAAACTGAAAAGCGTACATTCGTTCTTCAGTAGTAGGCATTATTTCCAAAGCTTGAAACTTTTGGCATGACCAATAACCAAACCACCCTCCATGCCCACTCATCACTCAGCTGGCTTCAGCTCCACTGACCACTCTGCCTTCTCCACTCACCAGATCGCAACTCCCACCTGCTCTCCCCGCCCACGCACCCAAGCAGCTTCATTTAACCTCAGCACTGACGGCTGCACAGCCCTTGCGGACCCGGCATCCTGAAACCCTTCCAATCCTAAAGCATTTTCCTCGAAGCACTGCAGGCCAGGGTGAGAGGAGCCGAGGAATAAAGCCTGTGGACCATGCCAGCCATCCTCCCGCTGGACGCTAACACAGCCGCGGCGCACACCTCTCTAGCCGCCGGGGGCTAGAGGAAATTCTGGTGCACTCAGTACATCATATCCAGGTTACCGAGCTGAACTCCCCAGCCGACCTCCGCACAATCCAAACACTGTGAAATGACCTCAACAGAACCGAGCCTTAAAGGTGGTCAAAGGCCTTCAACTTTCCTCCGCCGCAAGCCACTTAAAAGCAACGTGCCCAGTACACTGGTCAGGCTGAAGCACAAAAGGTCTCCAGGCCACCTGGCACGGAGAGCCGCTTTTTAAGAAGAAAATAGACAGCAATTATGAAAAGCCCGCAGTCCTGCGGTATGAACTTGACAGCGGGGATTGCGCTGGGGCATAACTCTCATTTCCGAGGCATCACTCCCAGCCCCGGACCCTCAGCCTCCGGGGGCAGCTTTCCCCCTCTCGCCCTTCCCCTGCGGAGACATGCGGCAGTGCCCACTTTTCGCCCCCAAGCTCTTCTTCCTCTCCTTGCTGAATTCCCCAGCAACTTTGGGCTTGGCAGTACCATCAAAGCCCAGCCATAGGCCGGGACACCGCCGAGGCGGTCGCGGCAGCGAGGAGGAAAGTTTGAGAAGTCACTTCAAGCACCGCAGGACCGCCCCCGTCCCTCCTCAGCACCCAGCTCACAGACGGCCGCCCGGGGCTCCACGTGCGAGCGGGCCCAGGAGACGCTCTCCAGGTCCTCACAAGTCCTCTCCAGAAAGAAAATCTTTGCACAACCGAAAAGTTCCCTGTTGCAGCACCTCTTTCTTCCCTCTTCCCCCTACCCTCTCCACTCCACACCCTCCCCCCTCCCCATAAAAAACCTATAGAGTTCGCAAGCCGCCGCCCGGACTCGCCCGCGGCCCACGAGGGCGCGGCGCCCCTCCCCCGTCCTCCGCGGACAGGAGGGAGGGAGCCCGGGGAGAGGGAGGCACCGGGGCGGCCCCCGGCCCAGACCCCCTCCCCGGCCCTCCTGGCCCGATCGCCCCGCTCACCTCTCTCCTGCTCTTCCGCCTGCAAGCAGATGGGGATATTCTTCTTCCACCCCGGCATGGTGTCTGCTCCCGGGGCTTGCTCTCCGGCTCGCTCCTCCTCGCCCGCTCGTTCTCCGTCTCCCGGGCCGGCCGAGTCACCCCGCGCCTCCCCGCTCGCCCTCCCGGGCTGGCCGCGGCGCTCTCGGGACTGTTCAGTAGGGCTGGGGCACCGAGGCGGCTCCCGGGCGCATCGAGGCGGCGCCGCGCGCCCCGCGCTCGCCGCAAACTCGCCGGCGGCTCCGGGTGGCGGTGGCCGGGCCGGGCGGGCCGGGCCGGGCAGAAGGGGCTGCAGCCGCGGTGGCCGCGGTGTGGCCGGGAGGCCGGGCCGGGGGCGGGGGCGCGTGCAGGCCGAGCGCAGGGACTGCAGAGCCCCCGGGGGTTGGGCGCGGGCGGAGGGAGTGGGCTCGCGCTGTCGCCTCTGTCCCCTCCTCCTCCTCCTTCTTCCCCTTCCTTGTCTCTCCGCCGCCAGCAGGTGGGATTCGGAGCCGCCGCCGCCGTCGCCGCCGCCGCTGCACAAAGCTCCGCGGGCGGCAGGACTGAGGCTGCAAGCTCCCCGGGCGCCTGGCGGCGGAGCCTCCCCCGAGACGCGCGCGAGGCGAGCGGGCACGAAGAGGGCGCGCGCGCTCACACCCTCCGCGCCCCGGGCGGCCGGCCTGCAAGGTACCGAGCTGACGCCCAGCCGAGGCTGCCGAGCCCACGCCGCTCCTCCTCCCAAAACCCAAACCGGCGGCTCCACCGGCTCGGGCGACGACCTCGCTGAAGTAGGGGGCAGTGTCTCTCCCTCTAGTCCCTCCTCCCGCCGCTCTCCCCCCGCCCGTGCTGTCGCCCCCTCCCCCAAGTTGAGACTTTTCAGCTACAGATTCGCTAACTTTGCCCTCGACTAAGAGAAATCTCAACTTTCGGATGGTCAGCGCCGGGCCCGGAATACATTTCCTGCTGGGGTGGGAAGGGTGTGAATAGAGAACCTCCTTTGTTTTAAATGAAGCCGGGAGATTTAATCGCAGTCTTTAAGTATCAGAAGGATTTTATGAACAGGTTTTATGATTAGTTTCTTCCCCTTGTCATAGGCTCATAGAATATCCGTGCAAGAATGAATTAGGGGGGAGGGGGCAGCTTTTCGATAGAGCCTGGAAGATTCCGCCCGGACTTGGGGGCGCTGGCTTGTGATTTCAAAAGAACAGTGCTAGGAGGGGCTTCTGACAGTCTTTCTGATGCCACTTGGCAATTGTCTGTCCTGCAGGGTTAGGACATCCATCTGCCCCGAGGCTGGGGTTCTGGCTAGATAACACCTAAGTCTTCACCTCCTGAGTGTCTGATGGGGACTGAAGAATTCGGGGCCCCTGAGGCAATAACTACCGGTTTGTAGTTGTCAGAGACCAACCACTGCACTACTAGGACTCTTTCTGCCGAGCAGTTTATTTTGGCCTCTGAAGGAACTGCAGTTTGTCCTCCCAAATTGAGGACGTTGGCTCTCGACAGACTTCTCTCTCTCTCTCTCCTCGGAGACATAATAATACAGCCAGAGGAAGGTAATAACCACAAAAGACAGAAAGATAGAATCTTTTTTCCCCTGCGGCTGCATAAGCAGTCTTATCAAGCTGGGATGTTTGCTCCTGCTGCTGCCCCCTTGGCTGGGTGGCTGTCTGTCATTACAGAACTGCCAAGCTGCCAAAGACAAGTGGCTGTCACTCCTAAACAAAGGAGAGGCCCAGGCCCAGGCACCTCAGTGAGTAATGGAATTGAAGGGCTAAAGAAGACCAGAGTCAAACCATCCCTGGGGTTATCAGTAGAAATCCTGTCTGAGCTGCTCAAATCTTCCTTCCAGACTCTTTGAGAAGTAAAATCCAGAAAATCAATATGAATGTTGCACCTGTCACCCTTAAATGACCGACTCTCCATCCTGAAATTAACAAGATTCCTTGGGTAGTTTCCTCTTGTCCTACTCTTATTTCAAGATCGAGTCTCAGCAGTCTTATGTAAAGAACAGCATTTGTCATGGATTATCCCAAAGGGACAATGGAGAAGGAAATGGCAACCCACTCCGCTATGCTTGCCTGAAAAATCCCGTGGACAGAGGAGCCTGCTGGGCAATAGTCCACAGGGTCACAAAGAGTTGGACATGACTTAGCAGCTAAACAACAAAAGGGAAAGCCCTAACCAGAACTGCAGGTCTGTACACAGGCAAAGACTTAGGCTTTGACGACATAGAAATGACTACAGCATTGGCATGCTTGCTTTTTGTTTTAATTGCATGTTACATAGCGTTTTATATGTATGTGGTTGCTCTAACAAGCATAATTCCAGAAGACATACTCAATAAGGTAGGGACTAAACCATATTCTTATATTGCAATCAGTGGTACGGTTATCCTGCCAAGATGAGTGATAGATTACAGTTGCTAGAGAGTTCCAGCTCACAACTGTTAAAATAATAGTATTTTAATTGAGGTAGACAAAATTCCTACCATGTGTTAGACTCTGAGCTAAAAGCCAGAGATATAAGAGGAAATTGATGTTTAGTAATGGAAGATCAAATTCATACATATTACTTCACAGATTATACAACTGAGACTGGCAAAGAAGCTCTTTAAGAATGGATTCCTATCTTCCCCAACCTCAAAGTACTTATTGTCTCAACTCATATTCAGTAATATCCAGTGCCTTGTATCATCTTTGTATGTACATCTAAGTCATCAGTTGGGCTCTAAGCTCTGCAGGGGGAAATAGGTCTTTTCTCTTTGCATCTCCAGAGCCAGTGATGGTAATGTCTCAGTCAATGATGGTAGATGATAATGGCATTTAACCTCACTTGGGCTACCTTCAGCATGTTATCTAGGGAAAATAGGCCTTGACACTTTGAAATCACTTGGTAATTTCAAACCAAAAAAAAAAAACTAAATCATTTAAGACTTGAGGCTGATATATTTTGTTCCATTGCCCAAAGCCACATCATATTCAAAGCATTATATTTAAAAACCTACTCCAAGGAAGTTGCAGTCCTATTGGGACCTTTATGGAAGAGATATCCACCAACCAGTAGGACATAAGATTGGAGAAGGCAATGGCAACCCACTCCAGTACTCTCGCCTGGAAAATCCCGTGGACAGAGGAGCCTGGTAGGCTGCAGTCCATGGGGTCGCTAAGAGTTGGACACGACTGAGCGACTTCACTTTCACTTTTCACTTTCATGCATTGGAGAAGGAAATGGCAACCCACTCCAGTGTTCTTGCCTGGAGAATCCCAGGGATGGGGGAGCCTGGTGGGCTGCAATCTATGGGGTCGCACAGAGTCGGACACGACTAAAGCGACTTAGCAGTAGCAGCAGCATGATATTTATCAGAAACCACCCTCCATTACAATTGTTTGTGTTCATGTGTTACTTTCTTGCCTGGAGAATCCCAGGGACGGCAGAGCCTGGTGGACTGCCGTCTATGGAGTCGCACAGAGTCAGACACGACTGAAGTGACTTAACAGCAGCAGCAGGACATAAGATATATTATTTTTCTTCTTTTCTAAATTTGAAAGTCAGACTTCAACTACAACTTTGAATTGGCCATAAAGTTCATTTGGGTTTTTCTGTACGATACTGTGGAAAAACATGAACGAACCTTTTGGCCAACCCAGTACAACTGCATTGCCTGTTTCTAGACATCAGCTCACTTAAATTAAGAATTTATGCTCCTTTTCTGAACATAATTTCTTCCAAGTTTTCTATGCACTTTCAATAGCTTTGCAGTCTGTGTTTACAGAAATCAAAGGTTAATTTAAATTAATTGTTTTACCTTGACTGGTACACAGTTGAATGCACAGTCCATAAGACACACTCCTAAACATGGCCTCAGTTGATCTATTTTTCTGTTTACAATTTTCAAAGTAAAGTGAAGAAGAGACGTGTTCTCCCACTACTAGTGCCTCCCTCACCTGGTAGAAAAGAAACACAACCTGTAAGCCAAAGGCTTTAATTTGACTGCTTAATCACTATTTCAAGCTTATGTGGATGCGCTCAGTTCATTAAAGAAATTTGGAAATGTGTGTGATGCAGAGAGTACACAGCTGCCCTTCTGTTTCCTTTGTACTCTGACAATTGAGCTTCCAGTCTCCTGCTCACAGGGCCTTTCACACTAACAGAGTGTTACGACTTCTTGGGACTGAATTTCATGAGTTTGAGGAGTCCCCCAGGAGATGTAAAACCCCAGCTGTTATTCTGGATTGGCTCCAGGGCCTAAAAACGGCCACAATATATTTTTTTAATCGTGCATTGACTTTTACGAACACAAACGCTGCATGCTAAACAGCCACCTGAACGTTTCGATACTGCTACCAGAATGCAGCGATTCTTTTCTATTGCATGCAGTGAATGTGAAAACTCTTTTAACACCTGCTATGCACTCCTAGTAGGTACCGAGGATTCTTTTAGATGTTGTTAACTCACTTTTAGCTGCAAAACCCTCTTTGAACGTTTAAAATGAAAGAGGAAGATTCCTTGGCTAGTTTATCTTCCTAGGGAAAAAAACAGGGCAGAAAGCAAACAGAATGAATCCAGGTGGATATTACTATAAAATCTTCAATTAGGAGAACGTTATGGGGAAAGGGGAAATGGGCAAGAAGCAGCAGCTCTAACATGAGTAATTTAAGTAAGGCACATGTGAAAGCCAAATCAAAGTTCATTCACAAAAAACTTTAGAATGTATTTTTAAATGACAGTATGGGCTTCCCTTGTAGCTCAGTCGGTAAAGAATCTACCTGCAGTACGGGAGACTGGGGTTCAATCCCTGGGTTGGGAAGATCCCCTGGAGAAGGAAATGGCAACCCACTCCAGTATCTTTGCCTGGAAAATCTCATGGACACAGGAGCCTGGTGGGCTGCAGTCCATAGGGTTGCAAAGAGTTGGCCACAACTGAGCAACTAACACTTATGGGTCTCAGCGGTTGGAACTATTAGTCGTTAATCTTATGTGTCACCTTGACTAGACTACTGGATGCCCAGATATTTGGTCAAACATTATTTCAGGTATGTCTGTGAGTGTGTTTTGGATGAGGTTAGTGTTTAAATCCATGGACTGAGTAAAGCAGATGGCCCTCAGCTAATCAGCTGAAGGCCTGAAATAGACAAAAAGGCTGACCATCCCCAGAGTAAGAGAGAATTCCCTCCCACCTGACATTCTTTGAAGTAGGACCTCAGATTTTTCCTGTCCTTGGACTCAGACTGAAACTTCACCTCTATCTGAATCTCAAGCCTCCCAGTCTTTGGACAGGAATTGCATCATTGGTTCTTCTGGTCCTCAGGCCTTTGGACTCGGACTAGAACTATAGCATCAGCTCTGCTGGGTCACCGACTTGCTGACTGCACGTCTTGGGACTTGTCACCTTCCCTAAGTACATAAGCCACTTCCTTAGACTAAGTCTCTTTATAAACACAAACATACAGGGATATACACACAGAGACACACATACATACACACAGACACAAAAACACACACACATACCCACATACTTACATATACACACAGACACACACATACCCCCTACGATTCTGTTTCTCTGGAGAAACCTAATACAGAGATCTAGGTTCAACTCTTGCCTCTACCACATAATAGCTCTATGCTGCTGCTGCTGCTAAGTCGCTTCAGTCGTGTACAACTCTGTTCGACCCCATAGACAGCAGCCCACCAGGCTCCCCCGTCCCTGGGATTCTCCAGGCAAGAACACTGGAGTGGGTTGCCATTTCCTTCTCCAATACCTGAAAGTGAAAAGTGAAAGTGAAGTCACTCAGTCGTGTCCGACTCTTAGCGACCCCATGGACTGCAGCCTACCAGGCTCCTCTGTCCATGGGAGTTTCCAGGCAAGAGTACTGGAGTGGGTTGCCATTGCCTTCTCCGTAACTCAGGGCAATTTATTTAACCTTTGTGTTCCTGCATGTTTGAAATGTAATACCTATATGGCAATGTGATGGTGAGGATTAAATGAGCTGATACTTAGACACTTAGCACAGCACTTAAAATGTAGTTAATTATAGTTGGAAAAATAGGAATACATTGGTTAAAAAAGAAGTTATGGAAAGCAAACTCTTGAGATTTGTGGGCTCAGCTTCAAAGAGTAGAAGAACTCTCTGAAATGGTATGTAAATTTTTGTATGTATGTTTATGATTCCATCCTCCCACACCTCCTTGCCACACAGGCACATACACACTTGGGGATACAATAACATCTATAGTTCCTATCAAGTTCTCACAGGAATGTCTAATCCAAAAAAGAGAATAAAGTTCCCTGAAAAGAATGAGAGGAAGACTCCATAATAGAATTAACTTTTGGTTTTGCTAAAGAAAAGCACTGATTCAAAAGAGATTCTTTTTCCTAAATTAGCTTTAGGATTATGACACTGAAACTCCCATCTTCTCTTTCCCTTCGCATTCAAACTTTTCACAAAGTCATCCATTCTGCTGACACCCAAGTTTGCAGTTCTGATTCACTCCTAAACTAATTCCAATTTCTCTCTGAAAAAAAGGCATGATCATCACTTCAGGCCCGTAGGGCGAAAACCAGAGGAATATTTGACTCCGTCCCAAATCCCTAGTTGGTTAACAAGTTCTTTCAAATCTACCTTTGAAATTATTCTTGGATCTCTCTCCTTCCTTTCCATAAACATTGCCCTGATTCTTGCCACTATTATCCCTCAACTGGACAATCCCCATAGTCTCCTTCACGTTTACTTCTTCAGCCTCTCCTTGCTCCAAATAATACTGCTACCACCTTTGTGGCTTCGCTTTGAGTAAAATGACCTACTTTCTTTCTGCTGTCTCAAGTCTTCCAACAATTCTTCATATCTATTTCAGTTTGTCTTCAGCCACAACTGCTCCCCACATATGCTTGCCCTACCTTCCTTCCTTCCTTTCTCCTTTCCTTTCTTCCCTCCTTCCCCTCCTTCCTTTCTTGAACTGCCCCCGGTAGCCCTCTCTTCTTTGCATCACTTCCATTCGCTAAACATATCATCTGCTTCCAAACTTTTATATCTTTGCTCATTAGAACTAAAAGAGTTTGCGTTTCTGAGATTAAGAGAAGTTGCCTTACAACTAGTATGTGCTGTGGACATAATTTGAACCCAGGGGTATTGGGCCCTAGAGTTTATTATCTTTCCACCCACCATGTAACTATACACTTTCATTTCAATTCAAAGCAATATTGTTTGTATCTTTCAAGGTCCATTCATATTCTACTTCTTCTTTGGATCTTGATTTCTCTAAGTTCCCAACCCCCTTGTATTATCATATTTTCCTGGTAATAGTGTTTACTTGCAAGTTATGTTGTGTAAGTCTAATCTATCTTATTGTACTCTAAGTTTTTATAGGGAAGTATATGTTAGGCAAGTTAATTCTGGAGTAAAGTAGTCCAGGTTCAAATCCATCTGTGTGGTTCTTGGTAATTACTTTCTTCTCCCTGTCTTTGTTTCCTTATCTATAAAATAAAGATAATAATAAAACCAATCTCATACTGTTGTTGGATGGATTAAATGAGTTAGTGCATGTCAAGCATTTAGACCAGTACTTGGCATAAAGGAAGAAATGAATTCCATTGTTATTATTATCATTATAGGGTGAGAAATGTGGCTTATTCTTCTTGGCATTATTGCAAGCATCAAATACTGCACCTCGTAATGTGCACCCAATGGATGCTTGCTGAAAAGATGAATATTAAAAATAGCTTTCATTTCCTAAATAAGTCTCCAATGATCATGAAGACCTGGACCGTAAATGTGCTAGTAATGGAAATTTTACTTATTTCAACAAGGCTTGACAATATTTCTAGAAGAAATCTTTTAGGTCAGAATGGAGAGTAATGACTTTTTATCATTTTTACTATTATTATGAAAAAAGCCAACATATGTAATCTAATGGAGGACTAGACATAAATAAGCATTTCATCAAGAAAATTAAATAGATTCGTCCTACCTTCATGACAAAAATCTTCTAATAATAAATTCAGGTTTAGCCCCCTGAGTATCTAAAAAATTAGAGCAGTGAGGTGATTAAGGAAACTGCAGAGGGAAAATTAAGGTAGCTAGCAAAAAAAAAAAAAGATAGCTAGCTACATCTAGTATAATTTGGCTAAGTGATAACTAAGAACTCTCTTGGTTAAAATTCATGGATTTAGGAAAGGAGTGAGAGTTGGACCATAAAGAAATCTGAACGCCAAAGAATTGATGCTTCTGCACTGTGGTGTTGGAGAAAACTCTTGAGAGTCCCTTGGACTGCATGGAGATCCAAAGGAAATCATTCTAAAGGAAATCATTCCTGAATATTCATTGGAAAGACTGATGCTGAAGCTGAAGCTCCAATACTTTGGCCACCTGATGTGAAGAATTGACTCATTGGAAAAGACCTTGATGCTGGGAAAGAGTGAAGGCAGGAGGAGAAGGGGATGACAGAGGATGAGATGGTTGGATGGCATCACTGACACGATGGACATGAATTTGAGCTAGCTCCGGGAGTTGATGATGGACAGGGAAGCCTGGTGTGCTTCAGTCCATGGGGTCGCAAAGAGTTGGACATGTCTGAACGACTGAACTGAACTGAGGAAAGGAGTAAATACCAAAACGAGAAAGAAATTATTTATCATGCTGGCAGGTGATAAGTAAAAATAAAAGAAATGTAAGGAAAGAGTAGGTTGATTAAGAGGCAAGCTTTAACTTGTACATACTGCTGGTGAATAGAGAATAGCAGTGGTTAGCAAACGCTGTGTGCCTGCATAGTCTAGTAGTTAGTGTACAGGTTGATTACATTTTAGAAAGTCATTTTAGAAAGCAATTTGACAATGTATAGGAAGTGCAAACTGCATATCATTTTGCCTAGTTAGGCAAACTTAGAACTCTGTCTTAAGGAAATTATCAAAGATGTGGACAACGGTTTACACTCAAAGATGTTTATCATATTTTAATTTATGATGGCAAAAAAATCGGAGAGGTCCTGAATGTGCAATAATAGGGAATTGTTTACATAAATTATATTGAATGCTGTATAGCTCTTAAATATCATTAATTTTTTTAAAAGATCATTAATTTAAAAGGTAGCAATAAGTTCTAATGATATAAAGTTCAGCAAAAAAGAAGGTGCATATACCATATTTTATAGATTCTAAGAGGCATGTGTGTGCTCAGTTGCTCATTCATGTCTAACTCTGTAACCTCATGGACTGTAGCCTGGGAAGCCCCTCTGTCCATGGAATTTTCCTGGCAAGAATACTGGAGTGGGTTGCCACTTCATACTCCAGGGAATCTTCCAAACCCAGGGATTAAACCCATGTCTCTTGTGTCTCCTGCATTGGCAGGCAGATTCTTTATCATTGAGCCAACAGGGAAGCCCTCTAAGATGCATAGTTTTTTTGTATTTTTACATATCTAAGGTCATTGTGTTTCTTAAAGTTTCATTGCTTGTACGTGTATATTAAAACTTACAGCTAGGGGATACCAACTTAAAGGCATGTTCTAGAACAGTTTCAAAAAATGCTGCATCACCAATAGGCTAGCAGAAACAGAAGATAACGGTGTAAAAAAATACAAATATTAAAAAGTCTGAATCACAGGGTGAATCATGAGTTGGTGTTTGAATATTAAAAAGTTTTAGAATACCTAGCCAATCAATTTCACTTATTTTTATTTATATAAGATCAAAATATTTGAAAGAAACCTATGTGTAGAGGATTTTTTCAACAAGTATAAAATAATAATCCTAAATCGTTAAGCATTGCGTCATTTTATCAGCAATTTCTCTTGTTTCTTAATAGTACATAAAATAGAAGTCCTTATAATACAATAGGTGTGGCCTACTACATTAATGAAAAATAATACTTACATATAGTGTAAATCTAGCTTTTTTAGAGGAGACTAGCTGTGTCAAAATATGTTCTCTCTGGATATTAGCATTAATCTGTGAATTTTATTCTCTTTTTATACATTTTTTTTCTAAAGGGCAATATTACATTTTAAATAGGGAAATATTAGTAAATACTATTTTAAAAAACAATGATGAAAGCAAATGGTTGAAGATAAAATTTTTTTTCCAGTTACTCTGGAATTGGAATATCTATCAGCAATTCTATAGCAAATAAGCCAAAAAATTGTATTTGAGAAGTTTGGGTTTCATTTTCTCTTCTGCCAGCCTAGCCATTTACAAACAGTTTGAGTTTTCTAGAATTTTCCTATTCTCATGTGTAAGAAATACCCAATAATGCTCACTCACCTACTTCAAAGTAGCAGGGAGTGAACATCCAGAATGAAACAAATAGATCATATCATAATTACAGTGAATCCTAGCAAAGAACATGAACAAGGCATTTTGTGAAGGCAAATCTAGCTCTCCTTTAACTTATCACTAAGCAGCATCCGTCTCTGTGCTAGCTGTGGGGTCCAGACCAGCCAATCTACTGCAATCCCCAGGAACACCAACCTCAGATCAGTTTCTGTCTTATGTACCAAAAGACATTAAAAAAAAAAAAAAAATGCCCCTTAGCGATTTGTAAGCTTCTTTATTTTTACAACCCGAAAATTTTAGTCTCAGCGTTGAATGCAAAGTGCCTGACACATATGTATTATGCATGTATGAGCATTTGTTTATATTCTCTTTGACTTTTAAAAATCTGTTCAATGAGCCTTTTTATTCCATACTTATTATATACGATGTTTCATTAAGATCCATGGATAGAGTCGCTCCTAGTTTATATTTACATTATTTAAGCCCTGCAAGTGATATTTGCTACTGGTTATGTAAATGGAAAATAACTTCCGAGATTTATGACATGATTTTCCTTCTTGTGCTTGGTGACTGGGTTGCCTCCTGCTTTTTATTTATGCCCTGAATGAAAATCAGCCCTTCCTTTTGCCCACCCACAAAGTAGCCTAAGCTTTAAGAAACAGTGCGACTGGAAATGAAGGCGGGGGTAGACATAACTGCACTTAGCTCAGAATGACAATAGCTTCCTCCTAGAAACCATGAGGCAGTTCAGCTTCCAAGAAGAAATACCAGCCTGCTTTCTGGAAGTGAAGGAGCAAGAAGTCCCAGAGCTTGACTTAGAAGCTACCCAAGCCCTGTATTTGCAGTCAGCCCTAGAGGACTTCAGAAAGGGCCTTTACTCTGGAAATGCTTATAGATGATTAAACGGCAGACAAAGGAAGTGTTTTAGTTTCTGAAGGAACAATAGACTAGGTGAACACCAAAAAATGGGACTGTCTACAGCCACCTTGAAGTCTAATGAGAAGTAGCAAATTGCAAATCAGTCTGTTGGGACTGTTGTGTGTGAGAGAAATATCTCCTCCATGCGATCCTTGCAAAAAGAGAAAAGTATAAAGAAGATAAAGATGTTTCAAAACAACCCCTCTCAGTTCACTGTTATTAAATGAGCATTATTACATGATAATCCAAATGAAGCCAGAAACAGCAAATCAGAAAACTAAACTAAAGCTAGAATGAAAACAGAACTACCCCTGCGTGAAACGACATGATGGCATCCTCTCAGGATCATAGCTGATCTTTTCAGCCCCCAAACAAAGTGAATTTTATCAAACCAGCAACACCATTGAACTTGTACTTCAACAAAGTACAGTCGACATGCTACTAGTGAAACATTGACAAGACTATCATTTTGTTCATTAGTTCTATTTTAAACTCATTTCACAATTTCAATAACTAGTGTTTTATTCTTCCTAGTCATATTCAGAGCAGCCTGAAAGAAATTCTACTCTGAGGCTGCCCCTAACTTTTGAAATTCTGACCTTTCTCAGCATCCACTTTTCCATCACTATTCTTTTATCCCTGGAGACTTCCATATTGTCACTTCAAAACACAGACCTCACCTCCTCTCTACCATCTCCAGACTACACCTGTCTCAATTGTGAGCTCTGCTTTCTAACTCACAACTGACAAATCTGATAAACAAATCCATGCTACTGTGCTAACGTACTATCAGTCACTACTGTGCAAAGGAAAGCATGCTGGTTTCCTATCCTCTTTTCCCTTCTAGGAATTTTTCCTGGGGCCTTTTATTTTATTTTATTTTAATTTTTTATTTTTTTATTTTTATTTTTTTTCCTGGGGCCTTTTAAAGAATGCCTTATTTCAGTAACATGGGGACAGACCTGGAGAATATGATACTAAGGGAAGTCAGTCAGACAGAGAAAGACAAATATTATATGATATCATTTATATGTGGAATCCAAGCAATATGATACAAATGAACTTATTTACAACAGAGAAACAGACTCACAGACATAGAAAACAAAGTTATGGTTACCAAAGAGAAAGGGGGAAGGGATAAATTGGAGTACGAAATTAATAGATGCGCACTACTATATATAAAATATAAAAACAAGGATTTACAGTATAGCACAGGGAACTGTATTCAATATATAATAATAAACTATTATAGTATAAAAGAATAAAAAAGTATAAATATATACATATATATAATCAAATCATTTTTCTGTATAGCTGAAACTAACACAATATTGTTAATCATTTATACTTCAATAAAAAAAGAAAAAAGATTGACTCATCTCAAAGAGGTAGTGTTAGCAGTGTGTATTTTAGGTAAGATATGAGACTTACGGGGGAAAAACCAGAAAGCCCTTTGGATATTCTTCAACTCAGAGCACAGAGGGATGGTGTCACAAGGGTTGTAGCTGATGCATTCGACTATTATATTATGGATGATTCTGCAACAGTTCTGTCTGGAGCTGCAGAGCAGTGGATTCAGCATTAGGTTAAATCCTAGAAAGCCATGTAAAGTGACTTGCATTTTCATGTCTATACCAAAGGTTAAAACATTTGAACTCTCTATTTAATTGGCATATATTTAAACTTTTCTCACAATGGTAAAAGAAAGGCTTTAGGCATTAAGCTGCTGCTGTGTAGATCCTAAATGTCTGAAAAATTCATTAAAATAGCACTTGAATTTTGACAGAGTTGAACTACTGGGAAAATTAATTGATTGTTTCTTACCCGATTTGGAGAAGTCATTAAGGTTTTTATGGTTTATGGAAAATTGAGAATTGAAGCACACTGAAATCAATATGTTATCTGATGTACAGAGAAAATGACACTTTAGATGAAAGAAAGCATAAGCAACTCCTCGGAGCTTTTTCTTCTTGTCTCCTGATTCGACAAGCGTATTTACATAGAGCTTCTATATTTACTTGTATTCAAAGTCCTTAGTCAGTCATTTCATTGTGTTGTACATTGTGAAGACAGAATAATGAAGTCTGAGAAATGAATCACTGCATTTTATAATCTGTTCTTTTCTGGCTATTTCAAAAAAAATATTAGGGGCATAATGCAAAACATCAGAAATATTCATATAGGTCTCTGCATTTTGTAATGAATTTTAACAAGAAATTTTTAATTGGGCTTACATGATGGGGGCGATGGAAAATACTTCAAATATTCTGTATTGTGTTTATATGCATTTTGGATAAAACTATCATGATTTGTAGAAATAATGAGGAATGAATTGGATACTGGCTGATGCTACAGGTAAGAATTTAGGAGCTCATGCTGTAAGATTAAACTAGATTTAGAAAAAAAAAAAAAAGGACTGGTAAGGGGAATATCACCATGTAATTTGTCTTTAGTTTATTTCATCTTTGAAATATGTTCTCTCTGATATACATACCAGTAATCCTGGAGGTAGGAGGGGGAAAGTCGGCCTTACTTTGTTTTTGCAAATGCTGAATGGGTTGAGGATTTTAAGAATAGGTACTTTTACATTTATCTACTTCCACCATCTCTGTTCCAGAAAGAAAATGATACTTTCCTTTTTGAATATTCATTGATGCTTCTAAACTCCTTAAGCCTCAGACTGACCCTTCCCTTCCTAAAATCACTTCCAATTCACCAGCTTCTACACAGTCCTATCCACAGTGGACCGTGGCAGCATGTGATATGGAAGGGAACTCGTAAAGTGTGTTTAGTGATAAAATACTTGCTAACATCAGCCTTATCTCAGAAGCACATAGCAAATAAAGTAGCCTTATATGTAGTTTATTGGTTATGTTGGTTATATTGGTTATGTTGGATACCTGAACACCAAGATGGCTGTGTAGTAAGACTTTACCCTGCTGCAGCTGCTGCTAAGTCGCTTCAGTCGTGTCCGACTCTGTGGGACCCCAGATATGGCAGCCCACCAGGCTCCCCCATCCCTGGGATTCTCCAGGCAAGAACACTGGAGTGGGTTGCCATTTCCTCCTCCAATGCATGCAAGTGAAAAGTGAAAGTGAAGTCGCTCAGTCGTGTCCAACTCAGCAACCTGATAGACTGCAGCCTTCCAGGCCCCTCCATCCATGGGATTCTCCAGGCAAGAGTACTGGAGTGGGGTGCCATTGCCTTCTCCAATGCATGAAAGTGAAAAGTGAAAGTGAAGTTGCTCAGTCGTGTCCGACTCAGCGACCTCATAGACTGCAGCCTTCCAGGCTCCTCCATCCATGGGATTCTCCAGGCAAGAACACTGGAGTGGGTTGCCATTTCCTTCTCCAATGCATGAAAGTGAAAAGTGAAAGTGAAGTCACCCAGTCGTGTCCGAATCAGCGACCTCACAGACTGTAGCCTTCCAGGCTCCTCCATCCATGGGATTCTCCAGGCAAGAATACTGGAGTGGGGTGCCATTGCCTTCTCCAAGACTTCACCCTAGACCAGGTATTTTGAGGTAATCAAGTAATTGCATAACATGTGTTCTCATTACATTAGCATTTGATACTTGACATGCTCAGTATTCCCTGGAGAAGGGAAAGGCTACCCGCTCCGGTATTCTGGCCTGGAGAATTCCATGGACTTGTGTAGTCCATGGAGTCACAAAGAATTGGACATGACTGAGAGACTTTCACTTCATTTCACTTCATGTTCAGTATTCACTTATTTGTAGTTTCATACTTTACCCAATTGGGTTAACCATTGTTTTTACTATTGGGAAATCAAAAATCCCTAGGGAATATACCATGAATAGAGAACTCTTTAAATACCCTTTATTAAACTGTATTCCAAACTTCTTTCTTTGGCAGTTTTATTAATAAAGTCTGTGGAAAATCATTAATTCATTAAGAAATAAGTGCCCATCCAAATGAAACCAGGACGCCTGTTTGTCAGCATCTCATGGTTGTCAGTCTGGTGTACAGCCCTTTACCTGGTCTTTACACTGTCAGCTTGTGAGTGACTAACCCCTGCCTTTTCCACAGCCAATTTATCCTCTTATTTGTTCCCATGATAAGCATCTCTGAACATGTTTGAATAACTTGCTCAGAGGAAGGCTTTCTGTCGTAGTAGAAGGCTAGCAATTTTTATTGTTTCAATTGTTGCTCATGAGAATATAATTTATTAAACTTTATCTACTAAACCAAGATTAAGAATTTCTCATTCATGTTTATACTACTGTTATAGATTTATTAAGACACCAAAAAGAAAAGAAATCTTTTCAAAAGACTCATTATAGCATATATTCTCTAAAAGGGGAAAACTGTTAACCAAAGTATAGATTGGGGTCAAGAGCTTTGTGTTATTATGGTTTTCCCATCTGATCTGTTCAGTGATCCCAATCATTTGACATAAGCACCAACCAGTGCTCTTTTCTGAGCAGTAATTTTTTTTTATTCTTGCCTCTGAGTTTAATCCTACAGACTCTGAGACCACTGTGGTGTTTTTCTTTCTTCTCTTACTGAGATTACACTTACCACTCCTAGAAAGAGAACCTTTGGGTCAAGGTGGCATGATCTCTGTGAAGTTCACATTAAAACATACCTGAGGTATGTAAAACATTAACTTAATAACATCATGACATAATCAGAGATTGATTTTTTGCATTTTGACCAACTAGCAAGCAGCTTGGCAAGTAGAAATTGCATGGAGATTATGGAGACAGAAGAAACCAGATGGGGAGTTGGCCTTTGGAAGGCAGACTTAGTGTGTAAAGGTGGAAAGGGTCCCTGGACAATAGGCAGGGAGACACTGCCCAACTAGGAGACGGGGAGTCAGCCAATGTTGAAGGGCCACTCCAGAGACTAACCCCATCCATCACAATTCTGAGACTACTGTTTCCAAGCAGCTCTTTAAATAAAATATCCAGTCTGCAGCAAAAAGGGCAAAATATATTCACTACAACATTACAACTTTCCTGAGAAGTATTTTTCCCCCAGCTCCAGAGGTTTTGTTTTGTTTTGTTTTTGCAGCTTTGGAGTTGATTTCAATTCTGATAGCAATATCAGTAGACTGCCTGACTTCTAATCGGATAAAAATCATTGGTATTTGCCAGAACCAACATCAGGGGGAACATCATCAACCTGCTCTCCCTTGATCCACTCTGAAGGCACTGATGAGTAAGAAGCCTTTATACTCTCAGGCTCCTTCGAAGTGCAGACAGTGAGAAAGATGGAAAACACAGTAACCCTCATGGGTGGGCAGATAAACTTAAGGAATCAAGGACAACCAATAGCTACCTCACACCAGTCCCATTTGAAATTCTTTCCTATAACAGGTCATCTTTTTTTTTTAATTAGAAAAACTTGAAGATGAAAAATAGAAATTTAAGAATAGCGAGTTCACATTAAATGTGTAAATAGGGTAGAAAGAGTAACACAGTGGTCAACAGGATAGAATTCAACAGAACTGCAATGGAATCCCAGTTCCATCACATACTGTCTATGTAAACTTGAGCAACCTTATTGAGATTCTGTTTTTCTGCTGTAAAATGGGGCTAGTAACAGTACTTATACTTTGGGGAATATAATAAGTACCCCATAAGTTAGCTGTTACTAATTTTTTAATTAGATGATACTAGTAAATTCTACTAGAATTTACTTCCGTGATTTAAAGGTTTTAAACATTGCAGTTATAGAGAGAGCTACCATGGAACAGTTTAACAAATAAGTTATAATCAAGGAACCATATGTCTACAAGGCATTTAGTGCTGGGACAGTTGCTTTATGAATACAAAAGAAATATAATTCCTATTTTTTTCCTTTATATGATATACCTCTTTGTTAGAGAGATAGACTAACTTGTGAATTTCTGTACTATTTATTTAAAAGCTCAGTTTTGGTACAGATGATTATGAAATTACATGTAAAACAATCACGCAACATAGTCCTTAGTCTTCCAAAGCCTCAAAACAATTATATGTAGGGATCAACTAATGTAAATAATAAAATCAAGGCAGAAGTTGCTGTGAAATAGTAGCCTGTTCAGTTTTGCATTTCTGAATTTTAATTTCTTCATTGTATAAGCTGATAGTGAAAGTGAAAGTCGCTCAGTTGTGTCCAACTCTTTGCAACCAGGGACTATATAGTCCATGGAATTCTCCAGGCCAGAATACTGGAGTGGATAGCCTTTCCCTTCCCCAGGGGATCTTCCCAACCCAGGGATAGAACCCAGGTCTCCCACATTGCAGGCGGATTCTTTATCAGCTGAGTCACAAGGGAAGCCCGTAAGCTGATAGAGCACCATTTAAATTTTGCAATGGGTCATATGCAGATCTGTCCTACTACTGGTGCAGTGAATTCAGACTGAAAGGGGTGGACTCATTTCCATGTTTTGTGTATCAGCTAAGTCCTTCTTACTGGACAGAGACCTAATTAGCATAGACAGACAAGTTAGGAGAAGGTGATGCTCTTGGCCTGTTGGGGTTCCTATGTGCAACCGGACCAAAGTAGTCAGGTAGGCAGCAGAAACATATTTCTTTGGACCTCTTCCTTATACATCCCCCAGACTCAACACTGCTACATGATGATATGCAGTACCTATTTAAAAGTGATTATGACTACCTTAAAACAATGACAAATATTGGGAGAGGGGTTTTCCAGGCTTTACTTTGAAAATCACCCTACTCCTAAGATGAAGAGGCAGAGGGGATTATAGAACTGAGACGCTGACACAGGCTTGCTTCTATGGGAACATTTTCTGTATTCCAGAATGAAGGCTAGAATTGCCTGACTCTAGGAGGTACTGCCTGGGAGTTATTTGTTTCATGGTTCAAAAGTTTGTTTACTGAGTTTTTGTTCTGATAAGGATCTGAAAGTCTGTTTTACTTTGGAATGAATGGCAAGTCTAACTTGAATTTTTTATTATTTGAGTTGTGCTGCAAGAGGTCAAAAATGAGACTATCACTGATCCATGGAGAAACATACAACTATTTTCTGTAAAATTGCTAAACTTATCTCTGGTTTAAAGTAATCTTCCTGGAACACAACACACACACACATATAACTTACTCTATTTTTGTCTATATATTATGCTTCACTTAACAAAAGTAAAGAAGGGTGGGCAGTTTGAAGGAATCAGTAATTCTTATCTAAGTCAGGTCAGTTTTTCCATACCATTTTTACTTTGACAAATAATGTAACAGTCACTTCCAAGAGTAAAGAATTTCTAAGAATACTACCTCCTTTGGTAAAGACAGTGTTGGGAGATAGGAAGTGGATACAGAGTAACTCAGGACTTCAGAAGAAGCCTGATATGTTTTCAGTCCTGGCTGATGGAATTCATGTAACTATTTTGCTGTAATACCTTCTATAGATATGTCAAATCTGATTTAAGATATTTCATATCTAAATAAATCATATCTTATTTAGATGGGAAAATTAAAATTATTGGTGCTTGAGGTTTTAATATCCATGTGAAATATATTGTGATTTCTGTTAAAATAAGAACAATGAGGCCTTCAGAATTTCTTACTACTGTTTGAATAGAATATTGGATATTGTGGCTTAGTCTTCTGACACTCAATGCAAGGACAGCATTTGGTTCATTTAAGCTCATAAGTGTCTGCACAGCATAATTAAAATTATATTTGAAAACTATTGTAGGGAAGAGGAGGGTAACACCAAATTTTTTAGAGAATAGTTATGGAATTCACTTCTATTCTCAAAATAATACTCCATAATACTGTAATGGTTGGTTACATACATAAGATATACACACGTGCACATACACACACACACACACAATTTGAAGTGATAATATTGCCTTATGAAATACCCATTAAAACAGTTTTTCAAATATGTTCTGTTTTTCAGTTTTATTTATTTATTTATTTTTTTACCTTACAATATTGTATTGGTTTTGCCATACATTGACATGAATCCACTGTTTCCCATCCTGAATCAAATATGTTCTTTTAAATAACGTGTGTTATGTTTAAACACTTATTTTCAGATTTATGCATGCATATATTGATGTTTATTCATCTTACCTTTCCTTAAAAAAAAATAGATTGCATATTTAGGGAGGAATGTTGGTGAAGAGTGAGCTCCAACTTCATATTTGAACTTTCCCTAAAATACTGTGTTCACATTGAGGATTTACTTTATAAGAAAGTGAAAATATTTTCAAAAGTCAAGTTATGCTTTTAAATATTAAATGTCACTTTTTGTAGGCATTTCTGGAAAGGGTGCTTCCTCTAGCAGCTAAAAATTAGGAAAAAAAGGCTAACGTTAAGCCCATGACCATGTTGTCATAAGACATGTTAGAAATGTTCACAACATCTTAAGTGAAAATAGACTGTCTGGTAATCTTCTGTTTTTCAGAGATCTTAATATTATATTTAAATAAAAGGAAGGATAAAATAAGGCACAAAGATAACCATCTTTTAAAAACATAAAATTTCTCTTTTCTTGTTAGGGGTAGATCAATGACAATAAAAAGGAAACTATCAGCAAAATATAATTTCCCCCAAATCCACATGTTTGATTTCATATTTCAGTTCAAAATACTTCCATATTTATTCTAAATTCTAGTCTCAATGTTGATCTTTTATAAGTGGTTTGAAACTACTAATTCTAAAAGGGAAATCAAACAGGCAGTCTACAATTTCAAAACTGAGAATATTTCTTGTAATAAAAATTTACATTGATTGTGAGTTATATTTGTTTTGTTTGTTACTTTTTATTATTAAAACACTTTCATAAAGCTGTTATTTCATCCATGCCCAGGAGGCAAGAGTTTAGCCCTCTATTGAATTAGTTCATCTAAAGGTCAACATTTTCTAATGGAATGAGACTTTTGTGTTATTCTCATTTAGGACTACAACTATATGACCTTTAAGAGCCTTTCCTACACTGTAATCTCTGAGGATTTTATTATACCTTTCCTTAAAATTAATGGCAGAAATCTTTATCAAATTTGTTGTGACATTCATTTTTATACTAGCTTAAAGCAGAATATGAAAATATTTGTGTCAACTATGGCTTTCTGTTGACATAACACAGATTTGCAACAATCTTGCAGGGGTCCCCAACCTCTGGGATCTAATTCCTGATAATCTGAGGTGGAGCTGATGTAAAAACAATAGAAATAAAAGGCCTAATAAACGTAACATGCTTGAATCATCCCGAAACCATCCCCCTGCCCAGTCCCTGCAAAAATTGTCTTCCACGAAACCAGGCCCTAGTGCCAAAAAGTCTGGGGACCACCGCTCTATAGAATTTTCCTGGTGTCTTTGGGTTGCTGTATGAGAAAAGGGAACAGTAGAAAGATTTCTGCTGGGAGAATCATGTTATTGAACCTAAGTCTTTTTCCTTCCTTCCTTTCCTCTGCTTGTGCTCCCTTCCTCCTGTTATTACCTCTGAGGTGTAATATGTGCTCAGCAAGACTTCACAACAGCGTAAGTGAGCACCTCTTATCTCCTATGTGATTAGCCAATGAGCAGATGCACAGTTGCTTTGGCTTAGATGAGGTTGTTGTAATCTAACTCCTGACTGACTCTCATTCAAAAGCTGTCGCTCAAGCTTCCCTGCTGGGTTTCCTCCTCACATTCCTCCCTTTGATCCCAGGTTTACTCAAACCTTCCTCAGGGGCTCCCAGCTCTACTTCTTTAGTTCGGATTCAAAGTCCATTTCTCACTACAACCCCACCCCCAGTGCTAACTCACTGGCTCTGCCCTCTCCTTAATCTCCCCATCACTCCTGGACTTTCCATCCTCCCTGTCTCCTTACTTGCTGGAGAAAAATCTTTTAGGATTTTTTTTTACAGTTGATCGCTTTTTGTAACTTGATTAAATGTCTGTCCTTTGTCTATTAATACTTTCATAATTTCCCAATTTAGATTAGAATTAGCCCTTGCCTTTCCATTATCTGTAATTACATATCCATATTTATAGTCTAAAGAATGTTTAGCTATATATAAATTTATTAAATGTATTAAAGATACCCAAGTTTATAATGATACTTAAAAATACTCATGAGTCATCTTTGTAAACTGGTAACTAAAAGGAGGAGGAGAGACAGAATCAAGCATTTATCGTGCTCTTAGCATCCTTTTACTAAAAGAACCATGGTTAGCTCACAGAAACCAAAGAGTTGATGAAGTCAAGTTCATTTGTTTCTTTTAATGAATCGCAGTTAATAAATGCAGAAGGGACACTAGAATTTAAATATCACCACTTCGTGATCCTTAATGAAATAAAGAATCTGGGCAATGATCATCAATTGCTCCTGTATACATCTAAACCCACAGGTGGAAAACTAATGGAGAAGTTTACATAAAAAATTTCCTAAGCTGATCATAACAGAACCCACTGATCCAGTTTAACAATACAAAAGGGAATCAATTATACAGTCTGTGCCTCCTTGTGTGATGCAAAAAATTATACAACACTAACCGTAAAATACTCATAAAAAATTGAATGAGATTCTTATCAAGGCTTCTAGATCTGTCAATTTTATAGAAAAAAACAGGAGACAGAGGATATCCCAGGAAGGCAGTTAGCAAAATTCAGAATGTGGGAAATTCTACAGGGCAAAATATCTTTCTTCAACAAATTGCAAGAAAAAAAAGGAAAAGATATATGTATATTCCAAGGAACTTTAGAGACATATTAATGTGTAACATATGCTCCTGTATACATTAATGCAATAATGCATGTGCAATATTGGCTCCTGATTTGAACAAAGCATTGTAAACAAATGATCTCTTAGGCTAAATAATCAAAGAAATCTGAAGACTAGGAATTTGAGAATATTAGGGAATTATGATTCATTTCTAGGTTTAATAAATGTTATTATTTCTTAAAGAAAGAATCCATATCTTTAAAAGATCAAAAATATTCATGAAAAAATGGGCAGAAGACCTAAACAGACATTTCTCCAAAGAAGACACACAGATTGCCAACAAACACATGAAAAGTTGCCCAACGTTGCTCATATTGCTGCTGCTGCTGCCAAGTCGCATCAGTCGTGTCCGACTCGGTGCGACCCCATAGACAGCAGCCCACCAGGCTCCCCCGTCCCTGGGATTCTCCAGGCAAGAACACTGGAGTGGGTTGCCATTTCCTTCTCCAATGCAGGAAAGTGAAAAGTGAAAGTGAAGTCACTCAGTCGTGTCCAACTCCAAGCGACCCCATGGACTGCAGCCCACCAGGCCCCTCCGTCCATGGGATTTTCCAGGCAAGAGTACTGGAGTGGGTTGCCATTGCCTTCTCCTGCTCATTATTAGAGAAATGCAAATCAAAACTACAGTGAGGCATCACCTCACACCAGTTAGAATGGCCATCATCAAAAAATCTACAAACAATAAATGCTGCAGAGGATGTGTAGAAAAGGGAACCCTCCTGCACTGTTGGTGGGAATGTACAAATGATACAGCCATTATGGAAAACAGCATGGAGATTGCTTCAAAAACTAGGAATAAATCTACCGTATGGCCCAACAATCCCACTACTGGGCGTATACTCTGAGAAAAACACAGTTCTAAAAGACCTTGTGCCCCGGTGTTCATCGCAGCACTATTTGCAATAGCCAGGACATGGAAGCAACCTAGATGTCCATCAATAGAGGAATAGCCAAAGTGGTTGTGGTACATTTATATAATGGAATATTACTCAGCCAACTGACTCAGAATTTGAGTCAGTTGTAGTGAGGTGGATGAAATTAGAGCCTCTTATATAAGTTCAGTTCAGTTCAGTCGCTCAGTCGTGTCTGACTCTTCGCGACCCCATGAATCACAGCACGCCAGGCCTCCCTGTCCATCACCAACTCCCGGAGTTCACTCAGACTCACGTCTGTCAAGTCAGTGATGCCATCCAGCCATCTCGTCCTCTGTCATCCCCTTCTCCTCCTGCCCCCCAATCCCTCCCAGCATCAGAGTCTTTTCCAATGAGTCAACTCTTCACATGAGGTGGCCAAAGTACTGGAGTTTCAGCTTCAGCATCATTCCTTCCAAAGAAATCCCAGGGCTGATCTTCAGAATGGACTGGTTGGATCTCCTTGCAGTCCAAGGGACTCTCAAGAGTCTTCTCCAACACCACAGTTCAAAAGCACCAATTCTTCGGCGCTCAGCCTTCTTCCCAGTCCAACTCTCACATCCATACATGACCACAGGAAAAACCATAGCCTTCACTAGACGGACCTTTGTCGGCAAAGTACTGTCTCTGCTTTTGAATATGCTATCTAGGTTGGTCATAACTTTCCTTCCAAGGAGTAAGTGTCTTTTAATTTCATGGCTGAAGTCACCATCTGCAGTGATTTTGGAGCCCCCCAAAATAAAGTCTGACACTATTTCCAGTTCCCCCATCTATTTGCCATGAAGTGATGGGACCAGATGCCATGATCTTCATTTTCTGAATATTGAGCTTTAAGCCAACTTTCTTACTCTCCACTTTCACTTTCACCAAGAGGCTTTTTAGTTCCTCTTCACTTTCTGCCATAAGGGTGGTGTCATCTGCATATCTGAGGTTATTGATATCTCTCCTGGCAATCTTGATTCCAGCTTGTGCTTCTTCCAGTCCAGCGTTTCTCATGATGTACTCTGCATATAAGTTAAATAAGCAGGGTGACAATATACAGCCTTGATGTACTCCTTTTCCTATTTGGAACCAGTCTGTTGTTCCATGTCCAGTTCTAACCGTTGCTTCCTGACCTGCATACAAATTTCTCAAGAGGCAGATCAGGTGGTCTGGTATTCCCATCTCTTTCAGAATTTTCCACAGTTTATTGTGATCCACACAGTCAAAGGCTTTGGCATAGTCAATAAAGCAGAAATAGATGTTTTTCTGGAACTCTCTTGCTTTTTCCATGATCCAGCGGATGTTGTCTTATATAAAGTAGGTCAGAAAGAGAAAAACAAGTATTATATATTAGCACATATATATGGAATCTAGAAAAATGGCACTGTTGAACCTATTAATAGTAGAGAATGGACTTGTGGACATAGCAGAGCAAGGTGAGGGTGGGACAAACTGAAAAAGTAACACTGACAGTATACACTGCCATGCGTAAAATAGACTGTTATTAGGAAGTTGTTGAATAACACAAGGAGCCCAACTTGTTGTTCTATGCTGACCTAGAGGGGTGGGATGGGGGAAGGGGAGGGAAGCTCAGGAGGGAAGGGATATATATTTATGGGATGCATATATTATGGGATATAAAATTATGTATACAATTATGTAATCAACATATATTATAAATATACATTATATTATGTAATAAATATATAATATTAATTATGTAATATAATATATACATAATTAATTGTGTAATAAATATGTTATATATAATTTACTATATTACATAATATAGTAATTATATAATAAATATGTATTATATATAATTATGACTGATTTAATCTTCCACCAATTAAATTAAAAAAATGTTTTTAATTCACTTCAAATACCAGGAATAAAAAAACATATATTTTACCAAACTTAAATGCACATTAAAGAACTGATGTGAGATTAAAAATAAATAAATAAAATATTCAGGGATAAAGTGATTTAACTTGAACTGAATTTGTATAAAATAATCTAGGGGATGGGAGATGTGGAATGGGATATAAATGAAAGAAGATTGGCCATGAATTGACAGTTATTGAAGCTGGTAATGGCTACATGGTTGCTCATTATACTATTCTATACACTTTAGAATATGTTGAAAATGTATCATAATACAAAGTGGTGAAAGATTCAGTAACTAATACATTTCTCTGCAAATGCAAAAAGAGCTCTACTGTCAAGAGAGAAGCTTGTTCTAGAAATTACCTTATCAAAATGGAATCTATTCTGTAGGAGTGGAGGGATACTCTCAGCCCACTTTCTTCTCTTTCTTCCCAGAAAACCTCAGAAAATATGGTGTTGTCTTTTGAAATGTAGACACTGAATGACGGGAGGTGGGAAGAAAGGTGTTCACCAGGAAAGTGGCAGGTTTATCTCCTGGTTTTGGAGACTCTCTGCTTTGTCCTCACCACTCTGGAGAGGGGTGTGGAGTTTCAGGCTGAAGGCAATCTGTGCAGATCCAAGTGAGCACAAATCCCCTTCAATGCCAGGTGCTGCTCAGCAAATGTTCCTGGGACCTTGGAAATGACCTGAGGAACCACAGCCACCGGGCATGCTGGCAGTTCTGTGCTGGCACTGGGAGGGGTGAGTAAGCTGCCACTGAAGGAGCTAGGATCAGAGGACACTGAGAACAAAGGAACTGGAGATTTCTAGGGAGTCTACCGTCTACATCAAGAAGCTCAAACCATGACAAGTTTAGTTCTAATCCTGGCTAAAATGAGAATGAAAGCTAGGTAGGTTGGGAATAAGATGCCACCACAAGACTTCTCAGGCCTGGCAGGACTGGGGAAGAGGACTCAGAGTCCCCTGCTGTATACTCTAATGTGCAGGAGGAGCTCCAGGGTCAGGAACATACAAAACTCTGCCAGGAGAGAGGAGGAGATGCAGTGGATAGCAGAGAGGGTGTGGTGCAATGATTATGCATCTCTTAGGAATATGACATCACATGTAACCACACTAATTCCAGGAAATAGATACCATTCAGTAATGGTGGTGATGGAATCCAAACCCTGCTCTGAACTCTACAATCTGAGTTCCAGATCTTCCCTTTTTCTGTTGTACTCTCTGCCTCCCAGCTCATTGAACTGACTGGGTATGTGGAAGAGTCCTCTAACGAGCATCTCTGTTCCAGCCACTTGGTGCAGTTCTTGTCTCTGTATCCCATGCAACCCCTTGTTAAGTGCCAAGCCCTTATATAGTGTCGCAAAGAAGTGAAAGAAGTTGCAAAGAAGTCACCTGAGGTGACTTAGCACACATGCATGTACTTAGAGGGCCGTGGAAGACAGCCGACATGGCACAGAGGGAAGAGTCGATGGGAATGCTTAGGACTCTAGAGGCAGACTCACCTGCGTTAAATCCTGCTTTATGTTTTCCCACCTCACTGGCTTCTGGAAAGTTTCCTGTCCTTTTGCAGTGTGTTATTGTCTGTAAAATGAACAGGGTATTATCTAACTTGAAGGGTTGTTATGAAAATGAAATTTAAAATGGGCCATAAAATATACTATTAAAGTCACCAGGAACCCCACTCTTCCTTTTTTTTAAACTTGTTTTTGGGTCACTTGGGGTCTTGGGATAAATGGAAACAAGATACACTGAGAGGCAGCTGAATCTTGGAAGGTTTTATTAGCACGTGGCATCCCCATACCAAGAAAGTCAGGTACTTGACCTGTCCAAACTTGACTGGGAAAGAGTTGGTTTTGTGAAAATTTTATGAGTCAAAATATTACAGTACCTTGCCCAGACTCTTCCCAGTAGTTGCCCATCCCATCTTCACAGAAGTAAGGGAACTGGGAGGGAGTTTCTTGCTGATTGTGATCTTGTCCAAAGGACTTTTTGTTTTTCTAGCTAGTCTATAATTCTCAACATTGCCAATCGATTGGATTCCCAAGAAGCAAGTAGCCTAAGTGATACATACACACACACACACACTCACACACACACACACAAAGAATAAACTCATAAAAGCATTAAAAAAATGAATTCCTTTGGGCTGGGGCAAGGGTGTCATTCTAAAGCAATTAGCTGGAGCACCGTGTCAAGTAAAGTCTAAGACGCTTTTTCAAGGAGATCCAAAATTATGCAGGATTAAAGAATGTATGTAATGTATGAGGAGTTTATTGCCCTCACATATTGTAATCCTTAAGTGAGAAGTCCAGGTTGAGGGATGGCTCTGCTCTGGGTGGGCTGTGAGGTGTGGATATCTATAGACTGTTATGGTGTGCAACTGATATGCTGCAAAATTTTTGCTTGTCTACATAAAGGTTTTTATGCTTTTTAATATTATTCCTCAATATATAGCTCTGGGTCACTAAACGCTACCTCCTTTCTTCTTTCCATGTCATCTCTACCAAGTATGTTAAAGATCGCCAGCACCTTTGCTAATAAATTTATGACATGTTAAAAAATTATTAATTTGCAAATAATGTTTAACTCTGACACTTATAAATAGCCTTACTTTTCATTAGAACAATCTATAGAGTTGTTATTGACTTGGGGCAATGGGTTTTTATACTTGTTTTTTAAAAGAATCACCTGAATGATGTTTAATATAGTAATAGAATTTTGTTATTGAATTTAATTTTAAATGTCTTACGAGGTTAGCTGCTGAGAACTCTAAATTTTGGCTGAATTTTTAAAAAGTGACCAATAGTAAATATGCAGACTTTAAGGAACAGGGAAAATAAATGTTCAACCTCAGAGTCTCTTTATCACTTTTTCAAGACTGTTTTTGATCAATAACCATCCTATCAAGAATGAGTCCCCAGGAGAATGCTATAATTTTGTTCTTTTCAAGCTAAGTCACTGGTGACATTTCTACTGTATTTGTTCTCTCTGCTCTATGAATGTTTTTTGGTTACCAAAAGACCATTATAGAACCTTCCCTAACATTTATTTTTTTAAGTCATTCCTTGGAACAAACAATTAGAACTTTTCTTTTTCCTAGACTCACTGGTTTGATTTTAGATCCATTGAACAGATTGTATTAAGATTAAATTGGGTGGGTTCATACTACCATTCTTTAAATGGTAATAAATCCTTATAGAATATATTTTCCAATGTATACATGATCACCAATATCCAGATGAATAAATAAACTCATCAGTTATCTGGACTTTTTGTTTTCCCAACACAAAACACCAAGTAAAGGCTCTTATCTAGAACACTGTTTTTCCCCACCGCTTACCTAGTAGTTCGTGTCTGTACACAGAGCTTTTGACAATAAGGGAAATGAAAAGCCAGCCTGAAAGGATCATCTAGTTTTCTTGAATTCTGGGCAATGTCCCAAGATTGAAATGAATTGTTCTCTGAGCTGTGGGGAGTAGATGTCTTAAATCGCTCCTTTATAAACTGCAGGAGGCTTGAGACTATGAAACGGTAAAATGTCAACTTGAAGGAAATTAAAGTTTTCAAATACTGAGTTTGACCTGAGAGAAAAGGTTGATTCCTGAGTAACCACTGTGGAGGAAACCACAGCCACAGCGGATCTAAGCAGGAATATTATCTGGAGCATAAAGTACCAGAGGCCACCACACCAGCAGAATGCTGAGATAAAAAGGAAAAAGGACAAACAGGTCTTAGATTCAGTGCTACTTGTAACTGGTCATTTATATTCTAAATGCCATGGAGCCAATGAAGTGTGGTGAGCCTTGATTCTCACTGCTGATTCTGTCACGTATCACTATGTAAACCCCGGAATCTCAGCCTCTATAAGCCTCATCTGTAAAATGGGGCTAAGAATAGAACCCAATCAGTGAGTGAGCATGTATATACACTTAGCACACAGCTAATGCCCAATGACAGAACTCCTATTAATCCCATGAACTGCTGTGAGGAATATTTGAGATAAAAGACATGAAATTCCCACAAGGAACATCTAAGATAAAAGATTTGAAGTGCTGTAAAATTTACAGATGGCCAAGCAGATTCAAAATATTGCTAGTTTGTTTAATGCTTAATTAGACCTACCTCAACAGCTCATCAGAGGTCTGGAAAAAACCAACTCTCAAACCATAATGGGAATGAGTACTCCTTCTGTACTGGTACCTAGAACTTGTGTTTTCAGAAATTTAGAGAAGAAAGTTATTTCTTCTTTGTATGGACCTGATCGGATAGAGAGCTAACACTGCTGGCAGTCATGCTCCACACCTGAATGATTGCCTAGTATTTTAATAAAGCACAGATCCATCCCTTGTCCTTGGGATTCAGAAATGTTGGGAAGGAGACAGCAATTGGAGAGTCACATTCCTTAGTTCCTCCTTACCCTGACTTAGATCCCATCCTTCTCAGGCTGTCTGGTCAGTATATTAACCATACTTTGAGCCATTCCAAAGGCTCATGATCTCCTTTCTTACATAAGACTAGCCAGTTACAAAGACCAGCTTTCTGCCTCTGCAGAAATTGAATTCAGCATAGGGAGAACTGAACCATTGGTTGAGATGGGTTGACTGAAAGTAAAATGAATTCTGCTCCTTAAGAAATACTCTTTGGGTAATTCCCTGTCAGTCCAGTGGTGGGACTCTGCAGTCTCACTCCCGAGAGCCCAGGTTCAATCCCTGGTTGGGGAAGTAAGATGCCACAAGCCATGTGGTGCAACAAAAAGAAAGAAAGCAAGAAAAATTCTTGGGAGGAAAACATTAACTAAATATTGCTAATAACAAAGTGTCTTGTTTGCTGTGGGAGTGTAGAACAGAACAAGAAAAGGGGCTTATCAATTGGAAAGATGCTTTGAGTTCCTTTATAAAAGATGCTTTTAGAATCTGGGAACTTTTGCTACTTGATAACAATTCTGTCGGAAGACTGATTTTTTCTCAAGGCCTGGCAGTATCATTAACTTACAGCCCAGGGGAAAGAGCATTAGAAACAAGTCCTGTGGATGAAATAACATAAGTTGTATACAGTTGGCAAAATACATGATATTTTGAAAAATATCCTTGACACTGGGCTCTACCTTTAGACGAAAGGAAATAAGCAATCAATAAGATTCTGTGACAGGAATTCTGAAAATTTGCTAGAAATGTTCCTTTTTTCCCTTAAAATGGATAATTTTGCATGTATATACTATGATTGACATCACTCACATTTATTGAATGATTCTCCATTCTACTCTCATTAATAAATAAAGAGATTTGTTCTCCCCATATCTTTGTAAAACACCCATCTGCAAGTCCCTGGGGGAGTCTCAGCAAAGGGGCACAGCGTTGTTCCTTTTTTCAGTTTTATTTTTGGCCGTGCCAAGTCTTCATTGCTGCGCACGGGTTTTCTCTAATTGCTGCGGGCGAGCACTACTCTTCATTGCAGCGCGTGGGCTTCTCATTGCGGTGGTTTCTGTTGTTGTGGCACATAGGCTTAGGTGCTCCAGGGCATGTGGAATCTTCTCAGGCCAGGGATCGAACCCATGTCCCCTGCATTGGCAGGAGGATTCTTAACCAGTGAACCACCAGGGAAGTCTGGGGTATAGTAGTTTAATCAACCTAATCTTCAAAAATAAATAAATAAATAAATAAATAAATAAACAAACAAAGCCCAAACCTGAAGCTTCCTTTATGGCTTTTCTTGCCACAAATACAATGCAGCCCAGCAATGCACAGCTCTCTTAGCTCACTGACTAAGTGACTGGAAAATGGCCCATATCCTGTATAGTGCCTTTTCCTAAAATCCTCCAAAGGGGGAGCCAGATGAAGGGTAGGGACATGCAGGGCTGTGTGTAGGGAGGGCTCCGCCTCCTGCTTTTCCATCAGTCCCCTTCTTCCTGCCAGGTCACAGGTGAAGATGGGTAGGTGGATAAAACCATTGACTAGAACATGTTTGTATCTGTTCACTAGGAAGAGTACACTTGATTATGAATTGCACTAATTAGCAGTGAACAGTTCAGTTGATGTTAATGTAACTGCTCTTCCAGGCAGAGGTCAACATTGCCTCGTGAATGAGTGACTCAGCAAAGCAAATTGTGAGTTGTCACTGCTGCAATCCAGTGTGGCCCTCACTGAAGTGATCAAAACAAAGAGCTCAACAGGAAAGCAAGGCTGGAGAGTAATCTGGTGGTATAGCACAGGGATTATTATTATTTTATAAGATTTGTGGTACCAACTGCTCATTGTTAACACAGATCCATTCTCCTCTCCTAGGCATTTCCCCATTCCACCCCAAGACTGCATTTCCCTCTCTCTTTTGAGACCAGAGGCCAAATTTGTGAATTTGAGGATTATGAGTTTGTGGCCACAGGACTCAGTTCTCCAAAATGGAATGTGAGTGGAAGTGCTGAGTACGACTCCTGCATCATTCACTTAAATTGAAACTGGTGTTCTGGACCTGACCTCTCTCACTCTTCCCAGTCTGCCCAGGACCCATCTTTGACCATGCAGCTGAAATCAGGACTCTTTTGGGGAACAGTGTGGCTGCAGGGGTAACAAAATGGGAGAAACATGAGTACCTGAGTGCATGTGCAGAGGAAAGCCAGCCTCGAACGGCACTGCCCACTTCAGGACCTCCATGTGTGAGGGAAATAAATGCCGGTATTTTCTAATCCACTGTATTTTTGGATCTCTTTGATAAAGCATCTTGGACTTCACCCTGATGCAATACATTGTGCAATATATCTTTCCACAAAAATATAATAAAAATATTCATTTTTATAGCTGTATAACAAATTACCATAAACTTAGTGCCATAAACAAGAGAAATTTATGATCTCACAGATCTGTAGGTCATGCTTAGGTGAGTTGTCTGCTCAGGGTCTCTCCGGGCTGAAATCAATGTGTTGGCTGGGGCTCCCATCTCATCTAAGGCTCATGGTCCCCTCTTTCAAGCTCCCGAGTTGTGAATAGAAAGCATTTCCTTACTGCTGCAGACTGAGGTTCCTGTTTTCTTGCTGGCTTTAGGGCAGGTCCATTCGGAGTTCCTGGAGCCTGTCTGCAGGTCCCTGCTGCATGGCCCCTACAGGTAGTTCACAGCACGGTTGTTGTTCCTTTCAAGCCATCAGGAGCTCATCTCTGACTTCTTTCTCAGATTCCTATGATCTGGAGAAAATTGCTTTTGAAGAACTTGCCAGGTACTTGCCTGGTGCTCCAGTGGTTAATTAAGACTCTATGCTTCCAATGAAGGGTGGGGTGGGTTCAATGCGTGGTCAGGGAACTAAGATCCTACATGCCACACAGCCAAAAAAAAAAAACCACAAATTGAAAAAAAAAGAACTTGACTGATTAGGGCAGTCTCACCTTGATAACCTTCCTTTCACCATACTGCTGCTGCTGCTGCTGCTAAGTCGCTTCAGTCGTGTCCGACCCTGTGCGACCCCATAGACGGTAGTCTATCAAAGCTACCCCCGTCCCTGGGATTCTCCAGGCAAGAACACTGGAGTGGGTTGCCATTTCCTTCTCCAATGCATAAAAGTGAAAAGTGAAAGTGAAGTTGCTCAGTTGTGTCCAACTCTTAGCGACCCCATGGATTGCAGCCTACCAGACTCCTCCGTCCACAGGATTTTCCAGGCGAGAGTACTGGAGTGGGTTGCCATTGCCTTCTCCATACTAGGTGATATAATAACAAGAGCAATATCTCATCAATTTCAAGTACTTAAAAATAATTTTTGTATTTTTGTGTATTATATACACAATGGATCTGTTTTTAGGAAACCCATTTACTCCCTCAACAATAAAAGAAGTATTATACTATTTAATTAGCACATATTATTTACATATATAGGTAAAATGAACTTAAAATCTGAAATGTAAATAATTTAATTTCATTAACATATTTAGATAAACAGCATTATGTAGCAAAAAATGCATAAGCATCAATGCCAAAGAGAAGAAAGACAGAATCCCAGATCTGCCAACTTTGTATGCTAGGGTTTAGTTTGAATTTCAAATTTTAACTCTATCTTGAACTTTTAACCTCTAAAGAGCCATGTTTAATATGTTTACATCTATTGTAATAACTGTTAGGTTTGGTCTTATATCATCTTGTTTGATATGATCATTTTTAATGTTTTCCTGCTTTTCATAATGATTTGAGTTTTTTTGAAAATATAAACAAATTTTTGCCTACTTTTTTGTGATTTAGAATGTAGACATCTTGTTATTAATTCTCCCAAGGATATGTTTAAATTTTTAATACCCTTTAAAATATATTTCTCTTATTTTTGAACTCAAAAAGGAATCAACATTTTATATCACTTCTACATATGATAAGAAATTTTACTCAATTTACTCCTTATTCATTCCTTACCTCTGTCAATATAGTTTTCTGCCCAGAATCTATACTATTATATAAAAGCTCTATCTACCCTTAAGGAAGCAGGCTATACAGGGTTTCTGTACCAGAGTGGGAATTTCAGAATTCTACCTACTATAAGAATACTTCAGTTCAGTTCAGTTGAGTCGCTCAGTCGTGTCTGACTCTTTTCGACCCCATGAAATCATGTAGTATTAACATACATGTGATACATAATATAAAACTATAATATAATAATGCTTACTTAAACAATAATTATGCTTACTATATGCCAGGAACTTACAAACTACATGTATTTTATCACTTAATCCTCAAAATAGTATTATGAGAGATAGTATTATATTCCCCATTTCACAGATTACAGAAGTAATTGAGGCTTAGACAGGTTAAGTAATTTGCTCAAAGTGATGCAACTAGTTAAGTGGCAGAAACTGGCTTATACCCAGCTCAGAGAGCATAGACTTTGGAATTGGATAGACCCGTTACATGCTCCTAGTGCCCTATAATTCTCCTTTATAGCACTTGTCACACTGCCAATTAAATAATTATTGTGAAATAAGTTGGTTAGGTAGATTACGAGTGTCATCAAAGCAACTGAATTTATTTTAGAGTGCATTCAGTAAGAACTAACAGGAAATCTGACTAATAGTAGCTTAAACAAATAGAGATCCACTTTCCTCATCTAAAAAGAAGTGGCTACTGGTAATATATCAGAGGCTCAACAATATCATGATGTCCCTTTGACTCTCTTGGGCTTTACTTCATGGGTGGCTGCAGCTCCAGCCATCACATCCAAAACAAAGCTGGAAGAAAGGAAAAGGGTTGAAGCTAGCCATATCTGACTCATTTTAGTGCGAAAGCAAACTTTCCATTCTGGAGCTTGGCCATAACTGGTTGTAGTGAATATTTTGTAAGCAAAAATAATTTCTGGTAAAGGCAGGGACTGCATCTGTCTTATTTTGTCTTCTGCACCCAGTTCAGTGGTTTCTACACTGTAGGCTCTTAATTGCTGTGCATGAATGTTTGCTAAATAATGCATCCAAGGACTTCCCTGGTGGAGTGGATAGGAATATGCCTGCCAGTGCAGGGGACATGGGTTTAATCCCTGGTCCAGGAAGATTCCACATGCCATGGAGTAACTAAACCCATGCGCCACAATTACTGAGCCTGCACTCTAGTGAAGACTACGTGCCCCAGAACCTGTGCTCTGCAGCAAGAGAAGAAACCATGATGAGAAGCCTGCCCACGGAAATGAAGAGTAGCTCCCACCCACCACAACCAGAGAAAGCCTGAGCAAAAGCAACGGAGACCCAGCACAGCCAAAAATAAATAAATAAAAACAAAAATGATGCATGTGAAATGCTTAGCTACGTGCTTAGTGTAAACCGGATAGTTGATTAATGATGATTACTAGTAGCTATATCGTTCGTGAGTGCATGCTCAGTTGCTCAGTCATGTCCTATTCTTTGCGACCCCACAGACTGTAAGCCTGCAAGTGTCCTCTGTCGACGGGATTCTCCAGGCAAGAATACTGGAGTGGGTTGCCATTTCCTCCTCTAGGGGATCTTCCCATCCCAGGGAACAAACTCATGTCTCCTGTGTCACCAGCACTGGTAGGCAGATTCTTTACCACTAAGCCACCTGGGAAACCCCAACTACATAGTTTAGTAACCCCAAATTTATGTATGTGTGCATCCTGATGGATGCTTTTCAACACCCCACTGATTGATTCAAGGTAAGTGCCAACAGCTGATAGCTCTGTTGGGCACATTAGCCACAGGGGCTGGAAGGGGTCTACTCTGGGTTGAGGAGTAAAGTGAAGTCTAAGTCTCTCAGTCATGTCCAACTCTTTGCGACCCCACGTACTATACATTACTTTGCCAACAAAGGTCTGTCTAGTCAAAGCTATGGTCTTTCCAGTAGTCATGTATGAATGTGAGGGTTGTACTATAAACAAAGCTGAGCACCAAAGAATTGGTGCTTTTGAACTGTGGTGTTGGAGAAGACTCTTGAGAGTCCCTTGGACAGCAAGGAGACCTAACCAGTCAATCCTAAAGGAAATCAGTCCTGAATATTCATTGGAAGCACTGACGCTGAAGATGAAATTCCAATAGTTTGGCTACCTGATGGGAAGAACTGACTCATTTGAAAAGACCCTGATGCTGGGAAAGATTGAAGGTGAAAGAAGAAGGGGCCGACAGAAGATGAGATGTTTGGATGGCATCACGGACTCAGTGGACATGAGTTTGAATAAGCTCCGGGAGTTGGTGATGGACAGGGAAGCCTGGCGTGCTGCAGTCCACAGGGTCACAAAGAGTCAGACACGACTGAGCGACTGAACTGAATACACTCCATGAATTCTCCAGGCCTGAATACTGGAGTGGGTCGCCATTCCCTTCTCCAGGGGATCTTCCCAACCCAGGGATCGAAGCTAGTGCTGGAAGAAGTCTGCTCTTTGGTGAGTAAGTGGGAAGCAGTGAATCTCCTTCTAGCCTGCTGCTGCTGCTGCTAAGTCGCTTCAGTCGTGTCTGACTATGTGCAACCCCATAGACAGCAGCCCACCAGGCTCCCCCATCCCTGGGATTCTCCAGGCAAGAACACTGGAGTGGGTTGTCATTTCCTTCTCCGCTTTGCAGGCTAAGGCTGGCCAAAGAGGGATAGCCCTGTAGTAAATGTTCAGCTGCTGCTGCTTAAGCTCACTTTATGCAACTAGTGAAAGTATGGTTACTAAAAGTGTTCTTAGGCTAAAATGAAAAAAATCCCTGCCCTGATGGTCGCAAGACTTCTCTGTCTGAAGCTGAAGTCTATTAAGTCTATTAAGTCTATTAAGACTTCTGTATCAGCACCATGTTTTGGGGAACACTTCAGCAAGCTTACTCGTCTTCACCTTATTTCTCTATCTTTCCAACTGAGGACCAGATAATAAGGTATATTTAGACTTCCAGGTGAAATATACACTCTAGACTCTGCTCACTGTCTCAGAACTAGAAGTTGCAACAATGCTGGGAATTGCCAATAAGCTGCTTCCCTCTTTCATTGACAGGCACCGTGTGACTTGGGTGAATATATTAGTTTTCTAGAGCTGCCATAACAAAGTACCACAGGCTGGTGCTTAAACAACAAAGATTAATATCTCATGGTTCTGGAGGTCAGAAGTTTAAGAAAGATGTCAGCAGGTTGGTCCCTTCCGAGTGCTGTCAGGAAGGGCCATGTTCCAGGCTTCTCCCCTAGTTTCTGGCATTTTTCTGACAATATTTGGTGTTCCTTGCTTTGTCTCTGTTGGCTTATAGAAGCATCACCTCGATCTCTGCCTCCATCTCCACATGGTGTTCTCCCTGGGTGCCGTGGTCTCTGTGTTCAAATTTCCCCTTTATTGAATGAGGCCTGTCCTAATTACCTCATCTTAACTTGATCATCTGCAAAGTCCCTATTTCAAATAAAATCAGTTTCACAAGTACTTGGGGTTAGGATTTGACATCTTTTTGTGGGGGACACAATTCTACTGAAAACAATGAGAAACTCATTGTGTATGTTCCTTTGTTTAAACACAAACCAATAGTGATCCTTGGGTCTCCTACAATGTTAAAATCACTTCCAAGATCCTGTGCAAGAGTCAGGATCTATAAAGAATGATTCTATGACCTGGATTTTTAGGATAACATTGACTCCATGTAATGTTTTTCTATAAAAGCAATTGATTAAACATAATTAAAAGAGATTTATGTTTCATGCCCATATGAAATTTCATAGATAAATTAATGACCAAGTCAGGAAAATTAATGATTTTGATTACAGTTACGATTTGTGGTTTATAGCCTCTAAGTGTCAGACGCTGTATTGAGACTTTAACCATAGTAATACGAGTCTGTATGCGCGTGTGTGTTAGTCGCTCAGTCATGTCCAACTTTTTGTGACCCCATGGGATTGTAGCCTGCCAGGCTCCTCTGTCCATGGAATTTTCCAGGTAAGGATACTGGAGTGGGCTGTTCCCTTCTCCACAGGGTCTTCCCAATCCAGGGATCGAACCCAGGTCTTCTGAGCAGATTGTTTATCATCTGAGCCACAAGGCAAGCCCAGTAATCCTGTAATCTGGGTGTTAATAGGCTCATTTTATGGATGAAGAAACAGTCTCAGGATAGTTAGACAACATGCCTAAAGGTCAGGCCCAGCCTGGGAGGGGTGCCTAGAGAATACTAAGCAACCTATATTTGATTTTCAAAACTGTTACAACATAATGCTTTTTTTGGATTTCAGAAAATATGATCTCCATACATTTGTGACTCAAATCAGCTGTACAAATTACAATGGCTGAACATGACAAGATGGGACTCTGGACTAGACTTTTAATAAAAAGAAAAATGTGACCCACAGTGCTGAAATGGCACTTCATTGATTTACTGATATCAGTTCCATCAGATACACCCTGGTACACCTGAAGTGAGCAGGCAGTGTTCTATTTCTAACATTATTAAGAAAAATGTGGGTTGGTGTTTTAAATAATTCTTCTAACATTTAAAAATACTATTTTTACCCTTTGAGGGCACTTGTCGGTGAAAACTAAAGAGGCAAAAACTCAAGTCTTGCCTAAGTCACAACTAAGACACTTCAGAAAGAGACAGCCATTATTGAAAGTTTAGTAACAAAAGAGTTTAGGAAAGTGCCATTTGTTTTAAATTACTCTTGTGGTCTAGAAAATGTAGATTTCTCATCAAACCATTTAATTGAAGTCTTCTTAATACCCAGGTTAAGTTACATTAAAGAGAAGACAAAGAATCTCTTTAAATCACTTTGCAGTAATAGGATTTTGTGGTTAAGAACCTAATTTAAAACAAATGGGCTATTGGCTAGATTTAGACATTTTTGTCATACAAATTTCTGCTCCACATCTACTCGCAGTAATGGATTGGGATCTAGTATAAAAATGGTCCATTGTTTTGGACATTGTACCTTTATGTGAGTGTAGTAACCAATGAGCAACTTTTGAAAGTATTTGCTATTTGAAAATGGCCTGTTTTTATGATGATAAAGTGAAAGAATTTAGTGTAGATGTAAAATCAGCTTTAAGCCAGTACTACCCTTGAACTTATTTCTCCCCAGGAAGTTCAGATGAAGAAACCTCACATATTCATTCAGCATTTATGTGTTAAATCCCTGTCATAAGCCAGGCACAGTTCTAGGTGAGTATCAGTGGACAGACTGATACAGATCCCTGTCCTGTGGAGTTTACTTCTATTATGGGGCACGAGGCGGGGACAGGCATGGGCATGTGTGCTAAGTCACTTCACTCCCATCTGACTCTTTTCGAGCCAATGGATTGTAGCCAGTCAGGCTCCTCTGTCCATCGGATTCTCCAGGAAAGAATACTGGAGTGGGTTGCCGTGCCCTCCTCCAGAGTATCTTCCTCTCCCAGGGATGGAAACCATATCTGCGGCTACTGCATTGCAGGGGAATTCTTTACTGCTGAGCCATCAGGGAAGCCCTGCAGGGACAGGCAACAAACAATAAAATAATAAGAAAGTCAGAAGTATCAGCATAAAAGTCTGACTAAAATAACCAGAATGAAAAGTGATGTGGTGATAGTGCCATGAGAAAATGAAAAAAATGACACCAAGACAATAGGCACTGGGAAGGTTGATAAGTGATATTGTTTTAAATAGCTTGGTGGGGGCAGGCCTCACTGCGAAGGTGACAGTGGAATCCCAGACTGGAAAAGTTGGAATCAGGGCTTCTGCTAGTTGAAATTGAGCAGAAACTGACGAAGCATCTGGTGCGTGCATGTTGTCAGCAGTGGTCCAGCTTTGGATGGCGTTGCTGGGCTCCTCCTGGATGAGGAACAATCTGGAGGCAAATCACTTAGTCTCATATTTTGCCAAGTATACATAGAAATCACAGGCTTTCACAGAGAGGTGGTGGAAACAGGGACGGAGGTAAATGGTAATGAGATGGTTGTATGTCACAGGAGCAAATTATTCAAATCAGTTCAAGACAAGTGGGGATGTTGAAAATTAACCTTAAAACTTCTGTGGAAGTTGCCCATTGGAGATCAGACCATCTCTCAAGAACTTAGCATTGCCAGATCATTTTTCGGCATTGGAGTAGATTTCTGTTTCTTTGGTTGAGCGTCGGGTAACAGAACTGATTTACATTGAAGGGACACACTGACTATTATTTAGTAAGAGGTTCCCAGGGAACAGAGACTCAGGTCATAGAAGACTCATGTCTCTTGTCTGACTCACTCTGGGGAGGATGACGGTAGAGGGGGATGGCAGGCAAGTGCTATTTTAACATCTCTCTCCCAAGCAAGCATAGTTGAATTTACATAAATTATTTGAAAGTATTTAATGTGCTGACACTCTCTGCCTATCAGCCTCAGGTCTTGTGTTTATCAGTTGCTGTCAGTGTGCCTCCATCTCTCTCTCTCTGCCTCTCAGAGACTGACCTTCACTTGCTTCTTTTCCATATGGCATTTGATCTTTGTTTACTGTGCAGTAGAGCTGTCCTTCCTACTCCATGCAAACAAGTATATCCCTGGCATATTTTTCTCTTGGTCTCTTGCATTTAGTTCGATAAAAATGAGTTCAATGAGTCAAGGAAAAAATTCATGCAAAACATCACAATTCACTTCTACACACCTAACTTCATATAGACAACATCCAAATTAAAACAACTGCTGGAGAGAGTGAAAAAATTATGATAAGTTCACAATATCATGAAGCTGAAAGACCCTTAGTTTAATTATTAGGATTATTCTGATTATAAATACATAAACTTCTTGGGGGATAAGAAATAAGAAGATTAAGTTGTCTTTTTCTAAGCAACACATTACAAGCTTAACCAAGATTAGCCCAAACAACTAAGATAATACATTAAGATTCCACTTATTTAATTTAAATATTTCAAAAATTGAAGCTAACTCCTCAAAATACCCAAACTTAAGAAAAGGTTTTTGGTTTTTTTGGTGTTAATGATTGTTTTGTGTGTTGTGATTGTGTTTAATTGCTTACATTCTAAATAACTTTTTTTTTTTTTGGTGGGAAGGATATTAATATTTGTAGGAAAAGTGCCTGAAATTTAGCTTTTCTCTCCATAGAGTCTCTAAAGTGGAGAGTTTTTCAAAATTTTCCAAAGTAATTTCATGCCCCAAATTTTCATCCTGGCCTCCATGGGAATGCATTAACCCTTCTTCAATAGACTTTTGAGAAATCTGTGGTTTACATATGGATAGCATGGGGACTTCCCTGACAGTCCATGCTCCCACTGCAGGGACCCAGGTTCAATCCCTGGTGAGGGAACTAAGATTCTGCAAGTCACAAGACAGAAAAAAAAAAAAAAAGAGTTAAGACTGAAGATGGGTAGCATGGACTTTATTCCAAATGAAAAAACAAAAGGTTTAAAATGGACTGCTCTCTCCTGGCTGACTGCCAAGTTTCTAATTTTCCACATTTTTTTTTCATAAATAGGATAACCCTTACTAATAACTAATTTCACGTATATTTAGCATAAAGTAGTTAAGCCATTCCAATGGATTTAATATAGGGATTAGTTACTAAATAATTTAAAGACTATTTTTTTTAGTGAAAATTTAGGAATGAAATAGCTTTCTAAACAGGAGTCTTATGATATAACCTGAAAAAAATTCCAAGCTGGGTGTAACTCTCATGTGGGTAAAGGGAGTGAGTGGGGCATAATCTTAGAGAGCAGCACTCACAGCACACAGAAATGCTTCAGAATCCACTGTTGAAAGTAACTAAGGGGAGCAGAGGTCTAGTAAATTCTAGAGTGAGATCTGGCTCAGGGAAACCAGTGCAAAGGCTGATAATCCACAACCAGATTTGGAGAATCTGCCAAGCAGTCCTGCCTGCCAGGGAGTTATTTGCAAGAGGAACCATGGAACCTTATGGATGAATTCACTCAAAGACTGAGGTGTGCACCCCTGGCCCAAGGACAGTGGGTCGTTGTTAGAGCGGAGGTTAGCAAGGTTTATGTTGCTCAGATTCCCTGTGGTCCTTGCTGTATCCGGAGATCAGAGTCCAGGGAGGGAGAGTGTCTGATAAGAAGCTAATCACCAGCATCTTGTAAAATACAGGTCGGGCAGCGTGGCTCCATGGCCTGTAACAGGATACAACCTGAATGCAGGGGAGGGGGCGGGGTAAATTCCTCAGTTCAGCCTGAGGGCGGTTGGCACAGGTTGCAGTGGTTATTCGCCAGAAATGCCATTTGGGTCAGCCACCTGGGATCCCTTGGGCCGTGTTACCCGAGTAAAGAGCAGGGACCATAGGCACCTGGTTGCCGGGTATGACCACAACCTGACACCTGAGCAAGTACCTCTGGGGAAGAGGGAGCAGAGGCTCCCACGTGCAGCCAGGAGGATTAAATCCTGGGGTCCCTGAGGTCATACACCTCTGAGGATTCCTGAGCTATCCTAGGAAGCCCTGGAGGGGGCTGAGCTTCCCATGATTCGTTTGTAAGGACTGGGCCAGATAGCTACTATTTTGTTAAAAATTCCTTGATTAAAAAATAATAATAATAAATAAATATATATATATAGAGAGAGAGAGAGAGAAAGAGAGGGCAGGAGGAGAAGGGGGCAACAGAGGATGAGATGGTTGGATGGCATCATTGACTCAACAGAGGAGAGTTTGAGCAAACTCCAGGGGATAGTGAAGGACAAGGAAGCCTGGTGTGCTGCTGTTCATGGGGTCGTAGAGCTGGACATGACTGAGTGAATGAACAACACTACTCCAAGGCTGGTACGGCTGGGGAAATGCAGGTTACGCACGCAAGCACCTTTTATTCAAAAGCCCAGTTCTTCTCACTGCTTTCTCCTTTCCACCCCCCACCCCCGCCGCCAACACAATCACAGCGCTTTAAATGTGACCATACTTCCTGAGCTTTCACCAAGGATATCAATAAAACCGAGAAAAGGCTTTTGCATTATTTAGTCTAGTTTGGGAGTAATCCTGTGTTTAAAAAATGAAGCAGAATGAAACAAGAAGTATCCATTAAGCTTAATCATTGTATACAGCCATTGTGTGAGACTGAACAACCTGGCGGATTCATTCGGGGTCGGTTTCTTGGAGAAGCGAGGTGATATAGACACTAGAGAGGAATATTGCTCTGTTCCTACTGGTGACTGTGAGCCTTCAGTCTCCTCTGTGTAATGTTAGCTCAGGCAGTCATTGTGCGTGCACACACACACACACACACACACACTCCTCCACAGGGAGTTATCTAAAGTGGAGCAAGGTCATTGAACAGTACTTTCAGCAGTTCCCCAGGGTACAATCCACAGTTGCATTGCCCTCCTCATGAGATGACAAAGTAAGTAATAGCCATGAAAACTCTAAGTGCCCATATCTGAATCTCTTGGGCATTGTGAAAAGGGAAACAGGCCCATGATTCACTCGATTCAAACCATAAAAGCCAAACACCTACCAAGTGGGAGCTGGAAGCAGCTTGGCTTTGTGAGTCAGTCACCCAGGTTGAAATTCAGGGTCTCCCCTGTGTGATCCTGGAAAAGAAACTTACCTTCTCTTCTTCATCTGTGAAATGGGAATAATGCTCCTGTGATGCTGTGAAGATGGAATCAGTTCAGTTCAGTCACTCAGTCGCGTCCGACTCTTTGTGACCCCATGAACTGCAGCATGCCAGGCCTCCCTGTCCACCACCAACTCCCAGAGTCCACCCAAACCCATGTCCATTGAGTCGGTGATGCCATCCAACCATCTCATCCTCTATCGTCCCCTTCTCCTTCCACCCTCAATCTTTCCCAGCATCAGGGTCTTTTCAAATGAGTCAGCTCTTCGCATCAGGTGGCCAAAGTATTGGAGTTTCAGCTTTAACATCAGACCTACCAATGAACACCCAGGACTGATCTCCTTTGGATGGAATAGATACAGAAATATCTAGAAAGGTGTTTGGTATATGGAAAGCACTCAATATACTAGGCTTGCAGTTCTGATCAGGAAGTGGGTGTCTCCCAACCACGAAGCTGGTGTGCGGTTATAGGAAATACAAGAGCTCAGCAAAACCAAGTTACCACTGTTCCTAGACGATCATTCTGGACTTACACCACCCTCCTGTGTCCCAACCCTTGACCATTTTGTTTCCTTTTGCAACAAGGGATAAGTCATTGGCTCCTCCTACAGCAGCCAGAGCTGCGGTCAAGGTCACGTTCACTGTACTAAGTGCCTAGAAGCTGGGAATCTTAGGAACCGGGCTCTCTTTTTGGACTCTTCCTGTCTTGGGTGCTGTCACACCTGCTGCTGCTCTGGGGCTGGGGGTAGCTGTCACAGTAGCTTTCTCCTTGATGCTTCTTCCAGTCAGTGTCACTATCAAGTGCCAGCCACTACTGCTGCCAGCTCTGCACCTGGGGCCTGATTTTGAAAAGGCTTAGGAAGGAACAAGGAGGTATCTCCTCTGCCTTGTGTTGGGCTGGCCTCTCCTGGGGCTGGGGTTTGGCACTGAGGCCCCTTCTCTGTTCTCGAGGAGGAAAAGTTGTATTTGTAATTAAACCAGAGGGTTTTCCGTGACAATCCAGTGGTTAAGACTCTGCACTCCCACTGCAGGGGGCACAGGTTCAATCCATGGTCAGAAAATTAAGATCCAGCATGCGGGGGAAAAAGGACATTTATAGTTAAAATAGAGAAAACTTTGAGATATTTGCATGTCTTAATCCTCCCTTCCCTAATCTCAGTTAATAATGCTTTGGAAGTTATATCATTTAATCCAAGCAACACTAGAACATGGATATTATTTTCTCCATCTTATGTATAACAAAGCTGATTGATAAAAACTTTCACAACTGGTTGGAGGCAGAGACAGGACACAAACCCAAATGTTCTGGCTCCAAAGTCCCTCTGCCTTCCCCTAAATTTCTAATTACACACAAAACTGCTGGTAGACAAAGACTTAGTCCTACAAACATAGCCCCAATGTCTTAATAGGTCCTAATCCATATAAAGTACTCAATTATAGTTTGTTGAATAAATGAATGCATATGAATAAGTAAGTGTGGGCTTCCTGTGTGGCTCAGACGGTAAAGAATCTGCCTGCAATGCAGGAGACCTGGGTTTGATCCCTGGGTGGAAGATCCCCTGGAGAAGGGAATGGCTACCCGCTCCAGAATTCTTGCCTGGAGAATTCCATGGACAGAGGAGCCTGATAGACTACAGAGCATGGGGTTGCAAAGAGTAGGATATGACTGAGCTACTTTCACTTATGAGTAAGTGTAAGCACAAGGCAATAATCAAACTGCTGCTGCTGCTAAGTCGCTTCAGTCGTGTCCGACTCTGTGCGACCCCATAGGCAGCCCACCAGGCTCCGCCATCCCTGGGATTCTCCAGGCAAGAACACTGGAGTGGGTTGCCATTTCCTTCTCCAATGCATGAAAGTGAAAAGTGAAAGTGAAGTCACTCAGTCGTGTCTGACTCTTAGCGACCCCATGGACTGCCGCCTACCAGGCTCCTCCGTCCGTGGGATTTTCCAGGCAAGAGTACTGGAGTGGGGTGCCATTGCCTTCTCCAATAATCAAACTACTCAGTGATAAATAGGAGTTATAGAATTATGTTAGGCAGTTAGTTCTTTCAGTGTTATTCATACAACAGCATACAGCAGCCAAGAGCTGCTGTCAAGGTTATGTTCACCACACTAAGTGCCTGGAAAGTGGGAATTGGAGGAACAGGCATATTAAATATTATTCAGTGTTATGTCCCCGGTTCAATAAACAATGGTCAGATACAGAACATGGGGAACATGCTGTTTATAAATGATAGGCTCCAGTTAACTTTGCAGTGCACAGCAGAACAGGTGAGTGTTGGGCATGGTGGCCCACTCAGTCTAGGACACCATGTACATTAAAGACCAGAGAGAAGACCAGCATGGATTTGTGCAAGTCAGCCTGGACTGGAACCAATGGTGAGAACAAACAGGAATCGTAGCAGGCATGCCTGACAAGTGACTTCTGCGGTTAAACACATTGATATTAAGCAGTGCATGAGAGCTGACACAGAGAATCAGCTAATGTCTTGAACTGTAGGGAGGAAATGAAATATACCTCGGAGGAAAGAGAAAGAAAAGCAGAAAAAAAAAAGCTCAGTGTGTATAAGGGGGGAAAAGTTAATAGATTGCTGTATGAATCAGGAAATGAAATTCTTTCCAAAAGGTCCTGTTCCTCTGTCTACACTACAAAGAATGGACAAACTCGCCCTTAAATTGTGGATTCAACTTTCTTCTTTTCTTCCATTTTATTCTCCCTAATGAATTACTAGTTTGTAAAGATACCTTAACAACAACTTTAGAAAATACAAAATGTTCTTCTACCAGAAAACCTGCCATAAGAGTTGGATTACAGGCACAAAAGAGCTCAGGCAAAGATCCAGAAATCTCAGTAACAATATTAAATTAAAAAACAAAACACCATACATCTCTGGTTATTGGCAACTGTATGTCTTAATATTTTAGCCTACTGTGTGATGTTGCAACTCATTCATAAATTCATCTGTCACTTAGTATTTACTAAGTCTTACTAAGTAACAAATATAAAGCTGAGGACAATGCAGCACTGACCTGGCTTCAAGGAGCTCATACCTATTCAGTTCAGTTCAGTCGCTCAGTCGTGTCTGACTCTCTGTGACCCCATGAATCTCAGCATGCCAGGCCTCCCTGTCCATCACCAACTCCCGGAGTTCACTCAGACTCACGTCCATCAAGTCAGTGATGCCATCCAGACATCTCATCCTCTGTTGTCCCCTTCTCCTCCTGCCCCCAATCCCTCCCAGAATCAGGGTCTTTTCCAAGGAGTCAACTCTTCACATGAGGTGGCCGAAGTACTGGAGTTTCAGCTTTAGCATCATTCCTTCCAAAGAAATCCCAGGGCTGATCTCCTTTAGAATGGACTGGTTGGATTTCCTTGCAGTCCAAGGGACTCTCAAGTCTTCTCCAACACCACAGTTCAAAAGCATCAATTCTTCGGCACTCAGCCTTCTTCACAGTCCAGCTCTCACATCCATACATGACCACAGGAAAAACCATAGCCTTCACTAGCCGGACCTTTGTTGGCAAAGTAATGTCTCTGCTTTTGAATATGCTATCTAGGTTGGTCATAACTTTCCTTCCAAGGAGTAAGTGTCTTTCAATTTCATGGCTGCAATCACCATCTGCAGTGATTTTGGAGCCCCCAAAAATAGAGTTTGACACTGTTTCCACTGTTTCCCCATCTATTTCCCATGAAGTGATGGGACCGGATGCCATGATCTTCGTTTTCTGAATGCTGAGCTTTAAGCCAACTTTTTCACTCTCCACTTTCACTTTCATCAAGAGGCTTTTTCGTTCCTCTTCACTTTCTGCCATAAGGGTGGTGTCACCTGCATATCTGAGGTTTTTGATATTTCTCCCGGCAATCTTGATTCCAGCTTGTGTTTCTTCTAGTCCAGCATTTCTCATGATGTACTCTGCATATAAATTAACTAAACAGGGTGACAATATGCAGCCTTGACGTACTCCTTTTCCTATTTGGAACCAGTCTGTTGTTCCATGTCCAGCTCTAACCATTGCTTCCTGACCCGCATACAAATTTCTCAAGAGGCAGATCAGGTGGTCTGGAATTCCCATCTCTTTCAGAATTTTCCACAGTTTATTGTGATCCACACAGTCAAAGGCTTTGGCATAGTCAATAAAGCAGAAATAGATGTTTTTCTGGAACTCTCTTGCTTTTTCCATAATCCAGCGGATGTTGGCAATTTGATCTCTGGTTCCTCTGCCTTTTCTAAAACCAGCTTGAACATCAGGAAGTTCACGGTTCACATATTGCTGAAGCCTGGCTAGGGGATATAATTATATTACTATATCTTATTACAATAAGATATATATAACTGCTCTGAAAGCACTCTGCCTGGGAGATGGGTAGGGGCTATAAGGTTTCCCCTTACAGGGAGAGGAGTCTACCTATGAGTTACATCTTGATTAATAAGTAACAAAAGAAGAGTGTGTGGCAAGTCCAAGCACAGGGAACAGCCTCTGTGAAGACTTGGCAGCCTGCTTGAATAGTATAAATTCTATAAGGGTAGATTCAGATGATATGAGGCATGGAGATTATATACTTGAGGGAATCTTTTTAATAAAAATGGTAAAAATTTATAATATAAAATTATTTATTAAAGTGAAGATGTATTTAGAAAGAGACAATAGATGACAACTTATGTCTGTAAAAGCTGACAAATATTGCAAAGCTCACAAAATCCAGGAAAACAATATTGAATAATATTCAATAATACCGAAGGAATATTAGTGAATGAACCAGCTGTCTAACATAAGTCTGTAATATTTTTTCCTATCATTTTGGAGGAGCTTACACTCTTTGATAGCCTCTTCATATGGCAACAATTTTGCAATGTGGTATGTATTGAAAAAAAGAAAGATAATCCATTAACTTTCCTGTGATAGTTGACAAAATTTGATTTTTCTTATTATCAGTTTAGAAAAAATGTTTCAAGTTTACAACTTTTTGTTGCTAATGCCATGTTAAATTTTTAGGAGTGTTTTCAAATGTGGGGAAACAGTGTCAAGGTACTTTTATGCCTAAGCTGTAAGATTTTGTATCTTTTTGGCTCATCTTCAGTTCTCTTTGAATTAATGATATTTATCATCCTGTTATGCAGAGTACATCATGAGAAACGCTGGACTGGAAGAAACACAAGCTGGAATCAAGATTGCCAGGAGAAATATCAATAACCTCAGATATGCAGATGACACCACCCTTATGGCAGAAAGTGAAGAGGAACGAAAAAGCCTCTTGATGAAAGTGAAAGTGGAGAGTGAAAAAGTTGGCTTAAAGCTCAATATTCAGAAAACGAAGATCATGGCATCCGGTCCCATCACTTCATGGGAAATAGATGGGGAAACAGTGGAAATAGTGTCAGACTTTATTTTTCTGGGCTCCAAAATCACTACAGATGGTGACTGCAGCCATGAAATTAAAAGGCTCTTACTCCTTGGAAGGAAAGTTATGACCAATCTAGATAGCATATTCAAAAGCAGAGACATTACTTTGCCAACAAAGGTCCGTCTAGTCAAGGCTATGGTTTTTCCAGGAGTCATGTATGGATGTGGGAGTTGGACTATAAAGAAAGCTGAGCACTGAAGAATTGATGCTTTTGAACTGTGGTGTTGGAGAAGACTCTTGAGAGTCCCTTGGACTGCAAGGAGATCCAACCAGTCCATTCTGAAGGAGATCAGCCCTGGGATTTCTTTGGAGGGAATGATGCTAAAGCTGCAACTCCAGTACTTCGGCCACCTCATGTGAAGAGTTGACTCATTGGAAAAGACTCTGATGCTGAGAGGGATTGGGGGCAGGAGGAGAAGGGGATGACAGAGAATGAGATGGCTGGATGGCATCACTGACTCGATGGACGTGAGTTTGAGTGAACTCCGGGAGTTGGTGATGGACAGGGAGGCCTGGTGTGCTGCGATTCATGGGGTTGCAAAGAGTCGGAAACGACTGAGCGACTGATCTGATCTGATCATCCTGTTATTAATAATCTTTTCATTATGGTGACATATCATGTGTTTTATATCATCTTCCTCAGTGCTAGTGTGTCATCAGCAAGAAATTTAATATTTTTTCCATTATATTCACATGCTTTACTCACTTTAATTAATTAGATTATCAAACAATATCCATGAGACTTTATTACTTTGATTCCAAATTTATCTCTTTATGTGAATCAGTTTTCAGTTTCACAATAATTTCTATAGATTTTACCACTCACTCAGTTTTATCATGTTTCATATTTCATTAATTTTATCTGCATATTTTATATTTCTTTATAAATAAATTGAATTATGATAAAAGGAAGTACCCGTCATATATATCCAAATCAGGAATCTGCAATTTCTCCCTAGTTTTATTGAAATATCTATAAAACAACTGCCAAACTACAACCAAATTCTCTTTTTGAGTCTTTTAAATTTAAGCAAACTTTTTGCATCTTACTTGTGTCCCTGTTGCGAATCCCAAACCGCTTCATAATGTAGATAACATAACAGTAGATCACACTATTATATCCAGACTGAAAATAAAACCAAATTGGTTTTATGGGTTTAGAACTCTATTTAGATGAACCAGAAAGCATATAGCTTTTAGAAAGTACCAAGGTAATCAATAACCTCAGGAATGGTGGGGCCAGTGTTTTCTCCAGCAGGACTACGGAATAAGCTGCACATGGCACATATTCTGCAAACTTATTAATGATCAATAATAAGATCTTCTCACATTTTATAACAGTTGTGTAGTCACAGTGTTTGTGATTTTGCCTAGTGGCAGGTTGTAGCTGAACAGATTTGTTTTACTTTGTTAAATTAAGTCACACATAAATGCTTTTCAGGTGGCTAAATAAAGTTAAATACAAATATGCAATATTTATTCCACACAAATATATTCTACTATACCCCAACTGAATATAATGCCAAGTGAGTTTTTCCTTAGCTGAATCCCCAAAATGCTGATGGCCATTCCAGTGCCAGTCAATACAGGGGATTGTTGATGGAAATAACTGATAAACCAACCAATGATAAGAATAAACCAGGAGTTTTATTTGAGCCAAACTGAAGACAATAACTGTTTGAATTGTGTTCTGCCAGACTACAAAATAGAGGAGGCTTAGAAAGGCAAACACTGCAAAATGATTAAGTCCTTTGCTAAGAATTAGGATTGAAGCTGGCAAGAAGTCAGGGTGCTTGTTACAGGAAGGATTGGTTGGGGTGTAAATTGCCTGCATAGTTACACGGGGAGAACTTGAGACCATAAGGTTGCAGCTGGCAGCTGCTTATAGATACTGTTTTGAGAATGACTGGTAGTATCCTTGAGTCTGATACAGTTCAGAAAATTTAAGTTCTCAGTGATGCAGGAATGTGTCTGAAACCACAATCACTATGGTCATCTGTCTCCGTTTTGGATGCTTGAACTACAGTTATTCCATTCTTATTTTTAAAAGCGTTTTCTTTTTTTAATGATTAAAGCAGCTGTACAATGCATGTTTGACCAGCCATAAGACAAGCTGTCCTAGTTAGCATCAAGTTTAAGTTAAACCAAGAATAAGCCAGACTGACTTGCCCATACCTCACATACACTTCTCCACTGAGAAGGCCTGGGAATAGCAACATTCCCAAAGGAATGAGCACCCCCAGTGTGCAGATCTTGGTTTGTCAATACCCTTGCAGGTTTGGAGCAGGGCCATTCTAAGATTGGAAATCTAAAATATTGTTATTTTAGAAAACAAGAGATTCTGAGGACGTGTCAAGATTCACACAGATGAACTTGAATGGGTGCCCACTGGCCAAATCTGGAACAACTTTAAATCAAAATAAAGTATGATAATAGCAGATCATTGCTTATTGAATAACGATTATGAATTCACACCAATATATGTTAACTAATGAATGATAAATGGGGAAGAAGAGAAAGCTCTTAGTTGGTAGAATACCAACTAATACATGAAGAAAGAATGAGCGAATTAGACAATCATCTTTGGGCAACCATTACAGTAATAGTTCAAGTCATTAATGAATGCTAAAACTAATGGTTGAAATATGCATGCACGTCTAGATTCTCTACATGAACAGGTCCTGTTCCCAGGTGTTCTGTGCACATAGGGTGACAGCCTTTGGCTGTGATACCCTTCCTTACATTAATGGTGTTGCTATCTTGTACCCTTTACCTGAGATAAACTCTAGATTTGTAAGCATTGCCAAAACAAATAAATAAATAAAATGAATGGTTGAAAGAACAGGAAATTTACATAGTCTTAAAATAATTCTCCATAAGACATTAATTACAAAGGGGAAAGAGTAACTTTAGACTAGAGAAACCCAATAAACACCACCTCAGTCATGATCAAAGTTAACATCAGCAGTAGTAGGACAAATGGAAATCATGTACTATCCAAGAAGATGCAATGAGAACACAGCATTACTTCTGTGATGTTCCTGCTATGCTATGCTAAGTCACTTCAGTCGTGTCTGACTCTGTGTGACCCTATAGACAGCAGCCTACCAGGCTCCCCCGTCCCTGGGATTCTCCAGGCAAGAACACTGGAGTGGGTTGCCATTTTCTTCTCCAATACATGAAAGTGAAAAGTGAAAATGAAGTCGCTCAGTTGTGTCGGACTCTTAGCGACCCCATGGACTGCAGCCTTCCAGGCTCCTCCGTCCATGGGATTTTCCAGGCAAGAGTACTGGAGTAGGGTACCATTGCCTTCTCCGGATGTTCCTGCTAAAAATGCAAAAGCTGACTCTAGTCATGAGGGAAATACCAAATGAACCCAAGCTGAGGGAAATTTTACAGAATAACTAGCCTATAATTTTCAAAAACATCAACATCAAGAAAAGTCAAGAAAAGAGTAAGGAAGAGTTCCAGACTGAAGGAGTCTAAAAAGATTTAAGAGTGAATGCAAAACTAGGCAACCAATAAGGTATTAACTTCCAAAATATACAAACACCTCATACAATTCAATATCAAAAAAGAAAACAAAAACAAATCTAAGAATGGGAAGAAGAGGTAGATAGACATTTCTCCAAAGAAGACATACAGATGGCCAAGAAGCACATGAAAAGATGCTTAGTATCGCTATATTAAAGAATTGCAAACCAAAACTACAATGAGGTATCACCTCACACCAGTCAGAATGGCCATCTTCAAAAAGTCTACAAATAGTAAATACTGGAGAGGCTGTGGAGAAAAGGGAACCCTCCTGCACTGTTGGTGGGAATGTAAACTGGTACAGCCACTGTGGAGAACAGTATGGAGGTTCCTTCAAAAACTAAGAATTGCATTACCATATGATCCGGCATTCCTCTGCACATATCCAGAAAAGACAAAAACTCTCATTCAAAAAGATACATGTAACCCAGTATTCATAGCAGCACTCTTTACAATAGCCAAGACATGGAAACAATCTAAATATCCACCAACAGATGAATGGATAAAGAAGATGTGCTGTGTGTGTGTGTGTGTATAGAATATTACTATTATTCACCATAAAAGGAATGAAATGATGCCATCTGCAGCAACATGGATGGACGTCGAGATTATCATATTAAGTGAAGTAAATCTAAGACAAGTCTCATATGATGTTACTCGTGTGGAATCTATGATACAAATGAACTTACTTGCAGAACAGAAATAGATTCACAGACACGGAGCAGAAACTTGTGGTTACCAAAGGGGAAACGTGTAAGACAAGATAAATTGGGAGTTTAAGGCTAACAGATACACACTACTATATATTAAGTCGGAGAAGGCAATGGCACCCCACTCCAGTACTCTTGCCTGGAGAATCCCAGGGACAGGGGAGCCTGGTGGGCTGCCGTCTATGGGGTCACACAGAGTCGGACACGACTGACTGACTTCCCTTTCACTTTTCACTTTCATGCATGGGAGAAGGAAATGGCAACCCACTCCAGTGTTCTTGCCTGGAGAATCCCAGGGACGGGGGAGCCTGGTAGGCTGCAGTCCATGGGGTCGCTAAGAGTCGGACACGACCGACCGACTTCCCTTTCACTTTTCACTTTCATGCATTAGAGAAGGAAATGGCAACCCACTCCAGTGTTCTTGCCTGGAGAATCCCAAGGACGGGGGAGCCTGGTGGGCTGCCGTCTATGGGGTCACACAGAGTCGGACACGACTGACTGACTTCCCTTTCACTTTTCACTTTCATGCATGGGAGAAGGAAATGGCAACCCACTCCAGTGTTCTTGCCTGGAGAATCCCAGGGACGGGGGAGCCTGGTAGGCTGCAGTCCATGGGGTCGCTAAGAGTCGGACACGACCGACCGACTTCCCTTTCACTTTTCACTTTCATGCATTAGAGAAGGAAATGGCAACCCACTCCAGTGTTCTTGCCTGGAGAATCCCAAGGACGGGGGAGCCTGGTGGGCTGCCGTCTATGGGGTCACACAGAGTCGGACACGACTGAAGCGACTTAGCAGCAACATATATTAAGTAGATAAACAGCAAGGGCCTACTGTAGCACAGGAAACTATATTCAATATCTTTTATAACCTATGATGGAAAAGAATCTGTTAAAGAATAGATATATCTGTATGTGTAGAACTGGGTCACTTTGCTGTCCACCCAAAACTAGCACATTGTGAATCAACTATACTTCAGTTTGGAAAAAAGAGATTCCCTAGGGCTTCCCTGGTGGCTCAGTGGTAAAGAATCCGCCTGCCAATGCAGGAGACACAGGTTCCATCCCTGACCTGGGAAAGTCCCACATGCTCTGAGGCAACTAAGCCCATGCACCAACACTATTAAGCCTCTGCTTAGAGCCCGGCAGCTGCAACTAATGAGCCCATGTGCTGCACTATGGAACTCCACGCACCTAGAGCCTGTGCTCTACAATAAGAGAAGCCATCGCAATGAGAAGCCCACCACCACAATTAGAGAAAAGCCACCACGCGCCACAACGGCAGAACAGTCTGCACAGCAATGAAGACCCAGCAAAGCCAAAAATAAATTAAAAAAAAAATTTTTTTAAAACAGAGATTCCCAAAGAAAGTAAATGCAATACATCACCCTATGTTTTCTATAAAAGCACATAATTGGCAATAGCCAAGTGCAGTTTTGAAATTTTGCTCTCACTTTTAAATTATTAAAAACATCTACCCAACTACATGAATACAGAGCTATGACCCTGCCATAAACTCAAGAAACACTTGTACTTGTGGGGTCTTTATGCGTAAGCTTAATTAACTTCATGATAAATTTGTATTTGCCTGTAAGTACATGATGGAGAAGGCAACGGCACCCCACTCCAGTACTCTTGCCTGGAAAATCCCATGGATGGAGGAGCCTGGTAGGCTGCAGTCCATGGGGTCGTTAAGAGTCAGACACGACTAAGCGGCTTCACTTTCACTTTTCACTTTCATGCATTGCAGAAGGAAATGGCAACCCACTCCAGTATTCTTGCCTATCCCAGGGACGGGGGAGCCTGGTGGGCTGCCATCTGTGGGGTCACAGAGAGTCGGACACGACTGAAGCGACTTAGCAGCAGCAGCAGCAGTGAGTACATGAAGGTGGGATAAAATAAAGGCACTAACTAAATCAATAAACACGGGTTATTATAACGTAAACTTGGGGGAGTATTTTCTCAGTATCATCTCCCAGCTGTTTGTCTTTATTTGTCTTCAGATCTCTTCAGTCATGATGTGTCTCCAACCTAAGCATCTTCCAGCTTAAATAATACATAGTTAATCCTCCTGGTCTGCACTAGTATTTATAGTGCTTCTCAAATGTCAGAGGACTTTCACTGAGCCTAATTATCTGATGATTGCTACTCTTTTTTACCCTCGATCTCCTTGAGGATGTCTTGAATCTGCATTTTATATTGTAAGATCTCCCTTATATGTGGAAGTTAAAAAAGCCAAACTCAGAATAGATCCGTGGTTGCCAGGGGCAGGGGAAGTGAGAAGATGTTGGTCAAAAGGTTTGAACTTCCAGTTATAAGTGGAATAAGTTCTAGGAATCTAATTATAGCACAGTGACTATTGTTAACAATACTATGTTATATACTCGACAGTTGCTAACAGAATAGATCTTAAAAGCTCTCTACATAATAACAACAATGAAAACAAAATGGTAATTATGTGAGGTAAAGGATGTGTCAACTAATCTTATTGCAGTTGTCATTCCACAATACATACATGTATCAATTAATCACAAGGTACACCTTAAAGAAGTTTACTTGAGATTTGCTAAAGAATAGATCTTAAATGTTCTCTCTCTCTCTCTCTCTCTCTCTCTCACACACACACACAAATCATAATATGTCAAGTGATAAGAAACAAAGAATATGCTTCGTCTCTAGCTGGGATGGCTTGGAGGGATGGTCGAGGGCAGTAGCAGACATGATTGACTGCCTGTGTGACCATTCACTCCATAGCAGGTTTGCTGGTTGCCTCCCATTAGAACTTCTTTCTTGGACAATGTCTCAGGCTAAAAATGACATTTGTTAGCCTCCTTTGCAATGTGAGAAGAAATCTTACCAGGACGTCTGGGCAGTCTCTTTAGAAGAGAGAGATTGGACCCTTCTCTTTCATTTTTACCCTGTTGCCTAGAGTGAAGATGTGGCTGGACTGTGGCCTGAAAGCCTCAGACAGAAGAGCAGAAAGTTTAGAGGGAGCTCAGACCCCCTCATCACTTTATGGAGCTAATACAACTGTCCTGGATTGTCTGCTTTTGTATTTCTTTGTGTAATTAAACTACACTTGAGTTGATGAATGCCTGGGAAGCAATTTCATTTAAACCATGAGCAAGTGAAAAGTCAGAAAAAAGAGTCAAAAGTAAGGAGAAAAATCATCAAAAGGTGGCAACTTCAGAAACCAAGGGGATAGAACTTAAAGAAGGGATAATTGCTGGAAACAGTATGGAGTTTCCTTTAAAACTAAAAATAGAGCTACTATATATGATCTAGCATTCCCACTCTGGGGCATATATCCTGAGAAAACTCTAATTTGAAAAGATATATGCACCCCTATGTTCATAGTAGCACTATTTACAATAGTCAAGACATAGACACAACCTAAATGTCCATCGGCAGATGAATGGATAAAGGTGATGTGGTGTATAAATGCAATGGAATATTACTCAGCCATAAAAGAATGAAATAACACCATTGCGGCAACATGAATGGACCTAGAGATGATAATACTAAGTAAAGTAAGTCAGACAGAGCAAGATAAGCATCATATGATATCACTTATATGTGGAATCTAAAAACTGATACAAATGAACTTATTTACAAAACAGACACAGTCTCACAGACTTCAAAAACAAACTTATGATTATCAAAGGGGAAGCGGAGGAAGGATAAATTAGGAATTTGGAACTGGCAGATACAAACTATTATATATAAAACAGATAAATAACAAAGACATATATATAACACAGGGAACTATACTCAATACTTATAATAATCTACAAGGGAAAAGAATCTGAAAAAGAATGTGTGTGTGTGTGTATATATATATATATATATATATATTTCTATATTGTATTAACTATCAGATCAGATCAGATCAGTCGCTCAGTCGTGTCCGACTCTTTGCGACCCCATTAATCGCAACATGCCAGGCCTCCCTGTCCAACACCAACTCCCGGAGTTCACTCAGACTCACGTCCATCGAGTCAGTGATGCCATCCACCCATCTCATCCTCTGTTGTCCCCTTCTTCTCCTGCCTCCAATCCCTCCCAGCATCAGAGTCTTTTCCAATGAGTCAACTCTTCGCATCAGGTGGCCAAAGTACTGGAGTTTCAGCTTTAGCATCATTCCTTCCAAAGAAATCCCAGGGCTGATCTCCTTTAAAATGGACTGGTTGGATCTCCTTGCAGTCCAAGGGACTCTCAAGAGTCTTCTCCAACACCACAGTTCAAAAGCTTCAATTCTTTGGTGCTCAGCCTTCTTCACAGTCCAACTCTCACATCCATACATAACCACAGGTATACTTCAATAAAAAATGATTTAAACTTTTAGAGAACATCATTTAGTAAATATTTAAGTTATTGCACTTTTTGACTCTAAAAAGGAAAGGTAATTGCTGTAGAGAAGAGACCGTGGGGTTTAGCAGTGTGGGGTTCATTGATGCCCTTGAAGAGCACTGCTCTAGTAAATAAATGAGGAGGAGGCTTCTAACATTGGATCGAGGACACTGGGAGTATTGGTTACTTTGGTGGTTCTCAAATCCTAGAGCAACTTTTTTTTTTAATTTTATATTGGAGTATAGTTGGCTTACAATGTTAGTTTCAGATATATAGTGCAGTGATTCAGTTATACATACACATGTATCCATTCTTTTTCAGATTATTTTCCCATATAAGTTTTTACATAGTACTGAGTAGTGTCCCCTGTGGTATACAGTATGTCCTTGTTGATAATCTACTTTATATATAGTGGTGTGCAACTTTGTTTTAAAAGAAAAAAATGACAGTTTGCCACACACCTTTTATAAATTCAGGGGCTGAGTCTCAGAAGGCTGCTTTTTAAACAAGGACTTGGTTGAGTCTGGTGTGAGTTGTTCATAAACCATACCTTAAGGAGCATGGAGGTACTCTTGCCATGAATTGTTTATGAAAGGAAGAAGGAGGGTAGCAAACTTGAGGACAGGCAGGGTCGATGGAAGGCATTTATGTTGGGGAAGACCCAAGCATTATTGAAAGGATGCAGGAGAGACAGAAATACAGAAGATAACACAGGTGATCACTGGTAGCACAAGGTCCCGGAGAAGAACATAGCTGGTAAAGGATGAAAGATTCTCCAAGGCATAAAAGAAACAGATAAGGAGGGTTAAGCTATCTACCCTAAACCACTTGCAGCTAGACTTTCTGTGCTTTCTCATAGCCTGCTCTTTCTGCTTTCTCTGTCCAGCTGGAGGTGAGGACATCTCTCTTCTGGAAATCCTGAATGATTCTGTCCAATAGTCTACTCCTTAATAAACGAACAAAACGGATCAGATGACACAAGTAGAAACTAACAGAGGATTTTGATTCAATGGGAAAAATTCCATTAACCAATTAGATTAAGATCCTTTTCATCTTTATAATAAGATGGGCTACCTCCAGAGGATGTGAACTTCCCATTTCAGGAGATTTCAAGCAGAGGCTGCAAAATATTGTAATAAATATTGTAAGCACAATTGATGTGCTGGATAGATGTTTGAACTAGACAAGCTTGCATTCTTCTTTGGCTCTGAGATTCTAGCATTTTTATAATATTGGACTGGAAGACCCTCCATAGGTGAAGAGAAAAACATAAGTAGGGAAGAGAGCTGGGAAGAAATGGGTAACTATAGACAGCATAAGAATACTGGGATAGAATAAAAATAGAAGATAGAAGGACAGCATTCAAAGTAGGTTTTACCTTTTATATGATTTTTGCCTTAGGTTGGCTCAATATTTCCTTAACCCCCAGCTATGTGATGGTGCCAGAGTTTGATGTAAATTCCAAGTCAAAACTTGAAAGTCACTCAGGCTGTGTCTATGCCTCAGTCTTGCAGTGAAGAGAATTTTCAGTCCATCACTGAGGCCAGTCCTGATGTTTTCAAGGTGAATGAATTATTACATAAGACATGAAAAAGGTGATCAAATGCTGCTAGCTTCCAGACCCTCAGCTTTTTACGGGTGTAAATGGCAGGAACAATTATTAACAGCCACTGTATTAAATCTTGGCAGACAGTAGAGATTATTTGGGGGAGGGAGAATTTTTTTCTAAAAAATAAAGGAATTTATTTAATGACTCATGTTGATAAATGTGTTATTTTTTCCATGAGTCGAGTATGTAGCGTTGATTACTGCTAAGTAAAAGGCTAAATGCAAATAAGAGGAAAAAAATAAAAACAAAGAGGTGCTATGCTCATTGTGAAAGACAAAGCTGAGTATTAATAATTATATTAATTGACATGAATAATGCATCAAGAAAAAAGGCTGATTAATATAATGATAAACTGAAATTATATGACAGTCTCTTCAAAGCATTCCACAAATTTCACAGACACTCTTTTAGGTACATACCTCCCCAGAGCCATCAATTTCCAGTTCCAAATGGAAAAACAGGTGTGGGTGGATTGATGTTTGATGATAGGCATGTAGCTGATGAGTAGCAGAAATCCAAGCTCAGAAGAGTTCAACCGCTGTTCTGGCTAATCCTTTGATGTCAATTTGTATCTTACACTCTTTTCAGAAAGGATTGTACTGTTGGAAATATAGCAAACATTCAGCTGAAATAGGAGTGATGGAATAACTTGAAATGACTTCATAGCATCTGACTGACCAAAGGTGATGATTTCCTGGGGGAATGGCTTGTTGAGGTAGTGCTGGAAATGCTTAACTGGATTTCTCTCCCATCATTAATGGTGTGAAGCACAGGTACTTAATGAGTATGGTTGGACTTAATCTATTTTATGCACCCATGCCTGACGTTAGAACAAGGGATTCAGTTGCTATTTTAGAATGTAATTCAAAGTCTTCAGTATACTCCTCTGTCTTGATGGATTTCAAACATCCCCAGAATCCTTGAGGGGGCCATTGATGAACTTCTTAGAGCAAATGATTGTACCTTAGAACAAGTCCAATAAGTTACTTTGTGGATTAGAGACTGTTGTGCAGTGGTGGCTAAACAGCAGAGTTTGAAATAAGTGTAAAGGAGACAAACTCGTTGTAAAATCAGTCCAGAAGAATATGGCCCCAAAACTTTACTGCTAGGCTAGAATAAAAAGCTCTCCAATATCTAAAATACTGCTTGGAAATAACTATGTCAGCAATAGGCAAGAGAGAGGGGTTCCAGAGTATGTATTAATATCTTTCTAATCTAGAAGACAGTCTTACAGAGTGCAGAGTATATTCAACATAGAATAGATTCTCTATTTGATTGGAAAGCAGGATATGCAAGGAAAAGTAACAAACACACATTATATATATGCACACACATATACATATATGGTATTATATTTTACCATTACCATTAGAAAGTAATGGCTCTGAGAGATTTTAAAAAGAAAGAGCCTGTTGTTTTGATATTACCTTAAATCTTGAAGATTTGTTGTTGTTCAGCCACTCAGTCATGTCCGATTCTTTGCGACCTCACGGACTGCAGCATGCCAGACTTCCCTGTCCTTCACCATCTCCCGGAGCTTGCTCACACTCATGTCCATTGAGTCGATGATGCCATTCAACCATCTCATTCTCTGCCGTCCCCTTCTCCTCCTGCCTTCAATATTTCCCAGTGTCAGGGCCTTTGCTAATGAGTTGTCTCTTCGCAACAGGTGGCCAAAGTATTGGAGCTTCAGCTTCAGCATCAGTCCTTCCAATGAATATTCAGGATTAATTTCCTTTAGGATTGACTGGTTTGATCTCCTTCCTTGTAGTCCAAGGGACTCTCAAGAGTCTTCTCCAACACCACAGTTCAAAAGCATAATTTCTTTGACACTCAGCCTTCTTTATGGCCCAACTCTCACATCCACACATGACTACTGGAAAACTATACAGACCTTGTCGGCAAAGTAATGTCTCTGCTTTTTAATATGCTGTCTATGTTTGTCATAGCTTTTCTTACAAGGAGCAAGTGTCTTTTAATTTCATGGCTACAGTTACCATCTGCAGTGATTTTGGAGCCCAAGAAAATAAAGGCTCTCACTGTTTCCATTGTTTCCCCATCTATTTGCCATGAAGTGATGGGACTAAGCCATGATCTTAGTTTTTTGAATGTTGAGTTTTAAGCCAACTTTTTCATTCTCCTCTTTCACTTCCATAAAGAGGCTCTTTCACTTTCATCAAGAGGCTCTTCACTTTCTGCCATAAGGGTGGTGTCATCTGCATATCTGAGGTTGTTGATATTTCTCCCTGCAATCCTGATTCCAGCTTGTGCTTCATCCAGCCTGGCATTTTGCATGATGTACCCTGCATAGAAGTTAAATAAGCAGGGTGACAATATACTCCTTTCCCAATTGACGTACCTCTTTCCGAAGTTTGAACCAGTCTGTTGTTCCATAATTGTTTCTCACTGTTGCTTCTTGACCTGCATACAGGTTTCTCAGGAGGCAGGTTAGGTGGTCTGGTATTCCCACCTCTTTCTGAATTATCCACAGTTTGTTGTGATCCACACAGTCAAAGGCTTTAGCATAGTCAATGAAGCAGAAGTAGATGTTTTTCTGGAATTCTCTTGCTTTTTCTATGATCCAACAGATGTTGGCAATTTGATCTCTGGTTCCTCTGCCTTTTCTAAATCCAGGTTGAACATCTTCATTCACATACTGTTGAAGCCTAGCTTGGAGAATTTTGAGCATTGCTTTGCAGGCCTGTGAGATGAGTGTAATTGAATGGTAGTTTGAACGTTTTTTGGCATTGCCTTTCTTTTGGATTGGAATGAAAACTGACCTTTTCCAGTCCTGTGGCCACTGCTGAGTTATTCAAATTTGCTGGCATATTGAGTACAGCACTTTCACAGCATCATCTTTTAGGATTTGAAATAGCTCAGCTGGAATTCCATCACCTCCACTAGCTTTGTTCATAGTGATGCTTCCTAAGGCCCACTTGCCTTCACACTCCAGGGTATATCTATATCTAAATCCATATCTATATCTATATATGTCCTCAAAGCTAAATATGTGTTTCCCATCTTCTAATTCTACGTATATATATGTGTGTGTGTGTGTGTAGTTAGGATTAGAAGACGGAAAGTTTGGAAGAAAAGCAGATTCGGCTTTATTTCCTTTCTCTGATCTTTCCAGATGAGGTTAAACGCTCCAATTAAGTGCCTACACATCTTTTTTTTACCAAACATATATCACATTTTATTGCTACTGCTTCTTAAATTGTGATTTTCCCGTTAAACTCAAATGGTCTGAGGACACCATCCTCTCACTAAGCACCCAGGAAAGACTGGAACATGTGAGTGCTCAATGCATATTTTTTAAATTAATGAATGAATGGGCAATGGGAAGCCATCAGTGGCCTCTGCGTTAGGGACGCATGTGATTTAGGAGAGTCATGGGGCAGTGAAATTGTAGGGTACCTGGGCAATGAGACTAGGGCATTCCTTACCCATTTATCAGTGGCTGTGCTAGGGGTATATTCTCACTTGGATTTAAACCACTGATTATTATTGTGTCACTTTGGAGACTGTGGTATCTCGAGTCGAGAAAGCTGTAAGGCATGCTGCTTCTATCCCTTCCATCATTGGAGAACTTTATTGTATTCCTACTTTGGTCTTAAAACTGCAGAGGAGGAAATTTTTTCAATTTTATTGATATATAATTGATTTACAACATTGTGATCATTTCTGCTGTACAGCAAAGTGATTCAGTTATGCCAATATACATATATCTTTTTCATATTCTTTTCTATTATGGTTTATCACAGGATATTGAATACAGCTCCCTGTGCAATATAGTAGGACCTTGTTGTTTATTCATCCTATATATGATGGATATATATTTTTGCATCTGCTGATCCCAAACTCCCAATTCATCCCTCCTCGACAACCCCTCTCCCTCACAGAGGAGGAAATTGAATCTTAAAGGAGTTTGTGGTTTTCATGAGGTTACACCGTTTGAAGCAGCAAAGCTGAAACTGGATCCCAAGTTCCCAAATTCCTATTCTTCCTGCTCTTTCTGCAGCTCTTTACAAAGATCTATCTTGTAAAGTTTTTTAGGGTGAATTTAAGGAGGAGATATTGTAATTAAGAAAGGGATTATCTCTAGATGTGATATATTGAGGGTTGTGTAAAGATAATTATATTGTGAATGAAAAGAAAGTAATATCTCTGAGAGACTTTAAAAGAAAGAGCTTATTGTTTTTATATTAGGTTAAATCTTGAAGAGAGGTTTAGGGAGTAAAATGAGTGAAACTGCTAATTCCTGAGCATTCATCACATGCCGATAAATGTGAGTTAAGAAGATGATCTTTTGCACCCAAACAATAATAACAGAAAGCATAACAATACCTAATAATAAATATGGAATTCTCTGCTGAGCAAAAGGTTTAGAATGGAGACTCTAGGAGAAGAAAAGTGGAGACAGGGATTTCTGTAGGATGGGCAGAAATGCCAAGATATTTATTTTAAAAGTGTAAAAAAAAGTCACTAATTGCTATTGTCAAAGATGCCCTGAATAACACAGCCCACTGACAAAGTATGAGTCCCCAAGTTAAATCTTAAACAGGTCCCCAAAGCTAAATATGTGTCCCCTAGGCAAATATTTATAGAAGTCTACTGTCCAAAAGTAATGAAATACACATCTCTGAAATTTATTAACAATTTAATAAGTTTAATATAAATGTTTTAACAGTGCCTGATAACAATTTCAGTCCTATTTTATTAAACAAATATTTGTTGATCATATATTATGTGCTTGGCACTTAAAATACTATCATTTTATCACCATCATCACTAATATTATTAGCATTATTTCATACTTGTTTAGGCAACTTAAAATAGATAATATAAAAAAGGTGCAAATAGATACTGTGTTGGCTTTATTTCTAACAATGGAAAAAAATTTCTTCTGCATATTGGCAAATCAACAGTGGGCTGTTATATCTGTATCCTAAATCATATCAGGGTCCAAAGGAAAAAAATTAAGCTACCACTTTCAAAGTGACACTGCCATTAAATCAGCTATTACCAGGAAAATACATTCTTGACATACCTCCCTGATAATTCTATCTGCCAAAAGGCAAGGAAAGCAGTGAAGGGGGAAAATTGCTACTTTGGATCTAATCATAACCTCCATGAAAGAATTTGTCGATTAAGTGCTAGAACCTTGGAAAAATAGAATGATGTGGCATAATATTTTGTGATAGTCAGGGAGAAGAAAACTAGACATGTATCAGATTACATTTTATTTCATGATAATCATTATTTTTATTACAAAATAGGTGTTCAGAGCAGACAAATTTTAAAAATGTAGAAAATTACAAAGGAATAAATAGAATAGTAATCTACAGAGAACACTGTTAACATTTTGATGCACACTCCTGACTTTTTAATACCTGCATTACGTTTCTCTTGTTAAGCAATTTGTGTTATACTTTACATAAAATTTTATATCCTGCTTTCATCTATTAACAATACATCATAAACAGTTTCCCATTTTATTACATGTTCTACTGAGGCATTATGTTAATGTCTACATGATACACTATTAAAAGAAAATACTGAGTTAATTTTCATCAGCCCTATGTGCTAGACAGTACGTAATGAAGGCATTACTGGAGTCTCTCAGTTAATGTTCACGTCAGTCATCATGTTAGCACTTTTAGGATCTCTATTTATATTAAGATTTAGGGAAAATAAATAACTTGCTCAAGGCTCTGAAGGTAAGAATTTTAATATTCAAATTTGAATCTAGCTACTTTAAAACTGGGCTTCCCTGGTGGCTCAAATGGTAAAGAATCTGCCTGCAATGCAGGAGACCTGGGTTTGATCCCTGGGTTGGGAAGATCCCCTGGAGAAGGGAAAGGCAACCCACTCCAGTATTCTTACCTGGAAAATTCCATGGACAGAAGATCCTGCTGGGCTACTGTCCATAGGGTCAGAGAGTCAGACATGACCGAGCACTGTGCTTTTAACAGCTACATTATGGTATTTCTCCCATTATAGAAATTTATCAAAATTAATTTACTCCAATCTCCTGTTGTTTAACTTCTAAAGGATTTACATTTTCAGGCAATTACAAATAACACTGTCTTTAACAACTTTGGTCATATACTTTTGTAAATATCCATTGTTATTGCCTTAAGATAAAGCTATTAAGAAATAAAATTGCTGGATGAAAGAATATAATGATCTAAAGATGCTTGATATAGTTGAAAATATATTTGCCAATTTGATAAAAAATGTACTTTTGTTTAAATTTGTATTTCTGAGATTACTCGTGAGGCATTAGATTGGCTTTAGATTACTTTAAAAATACATGATAATGTTTTTGGCATAATCTCTACTGACTTTTACATTTTTATTATTGATTTACAAGAACTCTTTACATATTAATAATAGTCAACTTTTTTCATAAAATTTTCAAGCTTTTCCTCTAAAAATTAGCCTTAAATTTTTATTTATGGTACCTTTTTATGTTTGAGACTTTAAACTTTAGTAATATATCACTATTTTCCACTATTGTTTTCTGTTTGTATTGTGATCAGAAAGGCTTTGCATTCTCTGAGTTCAGACAAATATTTAATCCTATTTTTGAGCAAATAAAAAGGCTTTCTTTTAAAAATTGAATCCAGTTCTTTTTTCTTTTAATTTTATTTTATTTTTAAACTTTACAATATTGTATTAGTTTCGCCAAATATCGAAATGGATCCGCCACAGATATACATGTGTTCCCCATCCTGAACCCTCCTCCCTCTTCCCTCCCCATACCATCCCTCTGGGTCGTCCCAGTGCACCAGCCCCAAGCATCCAGTATCGTGCATCGAACCTGGACTGGCAACTCGTTTCATAATGATATTATACATGTTTCAATGCCATTCTCCCAAATCTTCCCACCCTCTCCCTCTCCAACAGAGTCCATAAGACTGTTCAGCTGTGTCAATCTTACATATTTTAAAGTATGTGACCTGTAAATTAAATTATACACAGCACTCTAGGGTAGAAGAGAATTGATTTACATGTTATGACTTCCTTGTACCTTTTACTGTTTGTTAGTGGTTGGTGAAACATAATTAGGTTACATTGTTTAGAGACAGATCATATTCACATCATTCATTTGTCTCTGAGAAGCAAGCATTGCCTACAAGGCAACTCTAACTTCGTGCAGTTCAGAGTAGGTGTCTCAGTAGATGACAGACCGTTCTCTCTAGTAAAATCCTGTGCTTCATCTACTGGGACTGCCTTAAGAGGAAGTAAATAATTCCTGCTCCTCACATTATGGTGTTTCTGTTGGCGTAATCTTTTCGACCTTTCACCTACCATTCTACATTTGTGACATACTTAGCATTTTTGTAAGTGGTAAGTTACCTATTTCTCTGTGGTGGCATACGATAGCTCAGCATCGCTGTTATCCTACAGCATCCTCTATTTGTACCTTTATTTTCTTCCCATCACTCTGGAGGACGTGTCTATGGAAACTCTTCCAGCAGAGCCCTTGATTTCCAGATTAAGTTCCTTCAAGTAAATTGAAAGAGGACTATTGGCCCTATCAGAGTCCTGCTTGTCATGGATGCCAGCAAGTGGGGTTGTGTTGGAAGCTGTGCTGCCTTGATGGGACCAGGCTGAACTGATGTAGTAATAATTAAAGGATCCAACTTTCTGGAATTTAATTTTTTAATATATCTGAAATTTACTCTGGGGTATAGTATGAAATGGAAATCTACTCTTATGCTAGTTTTTAACAAGTAATGATTTATTTTCTCAATGATTCAAAATGCTACTTCTTTTGTACATTAAATTTATATATTTATGTATACACAGATATATGTACACATACATATATACACATGTATCTGCTTCTGAGGTTTTCCTTCCCTTATTCTTTTCCATTAGTCAGTTTCTTCAGTCTTGTGTCACTCTCATATTTTTTCATCATTACAGTGTTAAAGCATATTTTAACATCAGATAGCGGCACTTCAAACCATCTTTGTGCCAGTAATCAATGCATTGCCTCTCAGCTCCAGATTTACCCTTCATCGAATGCTCTGGGAAAATGGAGCTGGCTCTTTTAAATATTTCTCTTGGTTCGCTGGCATGATAGTAGTCTTTGTCAGTAGAGGGCAGTAAAGAGACGTGGCAAAAGAAGATGCCTGCCCTCTCAGTCCTGGAGTGCTTGCTCCCTTGACAGGCAGCAGGCAGGGCTTCTCTAATGCCCAGCTCTGGCAGTGCACAGCACTGTGAGGTATGTAGCAGCCAACAGATCCACCGCACCCCGCAACCCACCTCCGCTCCGCCAGCACTCCTTTTGGGCAGTTTTGTGATAAAAAGATTTTAATGAGCTATCTTACAGTGAACAGCTTTCCCCAACATCTAGAATGCAAATTTCAAGCAAGTTCCACTGGTGAAGTACCACAATGACTTCTTTGCCATTCAGTGAGCCCCAGCTGTGCCTTCAGCAAGGTCTAGATCTCAGCTCTTAAGAGATTCTTCCTTCTGCTGCTGCTGCTGCTAAGTCGCTTCAGTCGTGTCAGACTCTGTGCGACCCCACAGACGGCAGCCCACCAGGCTCCCCCGTCCCTGGGATTCTCCAGGCAAGAACACTGGAGTGGGTTGCCATTTCCTTCTCCAATGCATGAAAGTAAAAAGTGAAAGTGAAGTCGCTCAGTCGTGTCCGACTCTTAGTGACCCCATGGACTGCAGCCAATCAGGCTCCTCTGTCCATGGGATTTTCCAGGCCAGAATACTGGAGTGGGATGCCATTGCCTTCTCCGTTCTTCCTTATAATAGCCCTAAAACCCATGACTGCTTAGTATAGATGCTAATTTTATATTCTTAACTCTCTTTACTTCTCACTGGCTAAGCCCTCATTACTTCAACTAAGCCCCTTCTTAAAGTTAATAATTCTTATTAAATCTTCCCTGTTTGAATTATTGTTTTCTTTCTGTCTCCTGATTGGACCCTCAACAATACCATTCTTTTTCCAAAACCTCATAAATTATCTTTTTATTTTTCCAGATGAATTTTGGGATATGTAAAATTCAAGAAAAATCCTCTTAGATTTTCCATTATAATTACATTAATCTTATACATTAATTTGTGAAAGTTTATATATGTGTGTATATATATGTGTGTGTGTGTGGATATATAATATATATATACTGGCTGCACTGCTCAGCTTGTGGGATCTTAGTTCCCCTACCAGGGATCAAACCTATGCTCTTGGCAATGAAAGCATAGAATCTTAACCACTGGACCACCAGGGAATTCCCAAAAGTTACCATATTTTTAATATTGAATATTGGTTTTCTTCTAGAGAAACCAGTTCTCTCTGTTCTTCAGAAAAAGAAATTATTTTCTATATTTAGGCCCTCCAGATTTTTTGTTAACTTCTACATGTTTTGTTGACTGTTATTATGAATGTGATCATTTTCCCCTTATATTTTCTGTTTGGCTCAGAGGTAATGATTAACCTGATTGATCTCCTGAAATTTGGCTCTCAGAGATCTGGCCTTCTGCAGAACTTTGTGGAACTTAGTTAGGTAAAGCCAAATGTTAAAGTAATCAATTTTGCCATGATATGAGGTGGTGGATGCATCACAAATCAAATAAGCTTCAAATGCAAAACTTAAACACTTGTCATTGTTCTAGTTACTGTGGTTGCATAACAATTTGTCCAACATTTAGTGGCATAAGACAACCATTTCTTACACTTACAGATTAAGAATCCAGGTGGGACAGAGTATATATAGCTCCTCTCTGTCCCCTGAATGTCTGGGGCTCACTGGAAGATTTTAGGTTGGAGACTGAAGTCATCTGAAGCCTTGTTAACTCACATGCCCCCACTGATGTTTGCTGTTGGTTGGGGGAGCCTCAGTTCTCCATGTAGGTCTCTCCATGTGGTCTCTCCAGGTAGGCTAGTTTGGGCTTCCTCATGGCATCGTGGCTAATTTCCCCAATGCCAGCCTCTCAAACAGAAAGCACCAGATGAAGCACTTTTGTCTCATATAATATTCATTCCTCTGTATCCTATTGGTCAGAGCAGTCACATGCACACTCTGGTTCAAGGACAGGATATGTGTCTCCATGCTCAGTCGTGTCAGACTCTTTGTGACCCCATGGACGGTAGCCTACCAGGCTCTTCCATCCATGGGATTTTCCAGGCAAGAATACTGGAGTGGGTTGCCATTTCCTTCTCCAGGAGATCTTCCCGACCCAGGGATTGAACCCAGGTCTCCCGCATTGCAGGCAGACGCTTTACCGTCTGAGCCACAAGGAGAGGATAGATAGACCCTACTCTTGGTGGAGTGTGGCAAGGTTCTACTAGAGCATGTGGGATCAGAAATACTGCTGTGGCCATTTTTGGGTAATAGGATCTTCCACTGTCCCCAGATAATATCTAAAAGATTGGTGCTTCCCAAACTGTGAATGCTGAGGTGGCCATGCAATGATGGAGAATAAGCTTCTGTTCTCTTGATCATGCTTGATGAGAGACTGGTGTTTCTCCAGTTAAGCATTTATAAGTCATGTATCTATCCCTGAGCCAGGAGCCCTCTCCTGGTATCTGACACTTGGTCCTATTAGACCTCCATGTGCTTTTTTGGAATGTGAAGGGCAATATTAAATTCACAGACCATGCTACTGCTTCAGTCTCTATAATGTTTCCTCAATAAATGTTACAGAAGTCTCCTTGTGTGCCCTCTGGCAATTTGCCTTCATCTGCCCCAAATTGGGGTTCCCTGGTATCAGTTCAGTTCAGTTGCTCAGGCGTGTCTGACTCTTTGAGACCCCATGGACTGCAGCACACCAGGCTTCCCTGTCCATCACCAACTCTGAGAGCTTACTCAAACTCATGCCCATCAAGTCGGTGATGCCATACAGCCATCTCACTTTCTGTTGTCCCCTTCTCCACCCGCCTTCAATCTTTCCCAGCATCAGGGTCTTTTCCAATGAGTCAGTTCTTCTCATCAGGTGGCCAAAGTATTGGAGCTTCAGCTTCAGCATCAGTCCTTCCAATGAATATTCAGGACTGATTTCCTTTAGGATTGACTGCTTGGATCTCCTTGCAGTCCAAGGGACTCTCAAAAGTCTTCTCCAACACCACAGTTCAAAGGTATCAATTCTTTGACACTCAACTTTCTTTACAGTCCAACTCTCACATCCATACATGACTGCTGGCAAAACCATAGCTTTGACTAGATGGACCTTTGTTGCCAAAGTAATGTCTCTGCTTTTTAATATGCTATCTAGGTTGGTCATAGCTTTTCTTCCAAGGAACAAGCATATTTTAATTTCATGGCTGTAGTCACCATCTGCAGTGATTTTGGAGCACAAGAAAATAAAGTCTGTCACTGTTTCCATTTTTTTCCCTATCTATTTGCCATGAAGTGATGGGACCGGATGCCATAATCTTAGTTTTCTGAATGTTGAGTTTTAAGCCAACTTTTTCACTCTCCTCTTTGCTGGTATACAAAAATCTAATTTTTGTTTATTTATAGTTGCATTGCTAAACTTTTTTACTGCTTCTAAAATCTTTTCAGTGGATTCTCTTGAGTTTTCTAGGTAACCGATTCTTCAAATAATGACAGTTAAATTTTCATGCTTTTTATTGTCTTACATTGGCCAAAATTTGTGGGGAAATGATAAATAGGAGTGCTGATAAAGGAAGTCTTTGTCTCTTTATTACTTCTAAATAAGGAATCTCAGTGTTTAGTCATTAAGCATGATACTGGAATTAATAGTTGTTTTGAGATCAATTTTTCATTATAATTTTAAAGAATCACTTTCCTTATCCTCATTGGCTAAGGGTTTTTCTTTCCTTTTTTTAAAATTAAAGTGAAAGATTTCTGTGCAACATCTTTGGAGATTATTTTTCTTCTTTAACCTTTTGGTATGGATGCTTTATATTAGTAAATTTCCTAACATTAAATCATGCTTGGAAAAAGCTTATTTGGTCATATGCATTTTCCAGTATTAAATTCAATCAGTTACTAATAATTCTTTGCAAATAGCTTTTGCAGCATTCCATTTATTTTTATAAAGTGTCCTCATGTCATTATTTCTTAAATTGCTTATAATAACATTTTTGTTCCAAAATTAGTTTATTTATTATTGCTATCTCCAAGAAGCTGAGATTTGTTTGAAATTCTGTTACTATAATTTTGATATTAATAAAACAAGTTTGTTTGTAGAAAAGATATATATTATTTTAGAATGTCAATCAGATTAAACCATGTTTACTACATTAAGAAATTAACTCCAGATCCCAGTGGTTTTAAACTACAGTTGTTTATTCTGGCCACACTACATGTTGAATGGCAGGTTAGTAGGGAGCCAAGACTCAAACTGATGGAATGTCCACCATTTCCTGCTGCTGCCATCTCAAATTGGGGTTTCAGCCTTCCCTGTAACAGTGAAGAGTGATGGAGAACTCACTCTTTCTTTTTAAATCTTTGACCTTAAACAGCACATGTCACTTCTACTCTTAGGCTATTCATTAGAATTCATCTCATGGCCCAGCCTAACCTCAAGGATATGTGATAAAGCAAATGGAAATTCAGAGGACAGTTAATGCACCAAAATATCCATGAATCTAAATGTAAGATAGTCTCAGGATAGTATACAGAGATTATAATGATATTACATTGTTAGAATGAGTATATGAAGAAATATTTTACTGTAAATGAGGAAGACAAATGGGAAGCATTTAGAAAGACCAATGTGACTATAGAGATTTTAAAATATGAAAAAATATTGGAGTAACAAGGACTAGGATTATTCTCTCACCTGAAATAACAAAACAAATGGACAAAACACATGAAAAAGTTGTTTTTAAGGAATAGGACATTAGGTGACTAAGGACAGTGATCCCTGAAAGATGAGTAACATATAAGCCAAACTCCTACAATTGCCCCCAGATTGCTGCCTTGAGATCACTTCCAGACTGTCGTTCAGGAAAGTCGGACCCAAGTCAAGTCTGAAATGAGAAGACAGAGGTGAGAGTCTTAGAGATTTCAGGAGGCTATAATTCATATGACAGAGGAACAGAGCAAAGAAATCTCACAGAGATTGAACTCTGGAGGTAAGCAGAGAGTTGCCCCACAGTATTCAGCAGAGTGCTGATCAGTGCACGTAAATAAGGAAACTACCAGAGGCTGAGGAAAGAAGCACTCAAAAGGATGAGAGGTAATTGTGCCCAGTACTGACACAAGACTGGGAATGGTGCCTGTTACCATTAGCCATACCAGAAAGCTTCACTCTTCTTAGAGCCTTGGTAGACTACTCAGAAGAGTAGTCTTCCATAGTGAGAAATAATTAGTCCTAGTCTAAATGCTGTTCTGATGCTGCCTAACAAATCTTAAAAACAAGATTCAAAGGACTGAACTCTTTCCAATAACTTAATTGTATCCTAAAACAAGACTCAGGAATATTTACAGGGATACAAAAATATCCAGCACCCACAAAGTAAAATTCACAATATCTGGCATCCAATAAATAATTACCAGGAATGAAAAAGCAAAAATCTATGAACAATGATGGGGAGAAAAATCAATTGATTGAAACTGACTCAGTACTGATGCAGATACTATAATTACCAAGCAAAACATTTAAAAAGTTATTATGATTATATTCCATGAGTTCAGAAAATTAAATGGAGACAGGATAGGTATAAAAAATATTCAAATAAAATTTCTTGATGTGAAAACTGCAATGGCTGAGATGAAAAATATACTGGATGGATATTTGGGTACATCAGACACCATAGAAGAAAATTTTAGTGACTTATAGAACATAAAGCAATAGAAAGTATCTAAAATCAAACACAGAGACAAAAAAAAAATCTTTAAATGAACATAGCATCAGTGAAGGCAATGGCACCCCACTCCAGTACTCTTGCCTGGAAAATCCCATGGACGGAGGAGCCCGATAGGCTGCAGTCCATGGGGTCACTAAGAGTCAGACGTGACTGAACGACTTCACTTTCACTTTTTACTTTCATGCATTGGAGAAGGAAATGGCAACCCACTCCAGTGTTCTTGCCTGGAGAATCCCAGGGACGGGGGAGCCTGGTGGGCTGCTGTCTATGGGGTCTCACAGAGTCGGACACGACTGAAGCGACTTAGCAGCAGCAGCAGCAGCAGCATCAATGAGTTGTGAGATAACTTCAAACAGCCTAATATACACGTCATTAGTGTCTACGCAGGAGAGAAGAGAGATGAAGAAATGGAAAAAATTTGAAAAAAATAATGGTCAAAAATTGTCCACATTGATGAAAAGTATTAACCCACAAATCTAAGAAACCAAATCAACCCTAAGCACAAGAAACACGAAGATAACCACACACCCTGGTGCATTATAATTAATGTGCTCCAAATCTGTGGCAAAGAGAAAATCTTAAAAGCAACCTGAGGTAAAAACACATTTATATATGTGTCACATATTGGAGAAGGAAATGGCAACCCACTCCAGTGTTCTTGCCTGGACAATCCCAGGGATGGGGGAGCCTGCTGGGCTGCTGTCTATGGGGTCGAACAGAGTCAGACACGACTCAAGTGATTTAGAAGCAGCAGCAGCACATATATAAGAACACAAAGATAAAGATGGCAGCAGATTTCTTGTTGGAGACAATGTATGTGAAAACCCAATGGAGAAAAATCTTCAAGTAGACAGAAAACTTTCAACATTGAATTCTACATCCAACAAATATGTTTCAATAATGAAGATGAGATAAAGACTTCTTCAATCATTCAAAAGCTGGAAGATTTCATCTCCGGTAGACTCACAGTACAAAAAATGTTAAAGAAACACTTTAGACAGAAAATAAAATGGACAGAAACATGGATTTACTCAAAAGAATAAAGAGTGCTGGAAATAGTTAATTATTCTCATGGACATGAAAGGCTGGAACAGTTCCTTGCATCATATTTGGAAAAGATAAAATCAAGCCAAAGTAACTGTTCTTAACTTTTTTTTCATCTTTTTCAATGTGATTCTTTAAAGGCAGAACGCCTTTCCCAGAAGCAACCTCCATACATACCCACAGACTTTAAAGTCACACTGACCAGAAGTGCGAGAAGAGAACTGCCATGATTGGCTTAAATTTAGGATTTCCTTTTTTTTTTTTTTTCCTTTTTTTTTTTTTCTAATTTTATTTTATTTTTAAACTTTACATAATTGTATTAGTTTTGCCAAATATCAAAATGAATCCGCCACAGGTATACTCCAGAATCAAGTTGAGAGGAATGGAGGAATGGACAATTGAACTAAACTGAAAGTCTATCGTAATAAAAAGAGGAAAAAATGGTTGTTAGGTAGGCAAACTGCATTGTGTGCTTGAACATTTATGGAGAAACATCATTAAGTTCTTTTCTTTTTTTTTTAAATTTTTGTAAATTTTATTGAAGTATAGTTTTTTTTTTTCTAATTTTATTTTATTTTTAAACTTTACATAATTGTATTAGTTTTGCCAAATATCAAAATGAATCTGCCACAGGTATACATGTGTTCCCCATCCCGAACCCTCCTCCCTCCTCCCTCCCCATACCATCCCTCTGGGCCGTCCCAGTGCACCAGCCCCAAGCATCCAGCATCGTGCATCGAACCTGGACTGGCAACTCGTTTCCTACATGATATTTTACATGTTTCATTGCCATTCTCCCAAATCTTCCCACCCTCTCCCTCTCCCACAGAGTCCATAAGACTGTTCTTTTCTATAGAAACAATTTAAATTTAGTAGATGTGGGACTTCCTTGGTAGTCCAGTGGCTAACACTCTACACTTTCAATGCAGAGTGTGGGTTTGATTCCTGGTCAGGGAAGTAAGATCCCTCACGCCACATGATGTGGCCAAATATTTTTTAAATAAAAAATATGTAAATTTAATAGATTTATAGAATTCCATAGAAAGTATGTACCATAATCCCCTTACTCTAAGTCATACTCCCTACTGTTAGATGTTTATATTGCTTTGAATTACTAATGGGCCTATGGTAAGTATTTTTCTAGACATAACTTTGTGTCCATAACTGATTATTTCCTTAAGAAAAATTATTTGCAAGGGAAGAGCCAGCTCAAAAGTGCATATCAAATGGTGCCTTATGACAAGATGATACAAGTTTACTTTCCAACCATCAGACTAGGACAGGTTCCATCTCCCCCCTCCCTCACTATACTATCTATTAAACTTCTCCAGTATCCCAGGTAAATATGTCTTTTCATTGCTTTAATTTGTACTATTTTGATTACTAGTGAGCTAAACCACATATTCCCATGTTTTGTCCACATTTATGTTTCCTCCTTTGTGAACTACCTATTTAATATCTTTGCCTCATAAAATGGTATTTTAATGCAAATGAACAAAAAATATGAAAAGAACACACAATTTAAAACTCTTTAAAGAATGACATGGACCAAACTATAATATTATCAGAAAGATAAACATCCAGAAAGAATGAAAACTTATAAAAAAAATAACAAAGGGCATTCTTATTGGGTCTAACTTGAAGAGAAGAATAAGAATATATTGATTTTACTCTATATTCTCTGTGATGGAGATTGATGGCCATACCAGAAATGTAGATTAGACATTGGGGGAAAAGAATTGAAATCCTACCTATGTTTAGAGTTATCAGAGAGAATTTACTTTTGAGTGAGTTTACCCTTCCAGGAGGTTAAATGAGTTGAATAAATGTCAAGTCCTAGTTCTATGGATTAGCTGACTGCTTTTTAAGGAAGTTTGCAGAATAGGAGAGTTTCTGGATATCTAGAAACTGGGAAATGTTGCCTTGAGTTTTACAAAAGGTTTTTTGTTTTTTTTTTTAAAGATAGAATTTGTATGATATACTAGTGATGAAGGAGATAATGTAGATTCTCACCTGATGAGTGACCGCAAGTTTTCATGATATAATGGGAATAAAGGAAATATAGAGGTTTCCATATGATTAGATGAGTGACCTTAAATCATGGTCTCTGGTGGAGTGTAACACAACTCAGTCCTCAATTTATCCTGCTAAAAATATGGATGACAAGCTAACATAATGAAATTTAATGAGAACACATGTGCTAATGGAAATAATCTGAATAATATGAATTACTTATGTATAGGATTGAGGCTAGAAGTGTAAACTACAATCTGTCTTAGAAAAGTATATGTTTCTTATTCAATTTTAAGTCTAATGTGGCAGATTGTTTAAATAGCAAGAAAACCTTTTTTAAAAAGCTATTTTAGAGTTACAAATAAGCAATTTCACTACAGAATGGGAAAAGAACTTCAAGATTACCTTGTCTAAGCCTTCGTTTTATAGCTGTCAAAACAGACATCAAGAGAGGTAAAGCGTCTTTCCCAGGCTCCCAACAAATTAGCTGCATGATTTAATGCTGCATCATCTGTTACTGGTCTCTCTCTCTGTTTCTGTCTCTCTTTCTCTGTCCCTCTCTCTTTCTCTCCTTCTCTCTTTCCCTCCCTCTCTCTCTTTTCCTCTCTCTCTCAATTACCAGCTTTCACAATCCACCTTTCAGGGAAAGGCTGAAGTTTCCTCTGTTGACACACTGTGCCTTTCCAGAGGAAAAGTATGGTAAATGCCTTAGACTGAAACTTGGATTTCCATCTTCAGATTTCCAATTGCATTTAGGTTTTCTGTAGATGAGATCTAAATCAACGATGAGCCCATTGGTCTGACAGTTGATGTCTCTTGATCTCATACCTAGGACACACTTGGTTCTTCCCAAGGAGAAAGAACCCTTCCCTGGAAGCATCATTCCTGGCACATGCAGAGAAGGGGTTCTCCTGTCTGCATGGACTCCTCATCTGCTCTGCTCACCACCCTGGCCTCAGGTCCCAACACTCTGCCATCATTCACTACACTGCAGTGACTGGCTTTCATTCTCTTCTTCCAACAAACAAAGCCATCTTGGAAAAGCTTTCTTTGGATGTGCTGCTCCCTTTGCCTCAGAATTCTATGACCAAATTTTTGTATAACTGGCCAGAGGACCCAGTTTCCCTGTGACCATCCCAGAGAAGCCTTCCCTGATGATTCATTCTGAATTATCTGCTCATCTTTCTGGCTCTTTTTAATCTCATTTTCCTGTTTTATTTTTTATAATATTTATCACTATTTGAAATTGTGTTTTTAAAAAATATCTTCATATATTTATTCTTTGTCCTCCACATATTCTAAACATGGAAACTTCATCACAACAGGGTCCTTGAGCAATCGTTTACTGCTAAATATGTGATATCTAAAAGAATAACTGGCTCATAGAAATAAAAAAATACTTGAGAGATGAGTGAATAAAGCTCTCACTTAGGCTCTCTGCCTAACTTCCTAAGTGAGAATCACAATACTCAGTTTTATTTGGGCCTCATATTTATGTGCATAAAGGCACATATCAGAATCAAGTAGAGTGGAGGAATTCCTCTTATTAAACTAGTTACCATTAAACTAGCATGTACCATTGTACTTGAAATAGAATCCAGAATTTCAGAGCTTGAAGAACTTCAAGGATGATGTTCATGGTGGTGGATAACTGAAACCAAGAGAAGTAATGTGATATAGCTCGAAGTGACGCAGATATTTCTGAACAAAGCAGAGACACAATCCAGGCGTACTGACTTCCATTACCATTACCATACTTTTCCTACTGAACTATGATCCCTCTATAAACTGTGAGGGTAAATATGAATGAACAATAGAGGAGAGAGGTGTTTGGAAAGGATGGTGGATGGTTGGAGAAAGTCGGAAAAACAGTGTCTCCCACAGAATCAGGAAGTGGTGATATACACTACCTGTAGTCTAAAATGAGGAGAACAGCAACAGCCCATAAAATCAGGAAGCTCTGTTTAAAGCAGGATAAAAAATAAAAAAAAAAGGATAAAGCTCATAAAGTAGGAAACCTTAACACAGCACAGCTATTTCACCTATAACAGGTATGAGATATTTTGCCCCCCGAAGGAGAGCATTAATCCTCTTATAAGCAAAGCGACTCAAAGCAAAGAAAAGAAGCTCTGAGGGGTTTTGTGGTTGCCCCATTACTTAGATAAATCAAATCAATTTTCTATGCTCAAGAAAGAGCTCCTCTTAGGAGAAATGTAATGCAAATGTAGGAAGTCATGATCTTTCACAACTGTCACATAAAATTCTATCTTTTGTATAAATGTCAGAGTTATAAAGCTAGAGATAAACATGGATATAGAACTGAATTCATTCAATATGACTTCTGTGGAGAGAATGGTATTAGATAAGATAGATACACATACTATGTATAATAACACAATGCTGTAAAATTATCTCCAAGTAACTGGAGCTCTTCTCAAAAGTAATGTTCTCATGACTTATATTATTGGCAGAGACTCTTTAAGCTCAAAAATGATAAGACATGGAATCTTTTTGATACGATTTTGTAAAGATGCAGACTGTTTGTATTTCCATTTATGTCATATTTTCATTAGCCACTGGGGGCTCTGACTGTTTTCAAAATGATGAACTTCAGTGTGTTACTTGTTTGCCACAATATTTTGGACAGAAACTAAGGAGGAGAAACTATATTGTTCAACCTAAGGCTGGATATGAAGCAGCTCAGTTCTCTCACCCATCACGTGTGTAGGTGTGGGCTAAGGGAGATAGAGTAGTCACATAGATGGGGAGAGAACTTCCGACTTCCCTTTACATTACCTGGACCGAGAGTGTCCAGCCATGTTCGAAGGCCAATGGGCTTTCCCATGTGGAATGTAAGCTGTAACAACACCAGACTTGGGATTTAGGCCCTTACAATGTGACCCTGAATTTGTCACTTGGGTTTTAGGAGTTTTAGTTTCCTCATTTGGAAATCGGTAAGAATATGTTTCCCAGGTTCTATCAGAAGATTGTTTTGAGGATCAAAGGAAAGAATGTCCACAAAAGTGTCTCACAAACTACAAGTTACTATGCTATTGCATTTATGGAGGTGGGAAGACTGGGCTGGGAGATACTAGAGGAAAGGTTAGGAATTCAGAAGTAAAGAGGCAATAGAACTGACAGGAAGCCCTATCAGTTTCATATTGTTGGTGGCAGGGCCCAGTGGCAGGGCAAGGTAAGAATCAGGGGATTAGATATGTTTCATGATATTGTATGAAAGGTAGCAACATTCAATTCATGAATCTCTTGGTTTCTTGAACACAATTGGCACACAGCACGGGTTACTTTAAGTAGGGAAAAAGGTGGTAAAGAACTACTCCAAGGAGAAGTCTGGGAAGGGGGCATTTCAGCCTAAGCAGAGGCTCCAGTCCTGCAGAGGGTCTCACAACAAAGATGAGTGGGGAATCGCCCTCTGCTCCAACAGGGCCTCTGGCAGCATCCTCTGGATCAGCTCTCATCAGCAAAGAGTCAGGTCCCCCAGCAAAGAGCCTTCATTCAAGTTGCTGGGTATCACTTTAAGGAATCTGTCAGTAGAGTGTAATCATTGTGCCCTGGAAGCCTTGTCTTTGTCAGGTGTTTCTTCTGTTCCAGTTGTCAAACAAATCTCTAAAGTAACTCAGATTCTAAGACAGTCACAGCCCTACCACAGACATACCAAAACAACTAACATGGAAATTCACCTGGGTTTCTGTGACTCCATTTTGAACTACTTAACATGGCTTAAATCCTATACGTTTCATATAAGATAAGTAGGAATCATAACCCCAAAGAAATCACAACATAATAACGATGCTATCTCACCTCCAGGTGTCTGTGGGATTATAGGTATCAACCTATCTTCATCTCTGTCTTTCAAGAGAGCTAGAAGTAAGTCACCCCAGTAACAATGACCACCCTGGCCCAAATATTGGGTCATTTTATTATAATATTAAATATAAACAGATACATTTTCACTGTATGAAAAAATATCATTTTCCACTAAAAGCAAACCGAGTACCTTGGAGAAAGGCTGACTTCAGGGCTGGGGTAGGAAAAATAAAATGTGAACCTAGTACATCTTCTATGAGAAGGTGAGGAAGTGCTCAAAAATTATGGAATGCAGCGAAAGGGTACAGAGACTGTTTGAAGGGACCTCCATAGGGACCTCAGTTTCTGGGGAAGTTAAGCATCAAAATAATTAAGAGTAATAATGAGTTATATTAACCATTGAAAACCCATGAATTCATACTGATAATAGACAAATAGGGGAGAAGGAAGGAAAAATGCTAGAAATCTCATTACTGAGAAGATTGATAAAATTAGAATATGGACTGTGACTAAATAAAATTATCATTGTTGCTCTGTTCAGTCACTCAGTTGTGTCCAACTCTTTGCGACCCCATGTGCTGCAGTGTGCCAGGCTTCCCTGTCCTTCACCATCTCCTGGAGTGTGCTCAAACTCATGTCCATTGAGTCCGTGACGCCATCCAACCATCTCATCCTCTGTCGTCCCCTTCCCCTCCTGCCTTCAATCTTTCCCAGCATCAGGGCCTTTTCTAATGAGTTCACTCTTCAAGTCAGGAGGCCAAAGTATTGGAGCTTCAGTATTGGATAATGGAAAATTTCCATTGGATAATGCTAAATTTCCAAAACTTGGTAACTAAGTTGTGGTTAAGAATATATTTTCTTAGAAGCAAACACACTGGACTATTGAAGGATAAAAGGGCATGGTATATACAACCTACACTCTGATAATTCAGAAATGTATACTGTGTAAAGGGCTTCCCACTGGCACTAGTGGTAAAGAATCTGCCTGCCAATGCAGAAAACATAAGAGATGCGGGTTCTGTCCCTGGGTTGGGAAGATTCCCTGGAGGATCGCATGGTAACCCACTCCAGTATTCTTACCTGGAGAATCCCATGGACTGAGGAGCCTGGTGGGCTACAGTCCAAAGGGCTGCGAAGAGATAGACACGGCTTTGGATGCATGCACACATGCTATATAAAAGAGCCTGAAGTCTTCTATTAGACAAACACGGGACATGTTTTTGCTTCCTGGTTTTACCACTTATTAACTGTTTTAATTTTTCCTCTTTCTCTTTTTCCTTTTGCACTCAAAGTACAAAGGGACAGGTAAATTGGAGGCATAAAATGTTTAGAGAGGCTATATAGAGAAATATGATTATCTTTAGATCAACCTTTTAGTTAAAGTATAACATTCTTACAGAAAAGTACACACATAATAAGTGTATAACTCAATGAATTATCACAAAGTGAAAATATCCATGTATCACAACATCCATGTCAAGAAATGGAACTTAACCAGCCCCTACCAGCCCCTCTCACTATACCCACCAGCATAATTACCATTCTGACTTCTAATAGCACAGTTTAGTGTTGCCTGTTCTTGAACTATCAACTTCTTTATCATATTATGTTTGTAAGTTCCATGTTGTATATATTTGTGGTTCATTTATTTTAACTGCTGTACAGCATTCCATTTATACATAAACCACAATTTATTCTTTCAAGTACACTAATGATGGGTATTTGGGTCGTTTTCACTTTGGGATTATTATAAATAATGTGATTAAGAATATTATCAGATATGTCTTTTGGTACTCATGTACATTTAATTTATTCTTGTATCTAGAAATGAAATTGCTGAATCATAGGATGCTCATATATTCAGTTTTAAGAGATGCTGCCAAATAATTTTCTGAAGTAGCTAAACTAATTCATACTCTCTCCAATAGTACCTGACAATTCCAGTTATTGCCAACATCCCTGCCAACACTTGGTATTCTCTGTGTTACATTTTTGCGATTTTGATGAGTGTATTAGTTTTCTAGCTATATAACAAATCACAAATTTTAGTATCTTAAAATAATACAAATTTATGATAACACTGTTTCTGTGCATTAGGAGTACAATTTACCTGAGTCACCTGTTCAGAGTTTTATAAGGTTGCAGTTAAGATATCAGCTGGGTTGCATTCTCATCTGTAGGCTTGATTGGGCCAGAATCTGCTTCCAAACCTCCAAAGATTGTTGGCAAAATATGTTTTCATCCCATTGTGTGGTTGAAAGCCCTGGGTTTTTGCTGGCTGTTGGCTGGAAGTTTTCTGGTCCTAAAAGTTGTCCATAGTTCCTAGATGCTACCTTCAGTTCTTGCTACACAGGTTTCTCTTATTTGACTACTTACTGAACCACAGTCACATTATCTCCAGTATGTTAATAGTCTTATATAGCATGAGTGACACCCCATCTTTGCCATATTTTATCAATTAGAAGCATCTCACACATCTTGTCAGAGAAGGCAATGGCACCCCACTCCAGTACTCTTGCCTGGAGAATCCCATGGACGGAGGAGCCTGGTAGGTTACAGTCCATGGGGTCTCGAAGAGTTGCACACGACTGAGTGACTTCACTTTCACTTTTCACTTTCATGCATTGGAGAAGGAAATGGCAACCCACTCCAGTGTTCTTGCCTGGAGAATCCCAGGGACGGGGGAGCCTGGTGGGCTGCTGTCTATGGGGTCGCACAGAGTCGGACACGACTGAGGCGACTTGGCAGCAGCAGCAGCACACATCTTGTTTGCAGTCAAGGGTTTTCACAAAGGTGTAAATACCAGGAGATAGAGATCATAGTATTTCACTGTAATTTCAGTTTACATTGGAAGACTATGTTCTCTCAGAACTAATAAGAGCATTCTATTTACTTGGAAATTTTGTCCTGAAATACCTTAATTATTTTTTCTCTCCATCTCATGAATTAAATTCTCCATCTTGCTTTGCCAGTATGGGTATGGCTCAATGTACAGACTTCAGCTTTCATGTCCTAAAGACTAGCTTATATATAGGTTTGACATTCTGTCAGCTCAGGCATCCATGCCATTTCAACTGGGCACAAAGGACCGAGACCTGAGTCATAGTTCATGGGACTCCAGAGATTTTTGAATACATTGCTAAAATATAAGGAATTCCTATTGGCTGGAAATGTGACTTGGCCTATTCTTTCTTGCTTACTTCCCCTAAGCAGCATGAAACATCACTCTACACTATTAAGCAGTGGCAATTTCTCCCTAGGGGAGATAGCATTTCAGGAGCGAACACTGTGGTCTTTGATATTTGTTTATCACTTCTCTTAACTCTATAGCATGTTGAAAACTTTCCTAGGAGGGGTGTATGGAGTAACTCTCCAACAACACTATAGTTAATGTGTTTGCTAAATTACAGATAATAATGAAATTGTCGCCCTTGACCACAAAGAAAAAAGTAATTACTCCTTCAAAAGAAGGAATATATAAAATCACCCAACTAGATAAGAACTGAATTTTAAAATGTTTTGTTCTCTGTAGAGAACACTGTCATAGATTAAATAATACAATTAACTATAATAATACACAATAGAGTGAGAAGTTTTAAATGAAATTATACCAAGGACATTTAAGAAAATACTTATGAGTGAACTTAAGGACTCAATACTTCCCTAAAGTGAGAAAGCACAAAACTCCTCTATCTTGGAGATTATTTTTTTACTCCCAATGAACTTTTAATCTTTGGGAACCTTATTAACAAAAATGCATATAGTGAAATTGATGGCATTAGAAGTAAATGATGTCATTGGAAGTAAATTCCCCAAATATAGCAATATATTTTTAAGACAGTGACTGTATCTAACACAGAAAATGTTACAGGGATAATTCCACCTGAGGCTGTCTTTGAGTCATCTTTATAATAAGGCTAAAGAAAAATGCATTCAGATTTGAATTCTCTTGCAAGGAAGTAGGAAATATATGACAAAATATTCAAAACTCTGAAAGAAACACCTGAAATTATTTATAATGAGTAAATTTCAGCTCTTCAGAGCTGAGTTTGAATGTATGCTGAATAGGGAAATTTTTATTTCTTAAATTTAATTTTATAAGCAAAAGCCACAGGTTAACTGTTTATCCATGTAACAAATTGGAGGGGTGGTGATTGAGTTCTATTATATTTATTTTAAAACTCAAGTAGCCAATCCATTCTAGATATCTTTTTAGCATTTTACTTTCTTTTATGCAAAAAGGTCCTTGGAGATAATTTTTCAAAAATGTATTCATTCTATTCTGTTGAATATGCCAAAAGCTTCCTTACCACTATAGTGATAGAGCAAACAATTTTGAATTAACTGAAAAAAAGTCATATCTCTGGGAAATAAAACTAATATAAAGTAACCAGGTAGAAATCTCTCTTTTAAGACAAAGGTCATTTTTATTAGCTCTGCCAGAGTGTACCAAGAGCTATGCCACCATGATGTGGTATCAGAAATGGATTCTGGGAAATGAACCCTCTTATTTTCTAGTTGAAGATAAACGAATGTTGTAGATAACCCAATATGCCAGGATTATGTAAATTCTTATCTATTTTATACATTTATGTGCGTGTGTGCTCAGTCATGTCCATCTCTTTGCAACCCCCTGGACTGTAGCCTGCCAGGCTCCTCTGTCCATGGGATTCTCCAGGAAAGAATACTAAAGTGGATTCCCATTCCTTCTCCAAGGGGTCTTCCCGACTCAGGGATAGAACCTGCATCTCCTGCATAGGCAGGCGGATCCTTTACTACTGTGCCCTGGGAAGCCCCCTCTATTTATATCAAAATTGATATTCTCATCTAACCTTCTCAAGGGCTTTTCCAAGATAAATACTATCTCCATTTGCTAGATGAAGACATCAAACCTGGCAAAGTCTGAGTCACATGATCAGTCAGTGCTAGAGCTAGAATTCAAACCCAGCTGTATGTTGTTCTAAGGCGTCTTGCTTTCCTCTGTTCAGGAGGCTATTTTATTAATGTGCATCGGGTGAGGTCCCTGTGGAGTTAATCCTCCCCCACCCCCAACTTGACTGTGTGGTCCATAATTTTATTACTAGTAGCTTCTGTGATTGGCTTAAATCAATGAGTATAAATTCCAACATTGTTACCAAAGTGCACTCAAAGCAAGCTTACATTCACCAGATCCTTGAGGCTGGACATGGCTAGCCAGAAGACATGTGCCAACCTGGCTTTGAGAGTGCTCTTCCTTTCAGCTCTATTTCTATGACCCCTATTTAACCATGGTGGATACCAACCAGGTGTGACATAATAGAAAACAGATGGATTGTTCTCTGCCCCCACTGCTTAGCACAGAACTCCTGAAACCTTCTGATATCCTAAGTGATCAGAGCCCTAGGAGCATCTTTTGCTCTAGTATTTGTTCTTCGATCCCAGCACCTGGCACTGCCATACGAGTGATAGGGATGTCTTTTGTTGCCTAATAAGATGACTCTGGGTGGGTTCTTGGATGAATACTGGTTACTTCAGCCTCACCCCTCCCCCTTTCTCTTGAGATGTGAGAAGGGCTGAAAATGGAGTTAATGATCTATCATGCCTACACAGGGAAGCCTCCATAAAACCCCCAGAAGTACAGAGTTCAGACAGCTTCCCATTGAGTGAACATATGCACACCGGGATGATCACACACTCCAACTCCCCGGGGACAGAAAGAAGCTTCTGTGCTCAGGACCTTCCTAGACTTCACCCTATGTATCGCTTCATCCTTTATCACATCCTTTAACAACCTGGCAAACATGTTTCCCTGAGTTCTGTGCACTGCTCTAGCAAATTAATTGAACCTGAGGAGGGGTCACTGAAACATTTGATCTGTAGCCACTCAGAAGCACAAGTGATAACCTAAGTTTTTGACTGGCATCTGAAATGGGGGCAGGATGAGTCTTGTGGGACTGAGTCCTTCCCAGGGGTCTGATGGCAGCTCTGGGTAGATAGTGTCAGAATGGAGTTACATTGCAGGACACTCAACTGGTGTCAGAGACTTGTTGCTGTGGGGAAAACCCTCTCACTTTTGGAGATTAGAGTGTCAGAGGGAAGTGTCCTTTGTGAGCGGTAAAAGAGATGCACAAGATGAAGAAACAGTAGGATGAAGGAAGAAGAAACAGTAGGAAGAACTGCCTTTTTTCCTACATAGGAGGTAGAAAACTGAAGATTTATCTTTTGTACTAGGTCTGTCACCAGTCATGAGAAGGTCATCACTTGGTCCAGATTCTCTCAACACTTTCTCCTCTCCCATTCATTCCTTCCCGAACCAGTGTTCAAAATGCAGATAAGAGAGATTGCAGTGTTTTTAAGTTTTTTAAGAACATCTTTGGTGTTCATCAGTTTGATTATGATATACCAAGATGTAGTTTGCTTTGTTACTTACATTGCTTTGGATTCACTGAGATTCCTAAGTGTGGATTTTTTTTTTTTTACCAGTTTCAGAAACTGCACAATTATTTCTTCAAATATTGCTACTACCCTGTTCTCTTTTCTCCTTGTGGGATTCCAATCACCTGTGGTTAGATCTTCTGGCCTAGTCCACATGTCTTATACTCTTTGTTATCCCTTTTTTTTTCTTTTTTAAAGTTCTTTGTGCATTTTCGTTTTTTTTTGGGGGGGGTTGTGTGTGTATTTTTTTGTGGGGGGGATGTTTTTGCGTGTGGGGGCTTCATTTTGGTTACGTTCTGTTGACCCATCTTTTTGAGTTCCCTAGCTTTGTCTTTTGCAGAATACAATAAGCTTTTTTTTTTTTTTTTAACAAAACCAAGCAACTTTACCGAGAAACAATTTACATATGATAAAATTGGCCCATTAATGTGAGATCAGCTTGGGAGAGAATGTAGCTTGAGAAAAGGGTGCAGAACCAAGGCGCATTGATAGGCAGAGCTGAAAAGGCTGGATCAGCCAGTGAGACATGACCACTAACCCATCTCTACTCCCTGTGCAGAGTCCACAAATTTCTTGTGTCCTTCCTGGTACTTTCATCGTTCTGACCCACCAACACCTCCTTTCCAGATCCCTTTCTGTCAACGTTCTTAAATGACTAGCAAAACTGATCATTGGTTCACATTAACATACAATGTATTACCCTGTTCTGGGGTGTTTAGAACTCAACAGAATATTCCAAGAGATGAACTAGCATAACCTCTATTTCCTCAAAGAAATTCATGGACTATCTTTATTAGGCATGCATGTAAAAATGCAGATGCCTGGCCCTCATTCTGGACCTACCAAGCCACAATCTTACCTTCAGAAACTCTCCAGCTGTTTCTAATGGATCCTAGCCTTTGACAATAAATGCCTTAACCCATTAGTATAAGTCTCAAGTATTGGGTAACAATACTTAATACTCAGTCTCTTGGGCTTTTTATAGAAAAACCCAAACTTTTTGGCCAACTCAATATCTACTTGTAGGACTTTAAGCCCAGGACAGACTGGCACTACGTAACTGCAGAGGTCTTGGCTTGGCCTTCCCACTACACTGTGGTGCCCCAGCTGATTTCAACTTCAAGCAAAACTAACCTAGTTTTAAGTAAATGAATATTTATATTTTATGTGCCCAAAATGCAGCTTCATATGGACTCCTGGGTGAGAGATATGGAAGCAAATGAAGACAGTCATTTTTATTCGAGTGGTGGATAGAATTTGAAACACCAGACGTCTATTCTGGGCCAAAATAGATATGGAAAGAAGTTTGGAAATGATTAATTTAAAATGACACAATCCATTTCAAGCCTCAGCCGAGAGCACTGATGCAGAGGCTCGAGGACATTGTGCCGATCATGCGCAGGGCTAGAGCAAGGCTGTTGGCAGCTTTAAGCTCCAGAAGCTTTTCCTATGCTGCCGTTTCATTCAGTTCTTAACCCTTTCAGCCTAGAATTCCCTTAGGGCAGTGGTCCCCAACCTTTTTGGCACCAGGAACTGGTTTTGTGAAAGATAATGCTTCCACAGACTGCAGGAGGGGGGTGGTTTCGGGAAGATTCAAGTGCATTATATTTATTGTGCACCGTATTTCAATTTTTTAAAAAAATTATTTTTGGCTGCACTAGGTCATTGTTGCTTTGTGAGGACTTTCTCTATTTGTGGTGAGCGAGGGTTACTCCTTGTTGTGGTGCACGGGCTCTAGCGGAGCAGGCTCAGAGGTTGCAACTCGTGGAGCCTAGAGCGCAAGCTCAGTAGCTGTGGCGTATTAGCTTTAGTTGCCCCACAGCATGTGGAATCCTCCCAGACCACGGATCAAACCCATGTCCCCTGCATTGGCAGGTGAATTCTTAACCATTGGACCACCTGGGAAATCCCATTTCTGTTATTATTATATCGTCTCTGCTTCAGATCAGCAGGCATTAGATCCTGGAGGGTGGGGACACCTACCTGAAGGAAAATGAAAACTCATTTTAGTCTGACATAAGCACTACCTCCTAAGTGCTGATCTATGTTTTGTGAGATATATTTAAAACATGTGTGAGGAGTGTCTGCACACAATTGGAAGAGCTTTAAAAAAGCAAGATAGTATACTTACTCAATACTAAGTAAGGTCCTAAAAAACTAGACTCCGGTCAGCTTGTATTGTCTTTCCTGAGAGTCAGCCTCTTTGCTTCCTGTGTCTTAGTAAAATGGCTCTAAAATTTCTGAACAGACAATTCTGCTGCACTCCTTGCTAGTAAGCTAGCAGCTGAGAAATAATGGAAAGTTATTATTGCTATAACCTATTATTTATTTAAAATAATCATGGTCCATATAGTATAAACACTGAAAAGTTTTTTTAAAAAAGAACGCTTTCAATCTCTTAGAAGGAAAAACAAGATAATATATTTATGACCTCAGGATAGAAAAGAATTTCAATGAGGCACAAAAAACCTAACTGATAAAAAGAAAAGTGTAATAAATTGGATCACATCAAAATTTAAAACTTCAGCATGATAAAAGACACTATAAACAAAGTTAAAGGCAAGGGACAGACTGGGAGTAGCTATTTGCAACACATAAAGCAAAGGTTTAGTATCCAGAATATATAGACAGCAGCAATTCAATAAGAAAAAGAAAGATAACCCCGTAGAAAATGCACAAAGGCTACGAACAAGAGATTCACAGATGAAGTTCAAATGACCAATAAACATGAAAAAAAAAAAGACTTAGACTCATTAGCATTAAGGAATATGCAATAAAATTCATAAGATACAATTTCACATCCATCAAGTTAGAAAAAATAAATAAAAGCATCTGAATAGATCAGACATGGTGCTGTAGTTGCAAACTATAGAAACCAACCACAGTTTAAACAGAAAAAGAATGTATTAAATCATAATAGCTAACATTTACCACTGTTCCCTGTGTGTAGGTACAGTTCTAAGTGCTTTATATGTATTTGCTCATTTAATCTTCACAACAACCCTATAAAATAGGTGTCATTATTTCCCACACATTGTAGAATGGGAAGCGGAGACTTGCTTAGTTTGCCTGAGGTTACACAGAAAGAGAACTAAAGAGCCTCTTGATGAAAGTGAAAGAGGAGAGTGAAAAAGTTGGCTTAAAACTCAACATACAGAAAACTACGATCATGACCTCTGGTCCCATCACTTCATGGCAAATAGATGGGGAAACAATGGAAACAGTGACAGACTTTATTTTGGGGGGCTCCAAAATCACTGCAGATGGTGACTGCAGCCATGAAATTAAAAGATGTTTGCTCCTTGGAAAAAAAGTTATGACCAACCTAGACAGCATATTAAAAAGCAGAGATGTTACTTTGCCAACAAAGGTCCATCTAGTCAAGGCTATGGTTTTTCCAGTGGTCATGTATGGATGTGAGATTTGGACTATGAGGAAAGCTATATTCTGAAGAATTGATGCTTTTGAACTGTGTTGTTAGAGAAGACTTTTGAGAGGTCCTTGGACTGCAAGGAGATCCAGTCAGTCCATCCTAAAGGAAATCAGTCCTGAACATTCATTGGAAGGACTGATGCTGAAGCTGAAGTTCCAATACTTTGGCCATCTGATGCAAAGAACTGACTCATTTGAAAAGACCCTGATGCTGGGAAAGATTGAAGGTGGGAGGAGAAGGGGACGACAGAGGATGAGATGGTTGGATGGCAGCACCAACTCAATGGACATGCGTTTGAGTAAACTCCAGGAGTTGGTGATGGATGGGGAGGCCTGGCGTGCTGTGGTTCATGGAGTCTCAAAGAGTTGGACAAGACTGAGCAACTAAACTGAACTGAACTCAGCTAGTCTGTCAAGAAACAATGGTTTCAACATAGCAGCATGTTTCTTGGGTCAACCCTGATTAAAGGTGTGTTCATTTATCTATTAGAAAACACACTACTCCAGGTCACTGAAAACTCCACAGCCATTCAGAAATCCTAAATATCGACAACTGTTCATGTCCCCAATACCAGGAGACAGGATACCAATATCACTGCTGCCCGTGGGAGTGAATTCCAAGGAGCACGTGTTTCCTGTGAAATCACTGGTTTTCCATTCATGATCTGGTGTGAGTGAGTCTGACCAACAATCTAGGGAGAGTGGGAAGGAGAGTCTTCTTCTTGATGTCTATAGTGGGAGGCAGAGACTCATAATTGGAGATTCTCCAAGTGTAAGAGGATCTTTGGGGTGCTGGGTTCACTACACTGACACTCCATATCCTGGAGGAGATGAAGAGAAACAAGAACACTGGGTGGAGCTGTAGATGGTACAACTGATATGGAGAGTGTTTTGGTAATTGCACCCATGCAACAGCATGTATTTCTGGGGAAACTCCAGCACAAGACAAAAGACAAAATGTAAAAGATGTCAACAGCAGCATGTTTAAAACAGCAAACTATTAGAATCGACCAAACTTTCCATTAATGGAAAAATAAATTGTGTTATGATATGAAATATACATAGCAATTCCAGTGAATGACCTAGATCTATACTAATCAATGTTGATGGTTCTACATAACAGGATGGTTAAAAAAAATTTCAGAAATGATAGATACCATATGAAAACATTTATGTAAATTAAAAATAAATGAAAGGAGCACATAAATGTAGTGAGTATTGTAGACAAAGAATGTCACCTGCCATATCAGTAAACAAAGTATGTTGTGGCCTTGAGCCATCAGCCACTGAGGCATACTCTCCCCCACTGGATCCTGAGGGGCTTAGGATAAACAACAACAACATCAAAAACAACAAACAAACAAACAAAAAAACCCAAGCAGGGTACTGGCCTTGGATAGCTGAGATGCATACCAAAGGAATAATTTCAATGAGCCCAGACTCTTGCATCTTCCTATATATAGAAAAGTGTTAAATTCATTAAGTTGAGATATCTGGTTTTCTTTAATTAGCAGTAATCTTTTGACCAGTTTTTGTTTCAAAACTCCTTTATATCCCAGGTCCCCCCTTACCTCTCCATAGCAGTCCCTCAGGGCTATTCTGAGAGACTGCCTCCCAAGCTTAAGTCCTTAAAATGTCCAGTAAATAATTCTCAATTGTAAGTTGTGTGTTTTTTTGTCAGTGAACAGTATAAAACATGAACTAAAGGATACACGTCACATGCATGATCAGTGAAGTAGAAATTGCCTCTGAGAAGGAAAGGAGGCCACTGGAACTGAGGTGGGGGAGACAAAGGTAATTTTAGCTTCATTTGAAATATTTTATTTCCTTTATTAAATTTAAAAACTGAAGCTAAAATGTTTAACAGCACTTGTTAATTTTTGGTGTTTAATAATATATAGGAATTGGTTAATTAATTTCTATATTTTAATAATTTTTGAAAAGGGGAGAAATCATGGTTATTTAATTCTATTATTTGCATTTGTGACTAATTTAAAACAATTTTTCTAGAAATTGTTTATTCTGTTTCATAGGCTTCTCTTGTGGACAAATTAAGGGTACAACTTTGTTACGAATACTGAAACTATAGAATTCATTTGATTTAGCATTCTGCTCTGATGACTACAGAGATATGTACATTTTCCAGATTATTTAATATTAAATGTTTAAATATAATCTTTCTAGAGGCTATAAACTATATTTAACTCCTTTCTCTTTGTATAATCTGCCAGAAGAGATTTGTCTGTTGCCTTCTGACTAATGAAGACAGAATCCAGATAGTAATAGATATTAAAACCATTTTTCTTTAATATGGAAAAACAGCACTTTCAAAATTAGTTTTATTTCAATTGCAACAGCATATAAATCAAACATCAATTCCCTGAAGGGTCTATTTAAAATAACAGAAAATTGAAAATATTCTGAAATTTATATTCATAATATTCTTGAAGCTACAGTGTTAAAAAATAGATCTAAGCTGCCTATCATCTCCCTACATATTCTATTTTATTAATCAAGTCCTTTGAAAAATTTGAGATTTCAGCAGAATCAACAGTGCCTAAATATGGGAAAATTTAGTCAATTCCCACTTACTTTGAAACAGACAATATGTTTTATGTCCAATAAGTTTAAGGCTCTTCAGGAAAGCTTACGTGGATATCTGCTAGATCCAACTTGAAGATTAACCTATTAATAGACTTCCAGGACCACAGAGATATGGGGGAAATTTTAATCTTCCCAAGAGAGGCTTAGACTACCAAACTAATATTACTTCTGATAATGGGAAAAGATTACAGTTTTCAAGGCTCAAACTTCCTGAAAAGAAAACACAAAGTGATCATATTTAGTACCTACCTAGACTGGTGAAGAGATATTTACATAAAACATTTAAAACATGCCTTCAAGTTATATGAAAGTATTACATCAGAAGATGGGGAAGAAGTGTCCTCATCTTCATTGTTGTCCATTCTAGATTTAATCGTCTTGATTAATATAGTAAGAATTTAAGTTTAACATTTAAAAAAAATCATTGAGAGGAATGATAATGAAAAACTGTAAACAGAGATTAAGAGCTATTTCACTAACTCTCTTCTGGAAGGTTTATAAAAACAAGATTGAAATGTATGGCAAAAATCACCACAATATTGTAAAGTAATTAGCTTCCAATTAAAATTAATTAATTTTTTATTTTATTTTTTTTTACTTTTTTTAAAATTTTATTTTATTTTTAAACTTTACATAATTGTATTAGTTTTGCCAAATATCAAAATTAATTTTTTAAAACAAGATTGATAGTTATCAGCTTGAGATGGCATAGACAACATAAAATGGTTTTTGGTGACATAAGAAAATACACTGGAATGGAGAACAGTGATTATCATTCTGTTTGTTAGAATAACCTCCAGTGATTACCTCTAGAGGATAAGGGGAGGCTGAAGGGGAGAATATTTAGGAGCCTTCATCATTTGATAATACTCTATTTAAACTTGGCTAATAGGTAAATAGGTGTTATTTATACTATTCTTTATGTGCGTTGTTTGGAATATTTCATAATCACATTTAAAAGAAAGATGGTTCCAAAAGATCATGTAGTAATCTGGATGCTATACTTAGCAGAGATTTAGACTGATGAGAACGTTTAGAAGGTAACTCTGATATAAGGATGAGACTGGTATAAAAAAAGTTGAATGAACTAGGGGAAGTTTAGCCAAATAGAGAAGACCTGGGGGTGAGAGGGTTTCCTGGCCACAGCAAGGAACATGACAGATGATTAAAATATTTGACAGTACTATGCAAAAAGGAATAGTTTTGATCTACATGACCACAAAGGATTAAACAACGCAAAGCAAAGCACAGTTTGGATTTAGTAGAATCAGTATAATTAAGAGTTGTCCGTAGATGGAATGGTCCACAATTCCACACTGGCTGTGTAAAAGTTTGTCTTGGAGGAATGACTTAGCAGGATTGTAATCTTGTTAAATTCAAGCAAAGTTGAACTTCTCCACAGTTTTCCAGAACAATTAGATTTTTTAAAAAATGTTTTTAAAATTTGAATAGTTTTTAAGTTATATAATTTTCTGTCTAACCAGTTCTTTCGCTGGTGGGGAGGTTGATCAGAAACTAGTCATTCCTGTAGTACTAACAGCCTGGAAATGTAACTTAGCCACTGGCAAGATGCAAAGCGCCTGAGGACAAATGCCAAGATCTCAGGGAAAATGCTAGTCTATCCAAGTTAGATTATTCAAAAGTGTTGTTAGATGATATGAAGTGAAACAGAAGCTGGAGGACAAAGTTAGTTGAGTTGTTGATCCCGATAGATGACATAAGACCAAGCCCATTAGTTCCATCCATGTAAGGTAATGGGCTCTTCTTGCTCTTCTCAAACTTGTTTACCCAGCTATCTTGAACTTACCTAAAGGGCTCATGATAGGATGGAGTCACTATTTTGGAGAGAAGCTGAACAAATTGTCACTAACAAGTGGAATGGCTATGTTAGAGCAGCTAATATGTATTTTATGTAACTTGATGTCATCCAAATCTTTCCAATTACCAGCTACATAACCTTGGCAAAATTACTTATCTGAGCCTTAATTGACTTATCTCTAAAATAAAACATTAATTTTACATGCCTCATATGTTAAAGGAAAAAATCATATGCAGTTGACCCTTGAATAATGCAGGTGTTGGGGCACTGATCCTCTGCACACTTGAAAATCCATGTATAACTTAGAATCAGATCTTCATATCCTGTTTGTTTCCTCCTAGCCATCATTTGGCATTCACAGATTCAACCAACCATGGATTGTGCAGTACTGTAATATTTACAATTGAGAAAAATTCTGGTGTAAGTAGACTTATGCTCAAAGGCCAACATGTTCAATGTTGTACATGTATATAAATCTATCATCCTAGGGCCTGGCGCATAGCAAGTACTCAATAAATGGGTTCAAAACTAGAGTGGGGCAGGAAGAAATAACCTTATTTATTTCTATGTTCTTAATGCTGGATGTATACTTGTTGTGCATCGTACTCTGTCATGTCCGACTCTTTGCAACCCCATGGACTGTAGCCCGCCAGACTCCTCCGTCCATGGGGTTTTCCAGGCAGGAATACTGGAGTCAGTTGCCATTTCCTTCTCCAGGGGATCTTCTCAACCCACTCGATTGAACCCATGTCTCTTGTGTCTGTTGCATCGCAGGCAGATTCTTTACCCACTGAGCCACTGGGGAAGCCCTGGATGTATACTAGGTGTTCAACCAATATTTGCAATAAATTAATGCTGAAAAGACAGACAAAGGATGACAAATATGAACCAGATAACTAAGCCACAAAAGATAGAAAGAAAATGAACAAAATAGCAATAGTATTGTGCAGAGACAGGCCTATTGGGGTGGGGGATGTATATTGAAAAGGAAATGTGTCATTTTAATGGAGAAGGTGCCCCATCTATAGATGAAGTTGTGGCTAGAGGAAAAAAGGGGAGGTTGGAGAAGTGAAGGTGATGATATTGCAGGGACATTTGAGTTTGTGAGCATGTCCAGTGGTCCCTTGACTCGTGATAGATATGACAGGGAAGGATTAGAAAGAAGGTTTCAGATCAAGTTAGATACCATCAAAAACCCTGATGGACTGCATTATAAATTTGAAAGGGTTTCTATGCATTAGACATACTTGGTCTGGATTTACCATACTTCATGGCCTCAGGGCCATCAGAATGTAGAACTGGATTTCTGCCCAGCACTGCTGCCTGAGCACATTATCTTCAGGTGTCAGAGGATTTTCTGGGGTTGAGTCTTCTGTCCCCTCACATTCTGTTTTTCATACTAAAATCAGGCAGATCTGTTTGCGGAGCGTGTGATTCAGGTATCAGCTTGAATGGGTCTATTTTAATCAGCATAAATAGTGTACATTTGCCTCTGTTATTCATGGTTGTCTCAGACATCATTCAGGGGCCCTTAGGGGAGTGTCCACAGATTTTAAAGGTAGCTGTAACCCCTAATACTACCTGTTTCCACATAGAATAATTGGCCTAGGCTGAGATCAACTTCTAGAAGAATCACAGGGCAGAGGCCACCTGAGCTTAGATCTGCTTCTAAAAGAATGTTCTTTCCTCCAATAATGTATCATCAAAGCTAATGAAGAACCAGAGTAGGTAAGGTTTAGAGCTGAAAGGATGAGATTTTCAATGACTGTGAAGTCACAGTCATGTCTAGGTGCCAAGAAAACCCTTTGCTCCATGTAAAGAATTCCAAAGTATAGTCAAGTTCAGTTGAATTCAGTCGCTCAGTCGTGTCCAACTCTTTGCGACCCCATGAATCGCAGCACACCAGGCCTCCCTGTCCATCACCAACTCCCAGAGTTTACTCAAACTCATGTCCATCGAGTCAGTGATGTCCATCGAGTCGGTGATGCCATCCAGCCATCTCATCCTCTGTTGTCCCCTTCTCCTCCTGCCCCCAATCCCTCCCAGCATCAGAGTCTTTTCAATGAGTCAACTCTTCGCATGAGGTGGCCAAAGTACTGGAGTTTTAGCATCAGTCCTTCCAATGAACACCCAGGACTGATCTCATTTAGGATGGACTGGTTGGATCTCCTTGCAGTCCAAGGAACTCTCAAGAGTCTTCTCCAACATCACAGTTCAAAGGCATCAAGTCTTCAGTGCTCAGCTTTCTTCACAGTCCAACTCTCACATCCATACATGACCACTGGAAAAAACATAACCTTGACTAGATGGACCTTTGTTGGCAAAGTAATGTCTCTGCTTTTGAATATGCTATCTAGATTGGTCATAAATTTCCTTTCCAGGAGTAAGCGTCTTTTAATTTCATGGCTGCAATCACCATCTGCAGTGATTTTGGAGCCCCCAAAAATAAAGTCTGACACTGTTTCCACTGTTTCCCCATCTATTTGTCATGAAGTGATGGGACCAGATGCCATGATCTTTGTTTTCTGAATGTTGAGCTTTAAGCCAACTTTTTAACTCTCCCCTTTCACTTTCATCAAGTTCAATTCAGTTCAGTCGCTCAGTCGTGCCCGACTCTTTGCGACCCCATGAATCGCAGCATGCCAGGCCTCCCTGTCCATCACCAGCTCCCGGAGTTCACTCAAACTCACATCCATCGAGTCAGTGATTTCATCCAGCTATCTCATCCTCTGTCATCCCCTTCTCCTCCTGCCCCCAATCCCTCCCAGCATCAGAGTCTTTTCCAATGAGTCGACTCTTCGCAAAGATATAAGCATCTGAATGCAGAGATCTAAAGAATAGCAAGGAGAGATAAGAAAGCCTTCCTCAGCGATCAGTGCAAAGAAATAGAGGAAAACAACAGAATGGGAAAGACAAGAGATCTCCTCAAGAAAATTAGAGATACCAAGGGAATATTTCATGCAAAGATGGGCTTGATAAAGGACAGAAATGATATGGAACTAACAGAAGCAGAAGATATTAAGAAGAGGTGGCAAGAATACACAGAAGAACTGTACAAAAAAAATCTTCACGACCAAGAAAATCATGATGGTGTGATCACTGACCTAGAGCCAGACATCCTGGAATGTGAAGTCAAGTGGGCCTTAGAAAGCGTCACTATGAACAAAGCTAGTGGAGGTGATGGAATTCCAGTTGAACTATTTCAAATCGTGAAAGATGATGCTGTGAAAGTGCTGCACTCAATCTGCCAGCAAATTTGGAAAACTCAGCAGTGGCCACAGGACTGGAAAAGGTCAGTTTTCATTCCAATCCCAAAGAAAGTCAATGCCTAAGAATGCTCAAACTACCACACAATTGCACTCATCTCACATGCTAGTAAAGTAATGTTCAAAATTCATCAAGTTAGTGGTGCTCAAATTTAAGCAAGTATCAGATTTACCTGAAGGGCGTGTTAAACACACATTGCTGGGCTTGCCCATGAGAGTTTCTGATTAAGTAGGTCTGAGATGGAGCCTGAAATTGCAAATTTGTAACAGGTTCTGAAATGATGGTGCTAGTGTGGAAAATACACTTGGAGAACCATTGGCCTTGAGACATGAGAAGTAGATCACGAGAAAACCCTAGAAATCTCATAGCCACAAAAATCTTGGAATAAACTGCTGTTCTTGATTCTGTAGAATATGTTAAAATAGCAATCACTTTTTCAGATATCATTGACTCATCTATTTTAGACAGAATAGGTTCAGTGTTACAGCTGGGTCAGCTGAACCAAGTATTCATTAAAATTCATGTGCATAAAGAAACCTTCCATTCCAGAAAGTCATGGAGTATCCCCTTTATGACTCATTGGAAGGCAGGGATGCTGGACCAGATGAAGAGTTGTCAGCGAATATGTGAGTTGGTTGAAGTGTTTCTGCAAAGCTGTCATCACTTATTCTTTCTGCTTTGCCCAAAGCTGTAGATTGCATGAAAGTCTTACTTCTTCATGCTCATCAAAATGTTATAGAGTTGGTCTATAACCAGCTCTCTAGATTAGTACTAATGAGAGTAATTGTCTCAGATGATATTGTAATTCTAAGCATTAGTAATCCTAACAGGACTCCACTGCACTAGTGGGAGTTGGTCTGAGGGACCACCACCACAATTAGTGTCTTTGAACTTGCAAAATCCTTGGCTTTGAGCAATGAAAGTAAATATGTCTGCTTTGCTGGAATCAGGTACTAGATCCATTGTTTACTCACACACTGGAACTAACTACTGGCTCAGACAGTAAAGGATCTGCCAGCAATGCAAGAGACCCGGGTTCAATCCCTGGGTTGGGAAGATCCCCTGGAGAAGAGAATGGCTACCCACTCCAGTATTCTTGCCTGGAGAATCCTGTGGATAAAGAAGCCTGGTGGTCTATGGTCCACAGGGCTGTAGAGAGTCAGAAATGCCTGAGTTACTAACAGTTTCACACAAGGGTAATTCCCCTGCTTCTTCATTTGTTGCCAACTTAGATAACTTAGTGAATGGGGCATAAGTGAGACGAAGACTTAATGAAGGTATAAGTAGTGCTGGTGGCCAAATTTCCAGCTGAAGAAAAGGATATGAGGTGCAAGGATCTGTAGTCACTAATTTAACAAATGTTTATGTGCTAAAAGCTTTTCTGGGACTGAGAAAACATCAGCAAACAAGCCGAGATTCCTGCCTTCAAGTTGCTAACATCTTTAAACTGGAGAGGGTGGTGATAAAGGGGAATTTTGATAATGGATAAAGGACTCCAAGGGGCTTCCTAGGTGGCTCAGTAAGGAAAGAATCCACCTGCAGGGTAGGAGATACAGGAGATACAGGTTTGATCCCCAGGTGGGGAAGATCCCCTGGAGGAGGGCATGGCAACCCACTTCAGTATTCTTGCCTGGATAACCCCATGGACAGAGGAGCCTGGGAGGCTACAGTCCATGGGGTCACACAGAGCTGGAAATGGGTGAAGGGACTAAGCACACAGCACACAAGGGACTCCTTTTGTTTTTTGACATCTTGATAGGTTTTCCAACTTGGGGTAGGTAACAATTCTTTGTTTACATAGTAAAGTCATTTGGTCAAGTTTCAAAGTTTCCTGGATAAGAGCATGATCCATGAAGCTTACACGATGTCCTTGATTCTATTGGAATCAGTCTTGTACTAAATGTAGTAGGGAGCCACTTTTAAATCGACTGAATGCAAAAGTCTTATTTTCTGAAGAGATTCTGGACTCCGAAGAGATATGGGAAGTGGGAAGGGGATGGTGGACAGGGCCCAGTAGTGGGTGCGTGGTGCAGGAGCACAAGAGGGGTGATGCATATTCTTCAGTATGCAAGATCAGATTCTGAAGTAAAAATCTGGATTGAGGCAGTAGACTGCCCAGCGAAGGTTGTTATATGATGGAAGATGACAAAGATTTGTGCATGGGAATAAAATGCACCGAGATATGTTCTGGATGATTTCCAGAGACCATAGCTAATAGCCAAGGCTAGCTTTTATAAGCTTTTAGTGCATTCTCACTTTGGGCAAGAAAGATCCCTTTGAAGAGGCCAGAATGAAGCAAATATCCTCTGCCACATAAATGAGAAATAAAAGCAAGCAGATGTGAAGTAGCAGACGAGAAAATAGGATTTAATTGCTCTACTAAGAAATAGAATGAATGCATCGATATATTTATTGCACAATTAATATATGTGTATTACTCAGGTTCTCCAGAGAAACAGAACCAACAGGATGTGTGTGTATAGAAAGAAATTTATTACAAGAAATTGGCTTGCATGACTATGCAGACTGGGAAGTCCCAATATCTGCAGTCAGCAAATTAGACATCCAGGACAGCCACTGGCACAATTGCAGCCCAAGCCTGAGGGCCTGCGCCAGGAGAGTTGATGTTGTAAATTCCAGTCCAAAGGCTGACAGGATCGGGATCTGAGAAGAGCTGATGTTTAAGTCCAAAGGCAGGAAGAGATCAATGCTCCAGCTTATGCAGTCAGGCAGTAGGAGTTCCCTCATGCTCCTGGGAGGGTCAGCCTTTTTCTCCTACTTAAGCCTTCAACTGATTTGATGAGGCCCACCCACTGTAGGGAAGACAATCTGTTTTACTCAGCCTACTGATTCAAATGTTAACCAGATCAAAAACAACCTCAGAGACACACCCAGAAAAACATTTGACCAAATATCTAGGCACCCAGTGACCCAGTCAAGTTGACACATAAAATTAATCATCAAAATATTCCAGGACTGTATTAAGTGCTTTACCTCATTTAATGCTCCCAACAATAAAGAATCCAGGAATTCCCTGGTAGTCCAGTGGTTAGGACTCAGCACTTTCACTCCTGAGGCCCAGGTTCAATCCCTGCTTGAGGAAATAAAATCCCACAAGCCTTGTGGTGAGGCAAAAAAAAAAAAATCCAGTAATTATTCTAATTTTTGTATTAGTTGGAGTAACACTAGGTACCATAAGAAATAGACTTAAAACTTGAAAGTGATTTAAATACCATAGAAGTTAATTTCTTGCTCATATATCAATACACAGGATTCCTGATCAGCAGGCAGCTCTTCTCTCTTGTCATTCCATCTTTCTGTCAGTCCTCATTGTTATTATCTGCATCTAGCCAACAGAAGGGAGGAGGATGGGGAAATAAGGAAATAATCCACTTCTTATAAGCCTTGGCCCAGAAATGCTACATGCCATTTTCACAAACATTCCTTTGGTGAGAATTAGTCACCTACTCATACTATGATGAAAGAGCAGCAGAGAAATTTGTCCCTTCCTGGGGAAAACTCCATGCTCTGAACACAGTACTCAAACTTATGTTCATCTAGCTCTCTGCACAATCTGCTCCTCTAATGCCAAATATCTGTGGTCACCCTTCTTTGTACCCGTAGGACATGCTTACTGCTCCCCAGAAAAGTTAAGCCTCAGTACCATCCACTTTCTGCAGTCACCTCAACTCCACAATCTCTTGGTGATGCACGTTTCTCTTCACCAGGTCTCATGGTCTTCTTTAGGTCAGGCAGTCTACAAACTGAAAAAGAAAATGTGTAGTGGCAGAGCAGGGATAGGATATATGCCATCGAAGCTCTCATTTGGATAAAAAAAAGAATGGAAAATACAAGCTTTCAGTATTGCTGTCCTACCATTCTCTAGAGCAGGAATAAGCAAACTATAGCCAGTGGGCCAAATCTGAACTACTGCCTGCTTTTGTAAATCAAATGTTATGGAAACATAGCCATGCCCAGTCATTTATGTATTGTCTGTGGCTACATTATAATGGTAGACCTGAATGGTTGTAACAGAGATATTATGCCCTGAAAGCCTAAATTATTTGCTCTCTGAACTTGTACAGAAAATGTTTGCTGACCACTGCCCTAGGATCTAAAAATTGTCACCTGAATCCAGCTGGAAGAAGATGAAAGTGAGTGTGGAGAAGGTGCAGTACTTCTGAGAGCCCTGCTCTAGAAACACCATGCAGAAATTGCATTCATATTCCATCCTCACATGGCCTCATCTAGATGTGTGCGGAATAGAGAAATGTAGTCTGTGGCTTTGGATTGGAATGAAAACTGACCTTTTCCAGTCCTGTGGCCACTGCTGAGTTTTCCAAATTTGCTGGCATATTGAGTGCAGCACTTTCACAGCATCATCTTTCAGGATTTGAAATAGCTCAACTGGAATTCCATCACCTCCACTAGCTTTGTTCGTAGTGACGCTTTCTAAGGCCCACTTGACTTCACATTCCAGGATGTCTGGCTCTAGGTCAGTGATCACACTATCATGATTATCTTGGTCATGAAGATCTTTTTTGTATAGTTCTGTGTATTCTTGCCACCTCTTCTTAATATCTTCTGCTTCTGTTAGGTCCATACCATTTCTGTCCTTTATCAAGCCCATCTTTGCATGAAATGTTCCCTTGGTATCTCTAATTTTCTTGAATAGATCTCTAGTCTTTCCCATTCTGTTGTTTTCCTCTATTTCTTTGCATTGATCACTGAGGACGGCTTTTTTTTATCTCTCCTTGCTATTCTTTGGAACTCTGCATTCAGATGCTTCTATCTTTCTTTTTCTCCTTTGCTTTTCGCTTCTCTTCTTTTCACAGCTATTTGTAAAGCTTCCCCAGACAGCCATTTTGCTTTCTTGCATTTCTTTTCCGTGGGGATGATCTTGATCCCTGTCTCCTGTACAATGTCACAAACCTCAGTCCATAGTTCATAAGGCACTCTATCTATCAGATCTAGTCCCTTAAATCTATTTCTCATTTCCACTGTATAATCATAAGGGATTTGATTTAGGTCATACCTGAATGGTCTATTGGTTTTCCCCACTTTCTTCAATTTAAGTCTGAATTTGGCAATAACGAGTTCATGATCTAAGCCACAGTCAGCTCCTGGTCTTGTTTTTGCTGACTGTATAGAGCTTCTCCATCTTTGGCTGCAAAGAATATAATCGAACTGATTTCAGTGTTGACCATCTGGTGATGTCCATGTGTAGAGTTTTCTCTTGTGTTGTTGGAAGTGGGTGTTTTCTATGACCGGTGTGTTCTCTTGGCAAAACTCTATTAGCCTTTGCCCTGCTTCATTCCGTATTCCAAGGCCAAATTTGCCTGTTATTCCAGGTGTTTCTTGACTTCCTACTTTTGCATTCCAGTCCCCTATAATGAAAAGGACATCTTTTTTGGGTGTTAGTTCTAAAAGGTCTTGTAGGTCTTCATAGAACTGTTCAACTTCAGCTTCTTCAGCATTACTGGTTGGAGCATAGACTTGGATTACTGTGATATTGAATGGTTTGCCTTGGAAATGAACAGAGATCATTCTGTTGTTTTTGAGATTGCATCCAAGTACTGCATTTCGGACTCTTGTTGACCATGAAGGCTACTCCAATTCTTCTAAGGGATTCCTGCCCGCAGTAGTAGATATAATGGTCATCTGAGTTAAATTTAACCATTCCATTCCATTTTAGTTCAAAGAAAGGCAATGCCAAAAATGCTCAAACTACTGCACAATTGCACTTATCTCACACACTAGTAAAGTAATGCTCAAAATTCTCCAAGCCAGGCTTCAGCAATATGTGAACCGTGAACTTCCAGATGTTCGAGCTGGTTTTAGAAAAGGCAGAGATCAAATTGCCAACATCCACTGGATCATTGAAAAAGCAAGAGAGCTCCAGAAAAACATCTATTTCTGCTTTATTGACTATGCCAAAGCCTTTGACTGTGTGGATCACAATAAACTGTGGAAAATTCTGAAAGAGTTGGGAATACCAGACCACCTGACCTGCCTCTTGAGAAACCTCTATGCAGGTCAGGAAGCAACGGTTAGAACTGGACATGGAACAACAGACTGGTTCCAAATAGGAAAAGGAGTACTTCAAGGCTGTATATTGTCACCCTGCTTATTTAACTTCTATGCAGAGTACATCATGAGAAACCCTGGGCTGGAAGAAGCACAAGCTGGAATCAAGATTGCTGGGAGAAATATCAATAACTTCAGATATGAAGATGACACCACCTTTATGGCAGAAAGTGAAGAGGAACTAAAAGGCCTCTAGATGAAAGTGAAAGAGGAGAGTGAACAAGTTGGCTTAAAGCTCAACATTCAGAAAACAAAGATCATGGCATCTGGTCCCATCACTTCATGGGAAATAGATGGGGAAACAGTGCAAACAGTGTCAGACTTTATTTTTCTGGGCTCCAAAATCACTGCAGGTGGTGACTGCAGCCATGAAATTAAAAGACTCTTACTCCTTGGAAGGAACGTTATGACCAACCTAGAGAGCATATTAAAAAGCAGAGACATTACTTTGTCAACAAAGGTCCGTCTAGTCAAGGCTATGGTTTTTCCAGTAGTCATGTATGGATGTGAGAGTTGGACTATGAAGAAAGATGAGTTACAAAGAATTGATGCTTTTGAACTGTGGTGTTGGAGAAGACTCTTGAGAGTCCCTTGGACTGCAAGGAGATCCAACCAGTCCATTCTGAAGGAGATCAGCCCTGGGATTTCTTTGGAAGGAATGATGCTAAAGCTGAAACTCCAGTACTTTGGCCACCTCATGCGAAGAGTTAACTCATTGGAAAAGACCCTGATGCTGGGAGGGATTGGGGCAGGAGGAGAAGGGGATGAGAGGCTGGATGAGATGGCTGGATGACATCACTGACTCAATGGACGTGAGTTTGAGTGAACTCCGGGAGTTGGTGATGGACAGGGAGGCCTGGCATGCTGCAATTCATGGGGTCACAAAGAGTCGGACCCAACTGAGCGACTGAACTGAACTGACTCTGTGGCCCAGCAGCCACTTTGCCACTTTTCAATAACTCTGTTATACAAAGGGGAGTAAGAATGTTGGTGGAGAGCTGGTCAACCCATAATGCCCATGCTGTGGCTTATTCTAAAATTAAACTTTTAGTAACTTGGAAAGAAGTTCAAAAGAGAGAGGACATATGTATACCTATGGCTGAATCATATTGATGTATGGCAGAAGCCAACACAATATTGTAAAGCAATTATCCTTCAATTAAAAATAAAATTTTAAAAATGTTAGTAACTTGACTAATGACTTCAAATGTGTTTGGAGGTTTTATAACAAAATGGTTAACAATTCAGTCTCTAGAATCAGAAGGACCTGGTTTTGAAGAGTAAATGCTCAATAAATGTTATCAAAATATTCTTGCCTTCATGAAACAGTAGCTCTTGCTAGAGTTTAAAATTTACCTCCTAATCGGTAGCTTGGAATTTGTGAAATCCTGGTTTAGAGGTCTTTAAGTTCCCTTCCAATTCAGGAATGCTTTCATTCTACATATTTTTCTGGAGCTGTACTGTGTACCTGAGACTGTCTGAGGTGGTGGAGGGACAGATATTAATAAGACAATGCTCCAGCTCTTGCTATGTTTACAATCTAAAGAGGAAAACTGACATGGGATCAATGCCTTTTCTTAATACCTGGGGATAGGAACACTGAACTGGAAAGATCCACAAAGAGTTAAGAACTGTGGTGATTCCTGCTTGTCTGACAGCTTTCAGGGTGAACTCCTAAGCACCTAGGCGCTGCTGGCTCTGCTGTGCTTAGGTCCTGCTGGGCTTACCTGTCAAATTCTCCCATCAGTTGGGTCTTTCCTTTGGAATATACCCTTTGTCTTTAGTTCTTGACTTCCTCTTTGTTTATAGTCTTTGTCCTCTTAATCTTTCACTCTAAGTTTATTTTCCATTCTTGTATCACGCCAATCGTATTCCTTTGTTTTTAAATTTAAAAGTGATTGACAATTGACGCTTTATTCTAGAAAGTTTGTGAAAACCCCCAATCCTTTTTATTTCATTGGCCTTCTTCCCTTTATATGCCTTGGACCAGAATTTTAAAATCTAGTCTTTGGAACCCTGAGATAGCCATGGATATGGTCTGTGGAATCTCAGTGTTTGGCAAAAGTTGTTAATGTTTTTATTCCACTGATAAATTTAAAAATTAATGAAAGCATATTCTGACATCAAAATGATGACATTCTAACTGACCAGTTCCTTGCAAACCAAGTGCCTGAGTTGGGTTTGTATTTATGATTGTGTTTGCATCACATGGCATCATGGAGTGCTGCCTGACTGAAGGTTTCAATGTTATAACAGTAGAGGAAAGTGGTGAGAGCACTGGGTCATGTGAAATATAAGAGTGTGGATACAGAAAATCAAAAGAAGAAAAGAAACTGTACTGTAGCATCTGGTATCATGTTTACTTTATAAGTGGATGTATTGTTTGGTTACTAACCCGGAAAATTCATTAACAATAAATATGTCATGAAGTATTCATTATTTCACTAACTGGATTAAGTACCCATGCAGAGATCCATGTTTAATGCCACAATGTTAAAATTATCTTGAACAATTTACAGAACTGACACTCCATGACAATTGTTCTAGGACCATTGTTCACTGGAAGAGTTTTGATTCTACAGGAAGGTTGTTTATTCTGAATTAGGAAACAAAATCATACTTAGGGGAAAGCGTATTTTATCTTGCATTAGTATGGTTGAAGTCAAAATATGAAAGTCAATTATATATAGAACCTGACCTGAGGCGGCAACCTTGTATATTAAAGCCTACATTAGCAATGTAGTTGCAGAAACACAACCTCATATATCATATTAAATTAGTGCTGTTAATTTGAATTTTAATGATTTCACAGTTTTGTTAGTATGTAATTTGCAAACTTGCTTTTGTTTTTAGTTGGATAAAAGGTATGAGCATGTATTTCTTTTATATTCACATAAAATATGTGCATATTTTTACATTATGATAAAATAGTGTAAGGCAGCATGGGGAGAGGTGTATCTGCAGGCGTGCATGCCTTTCCATTTAAATTGAGAATACACATTATTCAAGTTTAGTAAACTACATTAAACAACCAACATACTTAGGACCTCAGGAATTCCAGGCTTTGAATCAGCACAGACTGTGAATGAAGGTTTTAATGTAGTTGAGAAAAAATGGGCAGAATAAGGACAGTATTAAGAATATTCATTGGAAGGACTGATGCTGAAGCTGACTTAGTAGAAAAGACCCTGATGCTGAGAAAGAATGAGGACAGGAGGAGAAGGGGATGGCAGGGGATGAGATGGTTGGATGGCATCATCAACTCAATGGACCTGAGTTTGAGCAAACTCCAGGAGATAGTGAAGGACAGGAAAGCCTGGCATGCTGCAGTCCATGGGGTTGTGACGAGTCAGACATGACTGAGTGATTGAACAACAGAATAATATTCCACTTGAACAAATGTCTAACTGATATTATTACTTTTTTGTAAGATTAAACTTGTTCTTATAAAATATTGGTGGTAACACATGGTAGGCTTATTTAATGCTTTACTTAACAAAATGTTACGATAAAATTATACCAGTTCAGGATGTTTCAAAGGGATGAACCCCTGCTTGTCTTGGTCCTCTGGAGCCCACTGTAATCTCTGATCCTCTGTCTCCAGTGTTCTGACACTGGGACCACTTGTTCAGTTCAGAACTTTTGACCTTAGGTGGCTGCCTCAACCACACAGGAGCTTGTAAACCAGTGATTACAAGATAGTGGATTCCCTTGTAACTTAGACAGGTAGTTGGTCAGTTAATAGAAAAATATTAATTAAAACAGGTTATTTAAAGTATGATACACACATAGTCATTTTTTTCTCACTTAATACAAATAATGTATGTTAATTCACCAGTATTTGACATTTTTTTCTTGTTTTTAATTGAAGCATAGCTGGTTTGCAATGTTGTGCTAGTTTCTGGTGTATAGCAAAAAGATTCAGTTATATATATACATAACTGAATATATGTATATATATATATATATCTGAATCTTTACACACTAGTAAAGTAATGCTCAAAATTCTCCAAGCCACACTTCAGCAATATGTGAACCATGAACTTCCAGATATTCAAGCTGGTTTTAGAAAAGGCAGAAGAACCAGAGATCAAATTGCCAACATCCACTGGATCATTGAAAAAGCAAGAGAGTTACAGAAAAACATCTATTTCTGCTTTATTGGCTATGCCAAAGCCTTTGACTGTGTAGATCACAATAAACTGTGGAAAATTCTGAAAGAGTTGGGAATACCAGACCACCTGACCTGCCTCTTGAGAAACCTCTATGCAGGTCAGGAAGCAACAGTTAGAACTGGACATGGAACAACCAACTGGTTCCAAAGAGGAAAAGGAGTTCGTCAAGGCTGTATATTGTCACCCTGCTCCTTTAACTTATATGCAGAGTACATCATGAGAAACACTAGGCTGGAAGAAGCACAAGCTGGGATCAAGATTTCTGGGAGAAATATCAATAACTTCAGATATGAAGATGATACCACCCTTACGGCAGAAAGTGAAGAGCAACTAAAAAGCCTCTTGATGAAAGTGAAAGAGGAGAGTGAACAAGTTGGCTTAAAGCTCAACATTCAGAAAACAAAGATCATGGCATCTGGTCCCATCACTTCATGGCAAATAGATGGGGAAACAGTGTCAGACTTTATTTTTCTGGGCTTCAAAATCACTGCAGATGTGATTGCAGCCATGAAATTAAAAGATGCTTATTCCTTGGAAGGAAAGTTATGACCAACCTAGACAGCATATTAAAAAGCAGAGACATTACTTTGTCAGCAAAGGTCCGTCTAGTCAAGGCTATGGTTTTTCCAGTAGTCATGTATGGATGTAAGAGTTGGACTATAAAGAAAGCTGAGCAGAGAAGAATTGATGCTTTGGACTGTGGTGCTGGAGAAGACTCTTGAGAGTCCTTTGGACTGCAGGGAGATCCAACCAGTCCATCCTAAAGGAGATCAGTCCTGGGCGTTCATTGGAAGTACTGATGTTGAAGCTGAAACTCCAATACTTTAGCCACCTGATGCAAAGAGCTGACTCATTGGAAAAGACCCTGATGCTGGGAAAGATTGAGGGGAGGAGGAGAAGGGGACGACAGAGGATGAGATGTTTGGATGGCATCACCAACCCAATGGACATGGGTTTTGGTAAACTTTGGCAGTTGGTGATGGACAGGGAGGCCTGGTGTGCTGCAGTTTATGGGGTCGCAAAGAGTCGGACACAACTGAGTGACTGAACTGAATTGAACAAGATATTGAAAACAGTTTCCTGTGCTATACAGTAGAATCTTGTTATTTATCTATTATAAATATAATGGTGTGTATCAATTAATTCTATGCTCCTAATTCCCTCTATTCCCTCTTTTCCCTTTAGCAAACATATTTTATTATCTGTGAATCTATTTCTGTTTTGTAAATGAGTTTACTTGTATCATTTTTTTCTTTTTTAAAACTGAAGTACAGTTGATTCACAATGTTGTGTTAGTTTCAGGTGTACAGCAAGAACTAAAGAGCCTCTTGATGAAAGTGAAAGAGGAGAGTGAAAAAGTAGGCTTAAAGCTCAACATTCAGAAAACTAAGATCATGGCATCTTGGTATATATAACATATATATGTTAACATATATAGATACATACATAACATATATCTTAACATATATATACATACCATATATCTTAACATATATGTGTGTGTGTGTGTGTGTATATATATATATATATATATATATATTCTTTTCCATGTCCTTTTCTCCTGTAGTTATTGCAAAACATTGAGCGTAGTTCTCTGGTTCTCTGTGTTATGTAGTAGGTCACTGTTGGCTATCTATTTTATATATAGTATATTATAGTTTGGACTCCACATATAAGTGATATGATATTTGTCTTTCTCTGCGGACTTCATTTAGTATGATAATCTGTAAGTCTGTCCATATCACCAAAATTTTGATATGGAGTCCCCAAAAGTATGGTCCCATCACTTAGTGTATAAATACATCCAGTTTCAAATTCTTTAAAGTGGAGCAGGAATTTATAGGCATTTTCCATCAAGCTGAGTGCAAGATAATGTCTGATTCCCTTACCCAGTTTTTAAAAAATAATAATGTCACATCTATTCCCACAGGGTCTTTTTAGTGGCTTGGCCTTACTAATAGTTTCTAAATCATCCATTTTTCCCCCTTAGAAATGACCCTTTTGTGCCTATATTTTATTAACATACCCAATAGTTAAAATATAATATTGAGATAACAAGTATAGTTGGACTCGCTAGCCTAAAACAAACAAACAAGCAAAAAACCAGCAAGTTATTTTTACCAGCAAAACAGGTTTATTAAAAAACAGTAGTTTCAGAATTGCAATGCAACTATGGTGAACCACAAGCAAGTCTAGGTAAAACTACTAAAGAGGAAAATCTTTTATAAAGGAGAAGAATAAGTTGGGAGGGGCTATGATAAATAAAAGGTCCATTGCAGGAAACTGGAAGTTTGAAGTATAATGGCTTTTCATTGGCTGAGTTGTGATAGTGTCTCATTGGCTGAGCTGTTGCCAGGCAAGGAAAAATTTTTTTTCTTCCTCCAGCTTGGTCCTCCAGAACATGCAAAGTATGTCTCCTCCTGTTGGGATCTGTATTAATGTTGAGTGGTCCCCGCTTCCAGCCTCCCAACTCCATGAAGTTTCCTTTTATTAATTTTCACAGATTAAGGGGCTTTGGGAATTAACCCAACTGACTTGGTAAGCAAATAGCTCAACTGATGTGAATATTGTGAAGGCAAATTGAAGAGTAGAATCTTTTAAGCATTAAGTGTCATAAGCATCAGTCAGCATGTTTCACAGACAGAATAGAGAGCATCATGACCGTTTAACCTGGTTAAATGGAAGTCAGTTCTTTTTTTTTTTAAGCTTCTATTTTACAAGATATAGTGTGAAAAAGATTTAAGTACAAAATGCTGTGGAGGCCCAAAGAAGGGAGCTACTAAGTACCTATGATTCTAGATCTTTTCAACCCCTTATAAAATCCCAGAAATAAAAAAAATAACTTTTAACAATTTTATTTCAATATCTTCACTAATTCTAATATCAGTGAATTATTCTAACATAAAAGGTTAATCTGGATTTATATATTTTTTCTTAAATGGGGGGGCACTGTGTACTATATAGTTTTGAAAGATCAATAATTAATACATCAATTGTTGTTTTAAGTTATCTGATGTCCTGTGTTGTGAAGAGTTAGAATTCCCAATAAAGATTTTTCATCTTGGCAGAAAGGGCAAATTCTGTGCTCAAACCATAAAACATTGGTTTTATCTTCTGGAGTATTCAGGTACCTCTTCTCCCTTATCTATCCCTGGTACTGATCGAGTCTCTTCACCTCAGTCTTCCCTCCTGGATCCAATTTTTATTGGTCTCTCCTTTATCAGAAGTCCTAGAGCCCTGTACCGTTTAATGATACCCTTCTTGGATCATTCACTGCCATTCCATGTGTTTATGCCTTTTCTTTTTACAGCTGACTGCAGGTCTCTTGGCAGAGGATCAAAGCTCCCAGGTCTTTTTTCTGTTCTTAGCACCTTTACATCGCAGGTACAAATAATTGCTTGTTGAGTTGAATGGAAACAACCAGCAGGCTGCTAAACGAAGACTGCAGGTATATTTCATAAAGTGACTAGACTTCTCTGAGGCATTATTAAATATTTATTCGGTAGCAGATGCTGTGAAGGCTAGATCAGAAGCACAGGTAACAACTGGCATGTGACGTGGGGGTGAGGGCCAGTCTTGTAAGACTGAACACTTGACCTGTGGAATCCGATGTTCTCTCCCAGTAGATGGTGTTAGAACTGAAATGAGTTCTGAGACACTCAGTTGGTGTGTGAAAATTGCTTGGTGTCATGTGGGAGACCCCCATTTCCACCCTACACATGCTCGATTGATATCAGAACTTAATATCTCTTTCCCATCTGGTCATCTAGTACAGAGTCTTTGTAATTTTACCTCCTCTAAGGTTCTTTAAGACCATTATTCCTCCCACCCCAACACACCCAAGCACACATCATGCTTTCCTCTCTTTCCCAGTCCAAGAAACTCTCATCAGAAATGTTCAGAGACAGTATCATCTGCCTCTCACTCCTCTCTATTTTCTGTTTTATCCTTGTTGCAGGTTGGATATTGAAACTGACACTGTGTGCAGAATGTTTATTAGGTGTGTCCTTCTGGGTTCCATACTTGTGACAAGGAAGGAGAGAGGTGGGATTTGACTCAGAAGTGAAGACAAGCTTCTTTGTAACCTGACAGCCTTGCCTTGTGCCGCAGGGGAAACTCTGGATCTAAAATGGCTGGTCAAAGGGTCCTGGCATTGAGACAAAAGGACCAAATCATTGAACTCCTGCCTTTATCCACCCTTCGAAGTAGACTGTCTCACAAAGGTTGTGACCTTGAGTGAGGTAGTTCTCTGTCGCTGGGCAATTCCTGAAGGAGCTGACAGCTGAAGGCTCTCAACTCATAGCACTTCCAGCTGCAGGAGACACAAGTCCTGTCTTGGAGGGAGATCTAAGGCGTAGCCCAGTTCCATCACAATGGTTAACAGTTAAATGCTATGTCCTTAGGAACTTCTCTTTCTCAAAGGTCTTTTTTTTTTTTTTTTTTGAGTATAGTTGATTTCTAACATTGTGTTCATTTCAGGTGTACAGCAAAATGATTGAGTTATACATATCGTCATTCTTTTTCAGATTCTTTTTTTCATATAGGTTATTACAGAATATTGAGTAGAGTTCTCTGTGCTATACAGTAAGTCCTTGTTGGTTCAGTTCAGTTCAGTCACTCAGTCGTGTCTGACTCTTTGTGATCCAATGGACTGCAGCACGCCAGGCTTCCCTGTCCATCACCAACTTCCGGAGCTGTTCAAACTCATGTCCATCGAGTCGGTGATGCCATCCAACCATCTCATCCTCTGTTGTCCCTTTCTCCTCCTATTCTAAATCTTTTCCATTGGTTATCTATTTTATATATAGTAGTGTGTGTATGTTAATTCCAAGCTCATAGCCCTCCTTCCCACAGTTCCCTTTTGGTAAAAACATAAGTTTGTTTTCTATATCTGTAAGTCTGTTTCTGTTTTGTAAATAAGTTCATTGTATCATTTATTTAAATTAAATTTCACATATCAAAGGTCTTTTCTTAGTTAAAAAAAGAAAAACTAAACATTTGTAAATCCTTTTTCTTTATATCCATGCCATAAAAAAATTTTTTTATCAAGGTAGTATGAATATCTCTTCATGACCAGAAGAAAGATCCATATAAGGATGTGCTTAAAAAGGCAAAACTTTTCCAGAGATCAGTATTTCAAGACAGGGTAGAGAAACATTCTCTTTTCTAGTCAAAATAATTTAATTTGAATCCAGATTTCTTTTATTTTGTTTATTTGCTAGTTTGCTATTCCTAAGGCCTTGCTTTGGCTTAATTTTCATTCTAAACTATGAAAGAGTCCAGGGTTTTGTAAATTTGTCCTGCAATCTATGACAGAGCTGAGAGTCATGTTAAAATGGTCTCCATCTTAGATAAAAATCCAATCTCCCCAAATAAGAACTTCAAATCTTCCATTTAAGAGAGTCACCTAACCCCAATGCCAGATCTGACCTGATTCGTGAGCAGTCTCAATGTAGGTTTCAATTCCAGATGTCTTGCTCAGTAGCAAAAAGAAGATATCATCCAGTTGAATTACATTTTAATATTTTCTATTCATACTGAATACTTTGGGTTTAATAGCAGAGCATAAAAGTCCAACTCAGCTGAAATATGAACTACCATTTGTTATTATCAATACTGTATATCATCATTACCGGCCTCATATTTCAAGAGGACAGCTGGTACTTGCAAGGTCAATGGCAATTTTATATAAAAACCCCAAATGAAAGGACTACAGAGATCAAAGATTTGAGACAATCATACACAGAATAATTGCCATATGCTAACTCATCCATTCCAAAAATTGGGTTTTTATTTTTGGTATCTATGATAGAGAGATGGGAGGGAATTGAAAAGGAGGATTTAGTAAAAAGCTATCAATAAAAGACTGTACTCTCCAACATAAGTCGAACATTCCATAAGAAAAGTTGCTAGGGAGAAATACACCCAGATAATCGTTGCTACTGAATGTCCCACTCCCTGTTGGTAAATGCATTTTGAGAAAACTTGATGCTAATATAGAACAATTCAATTATACAGCAGGATAGTAATGGTCTCACAGACTGATGAAAACAAATCAAAATCAACTCAGTGGTACCAAGGAATAGATGTTGGCATGCTGCGGTTGGCTTTCAGTGACCTTGGTGTATTCACAATTAATGGAAGAGGAATGCCAGACTTTCAAAGCTTTTTGATTTTTCAGAACTAAACAGCAATCAAAGTTATCATAGCCATGACTGAAAAATCTCACTTTTTCTTGCTTTAGGGGAATAATGGAGTTATTATGAGAAATTATCCAAATCCAAGATATTCAGCCCAAATGATGCCAGCATGTATTTCAAAGATTTTGATTCTGTGCTTGAATGGAATCAAATGACACAGGCATTTGGCAGCAACAGGAGGAGACACAGGATGCTCCCAATTATTTCAGCTTTCCATGTGGCTCACCCCACACATTTACCTCCATTTTGAAGTCATCAGCTAAAGCTGTTTAGAGAGCATTGGGGAAGGGAAAGAGTGACTAGGCTAGAAAAATGGAGAACATTGCCAGGACATAGGAAAACAATGTAATAAGCGAGGGTTTATTTCAAGCCCCTATAATTTCTCTACTGGACATTTTCTTGCCTTGATAATATTTGATCCCTCCTTTCAGGCTTCATGAGTATTTGTGCTCATTCTTTGGACCTCACCTCCATTTTCTTGTCAAACTCATGTTTTGGTTTGCTAGGAACTTGGAAAGACACGCATATGTAAATGTCTGTTTTATGGATATTTTATTTTGCTGAAAACATTAAATAAAAGGGATGAAAACTGAGTTATTCCCAACTTATGTCAGAGATTCAGCAGTGCCAACACAGCTGAGTCTGCTCCAGATTACAACTACTTTATTATTGAGATTATGATCACCTTGAAGTGAAGTCAAGTGAAAGTCACTAAGTCATGTCCGACTCTTTGCAACCCATAGACTATACAGTCTATGGAATTCTCCAGGCCAGAATACTGGAGTGGGTAGCTGTTCCCTTCTCCAGGGGATCTTCCCCCAGATAGTCACACCTAGGATATGGGAGTGCATGATAGAAGGTGACAGTCAAGTGTTCTCCTACTTATTATGCATTAATGGGCACAAAGGCTCTGTTACTGCAGGTAACTCCTTCCACCCTGAAATTTTTTCCCCTGTAGCTCCTTTTGACACCCTCATTTCAAATTATCTTAAATTATACTCGGATGCCCTGTTTCAGCATCCAGTCCAGCCCCAGTCCCATCATGTACATCACACATTCCCAACAATGGGATAAACACTTGTTTGCTGAGTCTCCAGGAACTGTAAGTTACATTGCATGATCATTGTTTTCTACAGCCCACCTATTCAGCCCCCCTCCACTGCTGATGGCAACACCAGAAATCAGTTCTTCCTTGTCTCTGTCCATGTATTCTCATGGTAAATAGTCTATAATGGGCAATTTGAAATTAAATGTAAATTCAATACAGAGTTACCCCTCTAACACATCTTTGCATTTTTAAAAAACTATTTTATATTGGAGAATAGCCAAGTAACAATGTTGTGATCGTTTCAGGTGCACAGCAAAGTGGTGCAGCCATTCACATGCATGTATTCATTCTTCCCAAAACTCCCCTCCCATCCAGGCTGCCATGTGACATTAAGCAGAGTTCCCTGTGTTATACAGCAGGCCCTTGTTGGTTATGCATTTAAAATATAGCAGTGTATACATGTCAATCACAAACTTCCTAACTATCCCTTTTCTCTACCCTTCCCTCCTGGCTGGTAACCATAAATTCATTCTCTAAGCCTGTGATCTGTTTCTTCTTACAATGGAATATCATCCAGCCATTAAGAAGAATCAATGCCATTAGCAGCAAAGTGATGGGCCTAGAGATTGTCATACTGAGTAAAGTAAGTCAGACAGAGAAAGAAATATCATATGACATCCTTTAGGTAAAATCTAAAAAGAAATAATACAAATGAACTTAAATATTTATAAAACATCTTTGCATTTTAAAAGTAAAAGCTTTGTTTCTTTTTATGGCATTGCATATACCCACAAGCAGAAGAGTGAGGTAGGTGTGTCTATGCACAGGGAAGTGTGTGGAGGGGAAATAGGTGCTGATGGATGACTTCCCTAAGCCTATGTATGTCTTGGGGTTGGCCCAACTTACCCCAGACTCAGAACAGGCACCTGTGAATGAGTTACAATGTACTTGTATATTTATTGACAACAAAAAAATGATGACTTTTGCTGTTTTTCTCATTGGCAGTAATCACTGTTTAACATACTACATATATTTTATCTATTTACCTACTTTATTTTCTCTGTCCCTACTGGAATATATTACCATTGCCTAGACCAGTGCCTTGTATATGTTCAGTTCAGTTCAGTTCAGTTCATTTCAGTCGCTCAGTCGTATCTGACTCTCTGCAACCCCATGAATCGCAGCACACCAGGCCTCCCTGTCCATCACCAACTCCCGGAGTTCACTCAAACTCACGTCCATCGAGTCAGTGATGCCATCCAGCCATCTCATCCTCTGTCGTCCCCTTTTCTTCCTGCCCCCAATCCCTCCCAGCATCAGAATCTTTTCCAATGAGTCAGCTCTTTGCATGAGGTGGCCAAAGTACTGGAGTTTCAGCTTCAGCATCATTCCTTCCAAAGAACACCCAGGGCTGATCTCCTTTAGAATGGACTGGTTGGACCTCCTTGTAGTCCAAGGGACTCTCAAGAGTCTTCTCCAACACCACAGTTCAAAAGCATCAATTCTTCGGCGCTCAGCCTTCTTCATAGTCCAACCCTCACATCCATACATGACCACTGGAAAAACCATAGCCTTGACTAGATGGACCTTTGTTGGCAAAGTAATGTCTCTGCTTTTGAATATGCTATCTAGGTTGGTCATAACTTTTCTTCCAAGGAGTAAGCATCTTTTAATTTCATGGCTGCAATCACCATCTGCAGTGATTTTGGAGCCCAAAAAAATAAAGTCAGCCACTGTTTCCGCATCTATTTCCCATGAAGTGATGGGACCAGATGCCATGATCATGTTGAGCTTTAAGCCAACTTTTTCACTCTCCACTTTCACTTTCATCAAGATCAAGAGGCTTTTTAGTTCCTCTTCACTTTTCTGCAAGAAGGGTGGTGTCATCTGCATATCTGAGGTTATTGAGATTTCTCCCAGCAGTCTTGATTCCAGCTTGTGCTTCTTCCAGCCCAGGGTTTCTCATAATGTACTCCACATATAAGTTAAAGAAGCAGGGTGACAATATACAGCCTTGACGTACTCCTTTTCCTATTTGGAACCAGTCTGTTGTTCCATGTCCAGTTCTAACTGTTGCTTTCTGACCTGCATGTAGGTTTCTCAAGAGGCAGGTCAGGTGGTCTGGTATTCCCAACTCTTTCAGAATTTTCCAGTTTATTGTGATCCACACAGTCAAAGGCTTTGGCACAGTCAATAAAGCAGAAATAGATGTTTTTCTGGAACTCTCTTGCTTTTTCTATGATCCAGCGGATGTTGTCAATTTGATCTCTGGTTCGTCTGCCTTTTCTAAAACCAGCTTGAACATCTGAAATTTCACGGTTCATGTATTGCTAAAGCCTGGCTTGGAGAATTTTGAGCATTACTTTACTGGTATGTGAGATATATAAAAATGTAGTATTCATATAAATAATTTATTCAAAAGTTTAAACTATCATATATGTTAGATATATGACATTTTTATACATACTTTTATCAGTTATGTGTGTTGTAATTTTTTTCCTACTCTGTGCACATCTTTTCACTGTTTCTATGATGGTTTTGGTTAATAGAAGTTCTTAATTTTAGTATGTAGTTAACTCTTGGACAACATGGGTTTGAACAGCATGGGTCCACTTACACAGAAATGTTTTTCAATAAATATGTACTATGGGTCTTCCTTGACAATCCAGTGGTTAAGACTTTGTACTTTCACTGCAGGGGATGCAGTTTCTATCCCTGCATGTAAGATCCTACATGCCATGTGGCATGGCCAAAAAGGAAAAAATCTACTGCAGTACTACATGATCTCTGTTTGCTTGAATGCTTCCTCCTTAGATGGAGGAAATCTGGGTATAGATAGCTGATTGTAAAATTATATGTGGATTTTTTACTGCATGGGGAGTTGGTATCCCTAAACCCTTAGCTGTTCAAGGGTCAACAGTGTTGGATTTAATTATTTTCCTTTAGGAGTATTAATAATTGTGTATAGTTAGATGATTCCTTCCCTCTTTCAAAGCTATGAAGATATTCTTTGTTAATGTTTTGGAGTTTTCCTGGTGGCTCACTGGGTAAAGAATCCTCCTGCAATGCAGGAGACATAGGAGACATGTGTTCAATCTCTGGGTCAGGAAGATCCCCTGGAGGAGGGCATGGCAACCCACTCCAATATTCTTGCCTGAAGAATCCCACAGACATAGGAGCCTGGAGGCCTACAGACCATGGGGTTGCAGAGTTGGACACAACTGAAGCAACCGAGCAGCAGCAACATGTTGACATTTTAAAGCATTATTGGGTTTCTCCTTCAACTATAGGTCTTTAATTTTGCATATGATGTGAAGTAAAGGATTAATTTTCTTAGCAATTGTTTAGCTTCATGATTGAATATTGCAATATTCTCAGTGATTGGCAGTGCTTCTTACTGTGTGTGTGTGTGTATATATATATATATATATACATATACATATATATATATATCAAGCATACATATATACTAGCAGCTATTTTAAAAATTTTCATTATAGTGTATTTACAATGTGATAATTTCTGCTGTACAGCAAAGTGACTTAGTTATACATATTATTTTTCATATTCTTTTCTATTATATTTTATTATAGGATATTAGATATAGTTCCTGGTGCTATATAGCAGGACCTTGTTTATCCATCCTATGTATAATCCTTATCATCTTTTATATATTTGCAGCTATTTTTATACTTACAGCTTTTTTTTGGCTCTATTTGTCCTACTGGTCTAAATATCTTTCCCACCCTTTTACATTAAGTATTGCTATCTGATAGAGTAAGTCCTCCTACTTAATTTTTCTTTTTCAAGAGGTCATGATACTTTTAGCTCTTTGTATTTTCATATAAATATAATAATAGCTTATATTAATACAGCCCCCCCAAGACATCTATTGAGATTTTACTAGAATTACATCGAATCTATAAATCAATTAAGGGAGGTTTGAAATCTTAATAATATTGAGTCCTTTCAGGAAATGGATTCAAATTGCATTTTCAAACAGGTAGATAATGAATAGAAGAGATGGGAGGATAAATGAATGGGATGGACATATAGACAAATGGATGAATTAACAGATAGATGAGTTCTTTGCTAAAGTTACTTAATATCCAATGTAACTGACCATAAACAAGTCACTTTATTAGTTCTCTAAATAACAGATGAGATGATTGCCAGTACTGTTCCAATTCTAAGTTGATTCTCTGGTAAGATGATATGGCCTTAGGTTTTATACTTCAAGTCTGGGGCCTCGATAGTAAAGACCTTCATTAGCACATGGGATAGAAGCAGTGATAATGAGCATCTCTGTGACTCACTTAAGATCTACTATCTTAAATTCTTGATCATTTTCACCACAATTTGTAACGCAATAATATTTTTTTCAGAAAATCAATTTTGGCTCTGTTGATTCTTTCTCCTGTATGTTTATTTTCATTATCATAAATTTTTGCTCTTTATTCTACTTCTGTTTTCTTTTTCCTTTGGGTTTATTTTGGTCTTTTTTAAAACCTCTTTCAGAGAAGACAATGGCAACCCACTCTAGTACTCTTGCCTGGAAAATCCCATGGACGGAGGAGCCTGGTAGGCGGCAATCCATGGGGTCTCGAAGAGTTGGACACGACTGAGTGACTTCCCTTTCACTTTTCACTTTCATGCATTGGAGAAGGAAATGGCAACCCACTCCAATGTTCTTGCCTGGAGAATCCCAGGGATGGGGGAGCCTGGTGGGCTGCTGTCTATGGGGTCGCACAGAGTTGGACACGACTGAAGCGACTTAGCAGCAGCAGCAAAACCTCTTTAGATGTGTGCTTAGCTCATTATCAGCCTGTTTCCTAATACTTGCATAGTTGAAAAGTGATTTGAAAGTGTTAGTCACTCAGTCGTGTCTGACTCTTTGTGACCCCATGGACTGTAGGCCACCAGACTCCTCTGTCCATGAAATTCTCCAGGCAAGAATACTGGAGCAGGTAGCCATTTCCTTCTCCAGGGGATCTTCCTGACCCAGGGATCCAGCCCTAGTCTCCTGCATTGTAGGCAGATTCTTTACCATCTGAGCCACCAGTGAAGCCCAATATTTGCATATAAGAATATAAATTTTCTTCTTGCTTTGGCTATATCCCACAATTTTTGATATATGGTATGTTTATTATCATTTAGTTAACTATTTTCTAATTGCCATTATGATTTTCTTGACATAATATGGTTATTTTAGAAACATATTTAAAAAATTTCCAAATATATGGGGATTTTCTCGTTCTCTTTTTCACTTTCATTTCTAGCTAAATTACAATGTGGTCAAAAGATTTCAATTACTTAAATTTTGATGGGTCAGTAATTTATTTCATAAACTTTCCTGTGCCCTTCAAAAGAATATATATTCAGCAGATGTTGGTGCTGCTTTTGATATATGCCCACTAGGTCAAATGCGTTAATTATACTGATCTTTTTTCTGTTTTTATAATAAAGTCTTGCCTCTATGTTGAACAGTTAACTAAAAGAAGTGTGTCTTAAAGGTCCTACTATAATCATGAATTCATTAATTTTCTCTTATAGGTATATAAATTTTTGATTCATGAATTTTACCACATTATATATTTCATACAAATTTGAAAAAACAGTATTTCTGGTATATTGTTATCTGATTCTCTGGTAATGTTTTCTTGTTTTGAAATCCATTCTTTGTAATATTGTAACACCAGATTTTGTGGGAGGGAAGGAATTGTAGTTTTATATGGCATATACTATAGTTTGTATGTATGTATGTAGTTTATATATGGTATATATTTTAAATCATTTTATTTTTAACCTTTCTTTATCATTGTATTTCAAACATATCCCTATATATATGGACAAAATACAAGGTATTTTTTCAGGACCATCTTTGTCCTTTATTTTGAGCATTTACTAATAATTTTATCTAGTTCAGTTTTTTTATATATTTTGTTATTTTAAAATTTTGTTCTGTGTATTGATTTTTCTTTCTGTATTGCCTTATTTGGACTTGCTTTCCTGCCCATAAGTTGTGATATTGTTTACCTTATTTCTATTCATTTAGTTGATACTTTAGATTTGCAACATGCACACTTTAACTTATAAATATGTAAAGCCAATAAATTACTGTTGTTATTGACTTAAATACTTAAACTCTGTTTAACCCCATCTGATTTTTTTAAATGTATTTTAATGCCATCATTAAGCACATTATTATAACGTTTAAGGGACACTTAGTTTTACGCCCTATTTAACACGTTCTTTGTTCTTCAATTCTTACCCCTCAAAACTTTTCTCTGGAATTATTTCCTGCCTGCCTGAAGTATTCCTTGAGAATTTTCTTTGGAGAGGGTCAAATGGTCACACATTCTTTTAGTGTTTGTTGAAATTTGAAACTGAAAATTTCTTTATTTTTCCTTTATTCTTAAAAGAACATTTTGCTGTGTGTAAAATCTGTTGACGTTCTTTTTCCCAATACATTCAGTAGATCATTTTCCTCTTTTCCAGGTTCCAGTATTTCTTGAGAAGTCTGTCAATATAACTGATGCTGTTTTGCTGGTATGAGGGTAATTCCACTTAGAATTCTTTTGGTCTGTTTTAAGATTTACTTTGCTTGGTTTTCTGCAATTTTACTCTAGTGTGTTCAAATGTGAATTTCTTCTTACCCTACTCAGGAATCACTGGACTTCTAGAAGGGATTGGTTGGTGACTTCCACCTCTAGAAAGATTTCTGCCCATAATCTATCGAGATACGTCCCTGTCTCACTCTCTCCTCTAGAACTCCAACTAAATATACATTAAACTTCTCCATTTATTTTTCATGACTTTTAATCTCTCTTCCATATTTTTTATCTTTTGCTCTCTCTGTTCAGTCTTTTGGATAACTCCTTCTGACCCATCTTTCTGTTCACCAATTCTCTCCTCAGTGTCTGAGTTGCTGTTAAAAATACCCACACTTATTGCAGAGCACAGGACTCTAGGGTACACGGGCTTCAGTAGTTGTGGCACACAGGCTTAGCTGCCTTGCAGCATGTGGAATCTTCCTGGATCAGGGATCAAACCCATGTCCATGGCACTGCTAAGCAGATTCTTAACTGAGCTCCACAACAAGAGAAGCCACCACAATTGAGACACCCGTGCACTCCAACTAGAGAAAGTCTGTGCACAGCAACAAAGATCCAGCGTAGCCAAAAATAAATACATTAATTAAATAAAGTTTTAAAAACAGTAAAAAAAATCTAGATCACTTTTCACAATTATCTATTTCTTACAGATATTTTCAAGTTTAATTTTCATTTCTTTAAATGGGGTAGACACAGTTGTTTGATAGTCTCTTATGATTTATCTCAACACTGAGTGTGTTGCTATTTGGGATCCAAGTTTTACAAGCTATGGATAAGTTCTTGGCCGTTACCTCCTTCCCTGTGCCATCCAGGCCATGCAAGCTACAGCTCATTATCTTCTGCTTAGGCAAATGTCCTCAAGACAAAAAGGGCCTTTGTCCTTGACTTACCATTCTGAGTTGTTTCTTATACTTAAGTTTTAATTTAGTAATAATTCATGTCTTTTCCATGCTCTTCAGGTTTATTAAAGAGGTTTATTTTTAAAACCTTATCTATCATTTTTAGTTGTTTTCAACAGGAGAGTTCAACAGAGTGCTACATATTATCACAGCACTTGTGCATACACACACACACCAAATAGGACATAAATGAGTGTGTGGTTGCTTGTGAGGTCTAGGCTAGATTCTATACCTTTTCAGTCACTTTCAGTTTCTAGAAAAATCTTATTTCTGAGTTTAAGATGTTGTGCTTAATTCTTGAGTCAAAGCGTGGCCTCTCCCCTTCTCCCTGCTTGCTTCCGGTAGGGAGTGGAAGTGTTGGAAACATGGTTAGAGTCTAAGCCATCTCCCTTCCCTTCCTTTTCCAGGCACTAATTCTTCCAGTGTTGGTGATCCAGACAAAAGAGTGTGCAGAACCCTCCTCACATATGTGTTAACAAGCCCCTATTTTTGCTCTGGCTCAGTTTGGTTTGATCTGATACTGGTGATCTCAGCTGTTGTGGCGAGTTCCTCACAGGCTTGGAGTATGATGTTCTTAGGGTGAAGATTGCCTGCACCTGGACCTTTCCATTGCTCAAGAGCTTCCTTTAGAGACCAGGAGTGTCTCCTCTTTGCCCAACTGCTATATGTATTCCTAATTCTTTGGAAGGAATGATGCTAAAGCTGAAATTCCAGTACTTTGGCCACCTCATGCGAAGAGTTGACTCATTGGAAAAGACTCTGATGCTGGGAGGGATTGGGGGCAGGAGGAGAAGGGGACGACAGAGGATGAGATGGCTGGATGGCATCACCGACTCAATGGATGTGAGTCTGAGTGAACTCTGGGAGTTGGCGATGGACAGAGAGGCCTGGTGTGCTGCGATTCATGGGGTCGCAAAGAGTCGGACATGACTGAGCGACTGAACTGAACTGAACTGAATACCTTCTCAACAGTGAATACCTCACTACTTGACTTGCCAGATACACATCTGGGCAGCCTCACGGTTATTGTCTTAAAATTCCCATACTTCTTTATGTGCAGTTAGGATCATTACCTGGAAAAGGAAATGGCAAACCACCCCAGTATTCTTGCCTGGAGAATTCCATGGACAGAGGAACCTGGCAGGCTACAGTCGATGGGGGTTGCAAAGAGTTGGACACGACTGAGGGACTAACACACACACACACACACACAGATCATTACCAGGGTCTGTGTGCCCTCTAAGTCGCCTAGGAAAATAAGGTGTTGGACCACTCTCCTTTCTAAGTACTTTACACTCAAGCACTACTAATAGGGCCTTCCAAACAGGGTCTCCTACTTCCAGAGCTCTCCAAACCAAGTGTATCTCCAAACCTCAAGGGACATATGGCAAGCAAACCTCTTTCCTCATGGACGGAAAGATCTGCTAAAATCACAGTACCATATTCTTAGGTTCTGAGCCCCAAATGCCTTCCCAAGAACCCCCTCACCGTCTTCTGCTTCCAGACAGGATGCACACACAAGGGCCTGACCCTGAGCTAGCATCCAGCCAAAGAGTGAGGTGCTGGTGCTCACCTTATAACACCTCTGATATTTAGGGGTGATTCTTTTGGAGTTCCCCTCACTGGCCTTCAGGAGGAGAAAACTGCCTCCTCATCTCCAGGAGGTGGAGGATGAAGGATCCTGCTGACTTTCCTCTTCATCATCTGTAAAATGTGTGGGTAGTATTAGGTACGCTACTGGTACTTCCCAGCAAGGATGCAGGAGGAAGGCTGGCCCCTGAGGCTGGAGTGTAAAGTACTGATTGCTGCTCATCCTCAAATGACATTATTCTCAAATGTGTGAGAACAGGAAGAATCTATCTCATCACCTTGTTAACAGGACACATATTCTTAATGGGTCTGCCCCTAGACTTCTACCATTGCTCTTCCCTTCTATGCTGGTAGGCTCTTGGATGATTTGTAAACATTTTGTCTTTTTTTTCCCCTCCATCCACATTTTCTAATCCCCTAATGACTACATATTCACTGTATAATATAAATAAATTTCTCTGCATGTTCTACTGTATTAGCTAAGAGTTGCTGTGCTGTGCTTAGTCACTCAGTCATGTCTGACTCTTTGCAACCCTATAGACTGTAGCCCACCATGCTCCTCTGTCCATGGGGCTTCTCCAGGCAAGAGTAGGTTCCCATGCCCTCCTCCAGGGGGTCTTCCCAACCCAGGGGTTGAACCCACATCTCCCACACTGTAGGCAGATTCTTTACCGTCTGAGCCACCAGGGAAGCCCAAGAATACTGGAGTGGGCAGCCTATCCCTTTCCAGGGGATCTTTCTGACCCAGGAATTGAATTGGGGTCTCTGTATTGCAGGTGGATTCTTTACCAGCTGAGCTACCAGGGAAACCCAACAGTTGCTGCTGCTGCTGCTGCTAAGTCGCTTCAGTTGTGTCCGACTCTGTGCGACCCCATAGAAGGCAGCCCCCCAGGCTCCCCCATTCCTGGGATTCTCCAGGCAAGAACACTGGAGTGGGTTGCCATTTCCTTCTCCAATGCATGGAAGTGAAAGGTGAAAGTGAAGTCGCTCAGTCGTTTCTGACTCTTAGCGACCCCATGGACTGCAGCCTACCAGGCTCCTCTGTCCATGGGATTTTCCAGGCAAGAGTACTGGAGTGGGTTGCCATTGCCTTCTCCACAACAGTTGCTAGAGCCCCTTAAAAATATTCGTTGAGTTTTTACTAATCACATTTTAGTTTACATGCAACTTGCTTTAATTCTCGGACATGGAAATGAAGTCCTTACCTTTGACTCTTTTTTCATACACTTGAATTTCAAACTCTACCACCACATTTTGTTTTGACTTTTCAATTCATACTTTTAATAAAAGTAATTTCTGTTTCAAAGCTGTAAATGAAATGAAAAAGTGAAAATTAAATGTTACGCTTAATCTCTGACTTAGCATAAAAATACCTCCTCCAAACAAGAGATAGGTGGAAATGATAATTGTTCTGTGCCAGCCATTCTAAGAGAAAATTTTAAATATGCCCATGTAGGTTACTCCTAAAATGAGAAACTCAGTCTTTGTCTCTCCCAGGTAGGAAGAAACTTACTGGCATTCAATTGAAGTACTTTTTTGATTGGATTAAATAAATTTTTTTCCAAGTTCCAGAGAACTTGGAAATGGTTCTTGACCAGCCTGGTATTTTTCCGTCCGTCTCTGGCTAACTAAGTGTTCTTTTCAATTGCACTTATTTGTCCTAGTACATCCAGTTCATTGGGCAGGCACTTTGAATTTTTAGATGAAAGTTCTTGATGAAACATAATTCGAATGTTTTTCACTCTGGCATCATGACCTAAACACAGCAAAGAGTTTTCAGTTTCATTAAGCATGTATTTATCAAGCCTCATCTCTGTGCCAAGTTCTGTGCTGGAGACTATGTGAGACTGGGGGATGGGAGGAACAATCCAAGTTGTGTGGAGTCTGAAGCAACAAAAATGATATACTTGTGTGTCTCCTGTGCATTAATCTCCTTTGGACACTCCTTAAAGATTGTGGTTTCCTCTCTCAAGAGTGTAACAGTTTACTGCAGAAGATAAGGATTCCACATTTTAAACAACTAAAAGGCAAGGTAAGAAGGACCTTATTCAGTGTGAATAGTTTGCTGTAGTGAACTGATAGTGGAGTTCAGGTGTGGAAGGATCTGTGCGCAGCATTGATGGAGCATGGTTACCATGAGCTGGGAACCAGATGAGCTTGAAGAATGAATGGGCATTGAGTAGACAGTTGGACAGGGACTTTCTGTGTGTGAGAAGCAACAGGGGAAAATGGACAGGGTAGAGAAAAAGTGAGTCCACAGCCTGATTAGAACAGAGACGGCAATAAATATAATTAAGTACTGTGATCCTATGAACCTATCTACAAATGCCAAAAAAACCCACAAAAACACCCAGAAGGGCAGTTGACCAGTTGATAAGTAGAAGTGGAGAGTTTGCAATTATTATGTGTATGTGAAGTAATAATATTTTAAAATATTCATCAACCTGACATGTAGACCAAAAAAACCACCCTTAAATGACTGTTTTAATTAAAGTTCATGTACCAACATTATTTATTCCAAAATTAAGTCTTTTATGCGTGATATAAAGAAAAAAACAATAGCACATATATGGATTCTTTACATATATGGTATCATTTAATTTATATATCAGTTTTGTGAAGTAGGAATTGCATTTGGTTACTGGTAAAAGGGGGCTTCCCTTGTAGCTCAGTTGGTAAAGAATCTGCCTGCAATGCAGGAGACCTTGGTTTGATTCCTGGGTTGGGGAGATCCCCTGGAGAAGGAAATGGCAAACCACTCCAGTATTCTTGCCTGGAGAATCCCACGGACAGAGGAGCCTGGTGGGCTACAGTCCGTGGGGTCACAAGAGTTGGACACAACTTAGCAACAAACCCACTACCACTGGTAAAAGAGATAGGAAACTGACTGAAACAAGAGAAGGAATTATTTTTTTCTCACATTAAAAACCTCTAAAGATAATCAGTCCCAGTCCAACTCCAGAGGCCCAGGCTTGGCTTCTTTCATTTCCCTGTTCATTAGACTTAGTGAATGGCTTCTAGTCTCATGTCTGCTTCGTGGTTGCAAAGACGGCCACTATAGCTCTGACCATCACATCTTATGTTCCCTGTGGGAAGAAGAAGAAAGAAAGCTGGGAAGCTAGGAGGGAACACCCCCTAACTCTCTTTAAAGATTTCAAGTTCCACGTTCTCTTTAAAGAGATTTCCAAAAAGCCCCATGCAGTGATTTTTGAACCATGATCTCACCCCTGTCTGCAAGGAAGGATGGGAAATATACTTTTAGCTGATCATATTCTGCTCCCCAATAATACAGAGTTCCTACTAGTAAGAAGAGGGAGGAAAATGCATATTGGCTAAGCTGGTAGTGGTCTCTTTCAGAGTAATCTTACATCTTACAGCCGAGGGAACCAGATCTCCAAAGTGCTAAGCTCACGACCAGGTCCTGAGCTCTGTCCACCCTCTGTAGTGCATGTGCCTAAAATTCTAGGCTTGGTTTCCCTAAGGCTGATCTTTCTCGTGTACTTAGTGAACTGTTATGCTCTCTCAGGATTGATCACTTTCTGTCTGCAAAGAGATGCTTCAGCATCCGTAAGAAGACGGGGAACTTGGACTGAACAATTCCCTGTGTATATATAGGTTAATTCGGCTGCACTTGAGGTTGTGTTAAGTGCAGTTTGTGGGTCTTGAGTATGAAGTGCCTACACAGACCCCATGTCTGCTGTCATATGTATTTCATTTCAGCTGACCCTGTCTTTCCCTTCATTCCTTTCCATTTAACATTTACCCTTTCATCATTCCCTCCCAAACAGCCACATTTCTGCCTCTTTCAAATCTGACACTCAATCACCAACTCCCTTATTGAAAGAGATTGTGAGAAAAACATGTACAGGGAAGCATTTTATTCAACCTCAACCCTCACTCTACAATTTATTATTATCATTAATTATTATTTTTAATGTTAAACATTAAGGCATCTTTATTACAGGCAGGGATTATACAGTTACTTAGATAACAGTATTGTTTTTTTTTTTTTTCCCCACAAACTGGAAAAACAAGACACTACCTGTTCAGATCGCCACTTGGCATTTCTCTGATTTACAAATAGCCTAGCAATAGTCCTAATTTGTATTACAATCCTAATGCTGAGTTGAAGCTTCACGCCACCCATAAGATTCCTTACTTTCCTCCTGATGATTTTATGTCTTCTTACTTCTTCAAAATTTCTAGTCCATGGGTTATTAATTTGTCTGAGTATTTTGGAAGAGACTATTAGATGCTCCCTAGTATACATCATTCTCTCCCTCTCTCTTTTTTAAGAGAACTTCATCATGAATTTCAGATGGGATAATGGCCTGAATTAGCAAAGGACTGTATTCCTAACCTCACTTGCAGCAAATTATTGTTATATGACTATGTTTAGACCATTGGAAAATGGATAGCAGCTGTAATTGCAACTTCCAAATCACATTCTTATTGGGAATTCCCACTTCTCTCTTTCCCACTCCCTATAGACTTAAATACAGATACGGTGATAATAAGATAGCTTTGTCCATAAGGACAAGGGGAGCACCCTGAAAAATAGTGGAACAATCAAAACAAAAGGAGACAAATCCTTAACACCCTCTTGGATCATAACTATCCACATGCCTTGGATGGTTTCTCATCCAATTATATGAGACAGAAATAAGTTTCTACTTAGTTTGAGTCACTCTTTTGGCTTTTTTTGACACAGCAACTCAGATTATGCCCTATTATTACACTTGTTTTTTTATTTTCTAAAATGTTTATTTTTAATATTTTTTAAAAATTGAAATATAGTTGACTTACAATATTGCACTAATTTCAGGAGTACAAGATAGTAATTTGATTTTTTAATAGACAATACTCCATACAAAGTTATTATAAAATATTATGAAGTAGTGCCTGTACATTACACCTCTGTAATTTATTTTTTGAACATTTCCTATATACAAATCACTGTGCCAGGCACTACTGAGCTTATTATGAAACATAAAATACAATCATGATTGACTTGATTGGACTCAGAAAGTAAGCAATCGAAATGAAATAGATAGACATTCAATGACAACCCATGGTGCCTGGCAGCATATAAGTGCAAGTCAAATGAGGGAAGATGAATCTTCTAAGTGTTGAGAGAAAAGAAAAATCTCTTTTGGTTGAGGAGGTCAGGGAAAGCTTCATGAGACAAGAGGAAATTGATTTGATCTTTGTGAAAGGAGAGCTAAAATGAAATGAGAAGTTTCTTTGGGTGGAAAGATAAAAGTCATAGCAATAGGAGACTGCTAAATGGATTCAAGAGATGGGAGTGGATGGGTCTGGCTAAGATAGCTGGTTAATATGGAAACGGAGGGAAAAGCGAGACTAAACAACTAGTCTAGGGTCAGAGCAGAGTGTCTTAAAAGCTGACTAAGGAATGTGGATTAGATATACCTTTGGATTTTATCTAAATTACATATAGGATTTAGAGCACCACTTAATGAAAGTTCTGACTTAAAAGGAGTAACTCTGGGAAGGGAATGTGTATTGGTGCAGCTACTATGGAGAACAGTATGGTGGTTCCTTTAAACAACTAAAAACAGAGTTACCATATGATCCAGCAGTCCTACTCCTGGGTGGGTGTATGTCCAGAAAAAATGAAAACTCTTATTCGTAAAGAAACTTGCATTGCAATGTTCATAGCACCACTATTTACAACAGCCAAGATATGGAAGCAACCCAAGTGCCCATTGACAGACAATTAGGTTAAGAAAACGTAGCAAATATATACAGTGTAATATTACTTCGCCATAAAAAAAAAAAAGTCAAATATTGCCATTTGCAGCAACATGGACAGAAGTAAGTGAGAGAAAGAAAAACATTATATGATCATGTATATGTAGAATCTAAAAAATAATACAAATGAATCTATATACAAAACAGAAACAGAGTGGCAGGCAGAGAAAACAAACTTATGGCTATCAGAGGGAAAAGGGGGAGGGAGGGACAAATTAGGAGTATGGGATTAACAGATACACATTACTCTACATAAAATAGATAAGCAACAGGATTTACTGTGTAACACAGGGAGCCGTATTCAGTATCTTGTAATAAGCTATAATGGAAAATAACCTGAATATACATATATATATTTATATGTAGAACTGAATTACTTTACTGTATGCCTACAACTAACACACACTGTAAATCAACTCTACTTCAACTTTAAAAAATAAAAGGAGCAACTCCAAGTCTGTGTGAACAGTGTTTCATGTGACCCATTTCCCACACACTGAGTGTTCTTTTTCTCACCTGTTCTGAGCTGGCGCAGGCCCCACGGCTCCTCCTCTTTCTCTCGAAGGCTGCTTGTCATCTGTACTGGCCCTCTTCTCAGTGCTTGTACCAAGTAAGAGAAAATGGAACTGACTCCAATCCATTTTACAGAAGTTGAGTTTTGCCTGTTTAACTAAAAGGTTTAGGGAAAAAACCCCCAAAAACCTGAAAGCAATCTCTAGAATATGGCCTTTGATTATGTCATGATTGTATCTAAGAAGATAAAGAAGGATGATGCTAGAAGCCGTGTAGTCCACACACTGGAACCAGGAAAGTGCCATGGCTCTTCTTCAGAATCCCACCCGACTTCCTGTCATCGATGCTTGCAAGTGAATTTTGCAAAATGATACTGGTAGTCCTGATTCTGTCCAGTCCTAGTAAGAGAATTAGGTAAGGGAATTAGTAGTAGCAGTTCCTCTTTCCAGTAGACAGATTCCTTCAAGCAATAAGTAACAGACTGCTGCTGCTGCTAAGTCGCTTCAGTTGTGTCCGACTCTGTGCGACCCCATAGACGGCCGCCCACCAGGCTCCCCGGTCCCTGGGATTCTCCAGGCAAGAACACTGGACTGGGTTGCCATTTCAGACAACCTAACCCAAAAAGGCTTAAGCTAGAAGTGAACTTATTAGTTCACAGGGGTTGCAATGAACTAAATGAGTCCCTCCCAAAATTCATATGTTGAAATCTAACCCCCAATGTGATGGCATTAGGAGGTAGGGCCTTTGGAAGGTAATCAATATCATGAAAGTGGAGCCCCCATGATGGAATTAGTGCCTCAAAAAAGAGACCCCAGAGAGTTCCCTCACCCTCTTCCTGCTGTTTGAGGGTACAGTGAGAAGTCTGTTATACAGAGAGGATAACAGAGCCTTACCATGCTGTCACTCTGATCTCAAACTTCCAGCCTCCAGCGCTGTAAGAAACAAATTTACTCAGTCTATTGTACTTTTTATATAACAGCCTGAACTAAGGCAGGAGTCATACATGGGGTCAGTGTGGCCACTAGTGATGCCATCAGGACACTGTGTGTCTCTGTCTCTCAACTCTATTCTCAACTGCACCGTTATTTCTTACACTCCCATGCCAGTAAGATGGCCATTATTAAATTCAAGTTCAAGTCCAAGGGAAAGAGCACACACGTCCTCTAAATAGTTGTTGCAAAACTTTCCGTGTTGTAGCTCTTCAGATCTGATGAGATATTTCATTTTCCAAGCCTGAGTCTCATGCCCCTCCCTGAAGTTTCAGCCAACTACATTCAAACACGTGGATTGAGAATGGATAAGAGTGGTGGCCATGGTACTATCACCAGGAGAAGGGAGACGTGGACACTGTGGGTGGAGCAGGGAATAACAAATGTCTACAACTGTTACTTTCCAAAATGTCTATCTACCAATAATACATACACGATTTCCCCCATACTTTTCAACTTTCTGGTACCATTGTCATATGACATTTATAAGAAGAGAATACACATAGCCACAAAATGCTGTGCCTAGACTATACTGTTATTTTAGACTGCTTCTCTGAGAATATGGGGAGCTGACCTTTTTGGAGCAAATGTCCCTTGTCAAGGGATTCACTTTCACTGTAATAGTTCATCTTTACAATAGCCCTTGAAGTAGGCATATTCTTACATTTTAGATGAAGAAACTTCAGCTCAAAAAGACTAAGCATCTCTGTGTCACATAGCTAAAGGAGAACTGGTCTTTGGGCTGGAAGTCAGTTTTTTCTGGATCAAAAGCCACTGCTGCTTTGACTGATTCATTGCCCCAAAGTCTGATTTCTTTCCAAGGACCCATTCTCATTTCCATGGTCATGAAATTATGCTGTGCATGATCCCCCCCTTTTTTTTTTTCTCTCTCTCTCTCATTAAATTCCAAACCACTGATTGTTTGTAAAGATAAAAATCCAAGATGTAAGAGCTGAATGGGATATTAGAAATAATCTAGTTCAAGACTAAAAATCCTGCTTCAGAAGAGGCTGAGGCACAAAGAGGTGTTGATCATTCAGGATCACAGAAATAGACAGTGTTCCTGGTCGAGGCCTCTAATTTCCAGGCTAATACTCTGGCTCCTCCACTTTCTTTCTTTGCTTGAATATAACCTTGGGAAACTTATCTTAATCTTCCTGGCTTTCGTTTGCTTTTTTGTAAAATAAAGAGCAGAGTATTGAATTTCATTGATTCCCAAGTGCACATTATTTTGTATTTAAAAATCTAAATGTGGCTTAAATGGAAAGCAAATCATAGTTTGTTTACATTCTCTTAACAGTACGCATGTAAAACAGTGGCATTATCTCACTGTCAGTGATATCTTAGATTCTATGAATGTGGAAATACAACTTTCATGTTGTTATTGCAGAGATGTAATAAACTAATAAAGATGTGTCATTCAGAATAGTGCCTGGCACAAAATGCATAAATGCTGAGTAAACATTAGTTGGTATGGTGGGGGTAGTGATGGTTACACTGCATATAAATAAGAATGTGTGTATGGCTTGGCCCATGTACTCTTACTGGGAGACAAAGTTGTCCCTGGACTTCATTGCCATTTATAGCTTTGTCTCTTTGATTTGTGGACCACATATACTGGTTTTCCATTCTTATTCTTCATTCCTGAGTCTTGTACTCAAATACACTTGGATTGAATTACCCAGATTAATTTTTTCTTTTGTTCATATCATGTAGAAAGGTGACAAGCTGTCACTCATCTTTGTGTTATAAAGACACAGGGTACAGCTTGTACCATTTTTCCTTGTTTTTTAGTCAATTGATAAAAGTGGGTTTTACAAATAGTTTCACTCAATACTCTCAGCCTAGTCTTTTTATGGCATAAAAAATGTATCACAGCAGGTAAATTGGTATGAGAATTTTTGAGGTAGAGATTTATCTTTGCTTAGACTAGTAACCATGGCTTTCTCTACTAAGAAGGGAAGTCTGATAGAATTCAGATGTAAGTTTAAATTGGTACAATATCAAACTAAGTCAAGTTTTATTGATTTCCAAGACAAGTTTTTGAGAGATTTTTGTTCATCATATTTCAAAGCATAACTTTGAAAAAGCAGGGTATTCTTTTAAAAAATAGGGCATTCACAAAAAGCATTGTGTTTCTTTCCTCTAGTTCCCAAACTTTTGCTGCCTATAGATTTGAGATCAAAATAGGCGGTATCTTTACTGATCTTGTTATTTAAAATTCACAGCTCTTCATCTTATTCTTCTATTCATCATTTTCCCTGTTGTCTTTCAGAATGTCTATAAAATGATGGGTTATTATTTCTGCTACTTCAGTTAGTGTTTATGCCAGCAGGGGAAACATTATTTTATTATTTTTAGAGAATAAGAGCTATTTCTTGAAACAGGAAATTGATCTTGCTATTTTAGAGAAATAAAGCAAAGACATCTTTCTCATCAATCTTTACTTGATTTCCTCTCAGGAGTCTTTTCCATTCCCTAAAACTACCCCCTAAATAAGTGAGAAGCCTTTCCCATCATATAAAGTACAAATCTCTCTTTATTGACATGCTACATTATATTTATTTCTGTTTCTGTCTTCTTTCTAGATGGGGCACTCCCCAAAGACAGGGACTGTGGCCATTTCCTTGCTATATGCACGTATCTTAGAGTACTAAATTTAAAAGTATGTTAAATGAAGAAATGTCTAACTTGCAATCACTCTTAGAGCTCTGAGGGTAACTGTGTATTGAGTTTCAATATTAACGTTTATCCATTGGGTAGTAAGACTCACCACCAAAGTAGATTTTAGTTTCTCAGAGCTGCACCTGCAAAGTTGCTTGTACCACTTTAGGTAATAAACTGCTAGAGATACTTATAGGCACATATTTACTTAATATTAGGCTGGGCTAGAAAAGAAACCAATTTGAAATTGCTTCCTCAGCTGAAAGCTCTATGCTAACAATAAAGTTTAATTTCAGCAGCTGTAGTTCTCAAATCAATAGACTGCAAAGAGTGTGGCAAAATTTCAGTTTTTGGTTTTGAATACTAAGCAGGTCAGAAGTTGCATTATTTAAGAATAAATTTACTGGATTTTAAAAGAAGCTTTTGGAAAATTAGCCATGTGGATTTATATTATTTTCAATAATGATCTAGATCTCCAGAGTAGAGGAAAATAGCATCCAACCACAAACCATCATATCAATTACATGAACATGAGGGGTTTCAAACATTTATGGCTTCAAGAGAAAGACTTAAGATAAATTTATAAAGGATAGATATTAAATTACAGTAGACAATTGAATATTCTTACCTAATGAAGTTTCAGAACACTTTCTTTGGTCTCTCCTATTCTTTGTTTAGACAGAAAATGTGGCAGTAATACCTCCTGGTAACTAGACTGTGTTATGTAATAATATCTGGCTGTTTTCCCCTGTTAGTAGTGTTTGCTCTAGTGTAGGAACATGTGTGTGATGGATGGTGACCATGGCTATATTGGCCATTTAATCTTGACCTTGATTCCATGACCATGAGTATGTTGTCATACTTTATCTTTTAATAACTAACTATGCTGGTAGGCACTGGGGACAAGAATATCAAATCATGGATGTTTTTAAAATCTAGAAGTTCAACTTAGGAAATAAATTTGAAATGTAAGTAAATTACTTTGTCCTTAGGAAAAAATGAGTGGTCTTAGTCTTTCCAGGGTCATCAAAGCATGCACTTAATCCAGAGTTCTAGGCTCCCTTTTCAAACTGTTCATGGGGTTCTCAAGGCAAGAATGCTGAAGTGGTTTGCCATTCCCTTCTCCAGTGGACCATATTTTGTGGTTTGGAGAAGACTCTTGAGAGTCCTTGGACTGCAAGGAGATCAAGCCAGTCAATCCTAAAGGAAATTAATCATGAATATTCATTAGAAGGACTGATGCTAAAGCTGAAGCTCCAGTATTTTGGCCACCTGATGCAAAAAGCCATCTCATTAGAAAAGACCCTGATGCTGGGAAAGATCAAAGGCAGGAAGAGAAGGGGACAAAAGAGGATGAGATGGTCGGATGGTATCACTAACTCAATGGACATGAGTTTGAGCAAGCTCCGGGAGATGACAAAGGACAGGGAAGCCTGATGTGCTGCAATCCATGGGGTCACAAAGAATCGGACATGACTGGGCGACTGAACAACAACAACAACCAGGCTCCCTATCCTTGATGTCCACAGGTTGAGGGGCAAGAAAGCCACATCTACTAAGATTTTCTACAGTTGGGTTGCACAAGAAGGTATTGAAGTGATCTGGAGTAATAGGCAAGAGTTGTCAGCATTTCTGAAAAGAACACTGAGGGTTAGGATGATTAGTGTTGAAAACATAGTGACAGAGGAGACAGGGGGCCAGAAATGTTGCTGAATGGGGTCAGGACCCTGGACAGATCTACTAATCTTTATTTACTGGGGGACTTCTCTTCTTGTCAGCTTTCAGAAACATGGAGCCATCTCATTCATTGACTTTGACTTGGATTGAACTGTGAAACTTTAGTGTCATGGTCTTAATATTTTAGACTCTTTCCTTTTTTTGAGATGGGAGAATAGGAAATAAATCTCATCAACCTTTCATATCCACTTAAAGCTTTAGCAACATGGAATCATACTGTATTAATTATGGAATGGAGTGGTGTTGGATTGTATGCTATCCTTATACACTATTGTCTCTTGCCAGCATGCATTTTCTCTCCTCAAATGTAGAGATTGATATGAGCAGAGCCCAAGACTATAAAAGAAAAGATGTTTCCAATTCAATTTGTGAAAAAGCCTGAAGGTATCCAGTTGAGCACTTATTTTGCTCTATCATTGAAAGAAAGAGAAACACAAGTTTTCTCTTTTTAATAATTTTGTATAATTAAACTTCAGTCTTTTAGATGTGATGCATACTAATAAATTCTCCATGGAATCTTTCAGAAGTAAAGCACAGCTGTTCAATTCATGAATTTATTTTGCAGTGTCTTAATAGAATGTTTTCCTCAAAAAGAATTTTATTCTTTAGATGACCCAAATGACCTTCTGTGTTTTATCTTCTCTCTCATCTCTCTTAGTTTTGGGCTCATTCTTGATTGAAAACACTTGTTAGCCTCCGTTCATTATACTTCTGGTATCAGGTCAGTTTGTATTCCTGTGAGCTCCGTGCCCATGTTCAAATCACCATTTTATTTCACCCTCCTCTGTCCCAAAGATTGTACTTGCTGCAGGATACTTTATTATTTTTTTTAATTTTATTTTATTTTTAAACTTTACATAATTGTATTAGTTTTGCCAAATATCAAAATGAATCCGCCACAGGTATACATGTGTTCCCCATCCTGAACCCTCCTCCCTCCTCCCTCCCCATACCATCCCTCTGGGTCGTCCCAGTGCACCAGCCCCAAGCATCCAGTATCGTGCATCGAACCTGGACTGGCATCTCGTTTCATACATGATATTTTACATGTTTCAATGCCATTCTCCCAAATCTTCCCACCCTCTCCCTCTCCCATAGAGACCATAAGACTGTTCTATACATCAGTGTCTCTTTTGCTGTCTCGTACACAGGGTTATTGTTACCATCTTTCTAAATTCCATATATATGCGTTATTATACTGTATTGGTGTTTTTCCTTCTGGCTTACTTCACTCTGTATAATAGGCTCCAGTTTCATCCACCTCATTAGAACTGATGCAAATGTTTTCTTTTTAATGGCTGAGTAATACTCCATTGTGTATATGTACCACAGCTTTCTTATCCATTCATCTGCTGATGGACATCTGTTGCTTCCATGTCCTGGCTATTATAAACAGTGCTGTGATGAATATTGGGGTACACGTGTCTCTTTCCCTTTGGTTTCCTCAGTGTGTATGCCCAGCAGTGGGATTGCTGGATCATAAGGCAGTTCTATTTCCAGTTTTTTAAGGAATCTCCACACTGTTCTCCATAGTGGCTGTACTAGTTTGCATTCCCACCAACAGTGTAAGAGAGTTCCCTTTTCTCCACACCCTCTCCAGCATTTATTATTGGTAGACTTTTGGATCGCAGCCATTCTGACTGGTGTGAAATGGTACCTCATAGTGGTTTTGATTTGCATTTCTCTGATAATGAGTGATGTTGAGCATCTTTTCATGTGTTTGTTAGCCCTCTGTATGTCTTCTTTGGAGAAATGTCTATTTAGTTCTTTGGCCCATTTTTTGATTGGGTCATTTATTTTTCTGGAGTTGAGCTGTAGGAGTTGCTTGTATATTTTTGAGATTAGTTGTTTGTCAGTTGCTTCATTTGCTATTATTTTCTCCCATTCTGAAGGCTGTCTTTTCACCTTGCTAATAGTTTCCTTTGATGTGCAGAAGCTTTTAAGGTTAATTAGGTCCCATTTGTTTATTTTTGCTTTTATTTCCAATATTCTGGGAGGTGGGTCATAGAGGATCCTGCTGTGATGTATGTCAGAGAGTGTTTTGCCTATGTTCTTCTCTAGGAGTTTTATAGTTTCTGGCCTTACGTTTAGATCTTTAATCCATTTTGAGTTTATTTTTGTGTATGGTGTTAGAAAGTGTTCTAGTTTCATTCTTTTACAAATGGTTGACCAGATTTCCCAGCACCACTTGTTAAAGAGATTGTCTTTAATCCATTGTATATTCTTGCCTCCTTTGTCAAAGATAAGGTGTCCATATGTGCGTGGATTTATCTCTGGGCTTTCTATTTTGTTCCATTGATCTATATTTCTGTCTTTGTGCCAGTACCATACTGTCTTGCAGGATACTTTAAATTCTGTGAGGTTAATTGGGATTTTATTAAAATATGATCTCTGATTCTTAACTTAGATGTTTTATAGGTTAAGTTATAATCTGAGTTCATGAAATGTTCAATAAGGTGATTTCTAATTTAAAAATAAGGCTAAAAACAGAAAGAAAATAATCCGGCATTATGTTTAATCTAAATCCCCAAGGAGACATTTTCAAACCATCATTCAATATTCTACTGACTTAAGCTGGTCTTATTGACAATGAATTGGCCACTGGAATCTTGGTAGAGACTCCTTTCTCTCTAGGATGTACCAAACAACATTGGATTGAGTTGAAATCCTTGAGGGTTTGAAGACCTTCTCTCACCTCTCACACAGCCTTAAACTGCTCACTCATCTCATTCTCCATCAAGAGAATGAGAATGTGGTTCCTTCTGACCATTCAATACCAATCTCTTGTACCAACTTGAGTGAAGATATAGGAAAGGAAAATGGGAGGCATGAAAAGATGGTGAGGAACAAAAAGCAGAACTGGGAGACTGCCCATGTGTTTTGAAACAGGGCCACCGTGTGGTCTTCATTATATTCTATGTGTTCTATGTGAAATTTCTTTGGCAGTCCTTTTTGGGATCTTTACCAAAAAATGTGCTTGGACCAATTAAGAGCATAAAAAAAGTCCCTAACAAGGCAGCATCTTGCTTTATTGCTCTTTCAAATAAATCTCTCACTTTCTATGGCTGATCAACCCTGGTAGTTGAGTTCATCTGAAAAGACACATGGAGATAGTCCAAGTACTTTGTCAGAAACATAAAAATGTTCTATTAAGGTATTTGTAGGTTTTAAAAAACATAAAAACACTTTCTGATATGCTCTGATCAAAAATCATTCCTTGCAACATTCGGGTGACTTCCATTCAGAGGCATTTCAAATGAAAATTTTGAATTAATTGCTGAGAAAGGGAATGTCCAAAGGATAAATAAAAGTGTTCACTAGTCACTACTCAGAAGGCAATATACAAAAGTGCAAACATCAAGGATTCAAGAAATTAAAAAAATTTTAAATAGACAAAGTCCATATCTTTGTCAATTCAAGAGATTAAATAATTTTTTTTTTAAATTTATATCACCTACTCAGAAGCAATTTGGGTCACAACAACACTTGTTTCAACTATCTGGGCTCTTCCTTGACCTCTTCACTCTCTTGTTTCTCTTTTCTTAAGTTTAGATGATGCCTTTTTGGCAAGAGCCTAGAACAGTAGCAATCCATTCCCAAACTTTGAAGCATCTACGGGAAGTAATCAGAGGACAAATACTCCTGATTTTCATATACTAAACCAAGTGATATTTGCTATGTGTTTAGCAGATATGTACCAATAGTATTCTGCTATGGTAAGCAAGGTAGTTAGATCCTGGACTCAAGGCATTTATAATTTAAAATCATCAATAAGGATAAACATTCCAAAGCACATGTCAACAAGAAAGGGGCTGCCTAATAAATCTAGAGGTGGAAGGCAGAGACAAGCTTCTAAAGAAAGCAATATCTATTTACAATTTAAAAGAAACATTTTGCAATTTTTTTTTTTTTTTTGCAAAATATGAAGAGAATGAGTTAAAAGCATGTTAGCCTTCTAAAAGATGCTTGTAAGCAAAAACATGATGCTGCGAATTTTGGTCCTCTCAGCCTGTGTTCCCCTCTTCCCTTTCAGGGCATCCTCTAACTTCTGACACTTGAGTCATGAAGTGACTTCTATTCTCTATTCTCTACCATTCAGATCTAATTAAAATAGTAATTTACATCTCGAAGTCCATTCTATTCATCCAGTTTCCCTTTTCCAAAAGACATGTCCTTAAGTCTCATCTCTCTAGTGAAATGAAAGTCTTTACTCCCTGTTAATAAAATCTTAAACATGAAAGTTCATAGAAATTTAAACATCAGCGAATATACATGTGGGCGCAGGGATGATATCTGAGAAATAAACATGCCTTCTTGGACCACTGAGATTATAGCTCATTAACTGAATGTACCTTAAATCACTTTTGATTTTTGAACCACCTTGTAAGGTCTTTTTAAATGTTTTATTGGTGTCTGAATAAACTGCCAGTGAGATAGTAACAGTGATGATGCTGGCGGTAACAATTATAATTATCCTAATTGCTTAGAGTGTCATCAGGCAAAGAGCTCTGCATTTCATTTTCTTTCAGAGCAGTATGTACCTGCAAAGATTTTTAATTTAGGCATATAAGACAGCATTTGAATGAAGAAATATTATCAGAAACCTATTAGGAGGAAAGAATGGGAATCTTGCCATTATTTTAGTGACAGCTTTGCAAAATATGAAGAATGACAAAGAGAAGAGGCAGCAGAATAACATATGTTAGAAAAAATTCAGCTTCATTGTAAGCAAGTTACTGAATCCCTCTAAGGCTCAACTTCTTCACTTGCCATGCCGAGATTTAGCCCTCTAGCTCAGTAAATCTTTTTTCTTTATTCTTTCCTGTGGGAAAAAAAGGGAAAAACTTAGGCTTGAAAACAATATATGAAATGAAACCAACAGTGACCATAGGGAGAAAACTTTTACATACTATGTGTCAATGAGTCCAAGTGTCACAAATGTGATATATCGCTACTGTAAAATAGTCAGTTTGGAAAGTTACCTGGAACACATGAAACATGAGAAGAGAATTCAGAGCACTCCAACAAAAGTTTATAGAAACGCAATCAATTTTCTGTTTCTCCTATGGGAAGTTCCTTATGATGCCAAATTTCTCTCTCTTGTAAAACTTCATTTAAATTCTGTTTTTAAGCCTTTCTATATTAATTATATGGAATGTGATTCAGACCTTTTAAGTTCTTATGTTTATATATACTTATAGCATAATTTGCATGTTCTTATGCTTTTATTGTTGTCTTCCCATGTATTTGCTATGCCAGTTCCCTGCCAATCCCATGTAAATTGTAAGAAACTTGAGGGCCAGCTCATTGCTATTTTAATCATTGCTAAATACAGTGTGTTCTTTTAGGCCTTATCTTACTTGACCTCTCAGATGTGAATATCAGCAGTTACCACATCTTCCTTTTTGAAATCTCCTTGGTTTCTGTGATCCTGTACTCAGCTAGTTCTCCAATCTCAAGCTGCATCTGCTCGTATTCCTTCATGGGTTCCTTTTTTCTGACAACATTTTTGAAGTTGATGTTCTTCAGGGATCAACTTGCTTCTCACTTCATTCTACAGATGCATCCAATATTACTTTATTTGCTCCATTGACTCCAACTAACATTCATATATACCAATAACTCCCAAGTCCGGAGCTCCAGCACATTCTCCCTTCAGACCTCCAGGGACATGCATTTAAGTGCTACCAGACATCTCCACTTACATGTCCCACAGGCACTTCAACTCAGCATCTCCAAAATGAAACCTAATATCTTTGTCTTTCTCTCCCAAGACTTGATCTCTCTTCCTGTAGTCTCCTCTCCAAGAAGACTCCTCCATCTACATCACTGCCCAAGACAGGGAGTCATCCTTAACCCTATCTCGTCCCAAAATCAAACTAGACTCCAGTGCCTATGAGTTCTGCCTCTCAAAGATCTCTTTGATTCTCTTCACTTCTTTGTGTCATGCCTACTACCAACTTGGTCAACATCCACCAGATTCTTGCTGAATTATTGGAATAACTTTCTAATCTCTTCTGGTCTCCTCCAAGATGCTGGCTTGCCCAGCAGTGCCCCATTCTCTGTATTGTAGTGAAAGTGGTCTTTCTAAATTGTATATCTGATTTAAGACACAGCTGCTGAACCACACGAATTAATCTTCCTAACCCTCAGAAATTCATTTTCCTCAGTGAGGCCAGCAAGCTCTTTATGGCAGCCCCTTTTCTGTTTAGCCTCATCCCTTGTCACTTACTTTCTCATCATCACCATTCCAAACCATTTGAAATTTTCCAAATGTGACATTCGCTCATATCTGCAGCCTGTGAGTCCACTCTCCCCACCTTTAATTAAGTTATACAGAGTGGCATTTAAGAAGGATGGACGCCACAAGTAAGGGTCTGCATGCCACAACTAATGATCGGAGATCCTGAATGCTGCAACCAAGACCTAGCCCAGCACAATAAATTAACTTTCAAAAAAGAATGATGGAAGGGATGTAACATACAACATGATAAATGTGACACTGCTGTATATTATATATGAAAGCTGTTAAGAGAGTAAATCCAGAGTTCTCATCACAAGGCAAGTTTTCTCTATTTCTTTAAGGTGGTATTTATATGAGATGATAAGGTGTTCACTAAACTTACTATAATACTTCATGATGCATATAAATCATATCATTATACAGTATACCTTAAACTTACACAGTGTACTGTGTCAATTATATCTCAATAAAACTGGAAGAAGAAAAAAATACGCAGTTTCAAAGCAACTTCTCCCCTTCCTAAATTGAGCACTTCACCTTAGAAAAGGTCAGTTTTAAGAGAAGAGGGTCAGTAAGTTTCCTTGTGATTTAATCATGTTAACTACGGTAGAAGTCTTCTCTGTAGAAAGCTATTTACTGAGTTTATTTAGATCACTGGTTCTGGATCCAGATATAATCTATTTATTTTCTTTTTCAGCTTGATTGAGGTAATGTGATAATTATATATATGTATACATTGGGAAAGCATTGCCTGCATCAAGTTAATCACCACACCCACTACATCATATATTTACCCCTCTTTTGGGTGAGAACATTTCAATTCTACTCTCTCAGTAAATTTCAGTTGTACAATAACAGTAGTATCAACTATCATCACCATATTATACGTTAGATCCTCAGTCCTTATTCACCTTCTAACTGAGTTTGTACCTTTTACCAATCTCTCTCTATTTCCTCCACCCCTGCCCCCAGCTCTTGGCAACCACTTTTTTATTCTCTGTTTCTTTCAGTTCCCTTTTTTTAGATACTGCATAGAAGTGATACCATTCAGTATTTGTCTTTCTCTATCTGATTCATTTCACTTAGCATAATGCCCTCCTGCCCTCCTCCACATTTCCCAGGTCTCCAGGGAGGATTGCAGGCAGCCTGTAGATGTTAGGCTAGAGTACAAGTCTGAGCCTCAGGCAGCAGCTTTCCAAGTGTACAGATGGACCGCTTTCTATGAGAGACTGGGAGACTGGTGAATTTGCCCGCTTCCTTTTTGCTGAGCCTTAGAGGGATAATTGTGCACCATTTAACAACTGCTCCTTTGTTTGCTATGGTCCGTGTGAGTTGTCTGTACTGCCACTGGTAGTGACCAGGTCAGCTTGTCTTTCTACACCTGCTCAAAAGATGGTGCTATAAACCTGAATCACTTTCCTGATGCTGCCAAGTCACCTTAGCTTGTCCTCTGTTTTCTTTCTGAAGGACCTGGATCATACAAAGCAAGCAATAGACACAAGTGAAGAAAATAACTCTTAACCACTGACATGGATATCTTACCCTTGCTCCCAAGCTAAACATTCAGGTCTAGCAATAATTAACCAAGCTTATCACCTTTTAATAGAACAAGTACAGTGGTTTGGATAAAACATCTGGATATGACAATTTATTTAGCACAATACAAACATGGTCGTAATTCCCACACATACTGAAAGAGATCAGGTTTCTAGTTAATAGGCTCTGCATCTGTGATATAGTGCTTTGATATCCCATTTGGTTTCCATTATTAAGCAAACATATTGCTTATTTTGCATCCATGAGATCTGAAGTCCTAAGCAGAACAGTAAAGATTAATTTCATCTTCATCGGAATCTTAATGTTACTTGAAGAAAGCATTTGATTGTGAGGCAGTACTCCATCTCTACTTTGCCAACAAAGGTCCATCTAGTCAAGGCTATGGTTTTTCCTGTGGTTATGTATGGATGTGAGAGTTGGACTGTGAAGAAAGCTGAGCGCTGAAGAATTGATGCTTTTGAACTGTGGTGTTGGAGAAGACTCTTGAGAGTCCCTTGGACTGCAAGGAGATCCAACCAGTCCATCCTAAAGGAGATCAGCCCTGGGATTTCTTTGGAGGGAATGATGCTGAAGCTGAAACTCCAGTACTTTGGCCACCTCATGCGAAGAGCTGACTCATTGGAAAAGACTCTGATGCTGGGAGGAATTGAGGGCAGGAGGAGAAGGGGACAACAGAGGATGAGATGGCTGGATGGCATCACTGACTCGATGGATGTGAGTCTGAGTGAACTCCGGGAGATGGTGATGGACAGGGAGGCCTGGCGTGCTGCGATTCATGGGGTCGCAAAGAGTCGGACACGACTGAGCGACTGAACTGAACTGAACGGAACTGAATTTTCGATTGGGTATTCATAGGCCCACTCTTTGTCACTTGATTCTTCTTCATATGTTATCTGACATTTCCCCCCTAAGTATGAAGAGCTACTAATTCTCAGTAGATGGGTTCAGAGCACAGGCACACATTATGAAAATTAAGTGTCACATGAAAGGGTCCAAAAACATCAGCCAGAAACATTCCTTGAAAATCTGGCTGCCAGAACTCTAGACGATGATTCAGGTAGCATAGAACTACTGCAAGGTGGAATTAAATCTTTCCCAGGCTAGTCTTGGACACCATGCTTCTCAGAATGCAACAAACGTCTGCCACACTACTTCTCTGGCTCCTACTGAACTTTCAGTCAATAAAATCTCACAGCTTCTCTTCCATGGATGGTTGTTAAATCAGTTGCACATTCTGCACTTTTACCATTGATTTTTTTTTAACTTACAGTTTATAGTTTTTCCCAAATATATTCTGTCTTACTAGTTTTAAGCACTTTCTCTGGCCCACTTGTCTTTGATGGCTTCACTAAGAAGAAGAATCACCAGTCATCGATTTAGCCCTCCTTCTGAATATTCTACCTCAGGATGTTTACATCAAGCTAAATCAGGACATTCTGAACTGATGTTATTATACTAAATGCCTTTAACTGCTCTGCAATCAATTCCCAGGAATGGAGTGGGCATGGGGGAAAGGGAAGGGATGGAGGGTGTGAGATAAGAATAAAATTTTGGAGGATGAGTGAATTTTTTTAACGTTGGAATCAAGAAATTCATTATAAATATGAAAAACACAGCTGTAATTGGCATAGGGAGTGATTCAGTCTTCAATCCTGGCAGTCTTTTAACTTTGGCAGCATGAATTGGACCTGAAAGCTTTCTACTGCTTTGGGTTCTGATTTTCATTTAGTCTTACCAGCAAGAAAAATCACCCTGGAGCCATGTGCATACTGATTTTGTTAATTTCCTCAAATATGTCCCTTGTTTAAATCACTGCTGATTAAACATTCTTGACATCTTTCCTTTCTCAATGTGCCATGACTCATCAGGTGATCCCAGTGGAAGGTTAAAGTTAAGTCTGTTTCTTTAAAATGTTTATTAAAAATGAGCAGTGGAAAAAACAATTGTGGCTGAGGTGGTAAATGCCTCTGATGGGCTATGTGTCTTTTAACCATGGATAGTCTTCAAAAGATAGAATATTTGCTATCAGGAAACATCGCTAGGAACTGAGCCAGACCAAAGGCTTGGACTATGGCACGGCTGAGCTACTGCAGCCAAACAAGCACCTCCCAAGTGGGCTGATTGCTCTGCTACTGTGGAAGGTCACTCAAAGGTAGTAATTTTAGTAGTGACCATGAGTTTTCTCTTTGTACTGTCAGAAACAGTGTTCAAATTCACTGTAATATCTGATTCTCTATTTCCCTAACAGTCTGAATTTTAAGATATACAATTACTTGCCACAGAGAAATCAGGCTTGGTAGAATGTAAATTGAAAGTTCATTTATAGGGCATGGCAATCCACTCCAGTATTCTTGCCTGGAGAATCCCATGGACATAGGAGTCTGGTGGGCTACAGTCCATAGGATAGCAAAGAGTCAGACACGACTGAAGTGACTTAGCATGCACACACGCATGCTACTTTTAGCATGACAAAAGTTAGATTTTCTGTTCCACCTATGAAAATAACAGGCAAAGGATGACTACCACGGCAAATTACTGACTCCCACCTGCCTAGTAATCTGTCAAACTCTGTCAGTTGTGTTAAGGGAGGAAATAATCATAGTCAGTGTGATACAATAGAAAAAGCCCTGCTCTGGAAGTTAAGAAAGCAAGTTTTCTCTTCTTGACTCTGCCCACAAATTGTGTGACCTTAAATAAGTTGTTTAAACTCTCTGATATTTAATGTCTCATCTGTGTAGACATTAGACTAAAATAGCTTCTTGCATTTTATATTTCTTTCCATGGCTTCCCCAACCCTAACAAGAATTATCTTTCTGAAATTTTCCTAGAATTTTATATGTGTAGCTCATTCAGTGCAGTCTGGGACATTAATTTAATTATCACTTGGAAGATGATCTGAAGAAAAAAATCAGATAACAAATGATGCATTTTCTTCTGCCAAGAAAGATGGTATTTAGAGATTTGGCTTTACTGACTTCAGGGATCATGGGTATGTGTGTGTATGTGTATCAGAACTGCTATCTTGGGGTCTGAGGATGAAGAAGATTTAAGTGCTATGTTATGAGCCATAGAGTCAATACATTCATACATATGAGGTCTTTCACTGACACTTCTCTGGAATTCAGGCTGGTAATCTCTGATCTTTGTATCTGAACATCTTTGTTTCTATGGGGGAGTTATTCATTTATTTAAGCTTACTTTAGAAAACTGTGGAGCATAATCATTTGGGAGCATGTGCTCATGGCACAATGTCAGAATAATGCTAAATATTTAAAAGTAAGCAAAAAACTGAAAGTTGCTTCCTTTAGGCTTTGTTATTGACAATATAAGTGCCTCATGATTTGGAGAATTTTAACATCATCTGTAGGTTGTCATGGGAACAGCTACTGCTATTACCAGCCTACCTGGAAGGATCCAAATGTAATAATTCAAAAGTCTTTCTCCTGACTATGACTTATAAAATGGCAAATATTTTCTTCCTCTGTTCTATATACTTCTCCCGTTTTTCACTTTCTGCTGTATCAGAGGCCATTTCTTGCTCTGCGTTTGTTTTCTGCAGAACTGCATGGCTGCATTAGCCAATTACCTGGGATAATGGTCTTCTTCTTCCTTGAAGATCTAGAAGGAATATGAACTGCAGGGGAAATAGGGTTTGAGTCATGGCAACTATTGGCTTAGAGAATTAGAAGGAAGAAGTTGTCTTTTTCTTCAGTTAAGAGTAGATAATGGAGGCTATGAAATTATGCTCTTGTAACTCAATCATAACTGCTAGAGTGACTCAGCTAAAATTTAGTCTTCTTATTTTATGGAAGAGAAAGCAATATTGATTCGGGTTAAGTAAGTGGATGCATAAGTTTAGCATACTGTATTTTCATGTACCCATGGTATGTTATTTATTTTGTCTCTTTTTAATAAGTTCTGGTGACTTCCAGGTCAGGATGGTGAATGAAACCAATGCTAAAACTCCCATTTTCAGCTAAAAATAGGACAGCTTGATAAACTAGATTTTAGAAATTGAAAAGCACATCAGTTCAGTTTAGTTCAGTCGCTCAGTCATGTCCACTCTTTGCAACCCCATGAATCGCAGCATGCCAGGCCTCCCTGTCCATCACCAACTCCTGGAGTTCACTCATACTCATGTCCATCGAGTCGGTGATGCCATCCAGCCATCTCATCCTCTGGTGTCCCCTTCTCCTCCTGCCCCCAATCCCTCCCAGCATCAGAGTCTTTTCCAATGAGTCAACTCTTCGCATGAGGTAGCCAAAGTACTGGAGTTTCAGCTTTAGCATCATCCCTTCCAAAGAAATCCCAGGGCTGATCTCCTTTAGGATGGACTGGTTGGATCTCCTTGTAGTCCAAGGGACTCTCAAGAGTCTTCTCCAACACCACAGTTCAAAAGCATCAATTCTTCAGCGCTCAGCTTTCTTCACAGTCCAACTCTCACATCCATACATGACCACAGGAAAAACCATAGTCTTGACTAGATGGACCTTTGTTGGCAAAGTAATGTCTCTGCTTTTGAATATGCTATCTAGATTGGTCATAACTTTCCTTCCAAGGAGTAAGCGTCTTTTAATTTCATAGATGCAATCACCATCTGCAGTGATTTTGGAGCCCCCAAAAATAAAGTCTGACACTGTTTCCACTGTTTCCCCATCTATTTCCCATGAAGTGATGGGACCGGATGCCATGATCTTCATTTTCTGAATGTTGAGCTTTAAGACAACTTTTTCACTCTCCTCTTTCACTTTCATCAAGAGGCTTTTTAGTTCCTCTTCACTTTCTGCCGTAAGAGTGGTGTCATCTGCATCTCTGAGGTTATTGATATTTCTCCTGGCAGTCTTGATTCCAGCTTGTGCTTCTTCCAGCCCAGCGTTTCTCATGATGTACTCTGCATATAAGTTAAATAAGCAAGGTGACAATATACAGCCTTGACGTACTCCTTTTCCTATTTGGAACCATTCTGTTGTTCCATGTCCAATTCTAACTGTTGCTTCCTGACCTGCATACAGATTTCTCAGCAGGCAGGTCAGGTGGTCTGGTATTCCCATCTCTTTCAGAATATTCCACAATTGATTGTGATCCATACAGTCAAAGGCTTTGGCATAGTCAATAAAGCAGAAATAGATGTTTTTCTGGAACTCTCTTGCTTTTTCGATGATCCAGTGGATGTTGGCAATTTGATCTCATGGACACACCTAAAAACAAGGAGGGGAAATATGTGGTCCAGAAACCAAGATATTACCATAAAAATGGCAAAACAAAACAAAATCAAACAGAAACATGTTTGGTTCAGGCAACTGAAGGTGAGAGACTGGCATAATCTAACAGGAGCTACAAAAGGAGGGACAGAGAAAATGGGCCCAAAGCAACATGGCAAGAGAGAATGCCGAGAATTTCTCAGAATGAAGGACAAGGAGTTATATCTATATGAGATGATTGATGTTTATTAAATCATTTCATGATGTATATTTATCAAGTTATCATAAAGTACACCTTAAACTTACACAGTACTGTATGTAAATTATATCTCAATAAAAATAGAAGAAGAAAGAAAAAAAGATTAGGGTCCTTGGACTGATGGATTCCACCGTGTGTCAAACTGGTAAATATACTTTAAAAATTGACTTCTAGACATATGATAGCAAGATTGCAGAATATTAAGTAAGATAAAGAGAAAATCCTGCAAAAGAAAAATAAAAATCAGATTAATTCTATATCTTTTTCTTAGTAAAAATGGATGCCTATAAAGACTGCCCTGGTGGTCCGGAGGTTATGACTGTGCTTCCACTGAAAAGGCCATGGGTTCCATCCTTGGTCAGGGAACTAAGATCCTGCATGTCTCAAGGTGTGACCAAAATTTAAAAAGAAAAGATGCCTAAGAAAATAGATTATATGCAAGCTTTCTGAAAAAACCTAAAGTAACCATACCATAGTTCTATAACCAGCCTATAATATATGAATATATTTTAAAGCAAACTTATACCTCTAAGACAATGACCATCATTAGGAAAACTTTGAAGGTCTATTTTTCAACTAACTAAATATATAGGGATGTACAAGAATTAAAAATGGGCAAAGAATCAGAAAACCATAATGAAAAATTAAAATGAATTCTGTTTGTAAACAAAAAAAATTTTTATTTTTAGTAAATATTTTAAGTAGAAAGTATATAGCAGTTGGAGAAAAGCTTGAAGAAAAGTGAAATATGCTAAGATTATTGTCTTCTTCAGAAGGGGAGAGAGATGCCAATTAACTTTGAACTTTAAGAAAATATAAATATATGTACAAATGTTAAAAATTTTAATGGTCAACAGTAAAAGAAAAAGAAAGGAAGAAAAATTGTAGGAAGGGAAGGAATAAATAATATGCAAATATGTGGATGGGAAAGGGAGAACTAATCAGTTGACGAGACAGGAAAAAGAAATAAGAAAAAACAAGCAAAGGAAAGGGATAATAGATTAAAAACACAAAATAGTATGGCAGACACAAGAACAAACATATTAGCAATCATACAATGAGCATCAAACTTATCTTCTAAAAGACAGAAACTCTCAGAATTAGTAATTCCATCAGTGTTCTGTCCCCAGAATTACTCAGAAATAGATAATAGCATAAAAAAAATATTTTGACAAATATCAACATCAAGAAACTGACATAGCAATGTCCAAATCATAAAAATAGAATAGCTTAGTGAACAACATTGAAAGGGTTAAAGAAAAGATACTACTACTAGTAAAGGGAATAATTCCCCCAAACAACAAAAAGAATATGATCCCGATGTATTCTCCAAACTATCCACCCTATGATCCCAAACTTAATTGTGTGATTTAATTGGTTAGATCTTTGGTATTCAGTTGTTAAAAGCATTTTAAAACTAATAACTGGTGAAGGAAGTGACAACCACTCCAGTACTCTTGCCTAAAAAATCCCATGAACAGAGCAGCCTGGTGGACTGCAGTCTATAGGTTTGCAAAAGAGTTGGACATGACTGAGTGACTAAACAACAAAAACAGGAACAATAACACAATTTTTAATGATGATAGTGAAAATATATAAGACAATGCCTATATTTTTCAATTAAATCAAACAAAAAAGGTATTACCTGAGAAACCCTTCACACTTTGATCATGTTCTCTTAAGAATTTGCATTCCTGGTTCTCTATTATTTCATTGAATTATGTGTTATAAATTTTAGGAATATTCTCCTCTGCATAATTCTGAAATACAAGTATCTAGATAGTATTTCAGTGCATCTATTGAAAAGTAGCTCTATTTTTATATGTAAGTATCTCTTGCCCTTTAGTCTTGTTTTTGTTTCCTCCCCTCAGTAGGAGGACCTTTAATCATGATTTTGCTGAAATTTTAAATTTTGTTTATTAATATAGTCAATTGCTCAGTTGTATCCGAATCTTCGTGACTCCATGGACCGTAACCCACCAAGCTCCTCTGTCCATGGAATTTTCCAGGCAAGAATACTGGAGTGAGTTGCCATTTCCTTCTCCAGGGATCTACCCAACCTAGGGATGGAACTTGTGTCTCTTACATCTCCTGCATTGGCGGACAGATTCTTTACCACTAGCACCACTGTAATGCTTATATATAATTAAGAAATTATATCTCAATTCTTATGCTTGAAAACTAAATAAAATATTCAAGATAGTTCTCTTACTATTTATCTTTTCCCCTGTAGTTAAAATGAATAAAAAAATCAAGGTGACATATAATTACAAATAGAAGGAAACCCAAAGTCAAGATAAATCAAACTATTTACATCATTTGAATAATTTAAAAACCATACCTGATGTACAAAGAATTATTAATTGAAATGTTAATTTTTGTGTTTTTTGTCTTTTTTGATTTAGATGACATGGGAATTCTAGCTGGGATTGGAAAGAAAGAAAATATATATATATATTCCTTGAGGAATGTGTCTATAATAAGAGGTCTATAATTGTTTGCAGTCAGTATATGATTTTGGATTAAATATTGTTTTATGACTATTATAGGTAGGTTACTGGACTTTCTCTTGATTTTCTCTTGATCTTATGCCCTCTGATATTTTTTAAAAATTATTTTATTGAAGTGTAGTTGATTTACAAAGTGTTGCTTTTTACTTACAACAAAGTGATCCAGTTATACATACTTTTTTCATATTCTTTTCCATTATAGTTTCTCAAGTGATATTGAATATGGTTTCTTATATATACAGTAGGACCGTGTTGTTTATCCATTCTCTATATAGTAGTATCTGCTAATTCCACACTCCCAAACCATCCTTCCCCCGCCCTCCTCCCCTTGGCAACCACAGGTCTGTTTTCCATGTCTGTGAGTCTGTTTCTGTTTTGTAGACAGGTTCATTTGTGGCGTATTTTAGATTCCATGTTCACGTGATATCATAAGGCATTTGTCTTTCTCTGTCTGGATTCCTTCACTTAACATGATAATCTCTAGGTCCATTCATGCTGATGCCAATGGTTATACCCTTCTGTATTAATCAAGACATCCTGTCTCCTGAGATTAATGTTGTACAGCAAAAAATTTACTCTATAGCGTAATACAAAGCAGGAGAGTGCTAATTTATTGTCATTCCCTTAACACTTTGTGTAAAGAAAACATGCCTTTTTAACAACAAATATGTTTCCCCAATGCCTATTTCTTGTCAACAGCCATGGTTTAATCTTTGAGAGGCAGATGTACACATCTTTTGGCTGAAAATACAGAGATCAATGTTATACCAAACACATCAAGAGAGAAATTGGGGATGGTTGCAAAGACTCTTAGCATTTAGTTTCAGAAATGCTTTTTATAGTCCTGGACAAAAACTGGCTTCATGCCAGCTCCCAAAATGCCTCCTTTGGAGTGTAATCTCTTGAGAGATTTTTCATTATTGTCTTTACTGTTTAGATCAACACCAGGCAGACTGAGTGAAAACAGCCCTTCAAATCCATTTTTAATCTTTCAAACAAGCAAATTAGCTGTGAATTATTTATCAAGCACATCCAGGTGGGCACTGATACAGTGAAAACAGCTTTCTGCATTCCTCTAATCTAGAGTTTTTTGAGTCTTGGAAATACTGCTGTCACCCCTCTTTCTTTTTGGATTTTTAAATTGTTTCCTAAAAATAGTTTGATATGCCATTGCAGAACTGAAAGGTATTTGCTTCTTTGTCCCAAATTAATAGATAAAATCAAATTGCTGAGAAACATAGTACTTGGACCAACAAACGTTTAGGATTTACAGAGACACGCATAGAAGGAATTAGGGAAGGAAAAATTGAAGGAAGAAAGACTTTTTTTCAAGGATGGCAACACTTTGGGGGCTTAGAAAGAGGAATGTAGAATGTTTACTCTGCTACTTCTACCATACCAGTCAGTGAACTTGATTTAACGGAAGAATAAGTCAACAGAAATTCCTTGATTTGTAACTTTATGAAGTCAACATGAATTCTCTCTTTCCGTTGCTGACCTAAATCTTTAGTCAACCCAAATACCCTTTTTTTTTTTTTTTTACAATGTGTAGACTTATAGACAAGATCAGCTTTGTATTAGCCTTGTATTACCCTTACTTCTAAACTATAGGCAAATTTCCCAGCTGCTTCATAACCTGAAGGTTAAAAAGTCCTGGACAAAATTATAGAATTAACTCAAGCAAAACTAAGAAATTCTTGGAAAAAAACAAGCAGAGCACACTCTATTAGCATTGGGAGTAATACTACTGTGTAAGTAGAAATATTGTGATTCTTCCCTGGTGGTTCAGTGGCAAAGAATCCACCTGCCAATGCTGGGTCAATCCCTAGGTCAGAAAGATCCCCTGGAGAAGAAAATGGCAACCTACTCCCGTATTCTTGCCTGGGAAATCCCATGGACAGGGAGGAACCTGGTGGTCTACAGTCCATGGGGTTGCAGAGTCAGACATGATTTAGTGGCTAAACAACAACACTAAATAACAGGACAACTTTTAAAACATCAACATACATTTCAAATTTCAAAATGAGTTCTATGAGTTTTAAAAAGTGACAAATGTTAACTTTTATCTTTTTTTAAAAAAATTATTTTACATGTATACCTGTGGTGGATTCATTTTGATATTTGGCAAAACTAATACAATTATGTAAAGTTTAAAAATAAAATAAAATTAAAAAAATTATTTTATTGAAGTATAGTTGATTTATTAATAAAATGTTGTGTTAGTTTTTGGTATAACAGCATGATTTGGTTATAATATACATATTCTTTTCATATTTTTTCCATTTTGGTTTATCACAGGATACTGAATATAGAGCTCTGTGCTATACAGTAGGACCATGTTTATCCAACCTATATATACTAGTTTGCATCTACAAATCCACAACTCCCAATCCTTCCCTCCACCTGCTGCTGCTGCTGCTGCTAAGTCGCTTCAGTCGTGTCCGACTCTTTGCGACCCCATAGATGGCAGCCCACCAGGCTCCCCCGTCCCTGGGATTCTCCAGGCAAGAACACTGGAGTGGGCTGCCATTTCCTTCTCCAATGCATGAAAGGGAAAAGTGAAAGTGAAGTCACTCAGTCGTGTCCGACTCTTCGCGACCCCATGGTCTGCAGCCTACCGGGCTCCTTCGTCCGTGGGATTTTCCAGGCAAGAGTACTGGAGTGGGGTGCCATTGCCTTCTCCCCCCTCCCCCTACCCGTTGGCAAACACAAATTTGTTCTTTATGTCTGTGAGTCTGATTATGTTTCACAGATATGTTCGTTTGTATCATATTTTAGATCCCACATATAAGTAATATGGTATTTGTCTTTCTCTAACTTCCTTCACTTAATATTATAATCTCTAGGTCCATCTGTGTTGCTGCAAATGGCAATATTTCATTCTTTTTAAGGTTGAGTAATATTCCATTGTATATGTGTACCACATCTTCTTTATCCATTTATTGGTCAGTGGATATTTAGGTTATTGGTACATATGGGCTATTGTAAACAGTGCTGCTATGAACACAGGAGTGCACATATCTTTTTGAAATATAGTTTTCTCTGGTAATGCAGCAGTGGGATTGCTAGATTATATGACAAGTCTATTTTTAGTTTTTTGAGGGATCCCCACTCTGTCTTCCCCACTGGCTATACCAACTTAACATTCCCATCAACAGTGTATGAGGGTTCCCTTTTCTCCATGCCTTTTCCAGCATTTGTTCTTTGTAGACTTTTTAATGATGGCCAATCTGACCGGTGTGAGGAGATACCTCATTGTAGTTTTGATTTACATTTCTCTAATAATTAACAATGTTGTTGAGCATCTTTTCACGTGCCTAGTGGCCATCTCTATATCTTCGTTGGAGAAATGTCTATTTAGGTCTCAAAATCAACTCTTAATGAGCACTTATTATATACTACAATTAATTCTCATAAAAATCCAAAGGGTTAAGAGCTGCTAACATCCCCACTAGTTGAGGAGGAAACAAACTATAGACAGATTGAGTAGCTTGTTCAAAGTTGCATCGCGAACAAACGAGGCCAGGGAAGGGCTTGAACACAGACCTTCAGCTTTCAGAGCCCACCCCTTTTACTTTTGGACATTTGGCCTCTCTTCCCTCCACTATACCTAACATTCCTAAAACTATTATTATAAAGTACTGGGAAGACCCTTTATCAAGATAACGAAAATGTACTTATAAGTGTCTTGTACAGAATCGCCACAAAGCACCTGAACTATTAGCAGCTCTGATGGTCACAGCAAGACTGATGACTGTGTTCTTCTCACAGTAGTCTTTTCTGTCATGTGCACTGCCCGCTCAAGTTTGCATTGAGTAATGTTATTTTGGGATGGAGAAGACGCCAAAAGATAGAAGAGAATAAGTCAAGGATACACATCAAAAATATTGTGCATTTTTTACTCTACCAGAGAAAAACACCACTAAACCTAAAATAGATAAAAGAGTTAAAAAAAAAAAAAAAGAAATTTAGCACCAATGATGTGTTACATACTTTATTATGTAAAACTCAATTCTCCTAAAAGCTCTGTGTGACATAAGTATTATTGCCCTTTTTAAATGTGAGGGACCTGAAGTAAACTAATACAGAGACAGAATTCAAACCCAACTTTTCTCTTGCGAAGGTCTTTGCTCTATCTTCTACTGTTCAGCTACTCTATGGCTATGAAATGCAGAGGTAAAAACCAGTTCTGGAGTCAACTCAAATCCTCGGTATCCAAATTATAACACACACGCCCCACCCCCCGCTTATTCACTGCGTAATCTTGAGCAAATGAGTGCATCTCTCTGCAGCCTGATTTCTCTATTTGTAAGATGGAAATGAGCATGACACATAAGGAGTTGTTGTGGGGACTGATTACAAAAGTACACAGAAGAATGCCCCTGGGCACATTGTAAAAAGGCTCGATAAAATGTTGAAATAAAATCATTGTTCATGTTTTTATTATTATGAACCATTGTGACAGTAGTTGGAACAAGGTAAATATGTTCATTTCCACATTTGTAATCAACATTGCACTGGAGTTCTTAGCCAGAGCCATAAAACAAGAGGAAGAAAAAATCAAGTTGTGCAGTTTGGAAAGGAAGAAGTATAATGATGTTTACTCACAGATGATGTGGTAGAAAACTTAGAAGTAGGTTTGGGTACATGCAGGATGTTTTGAGAATGTATACATCTATTATTATATTGCTGATATTTACTATTTACAAGTCCTTCTTTCCTTGTAAGACTTTGAGTATATCAAGGGCACTTGGCTCAGTAAAGCCTGGCACAGAGTAGGAGCTAACTCTATGTTTCACTCCTACAACTTATCCAACTATATGTATTTAACTGAGATCATTCCAGATACTTGACTCTATGCTAGACTGTAAATTAAGAGAGGAAGAAGATTAAAAACATTCTCTACCCTCATAAAGCTCAATTTTTCTCAGGAAGACGGGTATTAAATAAGTAAAAATGTAAATAAGCAAGACCATTATAGACTGTGATACATTTTATGATGGAGATAAAACAAATGAGATAAAGAGTAATCAGGGGAGACACCTTAGACAGGGTGGCCAGGGAAAGCCTTTCTAAGTAGGTGGACTTTAAGCCAACAACTGAAGGATCAGAATGAAATAGCCATACAGAGAGCTTGGAGAAGAGTATTCTGAGCAGAGACAAGAGCAAATGTCCTTGACAAATGCATGCATTACAGATGAATTAATAGTATCCGTTGGTTAATAGTGTTCCAATGATAATTTAGTTCGCAATGTACATTACTATTTTTTGGATATTTCCCTTTCAGATGCTTCCCCCCAATTGCCAGGCATGTGAAAATATAAAATTTTCAAAGTGCATTTTCCTTCTTTAAAAAAACATGTTATGCACCTGTCATTTGTACATATAAATTCATAACCAGGCAAGCAGTCCTTGGCAGCCCTATTAAATTGTATACATATGAGTTATGAATGAGTTTGTTTACTAGGTCCAAGAATTAAATATATCCCAAGGGCTAAGAAATTCTCAGCGAGTCTCTGCCAACTCCACAAAGTTATAGTCTTGTATAAATCCCACAAGGAGTGGAAAGGGATTATCTTATCATCCCTCTACATAGAGTAGATGTAAAGTAAGCAAATGCTGCTAGAGCAGAGGAGAAAATTGATCAAAATAACATTCACAGCTTCCCTGGCAACTCAGTGGTAAAGAGTCTACCTGTCAGTGCAGGAGACATGGGTTCGATCCCTGATCTGGGAAGATCCCACATGCCGCAAAGCAGCTAAGCCCCTGTGCCACAACCATTGAGCCTGTGCCCTAGAGCCCGGAAGCCACAACTACTGGACCCGTGCCGCAGCCACAGAAGCCCCTGAGCCTACAGCCTGTGCTCTGCAGCAAGAAAAGCCTCTGCAAGGAGAAGCCCAGGCACTGCAACTAGAGAGCAGCCTCAACTTGCTGCAACTACAGAAGAACCTGAGCAGCAAGAAAGACCCAGCACAGCCAAAAAATTAAAAACAAAAACCAAAAATTAAAAAATTAACATTTGTGTCTTAGAGATCTTTTTTCCTCCATCAAAAGCTCAGAGGACTATATTCAAAATGAAAATATATAGGTCAGCAGATAACACCTGTCTATCTATCTCTACCTGCTGTGACTGGTCACATGTCAATGTTTTAACTAGACATGGATGTCAACTGAGCCTCGAGTCTATTCTGTATAAAACATCAGCTTTCCAGAGTAAACTAGAGAGAAAGAGAAACTCTATGATCATGAGACATGTCAAAATTATACAATATAGTTTCAGAGAAAAGCTTGGAGGAAAATTGGAGTAATAGGATCTCCCCTAGATATTACCCTCTGGTTTTGAATTCAGGCTGCAGGCCCATTTATGAGTTGTGTATTTGCATATTGACTCTCTAAAGCATATCATTAAAAATCCACTTGTTAGGTGAAGCCATCTTTCCCATTTGAGTACAGGCTCCTATACAGATAGAATTTTAAGAGTGTCCCCCACCCACACACACACACACAAATCTGGTAATTTTTTTCAGTTACCCTGCTTGTTGCAAAAGCCACAATTAGAATGTAATTTCTTTAGATGAAAGTACTGATCCTTATTAATATGAAAATAACCCTAGTAAATGAGTTTTGGATCTTTTCTTTGAAAGCAATTTTGATGACAAGGAAATAGTATGAAAGCACTGAGCATATATGATGATTGAAAAGTGGCAAAAAGACACCAAATGATGAGCTTTAATCATCACAAATAAATTTCTCCAACCTTAAAATATTTTGTGGCAAGTTTGGTCTCTAGGTGTTTGTTTAGGTTTTGGGCAATTTGGCAAACTTAATGTACAGGATAGAATGATGTAAAGCAAATACAGAAAACTTCCAAGTGACAACGGCTTAAAAGAGAAAGAAGTTTGTCTTTTATACAAAAAGAGTTTTATACTCATGTTACTGTGATAGCTGCTCAGAATCATCAAGAACCTATCCTTGTATCTAAATTCACTGGATCCCAAAACAACTCTCAGAAATATTTACAGGAATAAAAAACATGTACTTAATGAGGTAGAGTTTCAAAATCTGGCTTCCAATCAACTAATGCATGAGGTTAGCAAGATTGCAGAGCATAATATATGAAAATAAACTGTATTTTTATATACATTATTTTACCACCAGAAATTGAGAAAAAAAAACATTTCAAATAGCATCAGAAATATGAAATACTTAGGGATAAATCTGTAAAAAGATGTGAAAGACACATACTGTAAATGACTGGATCACATGGCCTGAGTAGCACAGAAACTTCTGGCATCTTATCACAGACCTATGGCCAAGCCCTCCCTTGTTCTGGATGTCTTAGAAAATGGAAGCTTCCTAAATGATCCAATAAATGGATCAAAGCCGTATTTTGTACTACAGTACGTACTTCCTCCGAACTCCAGAGGCTGACAAAACACAGCTCTTATTTTCCTGTGGCACAAGGTGTGAGGTGCAATAGTATATTCATCTTGGAAGGAGGTATCCCAGTATTTCCCAGTCCAGTGACTCCAGAGAATTCTACCAATATAGCAAGCTTTTGACTCTCCTTGGGGCTTTTCTTCCACTTTCTAGTGCTATGCCATTATTCAGGATTCTTGCCACTTCTTGCTCACCAGATTCAATTGGTATAATGTCATCAATATAGCAGACCCATGATGTTCCATGAAATATCAAGATGATTTGATACAGCATGCAGACACATGACTGAGAACAAGAAACTTAACATAGATCCGGGTCAAGGCAATGAGTTTACTATATAAAAGCAAACTGCTTTTGATCCTTTCTACTGATGAAAATTAAGCAAATTAATAGTTGGATACCAAATACCATTGGCTACATTGATGTGCTCCAATAAACCTACCGTATTTGGCATGGAATTTGCAACTGGGGCTACCGCCTGTTTATATTTACAATATTCCAATAATATCCCCCATTAGTCATATGTTTTTTACAGGAGAAAGAATTAAACCTTGAGATGATAGGGAGCACCATTCCTACATCCTTTCAGTCTTAGAGTGCTACTTATCTCTTCAGTGTCTCTTGGAAGGTAATGCTTCTGACTTACTATCTTTGCCAAGTGGGGGAGTGACAATTTTAGGGACTTTCACTTGGCTTTTACTAGCATCATGGTCCTTACTTTGCAAATCTTATGGTCAAATGTAAAATTACTGTTTGTGCCAAGAATATTTATTCCAATTTTATATTCAGGACCAAGAAAATTAGCACAAGATAGATCTGCGGATTCATGAGATAAACTGTGAGATGGACATGGGCCAGGACTCCATTTACCAACTAGCCTGCATAAATTTTACTTTTTACCTTGAAAAGTCTGAACATTCTACATGCTCCAGTGGGGAGTTATCCTGGAAAAAAAAATCACAGATTGTTTTGGGGCAATGACTAGAAAAAGACATGCTTGTGATAACATTACAGGGTACTTCCTCAAGGGCATACACCCTCTGTTTCAATCTGTTGGCTCTGGGTCTGTGAATTGTCTTAGCTCTAGAAAATGAATGAGAAATTGTAATTTTCTGTTATAGTAGCTGACATCAGCTCACTACACACCAACTCTCACTTTTAAAAATTGTTTTGTTGTTGTACAAATCAACTAGATTTTCATTCCATGATCCTTGTATTTTGACCCTAGAAACATCACCTAGCTCTCACCCTAGATTCCTATGGATGAAGGCATCCTGATGGCCATTTCACTCTTTCTGTCCATTACTATAACCAAAGACTTATTGTCTAAACCAGGATGTTGGGAGTGAAAGTTGGGACTATCATTAATAATAATACTGGGACAACAAGTGAAAATTGTCCTGACCAAACTATGATGTATGTTGCCTTACTCATTCTGGTCACTGGTTCCATCTTGCCTCCAAAGATTCAGGGCTGCCACCTGGCTTCTGCCATTTCTTAATCCTTTCATTCTCCTGAATTCCAAAGATTACAGTTGCCATGCAGCATCTTATACTGTCAACCCAGCCCATGTGGGACAGAAACCATCATACTTCTCAAAGATACTAATGACTCCTTTAAGTACATCTTGTTGCTTTACAAAAGAAGCATCCTTTAGGACCGCTCATTAACTGTTAGGTGGTGGGTCCTTCAAAACTTCTCATAAGCTTGAGCCCTCTGAATGCTTTCCCAGTCTCATGCCAAGGAAATTCTAGCAATACCTCTTCATTTACTATAAGCTATTGCTCTAGCCAAACTTCAAAGAGCCATCTCAGCAAGCAGACTAGGAGGACAAGGTCCTGTTGTCTTTGCCAAAGCACTGAATCCCAAGTCATAGATGAGTGTCCCCATATCAGTAAATTACCCCATCTGGCCTTGTATTTCAAACTCCTCCCCAATGCCCTAAAAACCTAGTCCCTCACATGTTCCCCTAGTTCAAGCCTGTATATGTGATCCACATTATTCAATTCCCTTGACACATAAACTATTTCTTCCTGGAGCAGAGTACTTCTTCATTCAACCTGTGCTGAAATATGACCCTGGTTTTCTGCCTGGGTAATGAGGTGGGGGTGTGTGTGTTAATAATCAGCAAGATTTTGTAAGATACTTGCTATAGCTGAGATCATTGCTTGGTCTCCAGGTACAAGAAGGCCTTTCTCCTAACAAGTGATGCATGTGTGCATGCTAAGTCGCTTCAGTCATGTCTGACTCTTTGCAACCCTATGGACTGTAGCCCACCAGGCTCCTCTGTGCATGGGATTCTCCAGGCAAGAGCACTGGAGTGGGTCGCCATGCCCCTCTCCAGGGGATCTTCCCTGACCCAGGGATTCAACTCTCATCTCTATGTCTCCTGCTTTGGCAGGGAGCTTCTTTACCACTAGTGTCACCTGGGAAGCCCTAGCAAGTGTCTGCTTTTGCCAGCGTAGAGAGTTTAGAGGAATTTAGGCGTCACAGACTCTCAAGCTCACCTATCTAAAATCCAGATCTCAGGACCTTATCCTTTTTGTATCAAAGCTCTTTCATTTACAGAGGAAATCTGTCAAGTGTGCATAACATCCTTTGCATCATCTCCACCCTTAAAATCAGATCCAGAGCCTGATTTTCAGCACAGTCTGCCTTGCGGCTGCAGGAGCTGAGCATTTTCTTTCAATCCATTCTAGAAGCTGATTCTGAGTATTTCCTCTTCCTCAGCACACAGTCATGATAGTAATTGACTGCTCTATCTCTGAGAAAAGCTTGGAGGAAGATTTACAGTATATACTTGTGGACAGTATATACTTGCAGGTATTTCCCAAGGGACCCATCCTCCTTTTCAATCAAAGGTCTTTGAGTTTTTGAACTGGCTTAGGTTTGCAAGTTAGATGGAAGGTCTTGACTCTCCATTGTGACGACTCATGTCAACTCTCTGGCCACAAGACCTGGATTACTTTTTTCTGTTATGATGATCAAGTAACATTTCAGTAGAATGTCTACCAATTTCATTTCTGTGGCTGGTGGTCAAGAATTTTGGTTAGCCCTTGAAGCATCCCCCGAGGTATCAAAGATGACGTAATGAGGAGGGGTCCAGGGAGTTAGTGTACAGGTCACTGATGATAAATCCACTGCACCCCCCACCCACTGAAACCTTTAAATTCCATCCTCTGCATTACTGGGGAAAGTTCTACATCCTCATCTCAATGAATGCACGCTTCCATTGAACCCAAGTTCTGTCAACCAACCAAGTAAACTGTTAGAACCATTTCTGTATGTACAAAGTAATGCATTTTACTTCCACAATCTCTGGAAAGGGTACCTCATTCAATTTATTTGACTTAATTCAGTTATATAAGAAACAATGTATCATAAGGAATTGGTTAAACAGATACTTAAGAGACTGAAAAGGCAAAAGGAAAACAATAACACAGAAATAATGACAAGGAAAGAAGCCAGCATTCCAGGGACAGGGGGAGACAAAGGAAAGAGATTGGATTCATTAAAATTTAGAGCCTTGGGCAGCCTCCATAGAGCAAGAACTGAGGCCTTTGAGGAGGGGTGCTAGAAGCCAGTATGTTTGAGAGGGTGATGTTGACAGGCACAAACGCAAACCGAGGACTTGGTGGTTTCTCCTCTAGGCTTTCAGTCTCCCTCTAGTGTTCCCTTTTGGAAAAACCTAACAGGGAGCCAGCTGCTAAAACAGAAACATGGCTCATAGAGCATCACAAAGCATTATAAAGAAAAGCGGATTGGAGCTGGGAAACAACAGCTAAATAATCAGCATGGTACCTCTCAGACTATCACCCTGGCGATTGGCTCAATGTGGCCGTATATGAGTTGCCCAAGGCTGTGAACAGGACCCAGTCTCCTCCATAAGACTCACCCTTGTGACTGTTCCTGTACCACTGAGACATGCAATGTGCTACAACCTCAGCACATGCTAGAGTCTCAGTTTGCACCACACCTCATCCTAACCTGACCCTAGATGAAAGTCTTAGTGATTCTGATGCTACTTCAAGCAGGAGTTAATGCCACCTCCACTTACTATCAGCAATACAGTCCCTATTGGGATTAAATTGCTGTCGTTTACTCACTAAACAACTGTCTGACTCTTTTGCGACCCCATGGACTATAGTCCACCAGGCTCCTCTGTCCATGGGATTTCCCAGGCAAGAACACTAGAGTGGGTTGTCATTTCCTCCTTCAGGGGATCTTCTTGACTTAATAATTGAACCCGTGTCTCCTGGTTGGTAGGTGGATTCTTTACCACTGAGCCACCTGGGAAGCCCATTGGCATAAGGCTGGAGAGAAAACTCCAAAATCATGTTCTGAAGGGTCTGCTTTCAAGGACTGTCCTTGGATCCAGCTCTTAGCCAAGTTCTCCAGGACAAACACCTGTATGTTGCTACCTTAACTCAAAAATACAAGATCAAGAGCAAAGGAAAGGGAGAAAGAGGTAGGGGGAGGCAGCACAAGGTATATTACTGAGCAGCCTTCCATCCAGTTTCAAATAAACTCATTGCTTGATCTTGTGGGATCCTAAGAGTCTATAAACTACTGCATTTTAGGGTAGTCTGTGAGATGGAAGGAGTGAGGATTAATCATTTTTCTGCTGGTTTCCATGTCTCTTTGTTCTACGATTTGCTCTCTGTGATTCTCTTTAAGATTCCCTTTCTTGCAATTCTGATTTGAATGCGTGTGTGCTGAGCCTGTCCTGAGACATCTCATGCCTTAGGAGCAGCAGGGGGACCCTATGTCAGGAGGGAAATTCACATGTGTTGGACAAGTGACGAGGCACTGTCTAGTTGGAGTAAACCATAGCTCATTCCAGATAGGTCATCATAGGAGCACAAGGTGGGGAAATAGTGAAAAAGGACCCTGATGAGGCTGAAAAGATCCTAGTGATGTCTGTTACAAACATCATTTATAACAGCAAAAAAATGAGAAGCAACCCAAAGGCTATCAATAGGAGAATGACTGCACAAAATGCATTTAATATTATGAAGCTCTAAAAAATTAGAAAGTATCTTATGTGGTGTTATGGAAAATCTATAACACATATGATTCAGTGAATCAGAAGGGTCAGGGTGAGTATTTGTAATATGCAACCTTTTGTTAAAAAATAGGAAAATGAAACCATATCTTTTAGTACACATAAAGACAATCTATAATGATACATGGGGAACTAAGAACATTATTCACCTGTAGATACCGTGGTAAGAGCTGAGCATATGGGTACAAGTTTGGGAGGTTGCAGCCACAAAATTAAAAGATGCTTGCTCCTTGGAAGAAAAGTTTTGACAAACCTAGGCAACATATTAAGAAATAGAGACGTTGCTTTGCTGACTAAAGTTCATATAGTCAAAGCTATGGTTTTTCCAGTAACGGATGAGAAAGTTAGACCATAAAGAAGGCTGAGTGCCAAAGAATTGATACTTTTGAATTGTGGTGCTGGAGAAGACTCTTGAGAGTCCCTTGGACTGCAAGGAGATCAAACCAGTCAATCCTAAAAGGAAATCAACCCTGAATATTCATTGGAAGGACTGGTGCAGAAGCTCCAATACTTTGGCCACCTGATGTGAAAAGCTGACTCATTGGAAAAGACTCTTATTGAAGGAAAGATTGAAGGCAAAAGGAGAAGGGGGTGACAGAGGATGAGATGGCTGGATGGCATCACTGACTCAATGGACATGACTTTGAGAAAACTGCAGGAGATAGTCAAGGACAGGAAAGCCTGGAGTGCTGCAGTTCATGGGGTCCCAAAGTGCTGGACATGACTGAGCGACTGACCAACAATAACAATAGGAGATTGGCTTTCCACTGTAAAATGTTTTGTACTTTGAGCTTTTGAATCATGAGAATAAGCTGAGCATTCAGTGAGGAAGCTGGGGTAGAGAGAATCATAAAGGAACATCTAGAAAAACAAAATGTTAGGAAATATGACTTATCTTCTCACTTTGAAATGGATAAAAAATGACAATGATAAAAACTGTGAAGCTTTAAAAAACTGCAGACCTTGTTCTTCAAAACGTTTAATTAGATAGTCATGCAAGACTAATACATGAAAAGAGAGAAAATGAAAACAAAATACAGAATGAAAAAAGGGGTGAAAATGCAAACATGGTAATACAAACAAGTGTACACTAGCCAACTTGTTAGGGTGGGAGGGATGTGGGAGGGGGTTTCAGGATTGGGGGGGACACATGTATACTTATGGCCGATTCATGTTGATATATGGCAAAAACCATCACAATATTGTAAGTAATTATCTTCCAATTAAAGTAATTTAAAAAGAAAAGTTTAATGAAATGGAAAAATTCAAAGAAAAGTAAGATGTTGACATTAAAAAGTGAGAATCAGAAGAAAGCAGTAAGTATTTTAAAAATCAAAATGGTAGTCAAAGACGTCCACTCCACCCCATCCCATTTTATAAATGCTGCTTTCCAAACACAAGCAAAATCTGACTACTAAACAATCCAAGCCACCATCATTTCTCAACTGGACTTTTTGAAACTGATCTCCCTGTTTCCATTCCTGGCTCACCGCCATCTATTCTCCATACTGATAAGAGTGTTTTTTTGTTTTGTTTTATAATGCGAGACATCACTTGCTCATCTCTTTCAGATATCTGCTCAAATATCCCTTGATAAAAGAGGACTTCACCTTTTTCTTCAGCCCTATCTCTCTTTATCCCTTATTATGTATTACTTTGTTTTACTTGCTACCACCAGATATAGTATGTATTGCTTTTTTTATGCTTTATTGTCTGTCTTCCCAGTCCAGAATTAAATTTCATGAGAGCAGGGATTTTGTTCTGTCACTACTGTTTTCTCTGTACTTAAGAGTGGCTGGCACAGAATACGCATTCAAATATTTACTGAGGAATGTCATTTATATAACTACATGAAAATAATACTGTATATTGCAGAGTATTTTTATATATATAGAAAAACCTAAAGACATGCATATGAATGATAGCCACCAAATTCTAAACAATGTAATCCATACATGGGGTCATGTTTTATTTCTCATGTTGAATGATAGATATATAGGTATTTATTATATTATTTTCCTTACCTTTTTGGTACCTGGTCAGTCAGTATATTAATCAGATCAGTCGCTCAGTCATGTCTGACTCTTTGCGACCCCATGAATCACAGTACACCAGGCCTCCCTGTCCATCACCAACTCCTGGAGTTCACTCAGACTCATGTCCATCAAGTCAGTGATGCCATCCAGCCATCTCATCCTCTGTCATCCCCTTCTCCTCCTGCCCTCAATCCCTCCCAGCATCAGAGTCTTTTCCAATGAGTCAACTCTTCACATGAGGTGGCCAAAGTACTGGAGTTTCAGCTTTAGCATCATTCCTTCCAAAGAAATCCCAGGGCTGATCTCCTTCAAAATGGACTGGTTGGATCTCCTTGCAGTCCAAGGGACTCTCAAGAGTCTTCTCCAACACCACAGTTCAAAAGCATCAATTCTTCGGCGCTCAGCCTTCTTCACAGTCCAACTCTCACATCCATACATGACCACAGGAAAAACCATAGCCTTGACTAGACGAACATTTGTTGGCAAAGTAATGCCTCTGCTTTTGAATATGCTATCTAGGTTGGTCATAACTTTCCTTCCAAGGAGTAAGCGTCTTTTAATTTCATGGCTGCAGTCACCATCTGCAGTGATTTTGGAGCCCAGAAAAATAAAGTCTGGCACTGTTTCCACTGTTTTCCCATCTATTTCCCATGAAGTGGTGGGACCAGATGCCATGATGTTCGTTTTCTGAATGTTGAGCTTTAAGCCAACTTTTTCACTCTCCCCTTTCACTTTCATCAAGAGGCTTTTGAGTTCCTCTTCATTTTCTGCCATAAGGGTGGTGTCATCTGCATATCTGATGTTATTGATATTTCTCCCGGCAATCTTGATTCTAGCTTGTGTTTCTTCCAGTCCAGAGTTTCTCATGATAGTCAAGTATAAATTCAAGACCCTGATCAACTTGATTTGAATTCTGTCTTTGCCATTTGGAAACTGTGTGGCTTGAGAAGTTCTGCTTAACTTCTCTGGATTTCAGTGTCTTTCTCTGTATCATGATGATAATAACACCCATCTTATCAGTGCATGTATGAAAAGTGGTTGCATATAATCAAAGTGACATAAGACACTTCCCTATTCCCTACTGCTGCTGCTGCTAAGTCGCTTCAGTCGTGTCCGACTCTGTGCGACCCCATAGACGACAGCCCACCAGGCTCCGCCATCCCTGGGATTCTCCAGGCAAGAGTACTGGAGTGGGTTGCCATTTCCTTCTCCAATGCATGAAAGTGAAAAGTGAAAGTGAAGTCACTGAGTCATGTCCAACTCTCAGCGACCCCGTGGACTTCAGCCTACCAGGCTCCTCCATCCATGGGATTTTCCAGGCAAGAGTACTGGAGTGGGTTGCCATTGCCTTCTCCACTATTCCCTACTAATGAGTTCAAATTCAACAGAGGATTCTACTCTAAAGCAACAAATAAAAACAGTCCCTCTTGGCATTATCATTCTTGTATCTTAACGAGCACAGAAGAGAGGAAAGAAACATATCTACGTTTAAATTTTAACCATGCCATTTCCTAGTTATGTGACCTTCAGCAAGTTACTTTCCCTTTATGATCCTTACTTACTTCTCCTGAAAAATGGGAATAATAAGTTACACTTTTATCAACAAACATTGCACAAATGTCCACTGTATTCAAACATACCAGATGACGTCTAACATAGACATTAGGTTACATAGTCTAGGTCAACATAAACAATAGGTTAGCTATTACTGCTGTTGCCTAGAACAGTGATGAGCACTGGAGAACAGAGGTCACAGACACACAGATCCTATTCTTACAGAGCTTGTGTCCTAGTAGTGGACATTCTGACACCTGGACAAATTATAATGCACTGTGAAAAGTTCAACACTAGAAATAGCATAGAGAAGGGACTGGTTAAAGTATGACAGAGCCCAGCGAGGTTCCCCTATGACAAAACTCACTGGAAGCCTTCCTCTAACTGCCAGAGGAAGCTGTCCATGGGGGATACTACATACTTTTGACGTCTGCACTCCCCTGTGTGTCTCCAGTGGCCTCCAGTGATGACGCTAAGCACTGTGCCAGCTGACAAGGGAGAAATGTCTCAGTATCATAAACTTGGCAGCGAAGAGTGAATGTGGAGCAGAGAGGCAATAGATTGATAATAGTATAAGCCAATGAATCCATAATTGTGTTAAGTGTAAATAAATCAAATGATTTAATTAAAAGACAAAAACTTTGAGATAATTAAAACTAGGTGCTATATAAGTAACAGATTTAGAAAATAAAAACATGGATGGTATGAAAAAAGTTTCTATTTCAATTACTAGAAATAAAGAAGAATTATAAGTTCAATTTGTAAGAAATTTTATAGCAAATAAAAAATTGTATGCATCTAATAACTTAGACTTAAAATGTTGGAAGTAGAAATTGATAGTTATGAAGTGAAATATACAAACCCACAATCATATTGAGAAATCATACCATATAGTTTTCAGTAGCTGACTAAATAAGCAGATAAAAATCACTGAGGATTTAGAAGATTTGTGGGATTATTACAGTGATAGACACATGGATCAATGGAAACATAAAAAGAAACTGCACACAGAACTACACATATATGGGCGCTTGATTTATAACGGAAGGAGCACTGGAGTATAATAAGGGAAAAGATTTTTCAAAAGGCATAATTAGGACAAAGAAAAGCTCTTAAAGGAAAAATTTGATATAGTGGGCTAATATTAAAATTATGAACTTCTGTTCACCAAAAGACACTAGGAAGATATTGAAGACAAGGTACAGGGTGGGAGAAGTCATTTACATAACATTTATATTATAGATACTAACAAAAAGATTATATACAAAGCATGATGAAAGACAACTCAAAAAAAAAAGTAGGGGCAAAATCTTAACCAGGCATTTCGCATAAGAAGAAATGCTCAAATGGCTGATAGGTGTTCAATCTTACTAGTGATCAGGGATGCAAGATTTAAACTATAATGAGATCTACACCCACTGGAATAGCCGAAGTCTGATAATAACCAAGAGTTGGTGAGAAAGTGCTACAAAAGCAACTCTTATCCACTGTTGGTTAGAGTGTGCTGTATTCTGTACTTAGTCACTCAGTCGTGTCCAGCACTTTGCGACCCTACGGACCATAGCCTACCAGACTCCTCTGTCCATGGGGATTCTCCAGGCAAGAATACTGGAGAGGGTTGCCATGACCTCCTCCAGGGGATCTTCCCAACCCAGGGATTGAACCCAGGTCTCCCGCATTCCAGGTGGATTCTTCACCATCTGAGCCGTCAGGGAAGTTCAAGAGTGTAAATTGATGTAAATACTTTGGGAAACAGACATTATGTAGCAGGAACAAAGATATATATGTTGTATGACCCAGCAATTCTTCTCCTAAGTATATACTGTACAGAAATGCAGGCTTAGACATGGACAAGAATTTTAATCACTGCACTTCGTGTAACAGCCAAAGAGTAAAAACAAAGCAAATGTTCAAATGATAAAGTAGATCAAAGTAGAAGATGTGGTATGTTTATTCCAATGAATATTATACAGCAACAGAATGAACTAACTACAACTCACATTTACAATGAGGGTAGTTTTTAAAATAATTTTTAAAATGTGATAAGTATAAGGAATTCCCTGATGGTCCAATGGTTAGAACTCAGTGCTTTTACTGCTGAGGCTTAGCTTCGATCCCTGGTCAGGGAATGAAATTCCTGCAACCCACATGACATGGCCAAATCAGTTCCAATGAGGTGGGTGAACTTAGAGTCTATTACACACAGTGAAGTAAGTCAGAAGGAGAAAGACGAATATCGTATACTGATGCATACATATGGAATCTAGAAAGATGGTACATTAATCCTACATGCAGGACAGCAAAGGAAACACAGACAAACAACAGACTTTTGGACTCAGTGGGAGAAGGGGGTGATAGTGAATGGGATGGTTAGGTGGCATCACCAACACACACACACACACACACACACACACACATATATGTGAAGAAAACAAGACAGTGACAACTATAAAAGTCAAGCAAATGGCTACCTTCTGGGAGAGAGAGGTTGTGATTTGATAAAGCAAAGAGGGATTTCTGGGGTAAACAGCAATATTCTACTTCTATATCTTGGTTTCAGTTAAATGAGTATTTGCTTTTTTAATAATTCATTTAGTGGAACAGACGTGTTTTTGCACTTTTCAAAGTTTCTGTGCTATTTCATAAACAAGTGGATTCAAATGCAAAAAGAGAGAAACAAAAATAATCCTAACATGTGTGCAACATATTCCCTGTTTGCTCCCTTTTAATTCTCATAATAATACTATGAGAACATTATTCTAGTTTTATCATTTTTATGTTAGGGGTGTGCACTATTATTTAGTCATCTTTGTCTTTTAAAATCTAGCACTATATCTGGCACATGATAATACCCTAAATGTTTGTCATTAGTCTGAAGCTAAGAGAAGTGAAATGTTTTATTTTCAAGGCAGTGTAATACACAAGGAGCGGAAGCTACAAACCCAGTTTTCTGAGTCTAAGCTCTGTCACATCCATCTCTCCACATTTCTGCTATGACAGACAGAAGTGCTCCCTGATTATGATCACCTAACTGCCCGCATAGCTCCAACCTCTTCTTTCCTGGAGGTTAAGGGAGGGGTGGGATTGAAAGTTCCAGTCCTCTAATCAGACAATAGACTGCACAGGCAACCAACTCCCATTCTTAGGTGCTTTCCAGGACTCAGCTTATTAACATGACAAGAGACACATTGATTGCACTCAGCACTTAGGAAATTCCAACAGTTTTAGGAGCTCTCTGCCAGAAAGGGAAGACCACATATATATTTTTTACTTACAAATCATAGTATCACACATATGAGAAATGGAATTGTTGGCGTTCAGTCGCTAAGTCGTGTCTGACTCTTTGTGACCCCTTGAACTGCAGCATACCAGGCTTCTCTGTCCTTCACTATCTCCCACAGTGTGCTCAAACTCATGTCCACTGAGTCAGTGATGCCATCCAACCATCTTATCCTCTGTCGTCCCCTTCTTATCCTGCCTTCAATCTTCCCTAGCATCAGTCTTTTCCAATGAGTCAGTTCTTCGCATCAGGTAGCCAAAGTATTGGAGATTCGGCATCAGTCTTTCCAATGAATATTCAGGACTTATTTCCTTTAGGATGGACTGGTTGGATCACCTTGCAGTCCAAGGGACTCTCAAGAGTCTTCTCCAGCACCACAATTCAAAAGCATCAATTCTCTGGGGTTCAGCCTTCTTTATGGTCCAACTCTCATATCTGTACACGACTACTGGAAAAACCATAGCTTTGACTATAGGGATCTTTGTCAGCAAAGTGATGTCTCTGCTTTTCATTACAATGTCTAGGTTTGTTATAGCTTTCCTTCCAAGGAGCATGTGTCTTTTAATTTCATGGCTGTGGTCACTGTCCGCAGTGATTTATTTCTTGCGTGTTAATAAACAAGGATGTCACAGTTACCAGCAATTGCAGCCAATCATGGATGATGAGCCGATGAGCCCTGAGGGAACTGAGAAAGGAAAGAATACCTGCCACCTAGTAGCCATCAGACTAGAGTCACTCCCTGCAGGCACTCCATATGATGAGCCCCGAGGAGCTTAGGATGTGAAAACACAGGATACCGGCCAGTGAAGGCGTTAGTTGCTCAGTCATGTCAGATTCTTTGTGACCTCATGGATTGTAGCCCACCAGCCTCCTCTGTCTATGGGTTCTCCAGGCAAGAATATTGGAGTGGGTAGCCATTCTCTTCTCCAGGGGATCTTCCTGACTCAGGGGTCAAGAGCAGGTCTCCTGCATTGCAGGTAAGGCTAATTCTTTACAGACTGAGCCACCAGGGAAGCCCCCAGATAGCTGAGGTGCATATCAAAGTAAAGATTTCAGTGAGCCCAGACTCTTACATCTTTCATACACAGAAAAGCACTACATTTCTGAACTTGGGATATCTGGTTTCTTTAACAGTAATCTTTTGTTGTTCCTTAGTACCTGTCCTTTGTTGCAGAACTCCTATGTACTCTAGCTCCTTCCCTCACCTCCTCAGAGCAGTTTCTCTGAGCTATCTGAAATGCTGTCTCCCAGGCTGCAGTCCTCATTTTGGCCCCAATAAAACTTAACTGGTAACTCTCATGTTGTGTAAAATTTTTTAAACACATGCCTATGTGTGTATAAATAGTCACATTTATAAAATATATCAAATATACTGTATATATCAAACTTTTGATCCACAATTGGTTGGTCTGAGGATGCAAATCCGTGGATATGCGCCAACTGTATCTACAAGTTTGCTTGCACTGAGTTGTGATATACAGTACTTTTCTTAACATGGGACATGGTAAAAAAAATATGTTTGAAAATCCCTGCTTTGGGTGATATTTTTCTTCTATATTGCATAAGATTCATGTCAAAAGCCCATAGTTCTAAGTGTTCACTTCTGTGGAGTTCAGATTGTAAAAAAGAAATATTGGGGTTGATTAGTCTGTCATAGTACATGTCCTAATTCATTTGAATCAGTAAGTTGATAGTGGCCCAGAAGCAAAACTAGAAAATTCTGTGATGTCATTAAGCTCAAGCAAAGAACAATTATTCTTAACTGTTATTTTATCGCGGTCCGAAAGCAACAAAGTGACGTACAGCTGAGAGCAAGATCTGTGCCAACGCATACTGAAGACTAATCCTCTAACTGATTCTGACACCACCAGACTCCAGAACCACTCAGGTCATTGACTTTCAGTTAGATGTTGATCGAAAAGACTGATAAAGAAGCAAAAACTTCTTTGCCATGTTTTCTAAATATTTCTCCTTAATTATAAGAACCCCTTTTAGTGTTTTTGGTTCATTGCTCCTGTGAATGAAAAATGTTGCCAGCCATATAAGCAAACTAAGGATGCTGTGGCCATCAAGCCATCAGCCACTACAGCCTGAGGGGAGTCAGGATGGGAAAGGAGAGGATTCTGGCCTGAGAGAGCTAAGGTGCATATCAAAGGAATGATTTCAATGAGCCCTGACTCTTGCATCTTCACAGAAAAAATGCTAAATTCATCAGCGTGAGATGTCTAGTTTTCTTTAACAGTAATCTTTTGAAGTTTCGGACTACCTGGCCTTTGATGCAAAATTTCTATATATCCTGACTCCACCCCTACCTCTTGGGAGCACTGTCTCTGAGCAGAGAGGTTTTCTCTTGGGCTTGAAGTCCTCAGAAAGTCTGCTGAATAAGACATAATTCTCAATTTTTAGGTGCATTTTTTTAGTTGACATCCCCCAGGGGTTGGTTTCATTTCATATATGAAAGAGATTTTAAAGTTAACTTGACTCTGAATATTTATCTTTTTAGCAGAATCATTTATATACTAAGTTATTGCGTCTATAAAAAACTGTTTAATATTATTAAAGCAAATTGAAAGAGATCCAGGAGTATACAGAGGTAAATTTGCCCTGACAAACTCTCTGTAAATAAAAGTTTTGTAAATTGATTATTTTTCCATTGTTTCATTGCTTAGGAGCCCCTGACATTTTAACTTCATGTTTCTCAACCAGCCCTTTGTTTTCTTCAAGAAGCTAATGATAAAGGAATTTTGATGTGACTAACCACTCTCTAAGCTATTTGACACAACTGAATTTTCTTTTATCGTGACTGTTAAAAATGAAGACAAAACTATATTCAGTTACTGCACCGTGGTTAGAACTGCTTGTCTCTTGGCCCAAAGCTTTACACAGTGCAGAAGTACAGGACTATGTTATGAAGAAGATTTGTGAAGTGACTTGGTAGAGATAAACAGAAATAAAGACTCAGTTCTGCTTGTGAACATAATAAGCTAAGTATCTTTTGTATTTCTTATGAGCACAAGCAAAGGCCAGGCTGAATCCTTGATGGATGTAAAAGAAGCAGACATAGATTGAAAAGCAGGGAGAGCTGAATTTTGTGTCTGACTCTATACATCATCAGTTACCCTTGATCAGCATGACTTCCTCAGAAGTTTCCATGGGAATGACATTCATTAAGGGTTTTAACTTCTGAGAACAGTTTGCTCTGTTTCTGAACTATGGAGCTGAACACTGCAGATGAAAAGAGAGGAAATATTTAGCGGGTGAGAGCAACCTTTCTTTCCCCCCCAATACAAACACTACTGCTTATTTCTCACAATCTTTCTTTCAGTCTCCAGAAAAGGGTATGGTCCTTTGACAGTTTTAAGACCTTCAACAGGTTAGCACAGCATCACTGTCATATGTCTCCTCTGGCAGAACACTTACCCACCTGCCAGGTGGTGAGTGGTTTTGTATCTGCATGTTTCCATTTTGTTTTCACAATAAACCTATGAACTAGAAGTTGTTATTCTTATATTAAATAGGCTAGTTAAGCTAGATCTTCTTTTCTAACTCATGCATTTCTTTTTTTTTTTTCTTTAAAGCATATTTCACTATATTTTTAATGGAATAAATTGGCATGAAAAGGTAGGAAAATCAATTACATTTATGGTTTTAAAGTGAAAGTGAAGTCGCTCAGTCGTGCCCAACTCTTTGCGACCCCATGGATAGCAGCCTGCACCAAGCTCCTCCGTCCATGGGATTTTCAAGGCAAGAGTACTGGAGTGGGTTGCCATTTCCTTCTCCTAACTCATGCATTTCTGTCCAACTCCAAAGTCTTATTACTGCCTTAAGCTGCCGCTTAGGAGCATTTTACTTCTATCTGTCATGATGCTCTGTGCTACCAAATAACAATTCAGAAATTTCAAAAAACAAATGAAAAATGATATTTATATCTTAAAATCATAAACTGTCCTTATATAATTATGTATTTGTTGGAAGGCCATTTTTTCCACATAGCTATTATTTATAAGCTGTACAAACAGATGCAACATTTTACATTATTACTCAAAACTTTTATTAAGCACCTCATATTTTAACAATTTATCATACTAGTGCCCACTTTTGAAAAAAAATTATTAGATGATTTTTTTTTAAGGCTGAATTTTTGCTTACTCTTCAGGAAATAATTTTAGGAGAGACTGTTGTTCAAAAACACTCAAACAGTATCATAACTAGTACAGAAATTGTATCCTCTGGGTTCACCTTTTAAGGTGAAATACTTCTTTCTGAAAAAACTGGAAGCAAGTATAGGCTCACCACTACTGAGTACCCAAGATAAGTAAGTACTGTATGTCTTATTTCTTGTACTGTAGATGATAAACCCTTTCATCTCTGAGATTATGTGTACTCAGTGGTGATATATATATATATATCAATATATGTATGTATTCAATATATAAAACAAACTCGATAGCATGTGTAGGCAGAAATTGGAAACCAAGAAGAAAAGTAAGTTACCTGTATGCCTAAAAATTCCATATGCTTGTAGCTATAAAATCTTTCTCTATTTTTTGTATTAGAGAATTTCTGCCCTTCCTGGTGAAAAAAAAATTATGAAAAATACTCTGAGTCCTTAGTGCTAAATTTTCACACGAAAAGTCAGAAAATGGAATCAGAAAGAGGTTAAATGTTTCATAATATTAAATGATTATTCTCCTTAGACTTGCTTTTTAAGATACTGGTCAAAAAAAGAATGGTTAAAGTAAAACTAGACATAATAGACCCCCACCCCAATATAACCATGACAGTGTGGCAGTGACATATTTTCAGAGAAAGGGGTAGATGATGAGAACAGGATGTCAATTTAAGTATCTTGTGAAAGCAATCCCTACATGTCAAATGTTTCCTTGAGGTCAATACACGCTGTTTATTCTCCTACTGGTATACTTTAGAGATTGAAACTTGGTATAAAGAATGGTAACCCTGAATCCCTATAAAATACTTTATCAGGAAAAAAAAGGAGAGAGAGAGACTTGGTCAACTTTACTGTAATGAAATATGCTATAATATCTTGAAGTCATCTTTTAAATTGAAGTCCAGTACTCTTGCCTGGAAAATCCCATGGACGGAGGAGCCTGGAAGTCTGCAGTCCATGAGGTCACTGAGGGTCGGACACGACTGAGCGACTTCACTTTCACTTTTCACGTTCATACATGGGAGAAGGAAATGGCAACCCACTCCAGTGTTCTTGCCTGGAGAATCCCAGGGACGGGGGAGCCTGGTGGGCTGCCGTCTATGGGGTCGCAGAGAGTCGGACCGACTGAAGTGACTTAGCAGCAGCAGCATAGTTGATTTACAATGTTGTGTTAATTCTGGTATACAGCAAAGTAATTCAGTTATATATATATTCTTTTACATTATGGTTTATCTCGGGATAGTGAATATAGTTCCCTGTGCTATGCAGTAGGACCCTGGTGTTTATCCATTCTATGTATAATAGTTTGTGCCTGCTAACCCCAAACTCCAGTTCCATCCCCTCCCCATCCCCTGCTCTTGGCAACCGCAAGTCTGTTCTCTGTGTCTGTCTGTCTCACAGATAGTTTCATTTGTGCCACGTTTTAGATTCCACATATAAGCGATAATATATAGTATTTTTCTTTTTCTGACCTACTGTGCTCAGTATGATACTCTCTAGGTCCATCCATGTTGCTGCAAATGTCACTATTTCATTCTTTCTTTGGGGGCGGGGGGCGCTGAGTAGTATTCCACTGTATGTATGTATCATGTCTTCTTTATCCATTCATCTATCAATGGACATTTATGTTGTTGCCATGTCTTGGCTATTCTGAGTAGTGATGCTATGAACATAGGGGTGCATGTATCTTTTTGAATTGTAGTTTTGTCCAGATATATACCCAGAAGTGGGATTGCTGGTTCATATGGCGACTCTCATTTAAGTTTTTTGAGGAAACTTGATGTTGTATTCCACAGTGGTTTCGCCAACTTAAATTCCCACTGTGCAGGAGGGTTCCCTTTTCTCCACACCCTCTCTAGTATTTGTTATTTGTAGACTTTAAAATGATGGCCATTCTGACCACTGTGAGGTGGTACCTCATTGTAGTTTTGATTTGAATTCCTCTAATGATTAGACTTTATTTTGGGGGGCTCCAAAATCACTGCAGATGGTGACTGCAGACATGAAATTAAAAGACGCTTACTCTTTGGAAGAAAAGTTATGAGCAACCTAGATAACATATTGAAAAGCAGAGACATTACTTGGCCAACAAAGGTCCATCTAGTCAAGGCTATGGTTTTTCCAGTGGTCATGTATGGATGTGAGAGTTGGACTGTGAAGAAAGCTGAGTGCAGAAGAATTGATGCTTTTGAACTGCAGTGTTGGAGAAGACTCCTGAGAGTCCCTTGGACTGCAAGGAGATCCAACCAGTCCCTTCTAAAGGAGATCAGCCCTGGGTGTTCTTTGGAAGGAATGATGCTAAAGCTGAAACTCCAGTACTTTGGCCACCTCATGTGAAGAGTTGACTCATTGGAAAAGACTCTGATGCTGGGAGGGATTGGGGGAAGGAGGAAGAGGGGACGACAGAGGATGAGATGGCTGGATGGCATCACCAACTCGATGGACCTGAGTATGAGTGAACTCCGGGAGTTGGTGATGGACAGGGAGGCCTGGTGTGCTGCGATTCATGGTGTCGCAAAGAGTTGGACATCACTGAGTGACTGAACTGAACTGAATGATTAGTCAGGAAGCAACAGTTAGAACTGGACATGGAACAGACTGGTTCCAAATAGGAAAAGGAGTACGTCAAGGCTGTATATTGTCACCCTGCTTCTTTAACTTATATGCAGAGTACATCATGAGAAACGCTGGGCTGGAAGAAGCACAAGCTGAAATCAAGATTGCCGGGAGAAATCTCAATAACCTCAGATATGCAGGTGACACCACCCTTATGGCAGAAAGTGAAGAGGAACTAAAAATAAAAAGCCTCTTGATGAAAGTGAAAGAGGAGAGTGAAAAAGTTGGCTTAAAGTCCAACATTCAGAAAACGAAGATCATGGCATCTGGTCCCATCACTTCATGGGAAATAGATGGGGAAACAGTGGAAACAGTGTCAGACTTTATTTTTTTGGGCTCCAAAATCACTGCAGATGGTGATTGCAGCCATGAAATTAAAAGATGCTTACTCCTTGGAAGGAAACTTACGACCAACCTAGAGAGCATATTCAAAAGCAGAGACATTACTTTGCCAACAAAGGTCCGTCTAGTCAGGACTATGGTTTTTCCAGTGGTCATGTACGGATGTGAGAGTTGGACTGTGAAGAAAGCTGAGCACTGAAGAATTGATGCTTTTAAAACGTGGTGTTAGAGAAGACTCTTTGAGAGTCCCTTGGACTGCAAGGAGATCCAACCAGTCCATCCTAAAGGAGATCAATCCTGGGTATTCATTGGAAGGACTGATATTGAAGCTGAAACTCCAATACTTTGGCCACCTCATGCAAAGAGTTGACTCATTGGAAAAGACCCTGATGCTGGGAGGGATTGGGGGCAGGAGGAGAAGGGGACGACTGAGGATGAGATGGGTAGATGGCATCACCGACTCGATGGACATGAGTTTGGGTAAACTCTGGGAGTTGGTGATGGACAGGGAGGCCTGGCATGCTGCAATTCATGGGGTTGCAAAGAGTCAGACACAACTGAGCGACTGAACTGAACTGAACTGAATGATTGGTGATGTTGAGCATCCTTTCACATGCGTTTTGGTATGTTGTCTTTGGGGAAATGTCTATTTAGGTCTTCTCTCCGTCTATTGATTGGATTATTTTTGAATGTTATGGAGTTAAATGAGCTGTATATTTTGGAGATTAAGCCCTTGTTGGTACCATCATTTCTTAAGTATTTTCTCCCAAGCTATAGGTTGTCCTTTCATTTTGTTTGTGGTTTCCTTTGCTGCACAAAGGCTGGTAAGTTTGATTAGGTCCCATCTGCTTATTTTTGCTTTTATTTCTATTGCTTTGGGAAACTGACCTAAGAAAACATTGGTATGATTTATGTCAGAGTGTGTTTTGCCTATGTTCTATTCTAGGAGTTTTATGGTCTCGAGTCTTATATTTAAGTCATTAAGGCATTTTGAGTTTATTTTTATATATGGTGTGAGAGTGTGTTCCAACTTAATGATATACATGTGGCTGTCCAGCTTTTCCAACACCACTTGCTGAAGAGACTGTCTTTTCCCCATTGTATATTCTTACCTTATTTATTAAAGATTAATTGACTATAAGTGTGTGGGTTTACTTTTGGTCTCCCTATTCTGTTCCATTGATCTATATGTTTTTATGCCAATACCACACTGTTTTGATTACTGTAGCTTGGTAGTATTGTCTGAAGTGTGGGAGGGTTATGCCTCCTGCTTTGTTCTTTTTCCTCAGGATTGTTTTACAATTCTGGGTCTTTTATGGTTCCATATAAATTGAATTATTTGCTCTAGTTCTCTGAAAAATGTAATGGGTAATTTGATAGGGATTGCACTGAATCTGTAGATTTCCTTGTATAGTACGGTCATTTTGACATTTTAATTCCTCTAATTCAACAACATGGGATATTTTCCCATTTCTTTAAATCGCCTTCAATATCCTTTATTAATGTTTTATAGTTCTCAGTATATAAATCTTTCACCTCCTTGGTCAGGTTTATTGAAGTCATTTTTAATATAAATGGTTAAAAAGCATTTTTCTTAGATTAACTCAAATTTATTCCAGAAAAAAAAAATCAACCAGAGCATTCTTCATTCCCCTAATTGAGAGGCTCTCTCATTAACAACCTATTTTGGGGGGGCTAAAGGGTGGATGAGGAAGGTGGGGGAGGCGTGGCAGTGATGGTGGGGGTCTGGAGTTTCCACAGGAAGAGCTAACTAACAGTTTCTACAGCTGAGATTAAAGTCCTCCTCTTCTGGAGCTATGGCAGGTAAAAGCAGCCTGTCACTATCATCCATTACATTTTCTGTGAGATGCAAAATGAGTCAGTAAACAACAGCAGTGCACTTTGGTTCCTTATGAAGCTACTATTGTTTGTTATCGACAGCCTCAAGCTGAAACATCAGAACCGTACAAGGACATTTACTAAAACCAGGGCCATGGGATAAGGGGTAATTTGAGGCTTAAAACAAAACAAAGCAAAACAGAACACCTATGCCCATGAAGCAAGTATAAAAGTCCAAATCTAGCTCACAAGTGTATCTAGTCTCTGGGAGAAGATATGTTGAATGACATCATGGGTCTGGCTTTTTCCTGCTGTGTAACCAGCCCTGGCATAATCCCCAGAACCCAAGATTTAAAAGGCACAAATTCTCCTTGTGCAGCGTTTCAGGACCACAGCAGCTTCTGACAGGAGCACAGGCATAGTGCCCACAGCCCACGGAATGATGTAATCCAGGCTCTCTTGGACTGATGCTGCATCTGGAAAATGGGAAGAAGGGGGTGTAATGATTAACCTCCAGCCAGTGTTTTTAATTGCACACCCGAACACATCTCTCCAACATAGGTGATATATTCATTTACAAACTGTATACATGTTGTTATACTAATAAATGATGCACATAATAAAACTTCTACAAGTAGAATTTTTAAATACAAATATGTAAAGCAAATTTCTCCTACTTTCTGGCTGTATCTCCATGGGTTGTTCTGAATCATCTCCAGAGGGCACACACCCACCCTGTTCCCAATAAGTGGACCGTTGGCCTGGACAGGACAAGTACAGGCTAACATGTACTTTCTTTCAAATCTACAAGTCCCCTGATTAGCAACTATCTGGATGTCTTTAATTGTTAGGAACAGGATGAGGCAACATCTGAAAAAGATATCCCATTTTCTCAAGAACAATATTTCTAGAGGCTGTGTACAATGGTGGAAAAGAATTTTCCTGGTATCTAAGCTGTTTGTCATATTGTGGAAAACATTCTGCTCAAAACAAAGTTAAAGCCAGTTTGAGAGCAGCCAGTAAAAGAGATTTAGGGTTATACAAGATTAATCACTGCAGATGGTGATTGCAGCCATGAAATTAAAAGACACTTACTCCTTGGAAGGAAAGTTATGACCAACCTAGATAGCATATTCAAAAGCAGAGACATTACTTTGCCAACAAAAGGTCCGTCTAGTCAAGGCTATGGTTTTTCCAGTGGTCATGTATGGATGTGAGAGTCGGACTGTGAAGAAGGCTGAGCGCCGAAGAATTGATGCTTTTGAACTGTGATGTTGGAGAAGACTCTTGAGAGTCCCTTGGACTGCAAGGAGATCCAACCAGTCCATTCTGAAGGAGATCAGTCCTGGGTGTTCTTTGGAAGGAATGATGCTAAAGCTGAAACTCCAGTACTTTGGCCACCTCATGCAAAGAGTTGACCCATTGGAAAAGACTCTGATGCTGGGAGGGATTGAGGGCAGGAGAAGGGGACAACAGAGGATGAGATGGCTGGATGGCATCACTGACTCGATGGATGTGGGTCTGAGTGAACTCCGGGAGTTGGTGATGGATAGGGAGGCCTGGCATGCTGCTATTCATGGGGTCGCAAAGAGTCAGACACGACTGAGCGACTGAACTGAACTGAGCTAAACTGAAATGTATATAAAAGCCCAAGATAGGTGCCCATAAATATTGTTCTATCGGATCATAATCACTCATTTATTTATGTATCTTCCATGGCCACTTTTGTGCGGCAATGACACAGTTGAGTAAATACAACAGAGACTGCAGGCCCAGAAAACCTAAAATATTTACTGTCTATCTCTTTACAGAAAAAGTTTGCCAACCTCTGAGTGACAGTGATGAAAGGGAAAAGGGGAGGAATATAAAATTATAGATATGAATGCACAGAGAATTCTCCAGTGAGTACATGAATTTATATTTAAAAGACTTTTGAAAAAATATTTAAAGAAATATGAGGGAAAGATTCAGAACAAGAAGGAAGGAATAATTCTGAGAAGCAGCAAGAAATATATGGAAATGTCAGTGAGGCTAAAAGCCCAGAAGATTCTGAAGCTTGTGAAAAGTATTAACAGCAAGAAAAATGACCCTTATAAGTAAAGGAAACAAGAATGGTGTGTAAGAATGCCACTGGGGTGAATGGCACAATGCTACTGAATAGAGAAAGGTAAGTCAATTACTTAACTCTCTAACTGTTAACCCCTACTTAAGGGGTTATGTTTCTGTCTTTTCTATGAAGATTTATCATCACTTATAAAGAATAAAATTAGTGGTAATAAGAAGAAATGGAGATTAACACAGTAAAATAGTGAAAAATACTCATCTGCTCCTGTTTATTTCCAGGCTTGGGTGAACAATATCTCAAGATACCAAACGATATAATCTCAATCCACCAGGAAGTTATTGGTAATCTTTTGGAGTTTGGAGAGAACTGAAAAAGTGCTTAAAATATAGGGTTAGATTAAAAATCTAAAAAAGAAAAAGAGAGAGAAAGACTGAAAACTATGGGATCAAGAGCTTGCTATGACTCCCAGTAAAACTCTAGAATAAATTGTTGAACCTTTAAGAACTGAGGAAGGAAAACTGGGATTACGAAGATAATAGATTTATTAAGAAAATCACACCAGATAAACCTCATATCAGTTTTAGATAGGATTATAATATATAGGGAGAAGGCAATGGCACCCCACTCCAGTACTCTTGCCTGGAAAATCCCATGGACAGAAGAGCCTGGTAGGCTGCAGTCCATGGGGTCGCTAAGAGTCGGACACGACTGAGCGACTTCACTTTCACTTTTCACTCTCATGCTTTGGAGAAGGAAATGGCAACCTACTCCAGTGTTCTTGCTTGGAGAATCCCAGGGATGGGGGAGCCGGGGGTCTGCCATCTATGGGGTCGCAGAGTCGGACACGACTGAAGCGACTTAGTAACAGCAGCAGCAGCAGCAGCATAAATATAGAGTCCTTTGACAGGTTCTCTCCAAATATCATTTGTAGAAGATTTAGAAGGGATGATGTTTGCAGTTATTAAGAGGTATCATTAGTGCACTTATGTGTATTTATAATTAAAGTACTTGATTAATGATATTCTCCGATGTGCTGATTAATGAATTAAGGAAATTAATGAATTTCTCATTAATTCAGCATTCATTCATTAATTCTCCAGGATTTATATTATTATCTTATTTCTTTCTCTTTTTTTACCAATGATTTGGTCAAGGGTATTGCTGCATGACACCTAAATTTGCAGAAACTCAGTAACTGCAAGGAATAGCTAGAATGTCTCATGGTAAAGACAAGATCCAAATAAGATCTTCAGTGTGTGCGTGCTAAGTCGCTTCAGTCGTGTCTCTTTGCAACCCCATGGACTGTAGCCCACCAGGGTCCTCTGTCCATGAGATTCTCCAGGCAAGAATACTGGAGTGGGTTGCCATGCCCTTCTCCAAGATCTTCAGAACCTAAAGCAAATCTTATAATGCCAAACAAAACAAAGCAAAACATGAACAATAAAACCAAAAACAAACAAGCAAAACAAAATTGTGGTTCTCAAAACCAGTTGCACATTAGAGTTAGGGATTTTTATTTAATTGGTTTTGGGTGCAGGCTGAGTATTGTTAAGAGGCATTTCAGTTGATTCTAAGTCAGTCAGAGCTGAGAATCATTTGGAATACACTAACTGTGAAAGATGAGGAGGGAGTGACAAGTGGAATAACCACAGTCCAGTGCAAGTATGGAAATGTTTAGAGGATTCTGTGAACTGTAAAATCAATGAAGCAATGGCGAGATGTGACAACCAAAAAAGCTAAAATGACCATTAATTATAAATATTGAATAGAACTAGGGAATAGTAAAAGTAACTCCCATTTTTCAGGCAATTACTCTTCTATCAGGCACTTCAAGTGCATTTTACAGTCATCCTCAATTTGCAGTGGAGAAAGCTGAAATTTAGTGAGGTTAACTAACTTATCTAAATCACCCAGCTAGCATCTAGTGTGGCAAGGGCTTAATGAATGCTATATAGTAGTAAACTGAGGAGGGCCTGGAGAGACTAATTGGATCGGGAATTTATTAGAAAGGGAAATCTAAGTGATATTTTAATGAAGAACTGGTGTTGAAGGGAATATAGATAATGAATATAGAAAAATACAAAATTCAAATATTTTCCCAAGATTTTCCATCTAAGAGCTGGGAATATTTGTAGGACTTATGAGAAGAAATGCAGTGGTAGGCAAGAGGGCTCATTTTTTGGAGAAAAATCACTTTGGCTTTTACTAATAGGTATTATTTATAAAGTAGCTGTGCCAAGCATTTTACATTCATCTCATACAACCCTAGGTACTATTAGCATTATTCTATTTTAAAGGAGTTGTCCAGATGATGGATTCAGTGCTATATTCAGGATTTGAGCCTAGGTCTTTGTGAGTTAGAGCCTACACTCTGAATCAACTGGCTATATGTATAACATATTGAATGTAATGTAACTGTGCAATATCTAAGCAGAAATGTGCCAGAACCATTGGAAATATGGGAGTAGAACACAGACAAAATAATTGATTATATGTTTAGAAAACTAATAGCTTATAAATAGATTTGTTATTTTTAACTATTTAATTGAAGTATAGTTGATTTAGAATGTGTTAATTTCTTCTGTACAGCAAAGTAATTCAATTATACGTATATGTATATAGATTTTTTCATATTCTTTTCCATTATGATTTGTCACAGGATATTGAATATAGTTGGATTTCCAGGTGGCACTAGTGGTAAAGGATTTGCCTGCCAATGCAGATGTGGATTTGATCCCTGGGTCAGGAAGATCCCCTAGAGTAGGAAATGGCAACCCGCACCAATATTCTTGCCTGAAAAATTCCATGGACAGAGGAGACTGGTAGGCTACAGTCCACGGGGTTGCAAAGAGTCATACACAGCTGAGCGACTAAGCACACACACGGAATATACTTCACCGTGCTATACAGCAGGTCGTTGTTTATTCCCTCTATATATAATAGCTTACATCTGCTAACCTCAATCTCCCAATCCATCCCTCCCCCACCTCTCTCCCCCTCTACCTCTCCCCCTTGACAACCATGTTTGTTCTCTACGTCTGTGAGTCTGTTTCTGTTTTGTAGATGTTCATTTGCATTATATTCTAGATTCCAAATTAAATGATATCAGGTGGTATTTGTCTTTACTTAGTATGTCTTTTCTTTATTTCCCTAGGTCCGTCCATGTTGCTGCACGTGGCATTATTTCATTCTTTTTATGGCTGAGTAATATTCCATTGTATATACATCTTCTTTATCCATTCATCTGTCAATGGATATTTAGGTTATTGCTTGTGTCTTGGCTATTCTTAACAGTGCTGCTATGAACACAGGAATGCCTGTATCTTTTTGAGTTATAGTTTTTTCTACATATATGCCCAGCAGTGGGATTGCTGGATGATATGGCAACTCTCCTGGCTTCCCTTGTGGCTCAGCTGGTAAAAAATCCTCCTACAATTTGGGAGACCTGGGTTTGATCCCTAGGTTAGGAAGATCCCCTGGAGAAGGGAAAGGCTACCCACTCCAGTATTCTGGCCCGGAGAATTCCATGGACTGTATAGTTCAAGGGGCCGCAAAGAGTCAGACACAACTGAGCAACTTTCACACACACGGAAACGCTATAGTTTTTTTTAATTTTTTAAAATTTTAATTGGAGGCTAATTACTTTACAATATTGTGGTAGGAACTTTGATAATGTTTCCATAGTGGCTTCACCAATTTACATTCCTACCAACAGTATAGGAGGGTTCCCTTTTTTCCACACCCTCTGGAGTATTTGTTATCTGTAGACATTTTAATGATGCCTGTTCTGACTGTTTTGAGGTGATACCTCATTGTAATTTTGATTTGCATTTCTCTAATAATTAGCAGTGTTGAGCATCTTTTCTTTTGCCTATTGGCAACCTGTAGGTCTTCTTTGGAAAAGTGTCTATGTAGATCTCCTATCCATTTTTCGATTGGGTAGTTTTTGTTATTGTTGAACGGTATGACCTGTTTGTATATTTTGGAAATTAAGCCCTTCTCAGTTGCACCATTTGCAAATATTTTCTCCCAATCTATAGGGTGCCTTTTCATTTTGTTTATGGTTTCCTTTGCTGTACAATAGTTTGTAAGTTTGATTAGGTTTCATTTGTTTATTTTTGTTTCTACTTCTGTTGCCTTGGGAGACTATACTAAGTAATTTTAAGTGAAGCATTAGCACATAAACATCTTTGTCATAAATATAGTAAATAAAATGTATAAAACTATAGGTAGTATCTATCTATAGTTTATATATAAAATATATACTCTTTTTATACAATTCCTTGCTGCTCCCCTGGAGCAAAAATCTCTTGCTTTTCGTCATGATAATACTGTTATTTTTCTGATGCCTCAAGTCAAACATTGTCTTCTGAAAACATTCATGAAAGAAGACTAAAATTACTTTGACTCTTGTATTCTATATATGTTTGTTTTTAAATAACTTGGTTTCTGTCTTTATCATTATTTTTGCATCTTTACTGAGATGTAATTGACATTTGATAAACATACATTTAAAGTGCATGCTTTGATGAGTTCTGACATATGTATACACATGTGAAATCATTACTGCAATTAAAAAACATTTTCATCAATTCCAAGACTGTCCTGGAACCCTTAATAATCTGTCCCTGTTTCCACTCTCATTCCTAGGCAACCACTGATCTGCTCTGTGGCTCTACAGATTGGCTTTCAATTTCTAAAATTATACAAAAATAGACTCATAGATTATGTATATTTTTTTCTCTGACTTATTGCACTCAGAATGATGATTCAGGGACTCATCCATGAGTATGTATTAATATTTTGCTCATCTTTATCTCAAGGACGTATTTCACTGTATGGATACATTACAATGTGCTTATCTGTTCTCTTGTTGACAAATATTTGGGTTGTTTCCAGTCTGGCATGACAAATAAATCTGGTAAGAAAAAATCATGTTCTTGTCTTTGTGTAGACATATGCTTTCATTTCTTTTGGGTAGACAGCTGGAATGGAATACCTGAGTTATATGTAGATTATTTTAGCTTTTAAGAAACTGACAAACTGTTCTATACCAGCAGTGCATGAGTTCCTGTTCTGCCATATCCTCGCCAACACTTGGTAAGATCACTCTTTTTGATTTTAACTATTCTGATAAATATGTAATGATGTCTCATGTAGCTTTATCTTTCCCTGATACTAATGATATTGAGCACCTTTTCATTTATTTGTCATCCTGTAGCTTCTTCAGTGAAGTGTCTTTCAAATCTTTCGCTTATTTTTAAGCATAGATTTCTGTCTTATTATGGAGTTATATGAGTTCTAAATACAAGTCCTTTGTCAAATAAATGTTCTGCAAATATTTTTTTCCTGTGTTAAGTTTGATTATACTGTTAAAAGTAATAGTTTGCCTCAATCAATAAACATTTTCTTCTAAACCACTTCTAGGTTGCACCATATCTTAAATGTTAAATAACTACATCCATTATAACAAAGCTCTCACACTTACAAATTGATGAAAAATTTTATTGCCTTCTCCATGAAGTACAAAGAGAGTTTACTTGGTCACACAGAAAAGTCTGTATTTTCCAAAATGAAAAAAACAAAAAATGTATTTTATGATTGGCAGTTTTTCTAGAAGGTGATATTTTTACCATTTTATCTAATAGTATAAGTAATAATAATGGACTAATTTCATTGTATAAATATTCATTGCTGAGAGAATCTCAGTACCACTTCATTAAATTTGTTTTCACTAAAATTAGTAATTTTCCCCTGCCTCAATTTTATTTTTTCTGATTTTTTTCCAATCCCTGATTCTGTGGGCTCATGATTTCTCATTAGTCTTTCACACCTTTCCCCCTCCTCAAATTACAACTTTCACTTGGTAGTAAGCAGATTACCTTTTAAAGTAACAGGACAAGTCATCGTCAGCAAATATCTGTATTTATAGCAAAATGCAGCATTTGCTGAATTCTAGCCCTTTCTTCTGTATCCTTCTGCCACAACTGATAACCAGCTTTACATTTATAAAGTTCTATTTTTAGTTGTCTGAAAATCCTGGACAGTTCATATCAGAAAATGTTATAATTTTAAAATGCCAGATGATAGTCAATATTACTATAAAAGTCAAAAGTGAAAAAGAAATGGAAGATATTCCAAGTGAAGAAACTTTGTGACTTAATCTTTGTGATTTTATCTAACATAATGCAAATATATTTCTATCTCTAAAAAAGTAATTCCTTCACAGAATGACAATTAAATTTGATCTACAGTGTCACTAAAAATTAAGAACTTCTATCAGTTATATAGAAGACAGTAGATTATAGGAAAAACTCTAGTTTTTGGGGTGTTTTCAATCAAATAGAAATAAATCTTAAGTGTTGTATAGCATTTACTTCCTTTTGCACCTAAGTTGAATTCAGTACTGACAAATGATCTCTAATAGGAAGCATTTTGTACCTGTTCATTTGTGTGCAAAGCTGTCTATACTGAAACACAAATCAGAACTGCCCTTTACCTCCCTTATTAACATATCAGCTTTGACATTCAACAATTATATTTCAAAAATTAATAACTAGTTGAAAAAATAGCTCTTTTTTCCTTAGTTCCTTTAACTCAGTTTACAGTAAATGTAAGAAGTACAGAACTCAATTTACAGCAAATGTATGATGTAAGTACAGTTCACATTTACTTGGCATAAGGCTGTACTAAGATAAATATCAACTAAACTTACTCTCTACCAAGACTCTCTTCTTCTATATCACCAGTTCAGCATTCAGTTCAGAAAAATAATTAGCAATGGAACAATGATTACCAAAATATGTTTTATGGTACTCTTTCCCTTGAGATGGTAATAGGCAGGACCTTAAGAAATTCTATGCTTGAATATATCAGGTGGCTGCAGACTTTTATTTGTCAGCTAGGGCTACCATAACAAAATTCCATAGAGCTCTCTTTCTAGCTTGCAGGTGACTACCTTCTTTCTGTGTCTTCATATGGCAGAGAGAGGGCACTCAAGCCAACTTACCAATACTTTGGAGGGAGTTGTTTAGTTTGCCCACTGGAGACCCATGCATCCTTGACGCACTAAATGGAGGGCACTAGAAGGATAATGGTAACAAAGTCACTTCCTATAAGGGGTGACTGCCACCCACCCTTGATGGGTATCTTTAAAAATAAGAGGGAATACAGCTGCTATAACGCAATATCCCTCTCTAGCTTCCATTTCTCTTCTGCCCTCCTCAAATAGGTATAGATTAATAGGTGGCCAACCAAAGGATGAATAATCTGAAGCTTTGGGGTACCTATATGAACTGTTTCTTGTTTTGTTTTCCGATTACTGCTTTCTGATGCACTCTGTCAAATATTTTCCTTCACCTGGAATAACACCTTGGGCAAACCTCAAAGCTTTCCAAGTCCTCTTCATACAGAGAGACTCATTTTCTCTGAGTGGGTTTCTTTTGTTTGTTTTCTTGTTTGGGTTTTTCTTTTTCTTTTTTTATTTTTGAGTGGGAAGAGGAGGAAAGACCCATCACTCTGTAAACTAATAACCACATTTCTCCTTGAATCCTCTCTTCCCAAGGTGGTCCTGATATAGACAGGAGGGTATGTCTGGCACAGTGTAGACACTCAATAAATGAGAAACAAGCTAAACTACTGGTTTATATTTGAAGAACCTCCCAACAGCTAGAAAGACCCCATTTATTTAAAAATCAAATTTCTTGCCTCAGTTTTGCATTATAACCACTAACCAAGAAGAAAATTCTAAGAAGATAGCCTTATCTAGACTTATTTTCTTTTGCACTTATCATTAATTTAGCATTTACAGATTCTTAAAGAAAAACATTTTCCCACTATTGAGTGACAAACTATACTCAGTGACATACAAATCAAACCTCTAAGTGGTCAAGAATACAAAATAAAATTAAGTACTATTGAGTGCCTACTATGAATTTGTCACAGGATAAGAACTTGAACGGAGCAGAAGTGATTTAAACTTGGTATAAACTCTAAGGAACTTACACTGTAGTTGGAGGCTAGCATATAAACATGATTGGTTCAAGATCTTAGAAAGGGAGACAGGGGAGGTGAGAGGCATTCCAGTATAGACGTTTGGAGGCATGGGTTCTGAAGCAACACTGCCTGAGTTTTAATCCTGATTGCTCTTCACTGCTATCTCTGGCAAGTTTCTTAACCTCTCTGTGTCTCTCATACTTAAAAAGCAGAATTCCTGAGCAATTCCTATATTATAATAGAAGGAGAAAGATCAGAAAGGATTAGGGACAGATGAAGGAAGTCACTGATTGCAAACATTTGGACTTTATTCAGTAGCAGAGACCCAGGGAACTTAGAAAATTGGTGAGGAGCAACACAAAAACAAAGTTTTGGCAAACCCTAAACTGGTTATGTAGGATGGTTTGGGATAGGGACAAGACAGAGAATATAGTAATAATAATAGTCAACTTTTATAAGATTCTTTGCATGACCTTTGCAAGTGCAAAAAAAAAGCTATTATTATGTTCAGACAATGTGCTGAACACTTTATATGGGATATTTCTACGGACTGAATTCTGCCCCTCCTCTTCAAATTCATATGTTGAAGCCCTAACCTCCAGTATGACAGTATTTGGAGACAGGGCATTTAAAGAGGTAATTAAGGTTAAATGAAGACACAATTAAGGTTGGGGCCCTACGATTCGTGTCCATATGACAAAGAGATAGGAGGATGTGGGTGCACAGAGAAAAGGCTAGGTGAGGCCACAGTGAAAAGGTGGCTGTCTACAAGTCAAAGCCTCAGGAGAAACCAACCTTATTGGCTCACTGACCTTGGACTTACAGCCTCTGCAACTGTTGCGAAAATAAATTTCTCTTGTTTAAGTCACCCAATTTTGTTATGGCAATTCTGGCAGACTAAGACAATGGCTCATTTGACTCTTAAACCAGCCTCATGGAGAAATAGTCTGTCCATCATTGTGTCACCATTGAAGAAACAGAGGCTCAGAGAGCTTAAAATGAATTGCCTAAGACAGTTAATAAGTAGCAGTAAACAGAATTTAAATTTAAGCTGTCTTACTACAAATATTATAGTTCAGTTGTAAATTGGTAAATGAAAGAATTTATACACACAAAAGGCAGATATATGACTTATTAGATTTACTAGACTTATTAGATTCGGGCTAAAAAAAGGGGGGTTATCACTAAATTATTGAGATTTTAGGCCTTGGGGTTCACACAAGTTAAATGAGTAGCTTGTGTGTGATGTGTGGTGTGTGTATAGTTTATATTAAATACTCTAAAAAGGTTGTTTAGAGCAGAAAGGAATTATGGCTTAAGTACTCATGGACCAGCAGACTTGGGTAAAATAAGGGAAGAGATATGGTACTACTGCGGAGGAAAACAGTATTAAAGAATACAAACTGGTAAACAAGTAATGAGATGACATTTAAATGTGAATGATGAGAACAGATAATGTTTTATCTATTTTGTTATTGCCTATAACTATGTCTGTCTTTTCTAAGACACTAAATTAACATTTGGTGATATAGCAAAGAACGGTAGAGAAATGTTGAGATTTAACACTTGGAAGAAGCCATTTTTTTCTCCCAACAGGAGCAATAACAGATTGAGACTGAATTTTCCTCGTCTCTTAACTAGGCTTTCTCTCTCTTTTTTGTAGGAAGGCCTTTTAGCTAGCTTCAACTCGAATGAAGGCGATAAAAACTTGGCCACCTTCGCAAGTGATTTGGTATCTGATACCCGATTGCTGTCTGTTTTAAGGAACAATGAAATAGCTGCAGGATTGTCAATTCCACAAATGCTGCACACAGAGGGTAACTGTTTAGTAATTCTAAACAAAAGGAGTAAGCCCCGAATACAGTCATCGGTAATGGTCGTTGGTTTTATTACGTCCTTCTAGCTTTAGGGGTCTGGTTCTTCAATGCACGTCCAGAGACCCAGCAGAAGCACTGGTTGCTTTCTGAGAATGAGGCAACTATCCCATTCCTGGATTAGTGCTAGAAGTCGCTACTAGGCCTCTGCCAAGCACATCAACTCAGCCGCAATGCGCCTGCCCAGACCGCAGCAGCCTAGCTCTGCATACATCCCATAACACCAAAAACAACTGTACGAGAAAATTCGAATCTGCAGCAGCAACCTCGCCCCCCGCGCTCCAAAGGTTTTAGCCAGCACGGCTGCCTTGCCAGACTACAAATCCCAGCATTCACTCCTCACACGGGAGCCAATAAGGAAGCTACAAATTTCTTCAGCCAATCATACCCCAACCCAGTATAACATGCCGACTGAATTCTGGGGTTTGTGGTTTTCACGTGGCAACATTACACCATCGTGTTTAAGGCGATGTAGGCCCCGCGTCCGATTCCAGACGAAAGCTCCTTCTAATAATTATTCTGTTGGTGCCCCAGGCTAACCTGTTAATTAGTTTTATTCCCAGGCCTTGTGCGCCTTAAAAATCGTAAACTTTTTTTCTTACTGTCATACAGGAAACAAGATTTTTCGGATGAAGACATCCTCATCCCACCGGCCACCCGGTCCTTTAACCGTCGCTTTTAAGTCTCGCGAGATCAGCTCCTTTGGTTGTAGGCAGGCCTCTGAAGGGCGGGTCACGTGTAGATTGACATGGGCCTCAGCCAACAGGATTGCCCTTTATCTGGCGTCTCCACAGCGTGCGTGGGGAGACCTCCGTGAACCCTGACCTTAGCTTTCCGTAGCGTCCCGCGTCTACCGTGCCCGCCCCCGGAGCGAAGGAGGCGGGTTTTGGCCTCTTGCCCTAGGGAACGAGTGCGGAGGGAGTGGAGTGTCCAACTCTTCGGAGAGGCCCTGCTGTACTCCACGCTGCTCATGAGCCCGTTCTCCGGCGAGCAGCGCCGTCGTTAGGCCGGCTCCTTAGCCTCTGCTTCCCCCGGGACAGGCCCACGCCTTGCCGGGGAGGGGGCAGCCTGTCGAGGCGCCTCCCTAGTCAGCGTCTGCGTCGCGCTGCGACCCTGGAAGCGGGAGCTGCCGCGAGCGAGAGGAGGAGCCCCAGCGGCGGCGGGCAGCAGCACCAGCAACGCCGGCGGGCGGGATTGAGGCCGTCAACATGGCGAGCGCCTCGTACCACATCTCCAATTTGCTGGAAAAAATGACATCCAGCGACAAGGACTTCAGGTGAGGCCGAAATCCGACCCTCAGTCCGCCTCGGCGGGCGTCCCCGATCCGCGGCCCCGGCCCTCACACAGGCCTTGCCCCACCCCTTTGGCCTTAACTGGTTCCTCGGCTTTCCCGACGCCTCCAGGCCACCCTCCGCTCCCCGATCCCAGCAGGCCCCTTTTCTCGCCCACCTTCTAACCCCCTCCCCTCGTTATTTCCTCTAGGCCGTTGCCCACCTCCGGTCATAGGCCCCTTCTGCGTCTCCCCACCGCATGCTCTGCCCTCCCAGGACGTGACTTCTCGTCCCAGGTAGCGTGAAGGGGCGAGATCACGCACCACTGTGGGCAAGGGAGTCACTCTAGGCTTGGAGACGTGGAGGCCAGGCCTACTCGCCGGCCTGCCCGAGGCGCTAGGCCTCCCTGCTCGTGGGGCCCGAGCTGCTGCTGCTGCCCACGCGGGGTCCCAGCTGCGTCTCCTTTACCGCAGATGTGAGCAGGCCTAGGTGCATTCTGCTTGAACGATTTGCTTTTCCTCCCAAGTCTTCGGGGTTGTGTTATAAACTTTTTCTTTGGATTATCCCTTTAGTAAAGGTGGTAAGAAGGTGGAGGGGGTGCCAGGATGGTGGAAACTTGACTCTTAGAGTTTTCCCGCCAGCATCTCTTGTCATTTTTCTTTGGCAGGTAAAAACCCAAGCAGGAACTCAGGGTTTCAGTCCTGTTTCCTTTTATTCAAAATTACTGCCAGAAAGGTGAATTGCTGAACCTTAAACAAGTACTGGGAACAAATGGATCTTATTGAAAGGAGTTTTCTAATATGGGGGCGGTGAATATGAAGGTTTGTTATAAAGTTCTGTTCCTGGAGACTTGTGCTGTTGGTTCCAGACCTTGGTCACATGCATATTGAAGAATTGTTATATTTTCACAGATTATCTTGGATTTTTTTCTCTTTTCTTTTTTGCACAGTAATAATTGCTACATTCCTTGCTTCCCGCCTTCTATTCCATCACGAATTAAATTTAAATAAGCTCCCGATCTGAAGCGGATTTTTTATATTTTTTGATACTTGTTTTGTTCTCTAGTGGTTGTATTTTCTGTGCATTTTAAAGGGAAGAACAAGTAGTCTTCAATTTGAATTTTGGTCCAAGGGTTGTTTTTTTTTCCGTATGAACAGTACATTTTAAAACCTGAAAACACACCCAAACCTTAGGTCCTGGGGGAAAATTTTTCCGTTTGTTAAAGAATCATGAAAAATGTAATAATCGTGTTGCTAAATTGATATGCTGGTATATTAAGATAGCCAATGAAATACATTTTGGTATTGTGGCTTCAAAGCCAAGAATGATTTTCAAAAAGTTTTGCTACCTAGGGAGTTTTGAAGTATTGCATTCAAAACTTTTAAAATTAGTTAAAAGTTGCTCATAATAAATATTTTAGTGTTTTGGGAAGAGACGATTATTTGGGGTATTTTTAGGTTTGTGAGTTTTAGGGTGAAAATAAAAATTATTGGGGGAAATAAAAGTTGTTTGTTCCTTAAAGGATTAGAATGTTGTTTCCCTTTGGAGCTTTGCTTGCTTTCAGTGCAAGCCACTGAAAATACAGAAATCAAGTCATGTGATAATACTGCATATGTGATTATTGACCGAAGCCTCCTTACATTTTTTGTAAAAGAAAGTAATACATATATGCTTGAGGGTTTTTTACAAATTATATGGAAGAGTAATACTCAATGTGGAACTCGATAAGGGTTATCTACTAGTTTGGGCTTGAATAAATCAAAACATTGCTTGGAGGATTAATCTTCTAAAAATAGTTGGTGAATATTATAGAAGATATGCCTAGGAACAGTAAATGCCTTTCAGTAATTTGTCATAAAGATATTCTTAATAACTGTATTTTTAAGACCTGTAATACGCTCACACCCTTTAGTAATAGACAAGACTTTGAAACCAAAGCACTATGTATGTTAAGTAACTGACATGTAAGAGATTAATTAAAACAGCATTTGCAGTCAAGTACAAGATTTTTCTGTATTTGAATACATGTGTTCTATTTTAAAATGATGCTTTCTAATTTCTCTTTAGAAATTTATATACTTGTTTATTTTGCTGGAAATATCACAGTTGTAGTCACATGTTTTAAAATACCTAATGCTAGAAGGATCTTGAGGACGCGATTAATTAACATTATAGAAAATCTTAACGTATGCAGACTACTTTACCTTGTGCAAGGGGAAGAGAAAACAGTACATCCAAAAGGAAAAAAAAATCGTGTCCGACTCTGTGTGACCCCATAGACGGCACCCACCAGGCTCCCCCGTCCCTGGGGTTCTCCAGCCAAGAACACTGGAGTGGGTGCTTGGTGATTCTGTAGATAAAAGAATGAGAACTTTAATATGCACAAATAAAACAAATGCTTCGTTTATAAATACTAATCCTGAATATTCAGTGGGTTGAGGTAACTAATGGTATTCTGCTTTTATTTTCATGTACTTCACCACCAACTGAATTAAAGCATTCCAGGGAATCAAAAGCTAAACGAATTTTTTTATCATTGTTTTATCTCTCTGTACATAATAGTTAATACTTACTGTGGACTTTATACACTTGATCCTTACAACTTTAATAAAGTAGACACAAGCAGTCTCTGTTACAGTTGAGGAAACTTCAGTCTGACAATAAGTGCTTGCCCAAGGGCAGTTTGACAGCAGCAGATCTAGGATTTCCAGATAACCTCAGGGCATAAACTCTCAACTACCATACTCTACTTCACCAAGGTTTTTACCAGAGGACATTACGAATAAGACCTTAAATTTCAGTTCTGAGTTAGGCTTGTGGAATATTTTGTGCTAGAAGACACTTTAAATTCCCTAAGAGGTACTCCAAAAAGTTGAAGATTAGTGCTTGCCTTCAGTATTGTCTGCATGCTTGTTGAATGGTTAAGACATTTGTAAAAAGATAATTAACCCAGGGCTGTATGTAGTTTTCAGGCCTAAGTGGCAGAGAACATGAAAGCAAGGAGATTCACGTGCAAGGTGTGATCTGAGTTAGGTCTTGAAGAGAATATGAGTACAGGTGTGAGAGCATTCTCTACAAAGCACCACTCAGGGAGAGAGTATAAATAATCTTGTTAGACATGGCAGGGACCTTTTCTTATTGAACTGAATCCTCCACTTAATTTAGGGCCTTGGTCCTGGGAGTTCTCAATAGATAACTTGTTTTAGTTGATTTCCAGAGTTAAGAAAAAAAAAACATAAGGATTGGGAAAGTTTCTTTAAGAAATCATTGCAAAATCTACCCAAATTATTTGATGCGATCTTAATTCACTGCGTTGTAGAATTTCCCAGCTTGATAATGGTTTGTCACCAAATTAATTTATATATTTTGACTATTGGAAAACATTTGCTCTTGAAAACTGTTTAAGATGCTAATAAAAATATTAGGCCTGTTATGGAATCATCAGCTTTCAGAGTTGAAAGGGACCTTACAGGTCCTATAATAGCTGAAAGTACTGTGTGGGCATTTACAGTAATGGGTTAGGGGAAGATTGAGGGCAGGAGGAGAAGGGGGCAGCAAAGGATGAGATGGTTGGATAGCATGACTGACTCAGTGGACATGAGTTTGAGCAAACTCCAGGAGATAGTAAAGGACAGGGAAGCCTGGTGTGCTGCAGTCCATGATGTCACAAAGATCAAACATAACTGAGCAACTGAATGACAGCTGTTACAACAGGAGAGGCTCTTCTGCTTGTGTTTGAAGAAAAGTAGATTTGATCAGAAGAAATAGATTTGTAGATTTAAGAAGGTGACTTCTGAGCATTTTCTAAGTACTGTGCCTGTTGATGGCAGTGATTTACGTGATTTCACTTAATGTGATTTGGAGGGAGGTGTGGATGCAGGTACTGCTAACACTCATAATCAGCAATAGTTAGGTCTCACCACTGAAAAAGAGGAGAAAGGGACCTCATTGAGGACACTGGGAAGAAGAAAGATGGCTAAAAAGTAGTTTTATTTACATGAACAATACTAAGACTGTCCCAAGTTGATTCATGACTAAGAGAAGAAATGAGAAAAAGTGAGATAGCGGTGGGGTGTGTATGAAATCTTTGAAAGGTAATTTGTTCATTGGGAAATGCAGTTTGCCAATAGCCTTTAAATCTTTGTTGGAAGCAAGGGTAAAATTTAAAATTGTGTTTGTGTATTAGAAGTGTTGTGAAAACCACTCACTGTGGTTTTCACAGTGTATCTTTCTACCATTATTTCTGCCTCTCCGCATTGGATTTATTTACGGTGAATAAGTTTACTCCTCCGGGAACTTTCAGTTCAGTAGAATAAGCCAAGTGTGTTAAGTTGCAGTCTCTGACTGTCTAGCTTATAACTTTTTGTGCAGAGCCTTGGCACAGTTTCTAATGATGGTAGCACCAAAATATTTGAGTAAATGAGATGCCACTGCCTGTAGGTTAATCCACCTGGGACTCCCATAGAAGTCTGCTTGTTAACAACTTCCTCCTCTCCCACCTTAAAACTTATTTTTTCTTGTTAATGTTACCATCCACCAAATGTCCCAGTTGGAACCCTTGATATCACCCTTTCTTCTTTACTTTAGTTCCCTGATGAGTATTTCTCAAATTAGTCTCCTTATCTCAGGCCTCTTTAATGCAGTATGTTGGTAGTTCTTCCATTAGAATTTTCTTCCTAAATATCACAGCTGATCATTGCCTTCTGCACTAATTCCCATAGATGAGATAAACTCAGGAGAGGTTGCCCACCTAAGCTGACTGAAATTACTCTCCCTCAAATCGCTAACAGTCTCCAGGTAACTTAGTGGGTGGTTTCTTTGCTCTTTTATTTTGTATGTAAACACTGTTTACCATTTTTTCCTTCTTGAAATTTTCATATGTATAGGTATCCCTCCCACAGGTTGGGTTTGTTACCATTTGTCTCAGTAAGAGGTTGTTAGTACCTATTTGGATAATTTTGGGAAGGTCTAAGGAGGCAGGGGTTTGTTTGCTTTAGAGTGGATGTTGTCAGAAAGGGGCAATTCGATCACTTGACATCTTAATAAATGTTATAAGGAGGCATGGTAAAGCAAGGGAACAGCTATTGTAAAGCAGAAGTTGCAGTCACTCTTTTAGTTAGGAGGATGTTTGGTGTTTTGTGTTGCTAAGTGAACTTACCTGAAATGGATGTTCTGTGTGATTATATATAGGAAAACAATATCCTTTCACTGTAAGATAAGATCTGTTGATCTGTTTGGATTATTCTTTTGGATATTGTAATTGAAGTTTAGGTATGAACCTCAGAACAGTTCCTGGACTGTAGAGGCTACTAGGCCCCCTTTCTCAGCATCTCTCCCCTCCCCCCAAATCTTCATTTTCTTTGGCCAAGAGCAGATGAAGTTGGTCTTCAGGGCAGTAATTCATGATGGTGACGGCTATACTTTTGCTGGGATTTTGTTGATTAGGATCAGAGGAGTGGCCATTGAGTGTAGTCTGTAGTGGAACTAGGCTTGTTAATTCTCTCTCCCTCTGATGTAAGATGAGTGATTGAACCATCTAATGTGTGACAGTGGTTATTCAGTAACATTAAGACTGGACAGGATACATACCCACTGTAACACCAGAATCCTGTGTTTTCCCTCCTATTTCTTTGTACTTAACTCATGCTTTACTACTCCCATATCTAATCCATTTCAAAAGCCTGTTAATTTTTAATCTTGTAAGTCTCAAATAGGGTTGTTTGTTGTTCTACAGTAGTTACATGTCTAATATGTATTTCTTCTGGAAGACACATCATGACCCTCTTGTGTGCTATCAGGGACAGTAGATAGCGCTTCAGCACTGCACCTGGAGGGGTCATTCTAAACAGCAAAATTACCAACAAAAAGCACAGACATGCAAAAAAAAAAAAAATGGCACCAGATAGACTGAGAGGAGGATGCTTGTTTACATATGAGAGGCGAAGTAAGGCAGACCATTACCTTGGACAGTGTCAGCTGAGAGTGTGTGCGGATGCGTACTTCGGGTGCTTCAAATGTTTCGTGGTTCTTCACATGTCTGCAAATGACATGAAAGCATTGGAGAATTGATTTGGGGGTTACAACACATTTTACTTTGCTAATGAGAATTGGCTCTATGTCCATTTTTCCATCTCCATTGACTGTCATAACTCTAATTCTAGTTACCATCATTTCTCACCTAGACCGCTGCAGCAGCTCTCCTTACTGTTCTCCATTCGGTCTGCTAAATGAAGTTTGATTCTCTTCAAACTATTTTCCACAGTGTAACTAGAGTAATACTTGGAAAATGTTAATCTGATCATTCCACTTACTCTTCATTTCTACCTCAAATGCTTTTCAGTAGCTTCCCATCACTTTTACAATACAGACTAAAATCTTGCTAAGGTCTTCAGACTTCTCTGATCTTTTGGCCCTTGCTTACTTGGTTATAACCTCCCCACTCCCCATACACAGTTCCTATTCGTGTTTAGGACCTTAGTCTTTTCTGATACACAACTTTCTTTCCAGTCTAGCTCATGTTATTTTGTTAGCCCATTGTCTTTGTATCATGTTCCTTTCCTTCATAGCATTTATCTCAGTTCATAACTACATATGATAAGTACTCATATATGTAGTTTAAAAAAAATTATTATGCCTCCATTCGATTGTTACGTTAACTTCAAGGTAGCAGGAAGCACCTGTGTTTGCTTTTGCTAGCCCTTGTCTCCATAGCACCTAGCATAGTACCTGACAGAAGGTTCTCAGGACATAGGGAATGAGTATGTACAGCCTGTCCCATCTTAACCTCAGCCTGGATTTCCATCTTCCCGTTAGGTTTCCCTGTGTCTCAGACACACTGAATTGCTTCTCATCTGGGGTGCTATGCTCCTCCCCAGCACCACCACCATGCACACAGATTTAAAAATCCCAAACCAGCTTTCTCCATGGAAACCCCTCTTAAACCTTTGAAATCCAAACTGTCAATTCTTTGGTGTGGTCATTGCCGCACACCCTTGAGTATTTTTAAAAGTTTGTGTGAGATTTGTCCAAGTTACCTGTTTGTCTGCCATGTGAGATGAAAAGTTCAAAGGAAGGGACTGGATCTAAGTTTATCATTTCAGCCCTTCGTGCCATAGCTAAAGCAATAAATGCGTAAGAGACATTTTACAAATTGGCTTCTCAGTCTGCCATGGACAGCTTTCAAACTGGTCAAACTACTTCTTTTTCAGATTTATAGTGCAAACTTTTTAACACATTAACAGAGGGAACTTTCTGGTTTTAGGGTCACAATTAAAACGTAATTCTTACTATCGCAATCTAGTTTTCTGATTTTTAAAAATATTATCTATTGCTAATTTTGCTGATGCTCACTTCAGTTTTTAAAAATGTTTAACTGTTAATTATAGATTTTTGAAATCAATAAATTTCTTTATTAGAGTATAAGTTCTCTGAGGGTCCTTTGCTCATAATCCAGCCTTTGTAGCATAACAGGCAGTGAATAAATAAATGGTAAATAAAGGAAGGGATCTTTGTACCCGTAGTTTCTTCAGAACTATAAAATAACTTTTTATTGGGATGATATGCTTTTTTAAATTTAAATTGATGATCACTGTGTTTTCTCTTCAACTGTATGATTAACATTTCAGAGATTCTTAGAGGTTCCTAACTGATACGCCTGTCTAATGGATTTTATCTAAGTAAAATAATTGGTGAAGATGCTTTTCGTGCTTTGCGTGTAGAAGTGCGTGCATGGTTCTATTTAGTTGTTTTTTTCTTTTTAACTTTCCGGACTGTTACATGATTTTAAATTCATTTTTTTCATCATGTACAATGGGAAGAGGCTTCCAATTAGGAGAACAGTGTTAATTTTAAAAGGCACAGGATTAATTTACCTGTGTTATCCCAATTTGACCATATGCTTTTCTTTTTAAGCGGTTTAACAAGACTTGATAAGAATTATGCTGGTGTGTAGTTTAAAACTTTGTCCGTTGGCAGTGGTCCTTAAGGAAAGGGGGCTAGATGTCTGGTGGAACAGCTTTCTGCTCCAAAACATCCTTTTGAAAATACACTTGATTCTGGTGGTGGGAGTTGGGATGGAGGTGAGAGTGCATTTTGTAATTTTCCCAGTGGTTTGTAATATGAGCCGCCCAGTCTGACACTAAAGTATTGCACAGGAAGGTATTCTTAATGTTAAAGACTTCCTAGATAAAATTCAAATCACACGCAAAGTAAAAGTAGAGAGGCACTTTTCTTCCCCTAAAAGCCTTGATGCAATTATAGTTGACCCCATAACTATGGGTTTGAACTTCACGGGTCCACTTAACATGGGAACATTTTTCATTAAATGCATGCCATATATACTACATGATCTGCGATTGGTTGAATCTGCAGATGGAGAACTGTGCAGTTGTGGATGTTGACTGTAAAGTTATACATGGATTTTTGATGAGATGTGGAGGAGGGGGTGGGGCATGGGGAGGCTTGGCACCTTTAATGCCCACGTTGCTCAAGGGTCAGCTTTATTATTCATTGAAGGTCCTGTCAGTAAATTTGAAATCAAGGCTAACCTGAGGAAAATAAAGCCAATGATACCTTATTTAAAAGAGTACATCAGGACTTAGATATGAGTGATAGCATTAGATTTGAAAACAGTGATTTTTGTTAATGCTTAAAAATTTTAATTACTGACAAATTTTAATCTTTTATTAGGTTTATGGCTACAAATGATTTGATGACAGAACTGCAGAAAGATTCCATCAAGTTGGATGATGATAGTGAAAGAAAAGTAGTGAAAATGATTTTGAAGTTACTGGAAGATAAAAATGGAGAGGTACAGAATTTAGCTGTCAAATGGTGAGTTGTGTTTTACTTGATTCCTACCACCTCAGCTTTTAAAAAGTTCAATATGGTAACTGGTAAATTTTCTTAGTTTTGTTCTGAGTCTTTGTGGAGTGTTTTAGACTTTGTGGGTATCTTGACTTAGCATTTGTACTTGGTACGTAGACACATCCTTATATGTAGTTTCTATATTGGCTAGAACAATGGTATTTATATCTTATGAAACTTTAGAAAGACTGGTTCTCTTACTTATTTGGCCAGATTTTTTAGCTGGGTTAAAAGGCCTACTTACTGTATATTCCAAGGCAGTGTGGAGTTTAAGAACCAATGATAAGGGAAGTAAAAAATAATAAGACTTAGTAAAGGATAGCAGCAGTTAAAACTATAGTTCACTTAACACTGATGATACAACAGTTAAAAGAATTCCCATTACTTTGGAGAGTGGTGCATTGAGAGCATCTTTTAGGTGTGATATTGACAACTGGGTAGAGAATTTGAGTTCTTGGTAAATTGTATTAATGCACCTTTTTAATTTATGCATATCAAATATTAGAGATCCTTAAAAACTTACATAGTAAGTTATTGGTAAGTACAATAACTTTGGCTTCCTATAAAGTTAAATTATAGAATTTAATCTCATTTTGTATGACATATAATATGTGGTATTAATTTAAATAGAGCATTCTCATTATTACTTTTGAATATTCTTATAAAGGCTTTAAATTTATTTAAGGCTAAGGATTTACACATCTGTAAAAACAGGCAAAGTGTGAGAAATCATTGGTCAGCATAGATTTTTCTAGACATGTAATACAACTTTCTTTAACTTGGGGCATTTGCAGGTTTAAAATAAAATGGGTCTTCAAAAAAAAAATAAGTTGCAGAATAGAGCCAATGAGTCTAGTTTTACTTTAGTAGTTATTTTCATCTTTTATTTTGGTATGTGCTTATTAACAAACAAAATTTTGTCTAACATATGTGCTGAGCAATTAACTAGCCTTTAAAAATGATAATAAAAAGTAGGTTTTGTCCCAGATTGAGAGGTACACAGATCTTTATTCACTTGAGTATGAATCTTGTTAGAAACCTGAGCTTTTGATGATCTCTTATACATAAAATTTAACAGGTGGGGGGAAATGACATATATTTAATAATATAAGAAAGAAGATAGAAACAAAGGTAATATATTAGGAGATAAAACTCAAGAACTGATTCTAGGAGGAGGGAAAGTCCTAATAGATAAATCACTAAGTAGCTTTATCAAGAAATTGAAAAATCTGTCAAAGAACTCATCACCCAAAAGAAACCCCTGCCCAAAAATCTTCTCACACACTCTTTGAAACTTCAAACAACAGATAATTCCAGTATAGATAGTTCTAGAATTATTTACAACATAAAGTATTAAAACCTTTTAAACAAAATACTGATAACAAATTCTGACTAAATATAACACTAAAAGAAGATTACACATCAGTTTCATTTAAATGTTCAAAATAAAATCAGTAGTATATTAAGTGCAGTTTACCATGACCAAGTGGATTTCATCCTGAATATAAGGACAATTTAATATTATGGGCTTTATTAATATTTTTATTTCATCATGTTAATAGATGAGGGGAAAAAACTATCTGGTTAGTTGTCAAGGTACTGATGAGATTCAACTTTTGTTCTTCGTTTAAAAGAAAAAAATAAAATCCAACACCTAGACTGCTTAATATAATTAGAGGAATGAAGTGCTTTCTGAAAACTGGCATCATATTTAATGTCAGAGTGAAGAACAGGTCAGAGATGCTTTATATCATTGACGTGAATTCATCACTCGTTTCAAGTAAAGCATTTAATAACAGGAAATCCATAGGTCCTTTTTTAAAAAGTGCACAAACACATTTATACCTCAACCCAAAAGCCACTAAATTACCAGATACTTTCACACTAAAGGCAGGAACACGAGTGTTTCTCTATCTTCATTAGATTTCTTTTGAAGGCATTAGCTACTGTAAGACAAGGGGGAGGAAATTAAGACATAAAAGAATTTTAAAAGGTCATAGCCAAAAACAAGTCAATCAAGAAAAGAGAATAAAAAATTCAGTGAAGGAGTGTGCTGTAAAATTAATGAACAAAAATCAGCCTTCATATAAGCAAATAAAACAGAAGATATGGAAGCAAATGTCCGTTTATTACAGCAACAGAAAGACAAAATGCCTAGCAATAAATGTAACAGATGTTACAGTGGTGACTTTGGGTGAGGATATTGTGTGGTTTAAAGTAAGCATATAATTTTATTTGTTAAAAAACTTTTATAGGAGAAAAACTTGACAATACTCTTGACCAATAGCAAAAATGTACTTGTGAACAAATGGCAAGACATCTCAGGTCCCTGGATAGAATAACTCAACAGAGTTGTTAGTTCTGGGTTATTTTAATGCTAACTTAACTCGAAAAATCAAGTTTTTCCCACAAGCTGGGGTTGATTCTAAAGGGCATTTTGCAAAGAGGGGCAGGATATTTGCTTGTTAGACCACAAAAGCCCTGAAAAATCACTGGACTTGGAGATGTATTGGTTAACCCTGCTTGATATGAAAACATAGTGTTATGTTTATCTAATGAAAGCAGTGAGGTAGTGACGCATTAATAGAACAGTAGTGGAAAATAGGATGGAAACTACGTGATGCAGTTGGTGGCATCATGAGAAAAGTTGAACTTTTTTTTCTTTTAAACTGGATTACCATTTGGAAAACATAAAATTGTATCCTTACCTCACAACTTCTTACTAGAGGTCAACATTGTTCACCTTAAGTTGGTTTTATTTTGGATATATTAGTGTTTTGTGACTTTTTGCTGTTGACTAGTAGTTCATTGATATCTTTTTAGGGTTTGGCTATTGTGCATAAAGGTAGAATGAACATTCTTGTAAGAATCTTAGGACATGTGTCTGTCTTTATTTCTTAGGAAGAATGAAATTGCTGTTGTCTATTTGGTGGCACTAGTGGTAAAGAACCTGCCTGCCAATGCAGGAGACATAAGAGACTCAGGTTCAATCCCTGCCTGGGGGAAAATCCCGTGGAGGAGGAAATGGCAGCCCACTCCAGTATTCTTGCCTGGAGAATCCCATGGATAGTGGTGCCTGACAGGCTATAGTCTGTTGGCTTGCAAAGAGTTGAACATGACTGAAGCGACTTAGCATGCATGAACATTTGGATTTTTAAGAAACTGATAATTGTTTTCCAAAGTATTTGTACCATTTTACATGAAAGTACAGTTGTTCCGCATTATCATCAACGGTTGGTTGTGTTACTTTTTTTTTTTTTGGCTACGACTCTCAACATTGCAGATGGTTTCCCTACCATGGATCAAACCTGTGCCCCCTGCAGTGGAAACATGGAGTCCTAACTGATGGATTGCCAGGAAGTCCTGGTTATGTTGCTTTTTAATTTATCTCTTTTAATTGGTGTATAGGTGTAGTTTTAATTTCCATTTCTCTGAATGACTACCGATGTTTAATGCTGTTTTGTTTGTTTATTGCCATTTACTTTTTTGTGGACTTTCCCCAGTTTTTAAAATTGAGGTTGTCTTTTTATTACTGAATTGTAGTTCATATATTCTGGGTATATGTCCTTTTGCACATATATGTTTTATAAGTATTTTCTCCCAATTTGACCTTAAATTTTTAATTTACTTTAAAATTTAGTTTGACTTAATTTATAAATTAGTTTCAGCTTTTATGGTTATTGCTTTCTGTGTTCTTAGAAATCTGTTTATATTATGTTGCAAAGATTGTCCTTGTTTTCTAAAAGCTTTATAGTTTCAGCTTTTTAGTTCTGTGATCTATCTTGAATTAATTTTTATGAAGTAGAAATTGAGGTTATTTCTTTTTTTGCATATGGATATCCAGTTGTTGAAGCGCCATTTATTGAAAGCATCTTCCTTTCTGTACTGTCAGTTTTGGCATCTCCATCAAAAGTCAATTGACTATAAAAGTGTTAGGTCTGTTTCCAGACTCTGTTATGTTCCACTGGTCTATTTGTCTATTCTAATGTCAATGCCATATTGTTTTATTAGCATAGCTCAGGCTTTTTCAGGCTTGGTGCTCTTGAGTTTTGGGACCAGATAATTCTTTGTTATGGGGAACTATCTTGTACATTCCATGTATTGTTGGATATTTAGCAGTCTCTCAGCTTTTACCCACTATTTTTGCCAGTAGTATTCCTTCATGCCTCAGTAGGAGCAACCAAAAATGTCTCCAGACATGCCAAATTTTTGTTGAAGGGCAAAAATCTCCCTTGGTTGAGAAACGCTGGTACAGATCTGTAGCAGTCTGAAGTAAGGTCATGTAAGTTTTCTAGCCTCATTTTTCTTTTCTCAAGAGTATTTTAAGTTCTTTGTATTTCATGTAAATTTTAGAATCAGTTTCTCAGGTTCTGTGTTAAAAATAAGCTTGCTCAAATTTTGATTGAAATTGTGTTGAAGCTATAGAAATATTTGAAGAGGATCAACAATTACAATAATAACTAGATCTTTTAACCATTAACTGCAGTATCTCATAATTATTACAGTACTTTCTGTTCATTCCTTGGGATATTCTACCTTAACAATTGTTATCAGTGAATATCCACCTCTTTTAATCCTAATTTTGGTAATTTGTTTTCTCTATTTTCCCCTCAATTCATTTAATCAAGGATTTACCATATTTACTAATCTTATCAAAGAACTGACTTTAAGGTTTGTTCATTTTCCCTATTGTGTGTTGCCTTATTTTACTGATTGCTTTTTTTTTTTTTTTAACTATTTTTCTTTCCTCTCATTTTTTCCTTTCCTAATTCTTAAACATTTAAAGGTATATTTTCTCTAAGTAGTGTGTGATTAATTTTTTATATCATTCAGTTTGAAGCATTTTTAATCTCCATTGTGATGATTATTTGATTTACCAGTTATTTAGAAGCAATTTTCAAATATTTAGAGGTTTTCTGGATGTTTATTTTTAATGGTTTCTGACTTAATTGCATATGATCAGAGAATCATACTCTTTAAGATTTCAGAGAGGTTTATTTTGTTTGTTTTGGTTTGTATTGTTCTGTCTACTCACTGAGATTGGTTTTATGATTCAGCATATGATAGCTCAGTTGGTTAAGAATCTGCTTGCAAAGCAGGAGACCCTAGTTCGATTCCTGGGTTGGAAGATCCCCTGGAGAAGGGATAGGCTACGCACTCCAGTATTCTGGCCTGGAGAATTCCATGAACTGTATAGTCCATCAGGTCGCAAAGAGTTGGACGTGACTGAGTGGCTTTCACTGTGGTGGATGCTCCCTGTGTATATTTGAAAGTGTTTTCTACAGAAGTTGGATGTGATATATTATAAATGTCAGGTCAAGGTAGCTGGTAGTGTTGTTCTGATTTATATATCCTTTGTGATTTTTTTTCCTTGATATTAAATACTGAGAGAAGGAGTGTTAAAATTTTCAACTATCATTGTCTGTTTATCTGTTTTTCTCTTTAATAATGGCAATTTTTGCTTCATGTATTTTAAAGCTGTATGATTAGAGGCATACATATTTATAATTATGTCTTCCTGATGTTTGATGTTTTTATGAGTAAAAATATTTCTTTTTAAATATACTGTATCTTGGAATATATTTTTTCTTATGTTAATATAGCTGCCCCAGTTTTTTTTTTTAACTAGTATTTGCATAGTGCATCTTTTTTCTCTTACTTTCAGCTTTTAATCTGTTTTTATTTTTAAATTATGTGTCTTGTAGACAGCAGATGGTTAAGTCTTGCTTTTTTTCCTATTCAGTTTCATAATTTCTTCCCTTTGATGGTATTGTTTTTTAGTTCATTGTTTATTGTAAATATTGATGTAGGACGCTTTCAGTATGCCATTTTGCCTTTTTTCTATTTGTTTCTTTTGTTGTTGGTTTTTATTTAGTTTTGCAAATTCATTTTTATTTTTTGGCTGCTCTGGGCCTTCATTGCTGTGAGAGGGCTTTCTCTAGTTGTGCTAATAAGTAGGGGCTACTCTAGTTGTGGTACACAGGTTTCTCATTGAGGGTGGGTTCTCTTGTTGCAGAGCTCAGGCTCAGGAGTTGTGGCGCATGGGCTTAGTTGCCCCATGGCATGTGGAATCTTCTTGGAGCAGGGATTGAACCCACGTCCCCTGCATTGGCAGGCAGAGTCTTAACTTAACCATTGGACCAAAAGAGAAGTCCCTGTTGGTTTTGTTTTGTTTTGTTTTTTACCTTTTTGGGGGCAATATTTTATAGCAACAATTCTGAAAGTTTGAGTTGGGGTCCCTGAAAAGTAACCCTGAAAGTTTAAAACTAATATGAGTAATGACTAAGTCAGGCAATTCTTTTGACTTCTCATCTCTTTAGTGTGTATTGTATTCATTCTAGCATCTGATCCTTCCATTTGAAATGCTCTTTTTTCTAACTATATCCCGTAAATGCAAGTACCTAAAATTTCTCTGAAGTGCAGTCTCCTGTCTGTAAATAAATACTAACATTGCATTTAAAAGTTACCTTTTTTTTTCTTTCTGTTGCGCAGAGTAGTGAATGCCTTCAGTTAATTTCTAAAATAGTTATGTGAGTTCCTTACCTCACCAACCAGATGGTAAATTTTTGAAGATCAGGGCCGTACTTTTGTTATTCAGTACAGTCTTGAGTACAGTGGCTCTTCAATGGATAGTCATGCCCCAGGTATCTATGTACTGAATTCTGTAGGAAGGACATAGGAGGAGAGCTTGCCTTTATCCTCAACCAGTGGACTTACATGCAGTGCATGTATGTAGCAGTATGAGATACTAATATGAAAGGCATATTCAAGATGCTTTGGAAGCATGGAGAGGTTCTGACTTGTTTGGTTTCTGCAACTGATTACTTGATGCTTAAAACAAGAAAATAAAAGAAATATAAATTCTTGGGCTTATGAATTGAATGAAGTTGGTGTTAGATGGTAGGAAGAAAGGATCACAGTTGGCAAATGTGATATGTTGGATAGAATTTCTATTGCTGGTAAATCATGGGATTCTTGTTAGGAACAGACTCCTAATTAGCTTTTTTATTACAAGATGTGTATTTGAAGGGTTTGCCAAGGGTGGGGGTCGGGTGAAAGCATCTTGAGTTTCATGATACTATGAAGAAAATAAATGGGAAGAAATTAGAAACTGCCAGAAGCTTATTAACCAAGAATTTTTTATACTCTTATTTGTATACTACTTGTCTCTCTTTCTGTGTTTTTTTTTTATCTAGGTTAATTTTTTTCTTTTTTCTTTTTGTGTTTCAGTCTTGGCCCTTTAGTGAGTAAAGTGAAAGAGTACCAAGTAGAGACAATTGTAGATACCCTCTGCACTAACATGCTTTCTGATAAAGAACAACTTCGAGATATTTCGAGTATTGGCCTCAAGACAGTAATTGGAGAACTTCCTCCAGCTTCCAGTGGTAAGCAAGAGTGTTTTTTCCTTCTGTTTCCCTTTTATAAATGGAAGTGTTTCTCCTTTAATTTTTTTTTCCTCCTGGTCACAGAGAGAGAGAGAGAGAGAGAGAGATGTATTTACCCCTGAAAGATCTTTGTAAATATCCCTTTGAACAGTGAGGGGAAAAAAGTCTATAGAGTCTTATTTTTGCTTAAAAATAAATTCAGTTATTTTGATTGAATTTAAGTATTTTTGGAATGCCAGTTCTGAAAATTTTTGGTGTTGGAACTTGATTTTATATCATTGCATGTACAGTGACTTGCAGAAAAGAGTCAAACCAGTGTATGCAATGGGAGAAAAGATACCCAAAACCATGAGTTATTTTGATTAGCTTTCCATTTTCAGTATTAATTTTGCTTTGCATTAGAATTTATGGTGTAAAACTTAACACTATTAAGATAGCTATGAAAGATTTCAGTTTACTAGTATCTTTAATTCAGGCTGAGCCTTTTATAACTACTTACAATTTTAAAAAGTTTAAAACAGTTACAGTTAATGAATTTGTCAAGTAATTAGCTTTTGATCTCCAACAGAAATTTTTATGTAAGTTTTAGAATTGGTCTTGACTACTAAGCTATTGGCTTAAATTAACAGTCTAAAGTTACTGTCTCATCTGCAAATGGAGTGCAATTACTCTTTCATGGAAATATGTGTATTGGTAAAAATGTAGTCTTAGTATGTAGTTTTCATTCATTTACTTAATATTTATTAATTACTGTGCTAACTATCATGCTAGATGATGCATGTATACTATTTCACTTTGTCCAAATGTTAATCCTGTGGGAGGTCTTAATACTGTAGATTGTTGATAAGAGAATTGAAATTCAGAGAGATTAGGTCAGTTCATCCAAAGTTTTGATTAGCTTGTTGGGTGAAGAAGATTCATACACATTATTTTCTAACCCAGAGTTGATGGGCTTTTTTTTCCTCACTGTATCATGTCATTGTTACTTTACCCTTACTGAATTAGTTACTTCAAAAACATTTCACCAACTCTTGAGTATGTCATTTATAGTTGTATTCAGTTCAGTTGCTCAGTCAAGTCCGACTCTTTGTGATCTCATGGACTGCAGCATGCCAGGCTTCCTGTCCATCACCAACTCCTGAAGCTTGCTGACTCATGTCCATCGATTTGGTGATGTGCCATCCAACCATCTCATCCTCTGTTGTCGTCCCCTTCTCTTCCTGCCTTCAGTCTTTCCCAGCATCAGGGTCTTTCCAGTGAGTCAGTTCTTTGCATCAGGTGGCCAAAGTACTGGAGTTTCAGCTTCAGCATCAGTCCTTCTAGTGAATATTCAGGACTGATTTCCTTTAAGATTGACTGGTTGGATCTCCTTGCTGTCCAAAGGACTCTCGAGTCTTCTCCAACCCCACAGTTTAAAAGCATCACTTCTTTGGCAGTCAGCTTTCTTCATACTACCAACTCTCACATCCATACATGATCACTGGAAAAACCAAAGATTTGACTAGATGGACCTTTGTTGGCAAAGTAATGTCTCTGCTTTTTAATATGCTGTCTAGGTTAGTCATAACTTCTTCCAGGTTAGTCATAACTTCTTCCAAGGAGCAAGCATCCTTTTATTAGCTATATTGATAATTTTCCTCATTTTTTCCCCTCATTAAAACATGTTTGTTTTTAGCCGATTTCTGGCTCTAACAGGAATTCTGTTAACCATGCAGATTTTTACTTTCACAGTTTCTTTTTCCTTTTTTTCCTCTCTCTGGTCAGTAACAATATAGATCTACTTTAAAATATTAATAACCTTTTTGATGAGTCTCCTGGAACAACATTTCTACTTAGATTGGAAAGGATCTCATTAGGTTACTACTAAAGATGACTCAAGTAGAGAAAAATGTTATGTGCTTTCCAGTTTAGAGTTGTAAACATTATAGCTGCTAATAGCTCCATAGCCAGCATTCCCACTGGTGCACAGAAATAGTTGTGCAGTATGAGTTTACTGAATCAATATTGTTTTCCCTGTTTCATGCACTCTTCTGCAGTTATCTCTAATTCTTGTTTATGTCTAATAACTTATTTTATTGAAAAACAGCCTATTTTGAAACATTTTTCTGACGTGGATCTCTCGAGTCAGTTTTTAAATCAAGTTTAGAATTGCTGAATATTTAATAACTAGAATGAATTTAAGGTGGAATTCAACATACTCGCCTTGAAGTTATGGTTCCTTTTTCATACAGGGTCTGCATTAGCTGCTAATGTATGTAAAAAGATTACTGGGCGTCTTACCAGTGCAATAGCAAAGCAGGAAGATGTCTCTGTTCAGCTAGAAGCCTTGGATATTATGGCTGATATGTTAAGCAGGTAAACGTGACTGTGGTTTCTATTACTTATATACAGATATTTGCATTTATTAAGAACTCTTTCTGATAAATATAATAAAACTTGGTCAAATTATTCATATTTAAATTGTTTTATAAATGTGTGGTTAGGGGTGAGGGAAGAAAAAAGCTAATTATACTCACGTAATATTACATAGCAAGCATATTTCTTGTAGCTTGAAAAATAATAAAATTTGTAATTTAAATATTTCAGCACAGTTTTTATATTTTGTTTTACCCTTTATTTTCTTGAATATAGTTATCATTTGTGGCTAATTCACTTGAACTTGAAAGTAATCAAGTGCCTTCATATGGTACAAATACACAGTAAAAGTGAAGAGCTATCCTAGCACACAAAAAGCTTATACTTCACTATAGGAGATAAGACAAATGGCTGTAATGTAAGGCAGAGCTGGACTAAATATTAACGCAGAGTATGGTGTATTTTGACATTTAAAATGGAAGGAGCCATGAAAGTTTGTTATGGAAACCACATCTGGATTTAGTTTTGCAAAGTGGTTAGAGCACAGATATATGTGCTTAAGGATAAAATATATCAGAATATATGAGTAGTCTTGAGGTGGGAAACATATTCTAGTATTCCAGAATATAGAATGAATAGAAGGTAGTCGGAGATCATTCTGATTGATTGGAATCTTATTAATTTGATATGTAGTGAAAATTCAGTTAGACCTTTTGTCCTCTGTGTGACTTTATCACTAGCACTGCACCGGACACAGATATTTGACTGCTGTTGAGTCATTGAACTGCACATGTGAAATGATTTGAGAGAGAGGAGTTGAACCAACAAAGTGGGTTGAAACTGAGTGTATAGATTTGTAGAGAAAAGACAATAGGGAGAAGAAGTAATCGAGAGATGGTCAGAAGGCAGAAATTGTAATAGTTCTTGGACATTTTGAATTTATTTGTTCTCTTCTCATTTTGTTTTAAGGCAAGGAGGACTTCTTGTTAATTTCCATCCTTCAATTCTGACCTGTCTGCTCCCCCAGTTGACCAGCCCTAGACTTGCAGTGAGGAAAAGAACCATTATTGCTCTTGGCCATCTGGTTATGAGCTGTGGAAATATAGTTTTTGTCGATCTTATTGAACATCTGTTGTCAGAGTTGTCCAAAAATGATTCCATGTCAACAACAAGAACCTACATACAATGTATTGCTGCTATTAGTAGGCAAGCTGGTCATAGAATAGGTAAGAAATATTTATATAATTAAAAATTTTCTTTAAAACATATTAATGAATATTTATAAGAACCAATATGCTTTTCTTAGGTGAATACCTTGAGAAGATAATTCCTTTGGTGGTAAAATTTTGTAATGTAGATGACGATGAATTAAGAGAGTACTGCATTCAAGCCTTTGAATCATTTGTGAGAAGGCAAGTTTTAAAGATATCTATTTTTCAAATATTTTTTCTTAAGAATAGAATAATAAGATCTAGATTTGGTGGGTGAGGAAAAATGGATTATTTTACTCACAGCTGGATTGAATTTTGGATTTCAGATGTTTTAATTAAGTTTTAAATAATAAGTGATAACAATACAGTATTTGAAGTGAGTATCATCTTTATTTTAAAATACAGTCATCACATTTATTTTGAAATGTTTCCTCCTTACTGTTAGAACTTAAAGAACTTGGGAAAAGTATATATAATTGTCTTCCAGTTGTCTTAATGTGGTTTACCAGAACAAATTAATGATCTGGTCAGAAATATATACTAGTGAATTTTGTATCTCTTTAACAATTTTTGAGATCTGTTATATTTGCTAGGGCAGTGATTCTCAGTTTGAAAACCTTGGTTCTAATAATAACTGCATTTATGTGTGAGAAGATCATACTGGCTAAGTAGCGAGATTGTCCCCCCCGTCCCCCCCCCGCCCCCCCACACTCCTGGCTAGAATTGACAGCATTGTAACACAGTGTTTTGTGACTTGACTGTTGGCTGTTTGTAGTAATAGTAAGCAGTTTTCACTCACGGTTTTCGATAAGTAGCTTTATAGTCATATAAAATTGCTACAAATTGTGGGGTTCATTTCTATACCTTTAATTGAGAAATACTTATTCTTGGGCATTTACTATACGTTCTGTCTTCTGAACATTAAAGTTATAAGACCAAACCTAAATTAATGTACCCTGCCATTTTTACCAGTAATGCTAGTTACTGAAGAATGCATTTATTTGGCCTTTGTGTTATAGCTGTATGTTGAAAAGATAGACTGTGTGCAGATCTCTCTTTGTATGACCCCACACTAACCATGTCATATCATTTATTGTAAAAATCATCCTGACTTCAAAGGTGTTAAGTGGTGGTGGTGGTGGTAGGAGGGAAGAGTTCATCTTAAAATTGATTAAAAAAGAGTAATTTGAAAAGTAAATGTTTTAAAACGTTAAACGGAAGACAATCTGCTAATAAAGTTGACAGATACTGAATCAAGAAAATAAGTACAATTATTCAAGGTAGCTTTTGTTTTTTCTACAGATGTCCTAAGGAAGTGTATCCCCATGTTTCTACCATTATAAATATATGTCTTAAGTATCTTACTTATGATCCTAATTATAATTATGATGATGAAGATGAAGATGAAAATGCCATGGATGCAGACGGTGGTGATGATGACGACCAAGGTATTTCAAATTAAGTAGGATTTGTTATATTTTCATGAAAGAACTAATTATAGATGGAGATGATTCTTAGCCCCAGAATGTACTGTTTGTTTGCTTGCTTATAATAGTGAAAGTGGAAATAACCACAGTATTCAACAAGAGCAAGTTGATTTAATTACGGGGCGTCCAGCTATTGAACTGTATGCAACATTTTCAAAATCATGTTCTAGGTAAACATTTGTTAAAGCGGTTAATAAGTTGAATGAAAAGTAGATAACAAAATTACTCTGTCCCAATTTAATTTTTTTAAATAAGCTAAAAAAAATGTTAGTGTTTTTCTCTTGGCAAGCACTTATCAGTGATTACACAGTGTTTTTGTAAGGAGGGAAATGAATAAATTGTACCTATAGATATCTATAACATATTCCTAGCAGTTTGGTTTGTTTTATGCATCCGGGAGTTGGTGTTGGACAGGGAGGCCTGGTGTGCTGCGATTCATGGGGTCGCAAAGAGCCGGACACAACTGAGCGACTGATCTGATCTGATCTGATGCATAGTTACTTTTAATGAGAAATTTTAAGTATTATTTGAGGCTCTACTTAACTTTCATGATTAATCCAAGTATTTCTGAGGTTCCTGAGATTGATGTCATTGTGCTGAGATTTGTTGTATTTACTGTGGAAAGGAGTAACACATCAAAGGCACAGGGTTGCTCATGTGTAGTTGTCTCTGTTCTATTAAAAGAATCATAATAGCAATGTTTAAATAAGTTATTGGGTTTATGTGTTGGTGGATTTCCTGTTAATTATACTTTTTAAGTTTGATTCTTTGAATGAATTTAGGTAATGCCTTTGCTCTAAAGTCTGTAATTTCATCCATTTGAAAAAAAAAGATACAAAAACTCTCTCTTAGTCTCATTTTAGACTTTCGACAGATACTGCTCAGTTTCTCTGCACTATAACAGAACTCCTCAAAAGAATAAATGCTCTCCAACTCCTTTTTCCCCCTTTTGTTTTGAATCCAGTTTTGCAGTGATTGCTAGTGACCTCAGATGTTTGACTTAGCTTGTTCCTCAGTTTTCAGCAGCACTTCTTCATTTAACTGCCACGATATCAGATTCTCCTGGCTTTAGTCCTGTCTTTGTGATTACTCCTTCTCTTTCCCTATGCTGATTCCTCTTCATCACCCTGATCACTAAACTGTGGAGTATTTCTGGGCTTAGTTCTTGACTTCTCTGTTATGTTCTTATAATCTTGTTGATCTCATCTAGTCTTTTGGCTTTAATATCAGTATGCTGAAAACCCAAACTTTATCCCAGATCTTTCCTGTTAATTCTAGGTTCATATATGCAAAACTGCTTAATTGATACACTGCCTAGATGTCCAGAATATCTTCTTCCCAGCCTTCCTCCACTGACTGGTTATTAACCTGTTTCTTCTTTAGACTTCTCCATCTCAGAATAGCACCTCTATTCTTAGTTTCTCAGGCCAAAAACTTTGGGGTTATACCTGATTACTTCTTTTACATACCTCCCTCATCCAGTCTCCCATCTCAGGACTTTCCCATACCGCATACTCCTATTTCCCTTTTTAGCATTCTTTCTTCATTACACCTAATATTTTCTGATACCTAATATATTTTTATCATAGTGTTACTGTAACTTATATAACCATAATTTTAGTTATTAGGCTATTTAATTTTTATAACTTTTTCAATAAAGTATATTTCTATAAAGTTATTCCCATAGTTGGGTTGCCATTGGAAATGTTTACATTCTCTAAAAATTTTTACTTACTTGCTTTAAATAGTCTACTTGATAGTGCCCTGTAATTTTTCTTCAAATCAAATGCCTTGATTTAGCAGTATTTGGTATAAGTGAGATGGAGTTGTTAATACTTAAGCTTAGAATATTGTTTTAATGTTTAGCAGGAATTTGGAGAAGCTAGTGCTCTATTCTGTGGACAGAATTTTATTGTTGTAACTGAGAAAGTATAGGTTCTTTAAGCTATATTAAGATAATATTTTAATAAGTTGAGAATATGCATATTTGTTCCTAATAGCCCATCAACAAATTTAATGGAAAGCCATGTAGCCACAAAGAAAGCTAATTGTCAGGATTCTTTTTTACCCCTGAAAAATTAGTTTCACAGTGTGATATGCCATTGGTGATCATTATTTTTATGGTTTATCTTATGAACTCCCCAGTTGTTTGGTTTTCCTGTAGTGTCAAGTGAATCTTTTGAATTGAACTTCTATTCATATTATTTAAAAGGCTGGGACATTTATACGTATTTGTAATCTGAAGATGTTTAATGTGTTAATAAATGATAGTTAATAAACAGCTCATTATCCATCAACGAGAAAATGTTAAGTTAAAAACACAATCAGATCATTTTTCTTTAGAGGTTTATTTGTAGATTTTTTAAGTAAACTGCTTCTGGTTTATGAACGAGTTCTTTTTAAATCTGTCTCTGGCTGTGTATCTTAAAAGTTGGAAAATTATCTTAGTTATGATTATCAATTTATTTTCTGTATTAAACTTTTCTTATGATTAATAGTCTGTTAACATTAAAACTTCTCTTTAGGGAGTGATGATGAATACAGTGACGATGATGACATGAGTTGGAAAGTGAGACGTGCAGCTGCTAAGTGCTTGGATGCTGTAGTTAGCACAAGGCATGAAATGCTTCCAGAATTCTACAAGACCGTCTCTCCTGCACTGATATCCAGATTTAAAGAGCGTGAAGAGAATGTAAAAGCAGATGTATTTCATGCATACCTTTCTCTTTTGAAGCAAACTCGTCCTGTGCAAAGTTGGCTGTGTGACCCTGACGCAATGGAACAGGGAGAAACACCTTTAACAATGCTTCAGAGTCAGGTCAGTTTAAAGTGTGGTTTTGAAAGTCCTGCTAGTAAATGTGATGTTTTAAAATGGTGTTTTTGTATGAAAATAGGAGTTCCAGAATAGCTTTAGAGAAACATTTCTGGGATATGTTTGTATAATAGTTTATGGATCCTCATATAACATTACTTACTTATAATTTATTCTGATTGAAGTTTTCTTGATTTTTCTTGGCTGAACAGTATTAGCTTTAAGATTCAATAAAATATCTTTTATCTTTGATGTATTAATGGAGAAATCTTAGGGCAGTAGAATTGGACTACTTGTGTTCATAGCTTTCTCTTCTAATTTAGAGAAATTAGGACTCTGTGTGTGTTTGTGTATGTGGTCTTGGACAAGTTATTTAAACATTTTATTAAGTCTCAGTTTTCTCATTTGTAATAATGGTTTACTTAAAACTGTCTACCCAAGATGGAAATGATATGCTCTGTTTAAACACACGGTGAAGCCTGCCACACAGGCTTTATATACCATGTATTATTATTGATATTATTATTGATTTTATATGCCACCTATTATTGATAAAATACATATTTTTTCACTTTAGGACATCTTCTTTAGGATCTAAATATTAGGTCTGTATAGTCCCCATTTACTGAATATTTAGTACACACTAGGCATTTTCCTATCTTATATGTAATCTCTAAAGCATCCCCATAGGGTACATATATGTCCATTTTTATGGATTACAGAAGAGATCTTGAGAGAAACTAAACAACTAAACTAGGACAAGGGATGTACGTGTCATAGCTATCTTGTTTTAAGTAGTAAAAATTTTAATAGATTGTGGTGAACTTAAAAGGTGAACACTGATGATTAATTGTAGAAGAAAAAGAAAGTGTATCCAAGACATAAGTAATTGACTATATGGAAAGCAGATAAAAATCACAAAAAATTATGATGGTGCTATGATGAATTAATTAGATAGGTGTTTTCTTTTGCCTCTAGTTCTCACATCATTGTTCAATATGGTATGTGTCTGTATCCTGCTCTCCTGAAGACTTTTTAGCAAATACCCTATTTAGGTTTCACTAATATTAGAAAGTATAGAAGTGATGTCTTTGACTCCTATTCCTGCTGCTTGTAACTACATTTGAAGTGAGGTTGATTTCATTGTAAGAGCCAACGAAAAGCAAAGACAAAGACCCATTTAATGGTTTCTTTTCTGTAATTTGTCTTTTTTCCTGTAATTGCTTATATGTGCTATTTAAGTTTATAAATTATGTTCCTAAAGTTTTGGTTGAAAATTATTATTTAGATTTCTATTTAGTCTGGTGCATTTCATAAGTAAAATTAATCAAGGAAGACTATTCTGTTGTTCTGTAGAAAGCTAATGATAGCTTTTCTCTGTTTATCAGTATCAAGCAAATATAGTTACAAGAGAACATGCATAGTAGATGGCAACAAAGTTTGTATCGAACTAATTGTTAGCAGTTAGCAGAATTAGGAATTTGACCAGAAAAATTCTTCCATTCGTTAGGAATTTGACCAGAAAAATTCTTCCATTCGTCCGCATCCCTTGTAATTTGTGTTAAGTGAACTGAGGAAGTACCAATAACTGAACCAGCTAATGAGCACTTGATAATTACAGGTTCCAAACATTGTTAAAGCTCTGCACAAACAGATGAAAGAGAAAAGTGTGAAGACCCGACAGTGTTGTTTTAACATGTTAACTGAACTGGTAAATGTATTACCCGGGGCCCTAACACAACACATTCCTGTACTTGTACCAGGTATGCAAGAAATAGTAAATCACTTTTGGGATTTATTAAGACTTAGATAAGCTTAAATAATTGTTTCCTTGAAAAGAATGACTTGTGACAACTTAATTTGTACATGGAACTAACTTTATAGGAACATTGAATATCTAAAGTTAAAAGTAAAAAGTTTAAAACCAAACCCTAAAATATTTTACTTTAATATTTATCACAGCTTGTGGAATTTCTATTACTTTAGAGATAATATAAAGTGGAAGCTTTAGCAGTCTTTTAGGGATTAGTTTTATATTTTTGCTTTCATAAAGTTGTCATGCATAAAAATATTGGATTTTTCTTTTTTGGTTGGGTTTTTAGGAATCATTTTCTCACTGAATGATAAATCAAGCTCATCAAATTTGAAGATCGATGCTTTGTCCTGTCTATATGTAATCCTCTGTAACCACTCTCCTCAAGTCTTCCATCCTCACGTTCAAGCTTTGGTCCCCCCAGTGGTGGCTTGTGTTGGAGACCCATTTTACAAGATTACATCTGAAGCTCTTCTTGTTACTCAACAACTTGTCAAAGTAATTCGTCCTTTAGATCAGCCTTCCTCGTTTGATGCGACTCCTTACATCAAAGATCTATTTACCTGTACCATTAAGAGGTTAAAAGCAGCTGACATTGATCAGGAAGTCAAGGAAAGGGCTATTTCCTGTATGGGACAAATTATTTGCAACCTTGGAGACAATTTGGGCTCTGACTTGCCCAATACACTTCAGATTTTCTTGGAGAGACTGAAGAATGAGATTACACGGTTAACTACAGTGAAGGCTTTGACACTGATTGCTGGGTCCCCGTTGAAGATAGATTTGAGGCCTGTCCTGGGAGAAGGGGTTCCTATCCTTGCCTCGTTTCTCAGGAAAAACCAGAGAGCTTTGAAACTGGGTACCCTTTCTGCTTTAGATATTCTAATTAAAAACTATAGTGACAGCTTGACTGCTGCCATGATTGATGCAGTTCTAGATGAGCTCCCACCTCTTATCAGCGAAAGTGATATGCATGTTTCACAGATGGCTATCAGTTTTCTAACCACACTAGCAAAAGTGTATCCCTCCTCCCTTTCGAAGATAAGTGGATCCATTCTCAATGAACTTATTGGACTTGTTAGATCACCTTTATTGCAAGGGGGAGCACTTAGTGCTATGCTAGACTTTTTCCAAGCTCTGGTTGTTACTGGAACAAATAATCTAGGATATATGGATTTGTTGCGCATGCTCACTGGCCCAGTTTATTCTCAGAGCACAGCTCTTACTCATAAGCAGTCTTATTATTCCATTGCCAAATGTGTAGCTGCTCTTACTCGAGCATGCCCTAAAGAAGGACCAGCTGTAGTAGGTCAGTTTATTCAAGATGTGAAGAACTCAAGGTCTACAGATTCAATTCGTCTCTTAGCTCTACTGTCTCTTGGAGAAGTTGGGCATCATATTGACTTAAGTGGGCAGCTGGAACTAAAGTCTGTCATATTAGAAGCTTTCTCATCTCCTAGTGAAGAAGTCAAATCAGCTGCATCCTATGCATTAGGCAGCATTAGTGTGGGCAACCTTCCTGAATACCTTCCGTTTGTCTTACAAGAAATAACCAGTCAACCCAAAAGGCAGTATCTACTGCTTCATTCCTTGAAGGAAATTATTAGCTCTGCATCAGTGGTGGGCCTTAAACCGTATGTTGAAAACATCTGGGCCTTATTGCTAAAGCACTGTGAGTGTGCAGAAGAAGGAACCAGAAATGTTGTTGCTGAATGTCTAGGCAAACTCACTCTAATTGATCCAGAAACTCTCCTTCCACGGCTTAAGGGGTATTTAATATCAGGTGGGTACCTAGATTTTCTTATTTAAGAAAATTTTTATTTTTAAAATTTTTTGACTGGAGAAAAATGGGTTTACAGTATTGTGTTGATTTCTGCTGTACAACAACATGAATTAGTCATATATATACACACACACATATATATATATATCCCCTCCCTGTTGAGCCTCCCTCCCCTCCCCCCCCCCCCATTGTTATTAGTATTTGGTTGCCTGGAAAGATGGCTAATGCTATATCTTGTTACATGTAGAACTTATAATATGGAGCCATGTTCAAATGACATTTTGTTGTTTAAAAGAATTAAGAGTGTAGTTAGATAATGATTAAATCTGGTGTCATTTCTAGTGTTCAGTATATTTTAATGTTACTCTTTGGTCTTGAATTAATAAAGCCCGAGAACCATGCTTACAGTACTAAAATTGGTGAACTAAGTTCAAATGAAAAATTCTGGGAACAGTTTTCAGATTTACCAGTGTCAACCCTTATTATCCAAGGAGAAGGTAAAAATGGCCATTCATTCTTAGAAATTGCTTCCATTTTTAATAAATTTGATAATCTTATCTGCTGATGTGGTTAAACCAGTTCCCTTTTAGGAGGGGTAGATCCTTCACTCCTGGTTTCTCAGGCTGCCTCCTCCTTGGATGAAATTGTTCGTTTTGAGATCTAGCGAGATTATATTTCACAAAATGAATAAACTTTGCTCCATTGGTATCCTGAGGGAAAGAAGAAATACCCTTCTTGATCAAAGAGAATTTTAAGGAATTACAGACACTGATGTTACTTGAAGTGGTTTGAAAATGATAAAGATGTCCATGGATTTTAGCGGATTTAAATACCGTAGACTTAGAATTTATTTTTAATTAGGTTCATCATATGCCCGAAGCTCAGTGGTTACAGCTGTGAAGTTTACTATTTCTGATCATCCACAACCTATTGATCCACTATTAAAGAACTGCATAGGTAAGTGCAAATGAAGATAAAAATACTGCCTAAATAGTAGTTAATTGTCAAAACCTGAATCATTTCAATAGCTAAATATATCTCCAAGGAACTATTTTAAGGGTCTGGTAATTGTTTCATTAAAAACATAATTTTGCAAATAATTGAAATTAGCTAAATATGCTAGGATGTCTTTAAAGTCAACTACACATTTGGTAATAGTGTTTGGGGAATGACCTAAAGTAAACTAATGGGTAAAGGGTAATATTATATGATCTGACAGTCTGAAGTTCTTCCCAGTTGTAAATGAATCTCATTTGAGTTGTGATGGCTGAATTTTCTGTTATTATTTATATCCCTCTAGCTCCCAAGGGGCTCTGTGGAGGCTTCTAAATTTAAGGTGGAAATTTAAGACTAAAAAAGATAATTCTTGAGGTATTTATCCCTGTCAGCCTAAGAGGAGATACACAAGAAAGAAAAAGGTCATCTCTTTATTATTTTTCATGATTTTATAACTTCTTAAGTTGTTTTCATCATCAGTTTCCCTAGAGTCTTTAGTAACTAAACTCTTGGGGTTTTCTTGACAAAAGAATGGGGATATCAGCAGAAAGGATAGAGGGGTATGCATAGAAACTTAACAGCTTCATGCCATTCTGCAGTGGGCCAGAAGGGGCAAAAACAGTCTAAAAGAACTACACAAAGGGATTACTAGCTCAGAGTAGGAGGGACATAGAGGATAAATGGATGACAATGCTGAGACGTAGAGATAATTCATAGGAAGTCTCTGTCAGAAGATTCTTGCCTTTGTTCTCCCCTCTTTTTTCTTTTGTTTACTCTCATTTTTGGCATTGTACAAGATACAACAAGGGAAGAGACCTGTGCCAGATCTCTAGAGACATCTTTCTAGGTTGACAACAGTCAGCAAGTGTGCATCACTGGAGTAGTTACTCAGTTAGATGATGATCATTCTGGTTGTTTAAAATTGAAATTCCTAGACCAAGTTGTTGGGGACCACTGATCCTAGATTGTGTCACCATTTGTCCATAATGATAGCAGTACTTTAGGAGCTTTACTTAAAAGCAGTTTACCGTCATAGTAATTCTAGACAGACAGAGGTGAGGAGCTTTAAATTCTTCTTGAACACAAGCTATCTCTTAACCTTTTTTGTAGTCAGAACTTTCCTGGGTGGTCAGTCTTGAGGTTACCAATCTGTGATGTTTGAAGCATTTTTTTCATCTCCCATTTTAGCAGATTGCTGTTGTGATACATTTAAGTCTTCTGGCACCTTTTCCCCACCATGTATTCTAAAAGATTACTTATCATAGGGTTGAGATTACATATTGATGAATAGCTATGAATGAATACATGTACCAGACACTGTGTTCAGTAATGTGCATGCTATTTATTCTGTTCCGTGGCCCTAAAAGTTTATAATTCTCATTTTATTAACTGGGAAACTGAGGCTCTTGCCTATAATAAATTGCTAGAAGTCAGTCTTAGAGTTGACAAGTGAAGCAGTTTGGATCACCATCTGTGTGACTCCAAAGATATTCTTTCCCCCATGTGCAAGAACAGTCAGACTTATATCTGTGTTTAGAGTGGCTGGGCACTTTCTCTAGCTTTTTGTCTTATGTTAGGCTTCAGTTTCCTTCTTTTCTACTCTTAGACCTCTTGTCAATTTATACATTTCTTGTTAAAGATAAAAACAAGTTTTTGGAGGCACATTTCTCTGTCATCTGATAAATTGTTTACTTGTTAACAATATTTTAGCTGTGGCTCTGTCCCCACCCTTGTTTATCTTTTGAACTCAGGTTTTAAGATTTCACCTTTGGAATGTAAACTATAGCATACATATAATGTAAACTTCATATGAGCATAAATTTGACTTTCGCACAGCTGTATCCCCAATGCTTCATGCGATAAATGCTCAACAAGTACTTTTTGAATGAAAAAACTTCCACTTCTGTTGGTGGTTTTTTTAGTGTGAGTACTAATTTTGAACTTTAAGGAGAGTCATTCACATTACTAGTTCTTGTGGTTGCTGACTCCATCACTTCTCTTTGCCACCCACCTTTTTATCAACTATCTATAAAAGTAATTGGGAGCTTTGGGGGCCCTCACTCCTGTGTTTAAAGGTGCTGAGAATAGGTTTATCAGTTAAATACACTCATATTCAGACATGATGGTATAACTGTTGCCAAAAGAAATTATGTAGTTCACTTAGTATTTCATCATATTTCATGATCCACGTTCAAGAAATGGCCATAATACCAACACTAGTAAAATAACAGTATAATGCCTATTTAATTTTAAACTTGCCATATAACTATGTTGCTTCTCTTTGATTTCTTCAGGTGATTTCCTAAAAACATTAGAAGACCCAGATTTAAATGTAAGAAGAGTAGCTTTGGTCACATTCAACTCAGCAGCACATAATAAGCCATCATTAATAAGGGATCTTTTGGATACTGTTCTTCCACATCTTTATAATGAAACAAAAGTTAGAAAGGAGCTTATAAGAGAGGTACGTTAGATTACATTGTTTACCTAAGCTTGTCTTTTACTTTGTAGAATATTTACATATCTTTGTATTTCAACAGGTAGAAATGGGTCCATTTAAGCATACAGTTGATGACGGCCTGGATATTAGAAAGGCAGCTTTTGAGTGTATGTACACGCTTCTAGATAGTTGTCTGGACAGACTTGATATCTTTGAATTTCTTAATCATGTTGAAGACGGTTTGAAGGACCATTATGACATTAAGGTGAGATGTTTGTGCCTGTTGATAAAATGTTTTAGAATACTTTTTGCTAGTGACTTTCACCTTTGTAATTTACTCTTGTTATTCAATGAGAACGATTAGTTTACTTGTCATGATTTTAGTGTGTTAGAAACTCTCTAATATGCAAACAAAGTAGCAGTGCAGTGTAATAACATCAGTTGACATATAGGAACATCCAGAAACCTTGTCATTAGCGGAGCAAGTCAGATTCAGAGTGTTGTTAAAGGATGTTATACACAAAGCTATCTGTAGATGCAACCACAGAGAAATTATACCGCCTCTTAGGCGTAGAGCATGAACTTTGCTCATAGCTGCTTTTTATCTTCCTATTTAAAATGTGAACTATAAAACGGTGATTTGAAAAATCGTCTACTCAGGGCCTTTGGTCAAGCAGGGCAAAAGTGGTAGTTGAGCAGTAATTCAGCCATACTATCAGAACTCTTACTTTGATGTTTCCATAATGTAATATGGAATAACCTGATTCTCCCAGAATTCAATGAAAAGAGCCCTGAAAGAATAGGATCCTTCTACAATTTATAGTCTTAAGATAAAAGACTATGGGTTATTGGACTTTAATGGATTAATCTGAATAAGCAGGCTTTGGGGGGTTTTTTTTTGTTTGTTCTTTAGAAAAATCTAAGATAGTAGAAACTTGTTATAAAGCTTTTCTTCTAGTTATTTTCTCATTCACTGATTTTTTTCCATTTGGTGCACATGAACTTTTTGAAAAACAGTTAGTTTATGACCCTATCCCAATGAGTGAAGTAAAAAAAAAATTGGAAAGCTCCCCAGCTCTAACTCATGTGCAGTCAAGATTGAGAATCACTTTTCTAGTTCTGTATTTTTGGACCATATGATAGATAACTTTAGTACTTGTAGCTAAAATTTCTTAGATTTGAATTCTGTGTGATTCCAAATGGCAGACTACCTAAAAATGAAACTTTGTAGCACAGGCTAGTCATTTTCTTTTAAAAACTTTGTCAGAATTTGGGATTTGTCTTTAGAAAATAAATTCAGAATCTAAATTTTGTCTTTTTTATTCATAATAGATGCTAACATTTTTAATGTTGGTGAGACTCTCTACCCTTTGTCCAAGCGCGGTACTGCAGAGGTTGGACCGACTTGTTGAGCCGTTGCGTGCCACGTGCACAACTAAGGTAATACTGATGATGTTGATTTAGGCCAGACTTGGTATGTTCAGGATTCTCAGTTGATTCTGTACTGTGGTTTTCCAAATTTAACTGTGCTGGCACCCTGGGTAGCAGTTGGCTTCAAAAATTAATGTATTAAATGTGGATGTTTTAGAAAGCTTATCACTGTTAAATGCTATTCTTAAAAGTTTGTTCTAACAGTGTGACACATTTTTAAAGTACTGATATGATTAAAGTGATAGGTCCACAAAAGAGGAGGAAATGTTTAATTCTGTTGGAGGAGGCGAATGGGTGTGGGAGTCATAGAAGGCTTCATATATGCACAAGACAGTATTTAAAATGGACCTTGAAAAAATCAGGATTATTTTTAGGTTCAGAAAGTGAAGCAAGACTTTTCATACAAAAATGATTATATGAATTAAGGCACAGAGATTTCAGTACATGACATGTTTGAAGAATAATGAACAAATATGGTAACATCAAACAGTAGTTTGATGGAGGACAAAGTAGGACTTGCTAAGCAGATCCCACTCTGGTTTTTATAATGGGCTTTGTATAAAATATTCCCTTAAAAGGAGACAGTGATTGCTAAAAAAGTTTCAAAACACCCCTGCTTGAAGAATAATGTGCCTTTTGGATCTATGCAAGAGTTGCTTTGCTTTATTTTTATGTGCTTAGATTTTGTTGGTATAAGAGCTGCCTTTTATAGCATGTAATATAAATTTACTCAATGTTCCAGGTAAAAGCAAACTCAGTAAAGCAGGAGTTTGAAAAGCAAGATGAACTAAAGCGATCTGCCATGAGAGCAGTGGCAGCACTGCTAACCATTCCAGAAGCAGAGAAGAGTCCGCTGATGAGTGAATTCCAGTCACAGATCAGTTCTAACCCTGAGCTGGCAGCCATCTTTGAAAGTATCCAAAAAGATTCATCATCCACTAACTTGGAATCAATGGACACTAGTTAGATATTTGTTCAACCTGGGGACCATTACACTGACCATATGATGCACTGATTTGACAGGTTAATCATAAGACATGAAAAGAGAAGTATTTAAAAGCTTCAAAATGTTCCACTTTTTTTCCCCTTCATGGAGACAGTTTGACTTTCTTCCATTGTTGTTTTTGTAGCATTTATTTCAGAAATATGTATTTCCATAATCCAGAGGTTGTAAAACCACTGATGTTTTAGTGGTTAGAGCAACGTTTAAAATGACAACTAAACGTTAGGATTGATGGAGATAGGGTCCAGTATATTTACCCTGTAATGTTTAGGATTAAAATGTTAAAATTTTGTGACCATGAATTTCTTTCTTTTATAAATTTTCTCTTATTTAAAAATCAAAAATTCTGCAAGACAAAAACCATGTTTCTTTTTCTTGTGTAACTTTGTTTCAGCAACATAAATTGATTTTTAGCTGGCAGACAAGAATTATCTGTGTAAGACTTGTTACATTTCAGAGGGGTTGGCGGTTTAAGAGAGACAATAGGGTATCATTTTTTAAGTATGGGGATTAACAATATCCCTGTTGCGCACACTAATTTTGCATGAGCAAGTTTGCAAATATGTATTGTCTGTAAAGCAGCATGTGCAGATTATTCATAATACAAAAGTTAAAATAAGTATTATTGTATTAGTGCAATTTTCAGATATTTATTTTTGCACAGAAAACACATATCTGGAGAGAGAGGGGAGTAAATTTTTGAAACTTTGGTTTTCTTAATGCCAGTGTGAATTTGCAGGTGTTTTCAGCAAATCAAGTCCAAATAACAATTTGCCACTTTTTCTATTATAAATTTTCTTAGACATTTAAAATTTGAATATTTAAGTACTCAGTTTTTCTCGGTTACCCATTTGTGTGCGTGTGTTTCCCCCTAGAAATTCTTAGTCAGATTTTTCTTTGATTTCCTTTGGACCTCTACATTCCATATCGAGTGATTCTAATAACTGTGTGCTTGTGAATTTTATTTTTTGGAAACTTCTGAAGCTGGCTATCCCAGGTTTGTTAGCTAATAATAGTATTTTCTTTTAGTTGAGTTAGATTTTTTTCCCTCTTTCTTCTAGAGCTAATTTACATATTGTATTTGGTAAGTGTTGACTACTCCTGATGAAAGGGTCTGTGCTTGGGGGGAAGCAAAGCTTTGCAGTACCTTATATTGTAGTTAAAATTTTATTTAACATATCCTTCAGTGAGCTCCTTTCACACTGTAGCCTATTCCTTCAAATTTGTGGTGCTCCTGTAACAGTAAGAACTAACTTCTGAAATAAAAGACATCTCCTAATGCTGTGCAAACATAGTTTACATGTATTGAAGGAGGCAGTTGTTAAATTGAGTGACGAGTTTTAAGCATTCACATATTTGAAAACTGCACCCTTTATTTTTGAAACTGTGAATTAGAAATATTTTTCCTGCTGTTTGACTTACCTGCTTTAACATGCAAATATGAGGTGATTTTAATTATAACATACTGTGGTTATTAGACGAACAGCCTAACTTTAGGTATTCAGATGATCGTGCATAAGACTTCATTACCAGTAAGGATTTTGATTAGTATGTGGACATGAAACGTTACATGAAGTTGGTGCTGTTTCAGAGTGTGTGGCAGGTGATAATCATACTATAATTTGCAAAAAACTGTAATAGAAATTTATTTCAAGCTGTTAGTATATTATGTACTATGCATTACCGTGGTACAGATGTTGTGGATATATTTTAAGTATTTGGTTTCACGGTTTCACAATAAATTACAATACTATAGGCTCTAGGACCAAGTAGGAGACTGACATGTTGTGTGAATGTCTTAGTTAATTGAAGTTAAATCCAAACTCTTTTCACATATTGGATTTCACCTTCAGTTTTTTTAACTTCTAAAATGCTTGTAGTTTTTTGTTTTTTGAGTCTCGCAAAATGGCTAATTTTTTAATATAGCTGAAATTCTATCTTTTAAAGAGGTTCTGCTCTTTTCTAGTAGTCGATATGATTTGTGTTTATATATATGATATATATATATATTACAATGTATATATTCACATATATAACAGTTAGTAAAAGAAGAATACTCAAGTTTTAAATGCGGAGTCATACTGATCAGGTTCATCTTTCTGGTGGTGACGTCCTGGTACTGGGACGGAAGGTGTGAGCTTCAGTCACAGTCTGTCACTCACACTGCTCACTGGTCTTCTAATAATTATTAGGAAGTTCTACTTAGCGGTTCTGCACATGGTGGTTCCTCAGGAGAAAAAAACAGCTGTTCACTGATGAGGACATTTAAATTGTTTAGATTTAACCAAGTTCTTTTTAAAGACAGCTCAATATGGGTTGTTTTTAAGTTGTTTGTTACGTTATGAGACTAAGGCAGAAAGGAAATTTGGTATGGCAAAGCCTAACCTAAAAATTTAAAGTCAATAGCACTGCATGATAATTTTTAAAATGTGGTCATATATTAATTAGTGATATCTAAAGCTGCTTAACCATTTGGAATTCCTCACAAATTTGGAGTATAGAGACTTCAACAAGTGTTTGATACTTACATAATTTTTATATAACCAGGCCACTTTTTTGTTTTTGCACTTCTGTTGGGTAAATGATAAATAATATGGGTGTATCTAACCGGTTTTAAAGGCATATTCTGATACCTTTTATATCTAACTCAATTTCAGATACATGAATATGATTATATAGATAGGCATGATTGAAGTTTAATGAAATACACAAGATCCTCAGTCAGGAAATTCAGTTAACTAGTTAATAATCCTTTTAAGGTGTATTTAACCACATGACAAAGTAATATAGTAATGCGTGACAATTTTTTAAAAGTTGAAGTAACATTTTCTGCCGAGGTAAAAACTTCTACCAAAAACTTAAGTTGTAAAAATTAACTGCCAGTCTCTAGATATAGTATACTTAGTAAATATTTTTATATTAAAGAGCTTTAAAATTTCAGGAGATGTTGGTTCTAGCTCTTAAATTAAATCCTAATTTTTAAATTACTGCTACTCCAGAGTCACACATGTTTTTGAAATTTTAACTAATCCTTTGTGAAATGGAAAATGGACAGTGGTAATAACAGTTCCATTTTACTATTTGGGAAGAGGATATTCTGGTTTTAATGGATTTTTTTTTTCTAGTTAAGTAAAACTCCTGATACCTTTGGCTACAAAATGGAACACATCGGAAATAATCACGTGGCAAGCTTGCAAAAGTTGACCATACGTGGTCATTTTCTTAAGAAATATGCACACTGAAATTACTTCTTTTCCCTTTATAGTACAGTAAGTTGCTGATTTTCCTATTAATACTAGAAAAATAAGATTTTGTGAACACCTGTAATTTAGGCAAGAGTTATCAGCAATATGTTTTTGCTGTTTGTAACTTTCAAAGTTAGCTCTTAATTGAAAATGGAATTTGTTTTTCACAAAAATCAACTTCAATTAAAACTAATGGGAGTATTGCAGATAATTTTACTTTGTTAGACTTTGTAATGTTAATGTGTCAGAATGCTTTTTAGTGGAGGAAGTGTGGATACCCTGACCTCTTTGTATTTTTTAGTTCTGATCTTAAATGATTATTAGTGATTACTTTGGCAAATTGAATTGTTTCACTAAAGTATTAGATGAGAAAAGGCCATCTGAAATTTCTTTCTAAATTAGGATGTGTTGGAATTAGTGTATTTAACCATTATCAGTAACTTAGTGGTTGATGCACATTGATTTTATTCTAGAATGCTCTCTCACAGCGAAATTCTGAAGAATTATATTATGGAACTGGTTAATGTATGATACCATGATGACCTCATGATTTAATAGCCTGTAGTAATCCTGTTACTGTGAAAAGCTTTTTTACTTGTTTCATAGACATTTCACTTTTAATATAAAACCAACTGCTTACTTAGGTCAGGGCAGCTAAATGTGTGTGATGGTATCTTACTATAACCCTAATGCATTATTGTTAAGAAACCAAATGTGTACTTTGCTTGGAATCCTTACCATCCGTGAACTAAACTAGGCATTCCTAAAAGGTCTAGAAATAAACTCCTAGTTTCTTATTCTAGAAATCAGTTTAGACTTCAGTAGAAAAATGCATGTTCTTTTAAGATCAGGATTTCTCAGCCTAGCACTGACATTTTGGACTGAATAATTCTGTGTCATGGGGGCTGCCCTGTGCATTGTAAAATAATAACATCCCTGAGCTCTACCCACTTAGATACCTGTAGTACCATCAACAACCAACCCTCAGTTGTGACAACCAAAATTGTCTGCAGATATTGCCAAATGTCCCCAGGGGAGTAAGGAAAGAGGGGGAGAATGCAAAATTGCCCCAGTTAAGAACCACTATTATAGAGAGCTTTTTCTTGTGAGCTATAACCAACCGAGATTCTGTACACGCAGAAGTTTTCATTCTTGGTATCAGTTCATCTTCCTAACTAAATTTAAGTACACTGTACTGTTTTTAATCTATTTTCTTCTACCAAATTAATTAGAACTATCATGATCTAGTGAAAATGTGTCTATTCTATATTACTACCTCCTCTGATTTAAATGGATGGTCTTTATTAAACCACTTAATATACTGGCTTTTTTTTTTTTTCCTGGCTGTAAAGTGCTTCCTCAGCTGGAAGAAATAAGAGTATAAAAGGGGCTTCTACTGTACCAGGCGATGTGAGGCAGTGAGTGCTTTGCAGTTGGTGTACTATATCAAAGGGCAAGAAGTACACTTTACTTGGGTTCTTAAAAGGTGGAGTTTCAAAATTACTCATTTATATTCTCTTCAAGAGAACAATTTAGTTCAAGAAAGTCAATACAATGAACAAAGACTTGCTTTCCAGTACAGGTTATTTCCTGCTTAGCTGTAATATTTAAAGACATGCCAAATAGTGGTTTTGGGGGAGTATAATTTCAAAATTATATATTTGAACTTTAAAAGTAAACCTGACTAGCACATTTTTTGTTACTTTTCTAGGATTAGTTGATGTTTGCAGACAATAAAATACTTGTGAATAAAGACTGGTTGGTGGGAGGCAAGTGGCAGAAAAACTATCACAAATCAGAATGCTTATTCTTTGAAACAAGATCATTGAGTGAGTCAAATTTCTGAACCATTTTAGTCCCTCTTAGCAGAATTGGCATAAACAAAAATAAAAGTTAATTTCCTTTTACATGATGTTTTTTGAAGTATTCATGAGGCTGATTGGTCAACAGATTTAGTAAGTTCAGAATGCTCATTTTGGAACCTTGAAAATTCAGTCTTTAAAACCTACATTTAAAAGATATAGAAATTTGTTTCAGCATCAGTTGCATTCGCAGAGGACCATGTATGTACCCAGATGAGATGCCCCACTGCTGGTCTGTACTCCTATAGCCCCTGCTCACAGTGTTCAAGATTTATGTAAAACTTCCTATCATGCCCTTTTCCCCTCCTTTGCCTTGGTACTAATACTCTTTAGTACTATGTGCTTGCCACTGGAGACAGCACGGGGAAAACACATGTATGTGTATGATTTGTGGCACAGCTTCCTGGTCTGGGGTTGAGGACAAACCCAAGCCAAGGAAGTCATGTACTCCATGTAGTGAGAACAGAATTAGCAAAAGCATAGAGACAAGGGGTTTTAGAAGCTGAATATGGCTGTAGTGTGAAATATGAGTTAGAAGCTAGGATGGACAGATTTTATAGAGGGCTTTGTAAACATTTTGGATTTAATTTCAGGGGTGAGTTGATGGCAAACCTAGAAATACTTAGGTGCACTTTAGAGAATGGATTGGAAGGAACGTAAGACATTTGTTGATGAATTAAGACATTAATAGAATAAACTGTATGAAAGAGAATGTTGTGCTGAACCAGTATAAATTTGGAGAGGCACTCAGGGTGTTTGAAATAAAATTGACAGGACAACAATTTATTGGTTGCTGGGAATAAGCACAGTTAGTTATATTATGCTGCAATACAAACAGTCCCCAAAATAGGTGGTTTAGAATACATTATTATTCTGCATAGTATTGTGGATAGCACAGCGTTAGCACCTCACGGGGACCCTGGATAACCAGGCTGCCACTGGGAATGTGAGTTGCTGTGGCAGAGGCAAAGTGAGAAGTGAGTCATTTCTGTCACCTAATGCTTTCCTGTGGGCCAGAAGTCATAAGGTCATATCTAGCAGCTAAATACTTGTTCATGAGGCATTGGTGAGAACAGTCAGCTCTGTTGAGCTGTGGAGGGCCCTCTTGACAGGCAAAATGTGGGCAGAAGAGTTAGGTCATGGTAAACAACTCACAATTAGACGTTCCTACCTGTTCTTACAAGTTTTTTTCAATCACCCCGCCACTCAGTTGCTTCTAAGCACTTCCTCCACTCACTGGGTCCTCTCCATCTTTTCCATATCTTCTACAACCATCTTCACACCTTCCAGAGTGACAACTTTTGTTACCGGCTGTGGCTCCCAGGCCCATAGGAAATGGATCATCTACCTCAAGCATTTTTTTTTTAAATCTTCACGTTTGAAGTTGTATACAAAAACAGCAGTCTCCTAAAAGTGCCAGCAATTTTTATGTTTTCTGAAATTATGTAGGTACCATTCAATATTGTTTTTGGTTTTGATCAACCTTTATCTCTGCTACCACTCTGAAGGCTACAAGCTTAGATATTTTCATCCAGAGCTGTTTGAACTTAAACTCTGTCTAACTCTAACTGCAATCTCCTGTTCATCAAGGTCTACCTTCACTTGCTCTAAATTGACTTTTGACCTCAGAAGCCTGTGATCTATATTTCCCACCATTTTCTGTTTCTTTTAGCCTTTTGTTTACCTACTCAGGATCTCCTGGGTTTTGTAAATGATTTATTCATAAAATTCTTGTCCTTCTATTGCATCTATGGATGCCCCCTCTCCCATTCCTTATATCTTTATTACATGTAACCCTGTCTCCATACCCAGTGGATTACCATTAACATCATTTTGTCAATAAAATTAAGGCCATTTTCTAGTCCTTCCAACCTAAGAATCTCATATCCATTCCCATCTTTACATCCTCATCTCAGAGGTTGAGTTGGTTGTCCTTTGCTCAAGTCCAGCGTTTCTCCCAGAGCCTACCTTCCTCCGGCCTGTCCTAGAAGAAAGAAAGTAAGTGAAAGTCACTCAGTTGTGTCTGACTGCGACCCCATGGACTATACAGTCCATGAAATTCTCCAGGCTAGAATACTGGAGAGGGTAGCCTTTTCTTTTTCCAGGTGATCTTCCCAACCTGGGGATGAAACCCAGGTCTCCTGCGTTGCAGGCGTGTTTTTTGCCAGATGAGCCACAAGGGAAGCCCCCAACCTGTCCCAGGTTTTGGTTAAATCAGTCTCCTCCTCTTCCTTTTATCTTCAGTACCACGAACACTAGTTCCATCTGCTGGACCCTCAAAAATACCCTGAAATCTCATTTAAAAAGACTTAAATGTTTTTTTTATTGTATCTTCTACAAGATACCATCTCTGTAGAGAACTAGATATGTTTTCCTGATTTTTTGTGTTTTCACTTTAATCTGGCTCTCATCCCTCTATAGGTGATCATTACAAACCAATTACAGTGAAGTCTTAAATGCCAGAATGGCCTTCAGTCTTTTTCTTACCTGAACTCGAATTGATACCAGTCTTGTTGATCACTCCCTCCGTGAGACTGACTACCTGTTGCCTTGGCTTCTAGGATGTTACTCTCTTCTGGAGGCTTCCTAATACCTACGAGGCCACTGTATCTTAGTTTTGCTAAAATATTATTCACTAGGCCCTTCAGTTCACGTCTTCTCATTATATATAATCCTGCCTGGATCATCTCATCCATTTCTCATGGTTTACATGTTGATTTCTAAATCTGTAAACCTTAGTCCTGTATTTCAGACTTATATCACTTATTGGACACCCCATAAAGGTATGTCAAACACAGGATAGCTAAATCTGAACTCCGCACCTTCCCCTGGTTTCCTTGTCTTTCTCTCTTTGCAGTTGGCAACCCATTTATCCAACCACTCAAGCTGGAAATCTTAACACAAGTTTGGAGGCAAAAGTGATAAATAACAAGGAATATAAAGATGCCTGCTGCCAGACATCTGGCTTTTAATCTTGGCTCAATGGTAGCTATTTGACTTTGGTAAATTACTTAGCCTCAATTTCTTCATCTAAAAGTAGCTACCTTATTGGTTTAAATAGGAATACTTGTAAAGTACTTAAAACTGACTGGTACCTAGTGTTGTATAATTGTTAACTCTTAATAACTTCTGCTAATTTGATTTGCTAAATATTTCTCAGGTCCATCCCCAGTACTGTGTGTTCAAGACCTCATTTCCTCATCTGTTGATTGGATGACTGCAGACGTTTCTTAATTGGTATTTTGGTTCACTCAGGAAACTAATTTCTTAAGTACTTAGCTAGGTCCTGCCAGGCCTGTAAAGGCAGGGGAGAGAACATATTTGATGTAAAGAAGTGCTGGTTACCAGGAAAAAACTGACGTAATAAACACCACAGAATTCTACTGTATAAGAATTATATTCAGGGGACAGAGTGGGTAACAATGGAGGATGCGATCCATTCTACATGGGGCAGGAAGGGTTCTTGGAAGAGATGGAATGTCTTGAAATAAGAGGTATTTTACTTTGGAAGAGTTGTTTTCAAGTGAGTGTGCATCACAGTAACCACGAGGACTTGTTAAAATGGATTGCTGGGCCCTCCAGAGAGTCTGGTTCCATAGGTTGGAGTGGGGCCCAATAATTTTCTTTTTTATTTTTTGTCCTTTACGTTTGCAGTCCTGATTGCCTTCTCAGACCACACTTTGGGACCCACTGCCTTAGGATACCCAGAGAGCGTTCATTCCCAAGGCCGCTCAGCTGCCAAGACCATGGTCCTGACCATTCATAGTCTTGCGCTATATCCTTCAATGACTCCTTTTTGCCTGTAGGGCAGGTACAAGTTCTAGATCTGGCTACTGTCAGCCCCTTTAGCCTCAGCATCTGTCACACCTAAGATTGACATTTATCCTCAGGCAAGGGTGAAATATTTCTCTCAGCCACCATGCTGCTCCTAACCTTTATACCTTTGCTCAAGCTATACCTTTTGCCTGGATATCTTGCTTTTCATTTTGTGTGTTGTCAGTCACTAAGTTGTGTCCAGCTCTGTGATCCCATGGACTGTAGCCTGCCAGACCTCTCTGTCCGTGGGATTTCCCAGGCAAGAATACTGGAGTGGGTTGCCATTTCCTTCTCCAGGGATTCTTCCCAGACCAGGGATTGAACCTGTGTCTCCTGCATTAGCAGGTTAATTCTTTACCACTGAGCCACCAGGGAAGCCCGCCCTTTATGAAGTCGACTGCTATCCTGTAGGCTGAGTCAAGGACTCCGGAAGCCTCCCATGATGCCAGTTGACAAGGACATAATCAAGGGGCCAACTCCCAACTTTATAGAGCCTGTTCCCCCTTTTTCCATGTAATATAGTCCCAGTTTCTTTAGAAAGCATCTCTCTTTTAACATTGTGCAAACATTGCTGAGTGGGGGAGGATGGGTGGGAAGAGCTGAGTGGGCTAACTGTTCACAGACAGCCCTTTATGTAAAACAGTACCGCCAACAACCTTGTCCCTCTCTGTACCCAATGTCTCACAGGTTTGAGTCCTTTCTAGAGCTTGACTGGATGGAAAGGATCCCTGCTTTTCTGGTTTGTAACTTCTCTAACGCCTCCTTGCTTCTTGTCTTCTAGGAATTTGTCGGAATTTTTGAGCTACGTGGGCCTTCCCTTCTCTATATATTATTTTGGATTTATTTTCATTCACAGATGTTTACTGTCATTTCAGTAGAATTTGGAGACAATAAATAGCACATTAAGTTGGTCTGCCATCTTGGAGCTTCTGTTATTTTTTTTATCTTCTCTAATATTTTAATGAGAAACATTTAAAAATAGATGTTAAAGAGCTTAGGCTCTCAACTTGGGTTCACATCTGACCATCCCATCCCTTAGTTGTGGGACTTTGGGTAACTTGTTAATATATTTGTTCTCCCATCTGTAAAATGGATATGTACCAGCCACAAAGAATTGTTAAGAAGGTTAACATATATAAAGAAGATGAAACACAGTAAGCACTCAAATGTATATGGATAAGTATGTTAAATCATGAATGACTGACTATAGGAGCTTAATAGTCCACTCTGATTTTTCTTATGCTATTTTTGATGATTGATTGGGCTTTTTCTAAAGAGGGAGAGGGAAGTTATAAAATATACATTGAGAGAAACTTTTTAGCCACTTTTGAAAATATTAGGATGCCTCAGTATTAGAAACTATCAGCATAAACTAATTTTATTTTTTGGCTGCACTGGGTCTCTCTCTAGTTGTGAATGAGCTGCTCGTGGCAGGCTTCTTTAGTTGCAGTGTGCAGAGCGTGAGCTCTAGAGCACATGGGCTCAGTTGCCCTGTGGCATGTGGAATCTCAGTTCCCAACCAGGGATAATACCCAAGTCTCCTGCACTTTGGCCACCTGATGTGGAGAACTGACTCATTTAAAAAGACCCTGATGCTGGGAGGGATTGGGGGCAGGAGGAAAAGGGGACGACAGAGGATGAGATGGTTGGATGGCATCACCAACTCAATGGACATGAGTTTGAGTAAACTCCGGGAGTTGGTGATGGACAGGGAGGCCTGGCGTGCTGCAGTCCATGGTGTTGGCAGAGAGTCGGACGCAACTAAACTGAACTGAACTCCTGCATTGGAAGGTAGACTCTTAACCACCGAACCACCAGGCAAGTCCCTAAACTATCACATTATTGTTGTGTGTGCTCGGTTGTGTCTGATTCTTTGTAAGCCCAAGGACTGTAGCCCACCAGGCCCTTCTGTCCATGGGATTTCCCAGGCAAGAATACTGGAGTGGGTTGCCATTTCCTACTCCAGGGGATCTTCCCGACTGAGGGAGTGAACCCATGTCTCCTGGGTTCACTCAGGAGAGCAGATTGTCAGCAGATTCTTTACCACTGTGCCACCTGGGCTTCCTAAACTTAAACTGAAGACTGGTTGTTGTTGCTAAGTCACTTCAATCGTGTCCGACTCTGTGCGACCCCATAGACGGCAGCCCACCAGGCTCCCCTGTCCCTGGGATCCTCCAGGCAGGAACACTGGAACGGGTCGCCATCTCCTTCTCCAATGTATGAAAACGAAAAGTGAAAGTGAAGTCACTAAGTCGTGTCCAACTTAGCAACCCCATGGACTGCAGCCTACCAGACTCCTCCGTTCATAGGATTTTCTAGGCAAGAGTACTGGAGTGGGTTGCCATTGCCTTCTCTGGAAGACTGGTTAGCAAAAACCAATAAATAGTATCCTAAATGGTGAAACATTAGCTAATTTGATTTAAAGTCAGTGCTGGACTGCCAACATTATTGTATATTTGGAGATTAAGAAAAAAGATAAGGATATGAATTAGATACAGGAGGACAGTCCAAGAGGCCAACACAGGAAGATCCTGGACTCAGCTCTTCCCACTGACCTGCCAAGTCTGCAGCTACATATGGAACCATTTCCTCTGAAAGAGACCTGAAAGCTAGTGGAACAGCTTCACATGGCAAATGAGAAAAGGGCCACACTAAGGGGGGTAGGAAAGGCTGAGACATGGTTTCACCATCAATCCATCCTTGGAGAAATCTCAAACCTGGAGCTCCTCACTGAGGCAGCCCACATCAGGCACCCCAACTTTGAAGGCTTGGACCTGTTACAAGCCTCCCAAATACCTGGTTGTGAAAACCAGTGAGGCTGCACGAGACACAAAGGGCTGTTGTGCACAGAATCACTCACCCCAGGGCCCGGCGGAAAAGCAGTTTGAGAGTGCCCAGGCTTTATGTGACAGAGAACTGCCAGCTAATCTTGCAGCAACCACCAGAGAGGCAGGGACCTACAGGGACACTTTATAGGGACAAAGGCCCTGGCAGGTGCCAATTCTTTTCTTTCTTTTTCCTCAGTGGGTGCCGTCCTCACCTCCTCTGTCTAGCCCACTCCGTGACACCAGTATCTCCCAGAAGGGAGCCTTTATACACCTCTGATGCCCCAGTTTCCTGTGGCTGGAACTCAAAGGACACTCTGATCACCTGACTATAGAGGCCAGGGTGGGGCTTGCATTCCTGATTCCCAGGGGACTGTGACAGTCAGAGACAGTTCTTGGCAGACTACCATCCCCAAGACACTCAGACTGAAGAACACCCTGCCTTTCTGAGAAAGAGGCCAAAGGAGCAGGCTTCTAGGCTAACACTCAGAGGCCACGGAGGTGCTCTTGGGGAACAGAGGCTGGTAGACCCAATCTTTGTGCTCTTGGCCTTGCTTCAGCTCCCAGAGAGCAGCTTAGGCCCTTATCTGGTGCTCTGCTTTGTGCAGCTGCTGCCAGGGGACATTTCTATGTGGCCTGGTTCTGGTGGCCAGCAGGGCTTATGCTTGTAGGTCTCATAGGAGTGTAACCAACACAAAGTTCTGTAAAAGCTACCAAGAGGCCAAGAATCCAGGAGCTCAGTCTGCAGGAGGCGCATCATCATTGCAGCCTTAGGGGCAGGCTTCTAGTTAGATGGACGCACATTACAGGGCTGAAAGCAAACCGTTGTGGAGACCTGGGAAGGTGAGCACTATCTTTGTATTCTCCCTCTGCCCAGCTCCAGAGCAGAAGTACCTCCGGGAAGGGAGCTCTTACACATGTCTGATGTCCTGGATTTTATGGCAGGTGTGCCTGGTTTGTTTGCCCAGGAGCCAGACTTTGAACACGTGGATCTGGTGGACAGGGGGGCTTATATTCCTGGGTCTCCTGGGACTGTTCAGTCAGAGTGCTCAGCCGAGCATTGCACAGATGGACTGAAACATAGCCCTAGTGTTTCTGTGAAAGAGGCCGTTTGCTCGTCCTAGAGTTTTGGCTTAAGAGACAGGCTTCAGGTTTGACACACATCGAGGAGGTCTACAGAGATGCTCTCAGGGAACTTAAGGATGCCACCTTTGCACTCTCCCTCTGCCTTGCTACAGCTGACCAGTATCTCTCAGAGAGAAGCTTATCTACTCACCCGGGGCTCCAAATTATGTGACTGTAGCCCAGGGCACACCTCTGAATCACCTGGCCTTGTGGCCAGGAGGGCTACATTTATGGTTCCACAGGATTGTATTTATTTGCATGCTTTAAAGCTGCAGCCCAAGTGTCTGGCCTCCAATTAGCGTACATGTAGTTGCTGAGCCAGAACTCCACCCTTTTAGCCCATCCACAGTAAGTGTGAGTGATTAAAAATAAAATAAGACTATTTGGACACTCACAAAGGTTCTAGAGACAACCAAGAGCTAAGGCAAGATTGAATGATCAGATCAGTCACTCAGTTGTGTCTGACTCTTTGCGACCCCATAAATCACAGCACGCCAGGCCTCCCTGTCCATCACCAACTCCTGGAGTTCACTGAGACTCAAATCCATCGAGTCAGTGATGCCATCCAGCCATCTCATCCTCTGTTGTCCCCTTCTCCTCTTGCCCCCAATCCCTCCCAGCATCAGAGTCTTTTCCAATGAGTCAACCCTTCGCATGAGGTGGCCAAAGTACTGGAGTTTCAGCTTTAGCATCATTCCTTCCAAAGAAATCCCAGGGCTGATCTCCTTCAGAATGGACTGGTTGGATCTCCTTGCAGTCCAAGGGACTCTCAAGATTGAATGATAAGTTCATCTAATACACTTGACCACTCCTTCAGGACTGGGAGAGAGAACTGCTTCATCTAATACATAGAAACCAACACAGACTCAAGAAAAATGAAGATATAAAAGAATATGTTCTAAATAACAAAAACTTTGGGAAAAATTTATGAAACACAAGTAATTTACTTGAACAGTTCAAAGAAATGATCATGAGAATGCTCACTGAACTTGAGGGAAAAATGGATGAACACAGTAAGAAATTCAACAAAAGATAAGTATCAAGTAATAGAGCTGAAGGATACAATAACTACTGAAAAATATGTTAGAGGGATTCAATACAGACTAGCTGAAGCAGAAGAAGGGATTAGTCAACTTGAAGACACAGCATGGAGCTCACCTAATCAGAGTAGCAAAAGGAAAAAAAGAATAAAGTGAAGATAGCTTAAGGAAGTTATGGGACAACATCAAGCAGACCAATGACTTATATTATACAGGGACCCAGAATGAGAAGAGAGAGGAGAGGACAGATGACTTATTTGAAAAAATAATGACTGAAAGCTTCCCTGACTTGGGGAAGGATACAGACATCTAGATCCAAGGAGCCCAGAAAGTTCCAAATAAGAATCCAAAGAAACCCACATCAAGACACATTATAATTAAAATGTCAAAAGTTAAAGACAAGGATAATATATTAAACTTAAAAGGAAAAACAATTTGTTACATACAAGGAATCCTTCATAACAGTCAGCAGATTTTTCACCAGAAAATTTGCAGGCCAAAAGGGATTGACATGATATTAAAAATGCTTAAAAACAACCTTATAGGCAACCCCACAAAGCTATAATTCAGAAGTGGAGTTTTTCAGACAAAGCAAAGGAACTCACCACTAAACCAGCCTTATCATAAATGTTAAAAGGGACTTTATGCTGAAAAGAAGGGCACTACTAATTACTGACAGGAAAATACATGAGAGTAAATTTCACTGATAAAAGTAAATATAAAATTAGTGGATGAATCACTTATAGAGCTAGTATAAAGTTTGACAGATAAAAGTAGTAAAATCAAAATCGGAATACACAAGATAAAAGGATGGAAAGTATAACACTGAAAACAAAATGTGGAGGGGGAGCAAAATTTTTGAGCTTTAGAATGCATTCAAACTTATCAACTTAGGTAAGACTTTCTTATCTAAGAAAGAAAAGACAAAGACTTTAAAATACAGGTTATGTATAAGCTTCATGGTAATCACAAAGCAAAACCTATGGCAGATATACAAAAGAGAAAGAAAGGAATTTAAGTTTACCACTAAAGAAAGTCACCAAACTATTATACAAAGAAATAGAGTGGAAGAACAAAGGAACAGAAAGAAATAACAAAACACCCAGAAAACAGTTAACAAAATGGGAATAAGCACATGCCACCAATAATTAAATATAAGTGAACTAAATTCTTCCATCAAAAGATAAAGCAGGAACTTTCCAGGTGGTTCAGTGACTGAGACTCCACACTCTCAATGTAAGGGGCCTAGGTTTGATCCCTGGTCAGGGAACTAGATCCCACATGCTGCAACTAAACCTCAGTGCAGCCAAATAAATAAAAATCTTTTTAAAAGATAAAGCAGTTGAATGGATTTTTTAAAACCTGTCTACATGCTGCCAATAGACTCACTTCAGATATAAGGACATAGACTGAAAGTGAAGGGTTGGAAAAAGATGTCCAATGCCAATGAAAACGGAAAGAAAGCTGAGGTTAGGGTTGCTTATATCAGACAAAATAGACTTTAAAACAGAGACTCTAACAAGAGACAAAGAAGGGCATGACATATGATAAAGCATCAGTTCAACAAGAGGATATAAATTTGGAATATTTATGTGCCCAACCTAGAAGCACCTAAATATATGAAGTAAATATTAACAGGCCTAAAAAGATAAAAAGACAATACAGTAATAGTAGGGGACCTTAATATTCCATTTATATCAATGGATATATCATCCAGATACATCAAAAGAAACATCAGCTTGAAATTACATGTTAGACCAGATGAACTTGACATACATAGAACATCCTATCCCAAAGCAGCACAATAGACATTTTTCTCAAGTACATGTGGAACATTTTCCAAGGTAGATCATGTTAGGTCCCTGGTAGCTCAGACTTTATAAAGCATCTGCCTACAATGTGGTAGACCCGTGTTCAATCCCTGGGTTGGGAAGGTCTCCTGGAGAAGGAAATGGCAACCCACTCCAGTGTTCTTGCCTGGAAAGTCCCATGGACAGAGGAGCCTGGTAGGCTATAGTCCATGGGGTTGTAAAGAGTTGGACATGACTGAGCGACTTCACTTTCACTTTAGGCCACAAAAAAATTAAATAAATTTAAGAAGATTGAAATAATATCAGACGTCTTTTTCAACCACAATAGTATTAAAGTAGAAATTATACAAAGAAAAGAAAATTGACAAATAAATAGGGGTTAAACTGAACATTCCTGAATAACCAATGGGTCAAAGAAGAAATAAGAAATTTTTAAAAAATATCTTAAGGCAAATGAAACTGGAACTAAAACATACCAAAACTAATGGGATACAGTAAAAGCAGTTCTAAGAAGGAAGTTCATAGCAATAAATATCTACCTCAAGAAACAAGTCTCAAACAACCTAGCTTAACACCTCAAAATACTAGACAAAGAATAACAAATGAAGCCCATAGTTAGAAGTAAGGAAATAAAAATTAGAGCAGAATTAAATGAAATAGAGACTAAAAAGACAATAGAAAGGATCAAAGAAACTAAGAGCTGTTTCTTTAAAAATAGAAAAATAAATGGACAAATTTTAGCTAGATTAGCCAAGAAAAAAAGAACTCAAAATCAGAATGGAAAGAGATTTTATAATGGAGAACACAGAAATACAAAGGATCATAGGAGACTAAGCAATTATATCCTGATAAATTGGACAACCGAGGAGAGACAGATAAATTCCTAGAAACATACAATGTCTAATGACTGAATTATAATGAAATAAGAAATGTGAACCAACTGAGAGGAAGGAGATTGAATCAGTAATCAAAAACCTACCAACAAACACAAGTCCAGGACCAGATAGCTTCCCTGGTAAATTCCATAAATTCTAGCAAACATTGAAAGAATTAACACAAATTCTTCTCAGACCATTCAAAAAAAAAAAAAAAAAAAAGAACTCTTCCAAACTTATTTTATGAGGCCAGCAATACCCTGAATTTAGAACCAGACAAGGATACCACAAGAAAATTATAGGCCAAGAAGAACTGTACAAAAAAGATCTTCACGACCCAGATAATCACGATGGTGTGATCACTCACCTAGAGCCAGACATCCTGGAATGTGAAGTCAAGTGGGCCTAAGAAAGCATCACTACGAACAAAGCTAGTGGAGGTGATGGAATTCCAGTAGAGCTATTCCAAATCCTGAAAGATGATGCTGTGAAAGTGCTGCACTCAATATGCCAGCACATTTGGAAAACTCAGCAGTGGCCATAGGACTGGAAAAGGTCAGTTTTCATTCCAATCCCAAAGAAAGGCAATGCCAAAGAATGCTCAAACTACCGCACAATTGCACTCATCTCACACGCTAGTAAAGTAATGCTCAAAATTCTCCAAGCCAGGCTTCAGCAATATGTGAACCGTGAACTTCCTGATGTTCAAGCTGGTTTTAGAAAAGGCAGAGGAAGCAGAGATCAAATTGCCAACATCCGCTGGATCATGGAAAAAGCAAGAGAGTTCCAGAAAGGCATCTATTTCTGCTTTATTGACTATGCCAAAGCCTTTGACTGTGTGGATCACAATAAACTGTGGAAAATTCTGAAAGAGATGGGAATACCAGACCACCTGATCTACCTCTTGAGAAATCTGTATGCAGGTCAGGAAGCAACAGTTCGAACTTGACATGGAACAACAGACTGGTTCCAAATAGGAAAAGGAGTACGTCAAGGCTGTATATTATCACCCTGCTTATTTAACTTATATGCAGAGTACATCATGAGAAACGCTGGACTGGAAGAAACACAAGCTGGAATCAAAATTGCCGGGAGAAATATCAATAACTTCAGATATGCAGATGACACCACCCTTATGGCAGAAAGTGAAGAGGAACTCAAAAGCCTCTTGATGAAAGTGAAAGGGGAGAGTGAAAAAGTTGGCTTAAAGCTCAACATTCAGAAAATGAAGATCATGGCATCCGGTCCCATCACTTCATGGGAAATAGATGGGGAAACAGTGGAAACAGTGTCAGACTTTATTTCTGGGCTCCGAAATCACTACAGATGGTGACTGCAGCCATGAAATTAAAAGACACTTACTCCTTGGAAGGAAAGTTATGACCAACCTAGATAGCATATTCAAAAGCAGAGACGTTACTTTGCCAACAAAGGTTCGTCTAGTGAAGGCTATGGTTTTTCCTGTGGTCATGTATGGATGTGAGAGTTGGACTGTGAAGAAGGCTGAGCACCGAAGAATTGATGCTTTTGAACTGTGGTGTTGGAAAAGACTCTTGAGAGTCCCCTGGACTGCAAGGAGATCCAACCAGTCCATTCTGAAGGAGATCAGCCCTGGGATTTCTTTGGAAGGAATGATGCTAAAGCTGAAACTCCAGTACTTTGGCCACCTCATGTGAAGAGTTGACTCATTGGAAAAGACTGATGCTGGGAGGGATTGGGGGCAAGAGGAGAAGGGGATGACAGAGGATGAGATGGCTGGATGGCATCACTGACTCGATGGACGTGAGTCTGAGTGAACTCCAGGAGTTGGTGATGGACAGGGAGGCCTGGCGTGATGCGATTCATGGGGTCACAAAGAGTCAGACACGACTGAGTGACTGATCTAATCTGATCTGATCCCTGATGAACATAGATTTTAAAACTTTAAGCAAAATATTAGCAAAGCAAATCAACAGTATATTAAAAGAATCCTACACCACGATCACTTGGGATTTATCCGAGGAATACAAGGATAGTTCTACATCAGCAAATAAATAAATGTGATATGCACATTAACAAATTGAAAGATAAAAATCACATGATCATCTCAATAGATGCAGAAAAAATATTTAACAAAATTCAACATCCATTTATGATTAAGAAGAAAAACTCAACAAAGCAAGTATAGAGGGAATGTACCTCAACATAATAAAGGCCATATATGACAAGCCCATAGCTAACATCATATTCAACAGTGAAAAGCTGAAATCTTTGCCAAGATCAGGACCAAAACAAGAATCAGGACCAAGACAATCACTACTTTTACTCAACATAGTATTGGAATTCCTAGCCAGAACAATTAGGCACAAAATATGAAAGGCATCCAACCTAGAAAGGAAAAAGTAAAACTACCCTATATGCAGATGACGGGCTTCCCTAGTAGCTCAGCTGGTAAAGAATCCACCTGCAATGCAGAAGACCCCAGTTTGATTCCTGGGTTGGGAAGATCCCCTGGAGAAGGGATAGGCTACCCACTCCAGTATTCTTGGGCTTCCCTGGTGGCTCGGATGGTAAATAATCTACCTACAATGCAGGGGAGACCTGGATTCAATCCCTGGGTTGGGAATATCCCCTGGAGAAGGGAAAGGCTACCCACTCCAGTATTCTGGTCTGGAGAATCCCCATGGATAGAGGAGCCTGGTGGGCTACAGTCCATTGGGTGACAAAGAGTTGGACATGACTAAATGACTAAGCACAGCACAGCAGCATAAGCAGATGACATGATATTGTATGTAGATACCCTAAAAACTGCCAAAAAACTGTTAGAATTCAGGAAAGTTGCAGAATATAAAATCCAATACTTGTTATATTTCTATATGTTAATAATAAACTATCAGGAGATGAAATTAAGAAAATATCATTTACAGTTGCATCAGAACAACAAAATACCTAAGAACAAATGAAACCAAGGAGGTGCAAGACCTGTATATTGAAAAATACAAGGCATTAATGAAAGAAATTGAGGAAGACACAAATAAATGCAAAGATATTTTATGCTCATGGATTGGAAGAATATTGTTAAAATTTCCATACTACCCAAACTATAGATTTAATTCTAATGGCATTTTTTACAAAAATAGAACAAACAATCCTAAAATTTGTCTGGAACCATAGAAAACTCTGAATAGCCAAAGCAATCTTCAGAAAGAAGAATAAAACCGGAGGCATCATGCTCCCTGATTTCAAACTGTATTACAAACCTGTGATGTTTAAAGGAGTACATCAAGGAAAGGAGTACATCAAGGCTGTATATTGTCACCCTGCTTATTTAACTTATATGGAGAATGAAAGTGAAAGTCGCTCAGTCATGTCTGACTCTTTGTGACCCCATGGACAATACAGCCCATGGAATTCTCTAGGCCAGAATACTGGAGTAGGTAGCCTTTCTCTTCTCCAGGGGGTCTTCCTAACCCAGGGATTGAATGCATGTCTCCTGCATTACAGGTGGATTCTTTACCAGCTGAGCCACAAGGGAAGCCCTGTATAGAGAGTACATCATGCGAAATGCTTGGCTGGATGAAGCACAAACTGGAATCAAGATCACTGGGAGAAATATCAATAACCTCAAATATGCAGATGACACCACCCTTGTGGCAGAAAGTGAAGAGGAACTAAAGAACCTCTTAATGAAGGTGAAAGGAGAGTGAAAGAGCTGGGTTAAAACTTAACATTCAAAAAACTAAAATAATGGCATCCAATCCCATCACTTCATGTCAAACAGATAGGCAAATAATGGAAATAGTGACAGACTTTATTTTCTTGGGCTCCAAAATCACTGAAGATGGTGACTGAAGCCATGAAATTAAAAGACACGTGCTCCTTGGAAGAAAAGCTATGACAAACCTAGACAGGGTATTAAAAAGCAGAGACATTACTTTGCTGACAGAGGTCCAGACAGTCACAACTATAGTTTTTACAGTAGTCATGTATGAATGTGAGTTGGACCATAAAGAAGGCTGAGACCTGAAGAATTGATGCTTTTGAACTGTGTTGTTGGAGAAGACTCTTGAGAGTCCCTTGGACTGCAAGGAGATCAAACCAGTCAATCTGAAAGGAAATCAATCCTGAATATTCACTGGAAGGACTGATGCTAAAGCTGAAGCTCCAATACTTTGGCCACCTAATGAGAAGAACTGACTCATTGGAAAAGACCCTGATGCTGGGAAAGACTGAAGGCAGGAGGAAAAGGAGACGACAGATGACAAGATAGTTGGATGGCATCACTGTCTCAATGGACATGAGTGTGAGCAAGCTCCAGGGGATGGTGAAGAACAGGAAAGCCTAGTGTGCTGCAGTCCACGGGATTGCAAAGAGTTGGACAGATCTGAGCGACTGAACAACAACATAATATTTAAAACTGTAAGGTATTGATATAAAAGCAGACACATAGACCTTGGAACAGAAGAGAGAACCCAGATATAAACCCCAACATATATGTCAATTTATGACAAAGTAGCCAAGAATATATCATGGAGAAAGGACAGTCTCTTTAATCAATGATGTTGGGAAAATTAGACAGCCACATGCAAAAGAACTGGACATGGAACAACAGACTGGTTCCAAATAGGAAAAGGAGTACGTCAAGGCTGTATGTTGTCACCCTGCTTATTTAACTTATATGCAGAGTACATCATGAGAAATGCTTGGCTGGAGGAAGCACAAGCTGGAATCAAGATTGCTGGGAGAAATATTAACAACCTCAGATGTGCAGATAACACCACCCTTATGGCAGAAAGTGAACAAAGAACTAAAGAGCCTCTTGATGAAAGTGAAAGAGGAGAGTGAAAAAGTTGGCTTAAAGCTCAACATTCAGAAAACTAAGATCATGGTATCTGGTCCCATCACTTCATGGGAGATAGGTAGGGAAACTGTGGAAACAGTGGCTGACTTTATTTTTTGGGCTCCAAAATCACTGCAGATGGTGATTGCAGCCATGAAATTAAAAGATGCTTACTCCTTGGAAGGAAAGTTATGACCAACCTAGACAACATATTAAAAAACAGAGACATTACTTTGTCAACAAAGGTCTGTCTAGTCAAGGCTATGGTTTTTCCAGTCATCATGTATGGATGTGAGAGTTGGACTATAAACAAAGCTGAATGCTGAAGAATTGATGCTTTTGAACTGTGGTGTTGGAGAAGACTCTTAAGAGTCCCTTGGACTGCAAGGAGATTCAACCAGTCCGGCTTGAAGGAGATCAGTCCTTAGTGTTCATTGGAAGGACTGATGCTGAGGCTGAAACTCCAATACTTTGGCCACCTGATGCAAAGAGCTGACTCATTGGAAAAGACCCTGATGCTGAGAGGGATTGGGGGCAGGAGGAGAAGGGGATGATAGAGGATGAGATGGTTGGATGGCATCACAGACTCAATGGACATGGGTTTGGGTGGACTCCGGGAATTGGTGAGGGACAGGGAGGCCTGGCGTGCTGCAGTTCATGGGGTTGCAAAGAGTCAGACATGACTGAGCGACTGAACTGAACTGATGCAAAGGAATGAAACTGGACCACTATTTTATACTGTATCCAAAATTAACTCAAAATGGATTAAAGTTTTGATTTTAAGACCTGAAATTATAAAACTTCTAAAACAAAACATAGGCGGTAAGCTCTTTGATATAGGTCTTCATGATGATTTTTTGAGCCTAAAATATGCAAAGGAAAGGCAACAAAAGAAAAAACAAATTTGAACAAGTGGCATCACATCAAATGAAAAGCCTTCACAGCCAAGAATCCATCAACAAAATGAGAAGATAACCAATAGAATGGGAGGAAATATTTGTAAATCCTATTTCTGACAAGGGGTTAATATCCAAAATGTATAAAGAATTGTAAATCAATAGTAAAAAAAAATGCCAAACAATTAAAAAATAGGCAGAAGATGTGAATAGACATTTTCTTCATAGAAGATATACAGATGGACTATAGGCAAATGAAAAGATGTTCAGCATCACTAATCATCAGGGAAATGCAAATCGAAACTACAATGAGATCTCACCTGTTAGAATGGCGATTATCAAAAAGTTAAGAAATAGCAAGTATTGGCAAGGATATAGAGAAAAGGGAATCCCTGTGCACCGTTGGTAGGAATGTGAATTGTTACAGCCACCCTGGAAAGCCATATGGAGTTTTCTCACAAAATTAAAAATTGAACTACCATATGATCCAGCAATATTATTTCTGGGTATTTATCAGAATTAAATGAAAACACTAAGCAAAATATATTGAATTCCATGTTGAATGCAGCATTACTTACAACAGGCAAGATATGGAAACAATTTAACTGTCCGTTGATGGGTGAATGTAAAAGAAATTTTGAAATACACACATGGAAATATTATTCACCTACTGAAAGAATAAAATCTTGCCATTTGCAACAACATGGACAGACCTCAAGGGCATTATGAGAACTGCAATAGACTGAGAAAAAAAAGTTCTGTATACAGTCTCATGTGAAATCTGAAGTTAGATAAACCAGGCACATAGATACAGAAAACAGATTCATGGTTGCCAGAGTTTGAGGAGTGGGAGAGATGGGTTAACTGTGGTTTGTGTGAAAGTGAAAGAAGTTGCTCAGTCGTGTCCGACTCTTTGTGACCCCATGGGCAGTAGCCTGCACCAGGCTCCTCCGTCCATGGGATTTTCTAGGCAAGAGTACTGGAGTGGGTTGCCATTTCCTTCTCTAGGGAATCTTCCCGACCCAGAGATCAAACCCAGGTCTCCCGCATTGTAGACAGATGCTTTACCATCTGAGCCACCAGGGAAGTCTGATTTGTTTAGTTACTTCTAAACGAGATGTTCTTTTCTTTCCTTTTTGGTTTGTTTTGACCACTTTAAAATGTCCCCTGATAAGTATAAGATATTCAGCCTTAACTCCTCATCAGTGACCATCTCTAGGATTTGAATCAGGATCAGTATAGGTCAGATGGTTTCTGAAGTTTCCCTGTTCTTTTTTGAACTCTTTCCTTCCTATGCTCCATCTGCCTGCCAGCACTTAAACACTCTGCTCTGCCTTACCAGGGAACCATATTTCAGGAGAGCTATGTAACCAGGTGGTTATTGCACTGTTATCCATCATTCAAAGAAAATTATGTACCCATTCTTTATCCTGAACTTTATTTCTTTTGAAAATTACCTTAATTATCTTTTAAACTTATTATTGTGCATTTTTACTAATGAGTCACCGCTTAATGAAACATTCTATTTTTAATCTGAAAATAATGATGATGGACTCTAGGTCCTAGGAGTCATGATTATACTACTGCTGACCCTCCTACACCCTGAGGGTGAGAAGTTGGGAACTGGATCTCTGGAGCATAATATTCTCAAGCATATTATTCTCAAGTCTGGATGGCACAGGCAATCCTCAGATTTCTAACAGATACCTTGTTTCTCTAAGCTATAAACCTGCTTAATAGTTAAGATTTGAAAACACCTTTAAAATTGGGTTTTGGGGAAGAGTTGTGACATCCTTGGCAGTTAACTCAGTTTTAACAGACTTAAAATATACTTTACAATGGCAATGACAGATATTGCAAAACAAAAATCCAAACAACAGAGACTTAAGGAAAATAAAAGTCTCCTGTAGTCAGGATTGGGTAAATGGATGCAGTTAAAAGTCAGCTGTGCCTGTGTTGCCTATTATTATTTTTGAAGACTCAAATTTGTTTTTGATGGACTACTTTGATTTAGGTGTGGCAAAACTGCCAGGTGTGTCAGCACTGTATTTTCATGACTGCAATAACAGCTTTAGGTATAGGAATATGAGAATAATAAACAATTCTAATTATGAAGGAAATGAAGTAATCAATGGCGATAGAAAGGAGTTTTCTCTAGAAGTAAACGTTGGAAATAGTTTATGTCACTAATGTAATATTAACTCTTGGAATTAGTATGGTTAACATAGTAATGAAAATGGAGAAAGAACATTATTTAATATGTGATATTTAAAAGTTAAATGAAGTATTTTCTACATAAAGGAATTCTAGAATACGATAATCTTATGATATTGGTATAATGTTTCAAAATCTAAGGAATCTTAAGGCTGTTTCAGAATGTAGACTTCTTAAAATTCTTTTATAGATCTCTATACAGTTTTGACTTACTGAGGTTAATTTTTCCTTTAAGGAAATGATACAAAAGTGAAAGTGAAGTCACTCAGTCATGTCCAACTCTTTGCAACCCCGTGGATTGTAGCCCTTGGAATTTTCCAGGCAAATGATACTAGGCTATAAAAAATGACTTATAAGAAAAAAAACGAGTCACAACGTTGCTTATATTTAAAATTCCACGACTCCACAAGATTAGTCAGCCACTCAGTTGTGTCCAATTCTTTGAAACCCCATGGACTGCAGCACCCCAGGCTTCCCTGATCATCACCAACTCCTGGAGCTTGCTCAAACTCATGTCCATCGAGTCGGTGATGCCATCCAACCATCTCATCCTCTGTCGTCCCCTTTGCCGCCTGTTCTCAATCTTTTCCAACATCTGGGTCTTTTCCAATGAGTCAGCTCTTTGCATCAGGTCACCAAAGTATAGGGCTAAAAAAAAATCTAACTGAAACGAAACTTTGTGGAGGAGGACAATATCCTGTGTTATTTATTTCATTAAAGCATTTAAATGGCATTTGAAAATGATCAACTTTAATCAAAAGTTGCCATGAACATCTAGATGTAAAAGATTGAGGCTAGAACATTTTCTCATCCCATTTATAAATTTAAACTCAAAAGGGATTAAAGACCAGTGTAACACTAAAAGCCATAACAGTCCTAGAAGAAACCAGTGGAACACAGTTTCCACGCCGCTGCCATCCTTCGAGTGGGGTTTACTCTGTCTCCTTACTCCTCAATACGGCAGACAAGGGCTGTTTCCCTGGAACCACACTGAGCCATGACCTCCATCCAGACACCCGAAGAGCCTGTCTGCACTCCTGCCCAGCTCTGCCTCTCCCAGGGGAGCTGGTGGGGGCAGGGAAGGAAGACAAGGCTCGGGCTCTTCTCCACTATGGGCCTGCCGCCAGGGCCAGGCCTGTGGCCTGGAGCGCGAGAACACAGGCCACCACTAGCGTCCTCGTTCACAGCAAAACAGCAACCAACTCCTCCTCCAGACATTTAACAAAATGTCTACCAGCCTCCGTGTCTTTCACCAGATCCCGCCCACATCAGGTAAGGTGATAACATGCCTAAAGACCACCTTGGATACAAATTGTAGCAATATCTTTGTTGTTGTTGTTGACTCGCTAAGTTGTGTCCAACTCTCTGTGACCCCCTTCTCTGTCCGTGGAATTCTCCAGGCAAGAATACTGGAGTGGATGCCATTTCCTTCTCCAGGGGATCTTCCTAATGCAGGGATCAAACCAGCGTCTCCTGCAGTGGCAGACAGATTCTTTATTGCCTAGCCACCAGGGAAGCCCAGCAATATCTTTGGGAGTCTCCTAAGGCAAAGGAAATAAAAGTTTTTACTTTTATAAACAAATGGGGTCTAATTAGACTTAAAAGCTTTTGCACAAAGGAATCTGTCAACAAAGCAAGAAGAACCTACTGAATGGGAGAAAATAATTGCAAACAATTGATAAAGAGTTAATATTCAAAATATATAAACAGCTTATACAATATCAAACATCTCATAAAATATCAAACAGCTCAACTCAATATATATATATAAAAAAAAGCCCAGCCCAATTAAAAAATGGGCGGAACCCTTGAATAGATTTTTTTTTTCCAAAGAAGGCATACAGAGCCATCAGGCACTTGAAAAGATATTCAATATTACTAGCCAGAGAAATGTAAATAAAACCACAATGAGATATCACCTCACATCTGTCAGAATGCTGCTGCTGCTGCTCCTGCTAAATCGCTTCAGTCGTGTCTAACTCTGTGAGACCCCATAGATGGCAGCCTACCAGGCTCCCCCGTCCCTGGGATTCTCCAGGCGAGAATACTGGAGTGGGTTGCCATTTCCTTCTCCAATCTGTCAGAATACTTATCATTAAAAAGACCAAAAAATGACAAATGTTGGTGAGGATGTAGAAAAAAGGGAACCCTTGTACATTGCTGGTGAGGATGTAAGTTGGTGTAGCCATTGTGGAAAACAGTAAAGAGGTTCCTCAAAACACTAAATAGAACTACCATCTGACCCAGTAATTCCATCTCTGAATATATATTTGAAGAAAACAAAAACACTAATTAGGAAAGATATATGCACCCAAACATTCTTAGCAGCACTATTTACAATAGCCAAGATATGGAAGCAATCTAAGTGACCATTAACAGAAGAATGGAGAAAGACGTGGTGTATATAACACATACAGATACATACACATACACATATAATGAAATACTACTCAGTCATTAATAAAAAGAACAAAATCTTGCCATTTGCAACAATATGGATGAACAGAGAGGGTGTAATACTTAGTGAAATAAGACAGAGGAAGACAAGTACTTCATGTTATCACTTACATGTGGAATCTAAAAGATAAAATGAATGAATAAATAAATATAACAAAGCAGAAACAGACTCAAAAATTAGTGGTTGCCAGAGAACAAACTAGTGGTTGCCAGTGGGAAGAGGGAAAGGGAGGATAGGAGCAAGGGATTAAGTACAAACTACTGTGCATAAAGTAAGCTGCAAAGATATATTGTACAGGGAATATAATCAATATTTTATAATGATTTTAGACAGAAAATAATCTAAAAATGTTGACTCACCACATTGTACATCTGGGACAAATACATTGTAAATCAGCTATCCCTCAATAAAAATCAAATCAAGTCCCTCCCATCAATAGAGTACCCAGCTTCCCTATCGGATGAGAATCCTGCAAAAAAACACTCTAACAAAAGGTAGTTATTGTCAGCTAATTCAGGTTTAGAACCCATCCTGGCTGCCTTCCCTCACCTCCTCCATTGCAATGACTTGGTCTTATGGTTAGGTTTCTCAAACTTCCTATTTTTAATCATGCTCTCCTGGGGAAAATCATACCTCTATGCTGGTGAATTTATAACAGAACCCTTTACAGATTTCTAGAAAACTCATCCCATATTTATCCTTGGAGCCTTGGCAAGAGAGTCATCAGTTTGGAGGAGATCTTGAAATAGAGCAGGACTCTGTGGTCCTTGCGTCCCCACCGTGTCCTCTGCCTGCATATTGTCTGTCGAAAACTCTAGCCAAAGCATAAATTTAATCACAGAAATGAGAAATACAGAAACAAAGGAACAGTCAAAGGAGATTAAACAATAATAATGTAGTCATTAAGCATAGTCAAGGACCTTTAGTTCTTTCTCAAGATAGATAATATTCTGAGCCATATCTTGTGAGTTGTCTTATAGATACCAAAACAGCAGGTGGAGAAATTAACTATATGATGACCAGGCTGTACCCAGGACATGAGCGGCCACACTTGCAAAAAACTGATCACAAAGAAATGGGAACAAATAACCCTGGAACTGAAGATTAACTGTACCTAAAACAACGAAGATGATGCCGGTCAGACCACTGATGACCAATTTGAAGATGACTGTTGGAGATGACTGTGTTGTTTCTGCGTGTAGCCGCCCCACCCCAACTCTGTCTGTAAAAACTCTCACCCCTTGTCTGTCAGGGTTGGGGAGTTGGCCTTTGGACAGATGTCCGCCACCCTCTCCCTCCCCAGTTGCCAGCATCTGAAATAAAGCAAACTTTCTTTTCCACCAGCCTGGTCTGTTTACTGGCTTTTGAGTGGCGAGCAGTGGACCCCACACACTGCCTTCGTCAACAATCTTACATAACCGTGTTGCACATGTGTGTGTGTGTTAGCTGCTCAGTCGTGTCTGACTCTTTGTGACCCCATGGACTGTAGCCTCCCAGGCCCCTCTGTCCATGGGTTTTCCAGGCAAGAATACTGGAGTGAGTTGCCAGTCCCTTCTCCAAGGTATCTTTCCAACCCAGGGATCGAACCCAAGTCTCCCACACTGCAGGAAGTTTCTTTACCATCTGAGCCACCAGGAAGCCCAAACATGTTACACATAGTACAGGTTAAATGTTTCCTTGGATTGAAAAAGCAAAGCATAGAGAGCAAAGCAAGAAGTAGGAAAAAAAGGCATATTTCAGCTTGACTTCCTTTTCCTCTGTTCCTTATCCTTTTTGCTGGTATTGCCATCTGCCTTGTCAGACAATCTGAAATCTCCTACATTCTCTTATGTGTCCATCTCTAAGCATTTGTGATCACTATCACTTCTTAATTTTACTTCCTATAAATACTTCTTGATTTCCCTTTTATTCTCTGGACTAATTAGCTGTGTGTGTGCTCAGTCACTCAGTCATGTCCTCCAAGTCTTTGCAACCCCATGGACTGTAGTCCGCCAGGCTCCTCTGTCCGTGGGATTTCCCAGGCAACAATATTGGAGTAGGTTGCTATGCCCTCCCTCCAGGGGTTCTTCCCGACCCAGGGATCGAACACATGTCTCCTGTGTCTCCTGCATTGGCAGGTGAATTCTTTATCACAGAGCCACCTGGGAAACCCTGGACTGATTAGGTATTAATCTCCTAATTGGTTTCTTGACTCTCACAGCAGTGGGCAGGACAGACTGGGAGAGGAAAGAAATCAATGTTGTCTTTCTAAAGTAAGAATACTCAATTATATTAATCCCTCTTTCAAAGACATGCAGTGATTCTCCACTTTTGTTGCTGTTGTTCAGTTGCCAAGTCATGTCTGACTCTTTGTGACCCTCTGGACTGCAGCACACCTGGCCTCTCGGTCCCTCACCATCTCCTGGAGTTTGCCCATGGATTCTCCACTGCCTAGAGATAAATACAAATCTTTAGGTTTTCTTTCTTTCTTTCTTTTTCTGTCTTTAATAAGCTACCTGCATCTCCTTGTCCTGTTCTATCTCCTACTTCTCCGAATCTAGATGATTTAGTCTTGAATGTTCCATGCTGGTCTAGGTGTTTTCATGGACTATTACTTCTTCTGGGTGCCCTTCTTGCAATTTACCCTGCTCGTGGTGGACTCACGTTCATCATCACACCTGTTTGAGGTGCCACGTCCTCTTGGAAACTTTCCCCAACTCCCCTTAGCAGTTAGTTGCTGTCTTTACTGTTTTCCTATAGGCGTATTCTTCATTCAGCACATGCTTTTTGAGTGCTCAATACATTTAAGGCATTAAGGTACAAAAATAAAATAGATATAGTCCCTGACCTCAGAGATCTCAGTCTCATGGGGATGCTTAAACTTTATCTTAAAAAAAAAATAATGTAGTGGATAAATGTGTTTCAGTCATCCAGTAGCTATTTGCCTTACTTAGGGTAATAGTCCCTGGTATTTTCATCAGGGGATGTCTCTCTGCTATTCTTGGTTCTTGTGTCCTGGGGGAACAGTGGGATGGGCATATAGGTAACCAAGATCTAAGCCAATAAATGCTTTCTGCTTCTCTGGGCACAGCAATTGGGTCAGGGCTGGCCATGTGACTTAAGTCAATCAGAACTGCTTAGATGCCTAGGAGGAGATATTCTCTCATCCTAGCTGGACTCAAACCTCAAGAATATGAGGTGGGAATTACCACAGCCAGTTTGGCAGGGCAATGACACTGAAAATTAGGTCAATGCATATTAAAAAGCAGGGTAAGCAGAGAGATGAAAGAAATCAAAGTCTCAGTGACAAGTTCTGGGCCATGAATCCAGTTGTTCCTGAAGCCAGCTTACCCTGGAAATTCAGCTCCATTCTCTTCATGCACTTAAGTCGGCTTTAGTGGTTTTTTCCTCCTGCTTGTATCCAAAAGAATCTTAATTTAAACAACAGTATTTTTCATGTGGAAAATGGAAGTAATGTAAAGTGAAAATAGCATATGCAGGGATATGGAGGAATAAAAGAGAAAGCTAAATTACAGGATGAGGAATGAGGAGAAGGGGAACCAGACAGGATCAATTTAATGGACTCAGTGAAAATCGACAAGGCCCTGAAGTAAAAACTAAACAGACTGAAGAATCAATAACTTTTCTGGAAGAGAGGCAAGGGCACTGGGCAAGCCACTGCCCCGAATATTATAGAGACAGGTGGATATGGGGAGTCCTGACTTACCGGAACAGAGAGGAGTGGAAATCACTGCAGGAACCAAGGGTGGGGAAGAAACGCCTGAACTGTAATTGACAGAGGCTCAGTGTGGACAAGCCTGAGAGTTAAAAATGCCTAGAGGACTTGGGCATAGAGGTGGCTCCTGCTTTTGCAGAGCTCCACCAGGTTCTCACAGTAGATGCTGGAGAAGAAAGAATCTCTGTAGACCTTCCAGCAAGGCGAGGGGAATGGAACCATTTTGAAATACACCAGAGCACTCAGTTCTTCAGAAGCCCTGTCCTCAGGGGAAACTAGTTATCCAGAGCCTAACCTGCTGGGGTATTCTTATCAGAGCCTAAATGAGCTGGGGGAAGGGATATACTCAATTCTAGCAGGCTCTAGCCTTCCACATGGAAGAAGGGAGATGCCTAAGGTCAGCCCAATCTATCCATCCTGTCCCACCCGAGAAAAAACTGAGAAACACATGTGAGGTTCACAATCCAGAGGCAGATACAGACTCACAAAAAGGCTGAGATCTAATCATATTACTATAGAATGTTCCCCACTCCACCTCACAACCACATTTCTAAAGGCTTTGGAGAGACGGTGCATAATTTTAGTTAAAATGTGGGTGTAAATGGTAAATGTGGTAAGAGCAAAAATGGAAATAGGAAATATAGACCACCCTATAAAAATCAGTCAAAACCAGGCCTAAAAAGAGGAGAAACCAGTATGTTGTATACCTAAAACCTATATAATACTGTACATCAACTATATCTCAATTAAAAAAAAATTTTTTTAAAGAAAGGACAGAGATTAGATTTCAGAGGTTTCTGTTTGAGACAGTAAGGAATTAAGCAGCTTTATATGATAAACAGGAAAAAAGTAGTTAGGGAGAATATCTTAGGCATCTCGTATTAACATACAGTTGGCCCTCTGTATCTGAGGATGTGGAAACTCCTGATACAAGGGCTTACTGTAAGGGACTCTTATCCACGGGGCTCCTGGTACCAATCTACCCACAGACCAAGGGATGACTATATACAGTTTTGGCTGCTCACCAGCCACACTGCAGGTTCATGTGATTTTGTTGTAATGTAGTTTCATGTTTCTTAAATGTGGGAGAGTTTTAACTGGTAAGGGTGCCCAGCTGGTGGCGACATGGTATTCAGCCACGGGTAATGTCTTTAAATGCCCATTAAGGAACCGATAGCACCCCACTCCAGTACTCTTGCCTGGAAAATCCCATGGACAGAGGAGCCTGGTAGGCTGCTGTCCATGGGGTTGCTAAGAGTCAGACACGACTGAGTGACTTCACTTTAACTTTTCACTTTCATGCATTGGAGAAGGAAATGGCAACCCACTCCAGTGTTCTTGCCTGGAGAATCCCAGGGACGGGGGAGCCTGATGGGCTGCCGTCTATGGGGTCGCACAAAGTCAGACACGACTGAAGCAACTTAGTAGTAATAGTTAGTAGTAAGGAACCGAAGGGATCGTTGCAGAGTTTATGTTTGCTTTTATACTGCAGGGTGAAATTATATGGTTAGTGAAGTCAAAGGCAGAGTTTTAGTAGTATTTGGAGGGAGGGACCCAGGAAAGCCTGAGGGAGATATAGGGACCAACAGCAGATGGTAAAACAAAGAATCGCATCATGATTGGGGTGCAGGGGGCTAGCGATGAACAGAGGGAGCTCTTGGCTTAGTTTTGGCCTAAAAGGAGTCTCCCAGCTGCCCTCAAACATACATCCCAAGTTTGGAATCTTTTATCACTTCTGCTTGGCCCCCGGTGGAGGAAATTTTATTAGTGACCAACAGGTTGGGGCATGTGATGGGAAACAGGGAGGCTACTGGGCCTCAGGGACAGCCCTGACTCAGACTGTTGCTCCTATAGAGAGTGAACAGGGGCTAAGGATTAATGTTCAGTGCAAGTGGATATTTAAAACCTGTTAATAAACTTGTCCCTTTGAGTACTATTGGATTCTGACTCATCAGATTTTACCCCTCCTCCTCTCTTAAGAGTGTCTGGGAAGGGCATTTAGGTATTCCTCCTCTTACAAATGGTGGCTTCCCTGGTGGCTGAGTGGTAAAGAATATGCCTGCCAGTGCACGAGACTTGGGTTCTATCCTTGGATCTGAAAGATCCACTGGAGAAGGGCATGGCAAACCACTCCTGTATTCTTGCCTGAAAAATCCCACTGACAGAGAATCCTGGCGGGCTACAGTCCATGGGGTCACAAAGAGTCAGACACAGCTGAGTACACACACACAGCACGATGGCAATCACGGATGTGGGGATTTGAGGAATCTAGAAGCATCTCCCAAGATGTGAGTTGAATTTATGCTATTTACCCATTAATGTATGTCCAGCAGTGATAATTAGCTGAAGATACTTTGTTTAAGCTTGTTTAAGAATGGGCACATTCATTCTTTCCTTTGCTTATGTTTGGCTTTACAAGTCTTAAACCTATGGGCAGGGTGATGCAAATAAACAAAGGATGATGACTTGATGGTTAAAACAGAGGTGAAAAGAAAGCCCTTAGAGCCTTACCTATAGGCTCTGACTTCTAAGTTGAAAGGAACAATCATTAGGACAAGAGATCGAGAAGTGCTTTCATTTAAGCTGCACTCTCTAGCAGCTTAAACATCTACCCGTATCATAACTTCTGTTTCAAGGCTGCCTATGTCACATCCTATTAAAATTGGAAATGGAAGAGCTTTTGAAGACTAGGACTAGTTTTGAATTCCTTATAAACAACAAAAGCCCACTCTACTTTATTACTGCATTAAAAATATTTTAATATCTAATTCCAAACCCAGGCTTAATTGCCCAGCTAGCCTTTTGAGATTAATTATGAGTCCAGAGCTATCGTTACAACTTGACTGGTTTCTCTGGTCAGGCGTAGTCTGCCTTTGTGCTTTTGACTCTCTGGTTTGATTTGAAGTTCTGCGGGAAATCTGTGCTGCTGCCATTCCAGTGAGCTTCCAAATTTTTTTTTTTTTTTTTTTGATGAGAGTCACTTGGGACATTGAGTTTATGAACCCAGAGCCTATGGTTTCATTGCTTATATGCTTCAAAACAAAGATATAAAAAACAGTTTAAGTGGAAATCACTTTAGAGGCAGAAATTTTGATTTCAATTTTCATTCAAAATTTATTCAATCAATAAAGATGTCTTGAGTGTTTCCTATGTGCCTGGCACCTATAGGTAGTGGAGACAGGAATGAACCAAATGACTCCCTGCTCTCAAGGTGCTTTGGTTTTGATGGAAGCGAGAGGAGTTGATGATCACAAATTAACATGTAGTATATAACACATGGAGGGTGGTAAGTGGTAAGAAAAATAAAGCAGAAAGGAGAGAGTGCTATTCTACATTGGACGTTGAGGAAAGGCTTCTCTGATAAGGTCATTCAAGATCAGGGACCTGAAAGAAGTAAGGGAGCATGGGGGAGGAAGAGCATTTCAGTCAGAGGAAGCAGCAAATGCAAAGGCCCTGCGTGAGTGAAAAGGATGTTCCAAGAACAGCAAGGAAACCAGTGGGGCTGGAACAGAAGGAGTGAGGGAAGAATAATGGGGCTCCCAAATTACTGCAGATGGTGACTGCAGCCACAAAGTTTAAAAAATGATTGCTTCTTGGAAGGAAAGCTGTGACAAACCTAGATTGCATATTAAAAAGCAGAGACATCACAAGGTCCATATAGTTAAAGCTATGGTTTTTCCAGTAGTCATATATGGATGTGAGAGTTGGGCCATACAGTAGGCTGAGTGCTGAAGGAATGATGCTTTCAAATTGTGGTGCTGGAGAAGACTCTTGAGAGTTCCTTGGACAGCAAGGAGAACAAACAAGTCAATCATACAGGAAATCAACTTTGAATATTCATTGGAAGGCCTGAGGCTGAAGCTGAAGCTCCAATACTTTGACCACATGATATGCAGAGCCAACTCATTGGAAAAGACCCTGATGCTGGGAAAGATTGAGGGCAAGAGGAGAAGGGGATGACAGAGGATGAAATGGTTGGATGGCATCACTGACTCATTGGACATGAGTTTGAGCAAACTCCAGGAGATAGTGAAGGACAGGAAAGCCTAGTGTGCTGCAGTTCATGGGGTTGCAGAGAGTTCGACATGACTTAATGACTGAACAACAAAGCCAGAGAGGAAATTCAGGTTGGAAGATGTTAAGCTATGGCACAGACTTCAGATTTTAGGACTTCTAATGGGGTGACTTTGGAGAATATATTAGTTTCCTATTGCTGCCATGATGAATTACCACAAACTTAATAGCTTAGAACAATACAAATTAATTATTTTACAGTTCTGGAGGTCCAACATCCTAAGTGGGTCTTACAGGGTAAACTAGTTTGCTGGGGCTGCCGAAACAAAGTACCACAATGAGGCGCCTTAAACAATAGAAGTGTATTGTCTTATACTTCTGGAGGCTAAACGTCTGAGATCAAGGTGTCAGCAGGTTCTTTCTGAGGACGGTGAGCAACAATCTGTTCTAAGCCTCTCCCCCTGGTTCTGCTGGTTTGCTTGCGTTCTTTGGCATCCCTTGGTTTGTAGCAGCATCACTCTGATCTCTGCTTCACCTTCTGCTTCACCTGACATTCTTCTTCCAGGCATGTCTGTGTCTGAATTTTTCCTTTCTATAAATGTGCCAGTCATATTGGAATAGGACTTATCCTAATGACCTCATTTGAAGCTGATTAGCTCTGCAAAGACCCTTTCTCTAAATAAGGCACCTTCTGAGGTACTGGGGATTAGGACTCCAACATATTTTCAAGGGGAGACCCAATTTAATCTGTAACATGGGGTTAAAATCAAAGTGACAGCAGGGCTGCTTTTCTTCTGGGGACATTAGGAGAGAATTTTCTATCTTTTGGAGGCCCCCCACAAGCCTTGGCTTATGGCCCCCTTCCAGTAATGGCACCCCTCCATATTTCTGTTGTCACATCTCCTCTGACTTCTGCCTCCTTCTTATAAAGACTCTTGTGATTACATCTGGAAAATCAAGGATTTTTATTTATTTATTTGACTGTGCTGGGCCTTGTGTGCAGTAGTTGTGGCCTGCAAACTCTTAGTTGGGGCATGTGAGATCTAGGGATTGAACCTGGTTCTTATGCATTGGGAGAGAGAAGTCTTAGCCTCTGGACAACCAGGGAAGTTCCTAAGACGCAGATATTTTTGCAAGGTCAGTATTCTGCCTACCTTATGGGGTTTTGAGCAGGGAAGTGGTATGAGCTGAACTGTATTTTAAAAGAATCACTCTGCCTGCTGTGGAGGAGGAAAAAAGTGTAAACCAGGAGACCCATTGGGACGCTGGGGCAATGGTCCTAGTGAGAGATGGTAGTGCCCAGGACCAGAAGTGAAGTGCTGAAAAGTGGTCAAATTCTGGACTTTTTGCAGAAAATGATTAGTCAATGGAATGCATGAGATGTGTAAGATGATAACAATTTTTTCCTTGTCTTTTTGCAGAATAACGATAACATTTGTTTATCACATTAAAGTTTTCAATAAGATTCTACATGAATTTTTTCATTAGAACTACCTACAACAGTATTTTGTGTCATTATTTTTATACTCATTTTACAGAAGAAGGAGTTGAGGCTCAGAGAGGTGACTTCTAGGGATTTGATTTTTTTGTACATGATTTTTTGAAATTGGCTGTTTCAATGCTTTGATGGGTTTTAAGCACTGAAATTATTAGTAAGCTTATACTGGTGATAAAGGAAAAACAGATGTCCTTTGATGCTACCAATGTTTTATAAATAAATTCACTAATCCCAAAGCCAGAGAGAGGTACATATTTAGTTTCAGTGAGGATTAAATGAGTTAATATAAAGGGTCTAGAACATTGTCGGCACATGTAAGCCCAATATGATGTTAGCAATCACTCCAATTAATATTCACAATTTAGATCAGTACTTCCAAATGGTATTCAAAATAGCAATTTAGAAAAAAGCAAACAAAACAAGGAAGCAAAGCAGAGAAAAATTTGTATTGCAAGTAGCTGCAATAAACCAGTTGCTACAAACATTTAATTTAGTTCTGAGCATCTGGGCAGCTAGATAAAAAAACAAAACATATTATGTAATGTAGATCTTGTTGATTTGTAATTTAAATCAACCTAGGTTGTCAAAAGAAAAAGAATTTTTTACCATATGTTTCTTAGTTTCCCTGTTTGTTGGATTGTTCCATGGCCCCTCCTCCACACCTTGGATTATAACATAAAATTCTTTTACCATGTCAAAATATTATTTAAAATATAGGTACCTTGGCTTCTTTCTTCAAAAAATAGAAAGTAAAAGAAACAGAAGTTTTAATGAAATTTTAATCATAATTCAACATGCAGTACCTCACAGGAGGGGCTTTGGAAATATGATTCTTTTTTGTCATTTGTAAGAGGGAGAACGGACTTTATGAAAAATACACACTGAGAAATGTGGGTTTAGCATAAATCCCAGTGTTGACTTTCATAAGTGTCTAGTCTCCCTCTTGTTGCCAGAGTGACTTTTAAAAACGTAAACCTGATCGTGTTATTCCACTGCTTAAAATTCGTCTCCGACACTCCATTGCTCATTGCAGTGTTTTCAAGCTTATTTTTAGTCAGTGAACCATTCCTTCAAATTAGAGCTTATATGGCAATCTAATGGGTAAAACAGATATAAGCTGAGCTGTTCTGGATGGAGTGGGGGGTGGGGGCCTGACAGACTGCCTGCCTGCCTCTGTAGGCTGTACCCACCTCTCCCTCTTATGCTCTCCAATGGTCTGAACAGTTAGGAAAGAATCAGCACCCCTCAGAACCTATAAAACGCCTTCTCTCTATCCTCATATTTGCCATGCAATCTGCACTTCAACTGAGCTTAGATGAGAAACTAGTTAATCAACCAAACAATTTTTGAAGTAAGAGTTGTTAAAAATCATTACAATCATTTGAACTTTAAATATATACTTATTAATCAACACACTGGTTTTATGTTATTGTTGCCCATAAAAAAATTCCATTAAAACTTGTTTTTAAAAGTCCCCCTAATGGATAAACAACAAGATCCTACTGTAGAGCACAGGGAATTATATTCAACATCCTGTGATAAACCGTAATGAAAAAGAATATATATGTATAACTGAATCACTTTGCTATACAGCAGAAACTAACACAACATTGTAAATCAGCTGTATTTAAAAGTCTCTCAAAAAATATTAAGGCAGATATCTAAATGTAAAATTATTATTATTTTTAAATGTAAAAATTATTATCTAAATGTAAAATCTTCCTGACCCACTGATTGAATTTGTGTCTCCTGCATTAGCAGGCGGGTTCTTTACCACTAGTACCACCTGGGAAGCCCCTTATACCATGTTACTATATATTGATTACAGTCATCCCTCAGTATCCATGGAAGGATTGGTTCAGGAGGTCCCATGTATACCAAAATGCAGGGATATTCAAGTCTGATAGGTGTTGACAGGACGGCCTGCCCTCTGTATCCATGGTTTTGCATCCATGGATTCAAAGAACGTTTGGCTCAAAATTTCAGCTGGTTGAATCCACAGATGCAGAACCCCTGGATATTGAGAGCCCACTGTAATTTCTTCTGAATTCTATGACATGGTGTTTCTCCTTCTTTCTTGTTTCTGCTTTTTCTTTGAATAAATAATGCATTTATTCCAATATGGTCTTAAAATTCTATAAAATTGCTTATTATATTCAAAATGAGATTTTATGATGTATAAATTAGAGATTTGGGGCACCTTTAATTGACTTTTCTCTGAAGACTGTGTTTTTAATGAGAATATAGCTATTCTCTCTGCCAGAGTTGAAGTATGTAGTAGTTCAGTTCAGATGCTCAATCGTGTCCGACTCTTAGTGATCCCATGGACTGCGGCACGCCAGGCCTCCCTATCCCTCACCAACTCCCAGAGTTTACTCAAACTCGTGTCCATTGAGTCGGTGATGCCATCCAACCATCTCATCCTCTGTCATCCCCTTCTCCTCTCACCTTCAATCTTTCCCAGCATCAGGGTCTTTTCAAATGAGTCAGCTCTTCACATCAGGTGGCCAAAGTATTGGAGTTTCAGCTTCAACATCAGTCCTTCCAATGAACATTCAGGACTAATTTCATTTAGGATGGACTGGTATGATCTCCTTGCAGTCCAAGGGACTCTCAAGAGTCTTCTCCAACACCACAGTTCAAAAGCATCAGTTCTTCAGTGCTCAACTTTATAGTCCAACTCTCACATCCATACATGACCACTGGAAAAACCATAGCCTTGACTAGATGGACCTTTGTTGGCAAAGTAACATCTCTGCTTTTTAATATGCTGTCTAGGTTGGTCATAAATTTTCTTCCAAGGAATAAGTATCTTCTTATTTCATGGCTGCAGTATGTAGAAGTATGTAGTAAGATCAGAGCAAATTCTGCTAAATGGAGGAAGTTCTCAATTCCATTTTTTTATATATTAAAATGAGTAAAAAGTTTGGCCCAGATATTTTTGCTTCAGTCTAGAATATCCTTTTTTGACATGTGTTTTTATAAGACAAAACTTATCAAAAAAGCTGTCCAAATTTAAATGTCACAAAAGTGTAGGTTTCTCAACTCTATTCCAATCTATTCTGAAACAGAATGCCAGTTTATCCAATTAAAAATAGGAACTCCATCAAAATATCTATCCCAAGTTGTGATTTTCCAAATTGCAATTATGGACCTTATAAATAAAATCCTGCATACTGTTTACATTTTTATTGCTACATTTGTTAACTTCCTTGCTTTGGTAGGGACAAATTTCATTGCTTCTCTGTTTATAAACTTGGTTTTCAAAAACTTTAATTCCTTAAAACGTTTCCCAAGCTGATGTTTTTTTGATCCTCCATTTGTCAAATGCCTCGATTCCAATGTTTTAGAATCAAATGCAAACAAAATGTAGAGAATTTGTTTATAAAAACATCTAATATCATTGTAGGCTGCTCAAGTTGCTTAGTGACTTATTTAGGATTTCCCTGGTGGTGCAGTGGATAAGTGTCTGCCTGCCAACTTGGGGGACATGGATTCGATCCCTGGTCTGGTAAGACTCCACATGCCATGGAGCAACTAAGCCCCTGTGCCATAGCTACTGAGCCTGCACGCTGCAACCACTGAAGCCCTCGTGCCTGGAGCCTGTGCTTCACAGCAAGAGAAGCCACCCCAGTGAGAAGCCTGCACATTGCAACAAAGAGTAGCCCCTACTTGTCACAGCTAGAGAAAGCCCACACACAGCAATGGAAACCCAGCACAGCCAAAAAGTAAGTAAAAAAAAATTTTTAATGACTTAAAATCTAACTGATAACAGGCAACAGAAAAAACAGTGCCATGCTACAATACTGTTTTTTTTCAACACCAGCTTCATCACAACAGTTTTCTAGGTCAGTTATTTTAATAGACCTCCCTCATCTATTGTACTTCACTTTATTGTGCTTCACAGATACTGCCTATTTTACAGATTAAAGGTTTGTGGCAACTCGGCATCATCACCGTTTTTCCAACAGCATTTGCTAACTTTGTGTTCTGTGTCATATTTTGGTGATTCTCATAATGTTTCATTATTGCAACTTACCATTATTATTATATTTGCCAGGGAGATCTCTCATCAGTGGTCTTTGATATTACTATTGCAAAAAGATTATGACTTGCTGAAAGCTCTGATGATGGTATTTTTTAGCAATAAAGTATTTTTAAATTAATGTACATTTATTATGATGCAATGCTATTGTGCACTTAAGAGGCTACAATATAGTGTAAGTATAACTTTTATATTCACAGGGAAATAAAAAAAATGTTTGACTCCCTTTACTGTAATATTTACTTCATTGCACTGGTCTGGAACTGAACCCTCAATATCTCCGAGGGGTGACTGTAGTTATAGAGCATATGTAAATGCCACCCTATTTTCATTAGCAGATTATAGAAATATATTTTGGATGGATTTGTATATTATATGTAAATTACCTGTGAGTGTTCCATGGATTTCCTAATTTAACAAATATTTTTTTTACCACAATTTTGATTTTAGACTCCTGGCCTCCAGAGCTATGAGAGAATAAATTTCTGTAGTTTTAAGTCACAAATTTATGGTAATTTGTTTCAGCAACCTCAGGAAACAAATACATATATTTTTGTTGTTGTCTAGACACTAAGTGGTGTTGCCACTTTTGAGACCCCATGGACTGTAGCTCCTCTGTCCATGGGATTTCCCAGGGAAGAATACTGGAGTGGGTTGCCATTTCCTTCTCCAGGGGATATTCCTGACCCAGAGTTCAAACTCGGGTCTCCTGCACTGGCAGGCAGGTTCTCTGCCACCAGGAAAACCCGATGTATATCTTTATAATAGTACTTATCACGTGTGACTATAGGGTCTCCTCCACTAAACCATAACTTTCTTAAAGACAGCTTATTTATTTGTGTATATCTGGCTTTCATCATACTGCTTGAACAGACATTCGATTTTTGGTTGAATGAATAAATGATGCTAATGCATTAAGAGTAAGGACTTGGAAAAGTATAAATATACTTTTAAATATATACTTGAAAAGGATAAATTTCTTTCATTAAAATTCATACAGCTTATAAACCTTCATTTCCACTGGGTAATGGTAAACTCAATCCTTCGAATTCAATGTAACTTAGTCTATTCAGGTGTAAGTCTGTGTCTCTTATAGAATTCTCTACCAGTTTCCTCAGAGGTAGCTCAGAGCATCCATGTACCTAGGAGCCTGCAATAGACTGAATGTTTGTGTCTTCAAAAAATCCTATGTTGAAACCTAACCTCCAATGAATGTGTTAGGAGGTGGGGTCTTAGGGAGGTGATGAGGTCATGAGGATGGAGCCCTCATGAACGGTATTAGTGTTCTTATAAAAAAGATGCCAGAAAGCTTTGGCCAGGTGAAGACCCAGCCAGAAGACTGTGATCCACAAGGAAGTAGGTCCTCACCAGACACAGAATCTGTTGGAACCTTGATCTTGAACTTCCCAATCTCCAGAATCATGAAAATAAACTTCTATTGTTTATAAGTTCCCAGTCAATGGCATTTTGTTGTAGCAGACTGAAGGGTTTGTGACAGGGCTCATTCATCCTGCTGGCATGGAAGTCAGTCCATTCTGTGGCCTGACTTGTCCTCGTGGAGGTGTGTCGTTCTCTGCCTGAGCCTTGGACATCAGCTCTTACAGCCATTCCTTCCCTGGAGTTGACAGGGAACTTGCTGAGACAACAGGTTGTCACGACCACTCCCTTCACTTGCACAGGCTGTTAGGAACTGCTAACTGGTTCTCAGCCACTCTGCACAGTTCTCAGAAAGCTTGGGAACACAGGCAATGAGACTTTGTGGGACTTTCCTCAGGCCAAAGCCTACACATCTTCTCTATCTGTTGCTTCCAGATTAAATGTGAATGTCTCCATAAGGTTGGTGCACTTCTGGACAACACTCTGAGAAGCTGGGCACTGTCCCATCAGTGCTGGGATCCTCCCCAGGTTTCCTGGGGTTTCTACATCTCTGCTCCCAGGACTTTCAAATTATGACCTCAAGGGCAGACTCATTCTCAGGGAACCTCCAGCTTATTTATGCTGTCATAGACTCTGATCTCCCTTTTCTACTCTTTAGTCAAACTCTTATTTTTATTTGGAGTATAAGATAGCAACTGCTATTGTCACATTGTGGGATTTACTGTAAAGTCTTTGCCCGAGGTCTGCTAGGATTTGGCTTCTGGTATTTAAAGCTCAGTTTCTTAGAACTAAAAAAAATCAAAAGACCAAAAAATCAACACCCGTCCTCCAGAAAAACAACACACAAAGCCATTCTTTCTCAATTTCCTGGCCTTTATAATTGGAAGAAAAGCTATGACCAACCTAGACAGCATATTAAAAAGCAGAGATGTTACTTTGCCAACAAAGGTCCACCTAATCAAAGCTATGGTTTTTCCAGTAGTCATGTATGGATGTGAGAGTTGGACTATAAAGAAGGCTGACAGCTGAAGAATTGATGCTTTTGTACTGTGATGTTGGAGAAGACTCTTGAGAGTCCCTTGGACTGCAAGGAGATCCAACTAGTCCATCCTATAGGAAATCAGTCCTGAATATTCATTGGAAGGACTGATATTGAAGCCAAAACTCCAGTACTTTGGCCACCTGATGCAAAGAACTTACTCATTGGAAAAGACCCTGGTGCTGGGAAAGACTGAAGGCAGGAAGAGAAGGGGACGACAGGAGAGAGGAAAAGGGGATGACAGAGGATGAGATGGTTGGATGGCATCACCAACTCTATGGACAGGAGTTTGAGTAAGCTCCAGGACTTGGTGATGGACAGGTAGGCCTGGCGTGCTGCTGTCCATGGGGTTGCAAAGAGTAGGACACGACTGAGCGACTGAACTGATAATTGGAAGGCGTGGTTTTTTACAATTCAGGGCAGTACATACAGAAAATTCTAGCTGCAACCTGAGTGTGGGCATGTGAGACTGGGAGCAGTGGTAGAGATGAGAGGAAATGCAAAAATATATACAATTCAATATTAAAATATTACTCAATGGATAATATAACATGGTGAAAGTGTAGTATTAACAGAATACAAAGTAAAATAATTAATTGGGGACTTAAAAAAGGAAGGCTTTTCTGAAAAAAATAAAAGGGATATTTAAACCAAGTGTTAATGATGAATTAACAGAAATTGGTGTTTTAAAATATGATATGTGTTATATTCTGACCTTTATATATGCCCTGTCTCTGTCGATCATCAAAATTGGTCAAAGGAGTAACTGATACTTCATAATATACAATATTGAGATTAAAAAATAATACTGGAAACCACATTTTCTGTTGTTCAGTCACTAAGTTGTATCTGACCCTTTGCATCCTCATGGACTGCAGCACACCAGGCTTCCCTGTCCTTCACATTCTGCCAAAGTTTGCTCAAATTCAGGTCCACTGAGATGGTAATACTATCTAACCATCTCATCCTCTGCAGCCCCCTTATTCTTTTGCGTTCAATCTTTCCCAGCATCAGGGTCTTTTCCAATGAGTTGGCTCTTCCCATCATGTGGCAAAAGTATTGGAGCTTCAGCTTTACTCCTTCCAATGAATATTCAGGGTTGATTTCCTTTACGATGGACTGATTTGATCTCCTTGCTGTCCAAGGGACTCTCAAGAGTCTTCTCCAGCACCACAACTTGAACGTATTAATTCTTAAGCTCTCAGTCTTCTTTATGGTCCGACTCTCACATCCATACATGATTACTGGAAAAACCATATCTTTGACTAGACAGACCTTTTTCCTGCAAAACGATAGCTCTGCTTTTTAATATGCTGTCTGCTGCTGCTGCTGTCTAGGTTGGTCATAACTTTTCTTCCAAGGAATAAGCGTCTTTTAATTTCATATTGAGTTTCAAACCACCTTTTTCACCCTCCTTTTTTACACTCATCAAGAGGTTCTTTAGTTCCTCTTCACTTTTGGCCATTAGAGTGGTGTCATTTGCATATCTGAAGATGTTGATATTTCTCCCAGCAATCTTGATTCCAGCCTGTGATTCATCCAGTCCAGCCTTTCTCATTATGTACTCTGCGTATAAGTTAAATAAGCATGGTTACAATATACAGCCTTGTTATACTCCTTTCCCAATTTGGAACCAGTCTGTCGTTCCATGTCTGGTTCTAACTGTTGCTTCTTGACCTACATACAGGTTTCTCAGGTGGCAGGTAAGGTGGTCTGGTATTCCCATCTCTTTAAGATTTCTCTGCAGTTTGCTGTGATCCACACAGTCAAAGGCTTTAGCATAGTCAATGAAGCGGAAATAGATGTTATTTTATGGAATTCCCTCGCTTTCCATATGATCAACGAATGTTGACAATTTGATCTCTGGTTCCTCTGCCTTTTCTAAACCCAGCTTGTACACCTGAAAGTTCTACATATCAAGTCTTTATTCTAACCAGCTCAATATGCTTTCCGAAACTGATCTCAAAGCACCCTATTTGAGAGATGGAGTTTCCCTCTGTTACATGGTCTTCAAAAGTTAAGGAATCTGCCTGAATATCCTTTTCCCTTGAACAAAAAAATGGTGACTTCATAAAATCAGCCATAAATTTAAAAATAAGGTAATTAATTAATTTCTACCCTGGAAAAAAAACAGAACTCCTTTTACAGCAAAGATGACTTTAGGAGAGAAAATAACAAGGCCTAGGTTTTTAGTGGAGAAGGCAATGGCACCCCACTCCAGTACTCTTGCCTGGAAAATCCCATGGACGGAGGAGCCTGGTGGGCTTCAGTCCATGGGGTCACTAAGAGTCGGACATGACTGAGCGACTTCACTTTCACTTTTCACTTTCATGCATTGGAGAAGGAAATGGCAACCCACTCCAGTGTTCTTGCCTGGAGAATCCCAGGGATGGTGGAGCCTGATGGGCTGCCGTCTAGGGGGTCGCACAGAGTTGGACAGGACTGAAGCGACTTAGCAGCAGCAGCAGGTTTTTAGTGAATTGAGTTGGGAGAGAAGAGCGAGTGTTGACAGCCACGCTGAGGCTATGACTGAAAAATTGAGAATCATACAATACCTAAGTGTCAACTGTATGCCTGGCACAGTGCTATGTGACCCCACGTTCAAGAAGACTGGTCACACGACTCCAGGTGTCCTGTGTGTTGCTGGACTTCAGAGAGAGTCAGCAGTTCTCCAGAGTGGCCTGGGAAAGCTAGGGAGTTGTTCAGTTCAGTTCAGTTCAGTCTCTCAGTCATGTCCTATTCTTTGCGACCCCATGAATCGCAGCACGCCAGGCCTCCCTGTCCATCACCAACTCCTGGAGTTCACTCAAACTCACGTCTATCGAGTCGGTGATGCCATCCAGCCATCTCATCCTCTGTTGTTCCTTTTTCCTCCTGCCCCCAATCCCTCCCAGCATCAGAGTCTTTTCCAATGAGTCAACTCTTCGCATGAGGTGGCCAAAGTACTGGAGTTTCAGCTTTAGCATCATTCCTTCCAAAGAAATCCCAGGGCTGATCTCCTTTAGAATGGACTGGTGGGATCTCCTTGCAGTCCAAGGGACTCTCAAGAGTCTTCTCCAACACCACAGTTCAAAAGCATCAATTCTTTGGCGCTCAGCCTTCTTCACAGTCCAACTCTCACATCCATACATGACCACAGGAAAAACCATAGCCTTGACTAGAAGAACTTTTGTTGGCAAAGTAATGTCTCTGCTTTTGAATATGCTATCTAGGTTGGTCATAACTTTCCTTCCAAGGAGTAAGCATCTTTTAATTTCATGGCTGCAATCACCATCTGCAGTGATTAACCTGCTTCAATTAAATGTTTATTCTTGATGGATCTAAAACTTTGGCTGATGGAAAATGGAACTGTCCAGAACACCAGACAGATGACAAGAGGGGAGGGAAGAAAGGATGTGGTCACATCTTTCTGCCTATCTGAACTGTCCAGTCTGTCCATGGTGCTGTGTGCCAGTGGAAAGCAGGCCCTTCCCTAGTGTCCCAGCCATCAGGAATGGCCACCATCTGGCAAACATTTGCATAGCACTTGCTATGTGTTACACTCAATGCTGAGTGCTGGGTACAGAGTCAAACTATTTTTAATAAATATTTATTTATTTTTGGCTGCTCTGGGCCTATGTTGCTGCATATGGGCTTTCTTTAGATGTGGTGAGTGGACGCTACTTCTCTAGAGCTGAGCTCCAAAGCACAGGCTCAGTAGTCGTCGCATGCGGGGCTGGCTTGCCCTGAATTTTTGATAAGTGAAAAAGTGAAAGTCGCTCAGTTGTGTCTGACTTTTTGTGACCCCATGGACTGTACAGTGCATGGAATTCTCCAGGCCAGAATACTGGAATGGGTAGTTGTTCCTTTCTGCGAGGGATCTTCCCAACCCGAGGATCGAACCCAGGTCTCCCACATTGCAGGTGGATTCTTTACGAGCTGAGCCACCAGGGAAGTCAAAGAATACTGGAGTGGGCAGCCTACCCCTTCTCCAGCAGAGCTTCCCAATCCAGGAATTGAGCCTGGGTCTACTGCATTTAGGTGGATTCCTTACCAGCTGAACTACCAGGGAAGCTTTTATTTGCCCTGTGTCATGTGAAATCTTCCCAGACCAGGGATCAAACCTGTGTCCCATCCATTAGTGGCAGACTCTTAATCACTGGATGGGAAGTCCCAGAGTCAAACTCTTAATCACTTCCCAGAATTAATGTATAGCTTGTAGGAGGGGAAAATAATTTTACTAACATGTGGCAGTGCTGTGACAGAGGTCTAAACAGGGTCTTTGAGGAGCATAGAGGTGTCAGGGACTCCAAACTGCCTGGAGAAGGCAACTCCTGGGTTGAAGTTTAAAGGACAGATAGGTATTATCCAAACTGTCAAAGGAAAGGCATAAGAGGTAGAAGCAAGAGCACATAAGAAGCATAGGGACCCAAGGAAACTTCGCATGTTCAGGGAGCCTTTCAAGTGGTTCTACATGCTGACAGTTGAGTTTGTTGCGGGAGCTGAGAAATTGCCTAAGATCAACTGATTAGAGACTGGTGAAATCTGCAGGGAAAGGACCAGGGGCAGTTGTGATGTGTTTTTGAAACTTTTGAAATAAATTTTATGAAGGTGGCCAGCCTCTCAGTTTCCTTTGGTATCATCTTACTGACAAGTTAGAGCATGGCTATCTCATTTTGATGAGAGATTGTGGGAAGCTGAAAGATAACTGCTGGATTGATAGTATCAAAACCCTCTGTATATTGATCAAGCAGTGGAGCTCTATGGGTTTGTCATAAAACACAAACTATGCTAGTGTTCGGATAGCGGAAAGATTCAGGAAAGTATTCCAAACTTCTCATAATCAAAGCAACCAAGACTCCAACAGTGAGGGAGGAAGAGGAATGAAGAGGAGGAAAGGATGGACTTAAAAGATCTCAAAATTTGATTGTGGTCCATGAAGCATTTCAAATTTCTGGATATTTATGAAGACTGGACTTCTGACCCCAGATGTGGGTTCACTGGGAAGTTGAAATGCTGTAATTCTGTTGTGGTTGTTGTTGTGTAGGCAGTTCCTGCCCCAAGAAGTTTGGCAGTAACAAGGGTTATTTCTCCTCTCAGCTATCAGCTTTAGAAAGAATTCCCATGTGGTGGTTAACTCTATCAAGTTACCACAGTAAGTATCATTTACATGAAATACATTGTAAAGAGACTGAAGGTCAGGGTCTTTCTAAGACATCAACTTTTCTATTGAACCATGATGCTTTTATTTTCAGTTTCCTTTCTATTTATGGCTAGCTTGGGAACATAGAAGCAACTATAGTTGGTTTTTTGGGAACAGGAGTTAAATCTTTAATATATTCCTCTCAGTACTTTTCACAGGGTAGACCCTCAAGAGAAGCTGAATTAAGAAAAAAAAAAAGCCTGACATATTTCAATACTGAGTTCAAACTTGACATCTACCAAAAGAGGCCATCAGGTATCATCAGCAAATCACTTTCATCAGTTCTTTAAGAAGAGCCTCTTCCAGCTGTAAAATCCTAAAACTGTGTTCCATTTTTGTGTTTTATGAATAAACTTAATCAGTATTCAGAAAGGAAATCAGCAATCTCTGGTTACTTTAGGACATTGCTACATTGTCTAAACTGTAAAACTCCCCCAAAGTCAGGGCAGTGGGGCAGGATGGGGGCCAAATACTTAGAGAGAATAGATGGTTTAAATTGTCCCTCCTGATGGGAGTTGACCTTAGGCTATCCCCTCATGGTATGAATATAACTTGTGATTAGGATCTTTGAAGTGGTTGGGCTAAAGTCCTTTCTCCTCTAAAGTTTTATGATTTTTTTTACACTCATTGTATGAGGGTATTGATGGAAAATACATAATGATCAAAATAAGTGTGTTTTAAAATAATATTTTTAAATGTTTCACAGTGATCTTTTGTTGTTATGTAAACCAACCCTGAGAAATAAAGACTGACAGTATTTAGTAGAGAAAGTCCATCACTCCAATTCATTTGGCTGTGTTTGTGCCATATGTGTAAATAAGTACAACACAAGCTAGCCTGGGGAATAAGAGTTAATCTGGAAAAAATACTTAATCTCATTAATAATGTCTTAAAATCCTTAGAAGTCTTTTGCCAAATTCTAAGACTTAAGAAGCCAAGATATAGATGATTACTTTCAAAGCTGAGTGTGGAAGTTATTCTTGTAGTGTCTCTCTGTGTTCCTGCAGTACTTTTGTGTCTTGCAAAATGAGCTCTCATATCTCTTTACTAATGAGAAGTCAGATCTTCTCTGGGGACTGACAACTCTAAAAGCTCATTACTCATTGGTTTGATGTTATTTCTGGCTCTTAAGCAACCAAGGCTGGAGTTCTGAACATTTGCCTTTGAGCTTTCTTGGTTGTCCAACATTATGTTAATTCATCTGGAAGGGGATACAAGTCTGTGTCTTCAGTGACAGCAGTGTTTACTTTCTTGAGAATTAAAGAAAATTATCTTTATTAAAGCCTGAAATCCTACAGCGCCTTTTTGTGTTCTTGGTCTTTTCTTCCAGGAGATGGCGATAGAACACTATAAATATCAAATTACAATATGCAAGCGCTTTGCCCCTTGAGGTCTTCTATTGTCTAGCCTATGACCAATGTGGATTATTATTCAAGATTTGGGTCAAGTGTGAGCTATTTCACTGCAATAGTTAACTTCAATGCCATTGGTAAAGAAAGGACAGGAATACTTTCAGGCTGGTTACTCACTCCTTTTTCTACATTTTTTCCTTTTTTGAGTTTGTGTTGAGTGGAGAAAATAAATAGGATGGTCTCCAGTTGAGAGGTTCTAGGTTTTACTAGCTCTGTTGTGGGTGGGGCTTTTGAACATACAGTGATTGCTTTTGTAGTAGATCAGTATGGCAGCAACGCTGTTTCCTAGCAATATGAAGATACTACAGGCTTTGTTGATTTCCCAGGTAGCACAATGGTAAAGAATTTGCCTGCCAGTTCAGGAGACACAATAGATGTGGGTTTGATCCCTAGGTCAGGAAGATTCCCTGGAGGTGGAAATGACAGCCCACTCCAGTATTCTTGCCTGGAAAATTTCATGGACAGAGGAGCCTGGTGGGCTACAGTCCATGGGGTCTCAAAGAGTCGGACACAGCTGAGCATGCACCGCACATACACAGGCTCTATTAGAAACTAATTTTTAAAATACTCTCTGATATTCTTCACTGTTTATGTTTAGCACATTTTGAAGTATTCAAGTTGGTACTTGACAATCCTTCCTGTTTAAGGGATGTCTGCCAAGGAACAATTTCAGATGACCTTGATTGGACAATGGAAATTTCATATCCTGCTTGTCCATCTACCAGTTGACTTTCGGTATCCTTATTAGGAGAGAGAAGATGTTATCCCCAAGAGCTGCCTGCAGTGAACTACCTTTCACAGTGATCTAATCTGAAAATATCCATTGATTACCTTGGAGAATTTGCTAAAATAAAAAGTCTTTGATTTAGCAAAAACTATTTCAACAAAACTGAAATAGGTATGCAAAAGGAAAGTCATTGGAGGGTTACACATCAGAGACTAGAAGAAGTGAGAGAATGGGATATCTAGAGAAGGCCAGCCTGGCAACCAACAATGGGAAATTTCTATAGCATGGCAATGAAGGATTTTTTATCCACAAAAAATATAATTGTATGGTAGTACTCCACAACTGAAAAGTGGAAAAGAGAAATACTTAATTCTTGGCCAGTACTTTTGTAGACGTTCTTTCACTGAAAGTTTTACACTGAAGAAGTTTTTTTTTTTTTTTAAAGAAAAAATATTGATTTTTTAGAAGTATATGTAAGTAGAGTGGCAACCAAGATAGTAGAGTAGGAAGACCCTGAACTCACCTCCTTCCATGGACACACCAAAATTAGAACTACTTACAGAACAACCATCTATGAGAATAAGTTAAAGACTAGCAGAAAAGATTCTCCACAACTAAAGACATAAAGAAGGAAACAACCAGATAGGTAGAAGGGTGGAGATGTGAGGCAGTCAGTTCTCCCTGGGTTGAAAGAAACGGAAAGTGAAAGTCGTGTCCAACTCTTTGCAATCCCATGGAATCCAGGCTAGAACACTGGTAACCCTTCCCTTCTCCAGGGGATCTTCCCAACCCAGGGATCGAACCCAGGTCTCCTGCATTGCAGGTGGATTCTTTACCAACTGAGCTATCAGGGAAGCCCTCAGGGTTGGAGAACCATAAAAAGAGAGGAATATCATGATCATAGAGATTCTTCCCAAAAAGCAAGGGTCTGAGCCCCATATTGGGCACCCCAACTGGGAGTCTTGCATTCAGGGAAATGACCCCCTACAACATTTGGCTTTGAAAACCAGTACGGTTCATTTTTGGGAGAGCTGAAGGGCTATAGGAAACAGAAACTCTGCTCTTAAAGGGTATGTGCAAAATCTCATATGCTCTGAGTCCCAGCACAGTGGCAGCAGTTTGAAAGAAGTCTGGGTCAAACCTACGTGCTGATCTTAGAGAGACTCCCAGAGATGCAGGAAGTAACTGGGGCACCTCTAGGGATGGAGATATTGGCATCAGCTATTTTGGAGAGCCTATTTTACCACTGTAACACTAGGACAGGCAGTGCCATTTTGGAATCGTCCCTCTCTGTACCGTAAGCACCAAGGATCTGGCCCCACCCAAGAGTGAGCTGGCACCAGCTCCAAACCACACCCTCCCCCCAAAACTGCATGGACAATGACTCTGGTACCTGGCTCCACCCATTTGTGTTTGACACCAGCCCCACATCCTTCCAGGCCACATAGACAGCTACTTGGGAAGCCTACCCCACCCTCTATCAGGCCTGCAGTTACTGCATGAGTCATGACCTCTTAGCCAACTTGGCTGAGAGTCAGCCTTCCCTGCCAGTATACCCACAGTAGTCAGCCCTGTCACAACAGAAGGATACTTGCAGCTGACATAGGGAGCACCCCTCGAGCATATATCTCTGATGACCATGGGAACATGCTGCTGGACCCCATAGGATGTGTCCTGCGTAAGGCCAAGAGCAGGAAACATATCGGATCTAACTAAACATATAGACATAAACACAGAGAACTGGGCAACATAAAGAGACAGGAATATGTTCCAAGTGAAGGCACATACTCCTTTTTTGAGGTTAACCTCAAAAAAAGAGCTAGAGGAAGTAGAGATAATAAAGAATTCAAGGTGTTGATCATAAAGATGCTTAGGAGAAAACTGGATGAACGCAGTGAGAATTTTAATAAAGAGTTAGAAAATAAAAAAGAACTAAACAGAGCTGAAGAATTCAATAACTGAATTGAAAAATACAATAGAACGGCTCAACAGCAGACTAGATGGAGTAGAAGAACAAATCAGTGACTGGGAAGACAGGACGGTGGAATTCACCCAAACAGAGCAGCAAAAAGAAAACAGAATTTTAGAAAGTTACGATAACTTAAGAGACATATGGAACAACATCAAGCAAAATAATATTTGCATCAAAGAGGTCCCAGAAAGATAAAAGGGGCTGAAAGCTTAGTTGAAGAAATAATAGCTGAAAAATTCCCTAACCTGGGGAAAGAAACATATACAGGTCCAGGAAGCAAAGAGAGTCCCAAACGGGATCAAAGAAAAGAGGTTCATACCAAGAAACATTATAACTAACATGGCAAAATTTAATATGCAGAGAGAATCTTAAAAACAGAAAGGGAAAAGCAACTAAGTATGGGAGCTCCCTTAAGACTCTCTGCTGACTTCTCAGGTGAAACTTTGCAGACCAGAAGGGAGTAGCATGATATATTCAAAGTGCTGAAATACTCTACTTAGCAAGGCTCTCATTCATATTTGAAGGAAAGATAAAGAGTTTTACAGACAAGCAAAAGCTAAAAGATTTCAGCACCACCAAACCAGCTTTATGGGAAGTACTAAGAAAACTACTCTAAACAGAGAAGGAACTAAAAATATGAAAATTGTAAAAGGAAAAAATGACACTGGTAAAGACAAACACACACAGTAAAAGTAGAAAATTAAAGGCCAATATCACTGATGAACATAGACACAAAAATCCTCAACAAAATAATAGCAAACAGAATTCAATAATACATTTAAAAGATCATATACCATGACCAAGTGGGATTTATCCCAGAGTTGCAAGGATGCATCAATAGCTACCAATCAATGTGATAAATCACATTAACGAAGAGTAAAAATTACATCATGATCTCAAGAGATATAGAAAAAGCGTTTGTCAAAATTCAATATTTATTTATATTCAACATTCTTAACAAAGTGGATATATAAGGAACATACTTTAGCATATAAAGGCCATATGTGACAAGCCCACAGCCAACATCATATTCAACGGTGAAAAGCTGAAAGCACTTCCTCTAGAATTAGAAATCAGTGATAAGACAAGGATGCCCCCTTTCACCACTTTTATTCACCACAGTATTATAAATCCTAGCCACAACAATCAGACAAGAAAAAATAATAATAAACGGGAAAACAAATTGGAAATGAATAAGTAAAACTCTCCCTGTTTGTAGTTGACATTATATATAAAATACCCCAAAGATGCTACCAAAAATATTAGAACTATTAAATGAATTCAGTAATGTTCCAGGTTATAAACTTAATATACCGAAATTTGTTACATTTCCATACACTAACAACAAACTATCAGAAAGTGAAATTAAGAAAATAATCCTATTTACAATTACATCAAAAAGAATAAAATACCTAAGAATAAATCTAACCAAAGAGGTAAATAACTTGTACTCTGAAAACTAAGACACTGACAAAAGACGCTGAAGATGACACAAACAAATGGAAAGATATACCTTGCTCAGCAATTGGAGAACTTAGTGTTGTTAAAATGACCATACTACTCAGGACGTCCTAAAATTCAGTGTAACCCCTATCAAAATACCAATGGCATTTTTCACAGAATTAGAAGAAATAATTCTAAACTTTGTATGGGAACACAAAAAGAGCCCTAATAGCCAGATCTATCTTGAGAAAGAAGAACAAAGCTGGAAGTATCACCCTCCCTGATTTCAAACTATACTGCAGTTATAGCAATCAAAACAGCATGATACTACCACAAAAACAGACACATGTGTCAATGGAACAACAGAACAGAGAGCCCAGCAAAACCCGTGCTCATGTGGTCAATTAATCTATGACAAATGGTGCTGGGAAAACTGGACAGCTGTATGCAAAAGAATCAAACTGGACTACTTTCTCACACCATCTAAAAGATAAACTCAGATTGATCAAAGATTTGAATGTGAGATCTGAAACTACGTAACTCCTAGAAGAAAGCATAGGTAGTATACTACTTGACATCAGTCTAACGGTATTTTTGGATTTGTCTCTTTAGGAGGAACAAAAGCAAAAATAAACAAATGGGACCACATCAAACAACAAAGCTTTTGCACAGTAAAGAAAACTATCAACAAAATGAAAAGGCATTCTACGGAGTGGGGGAAGATATTTGCAAACAAAATATTGAATAAAATAGACTAAATTTTATTTTCAAATAAAATAGACTAAAATAGACTATTTTAGCCTATTTTTCAAAATAGACTAAAATTTTTCAAAATAGACTAAAAACCCATATAACTCAATACCAAAACCTCCCAGAAATTTGATTAAAATTTTTCCCTTTACTTAAATATTTTTCCATTTCTATGTCATTTAAAAATTTTCCATTTCCATGGCAGTGTTCAATGACACTCAGATGGCCAATAGACGCATGAAAAGATGCTGAACACCACTAAAATCATCAGGGAAATCAAAACCCTGAATACCTGTTACAATGGTTATTATCCAAAAAGCAAGAAATAAAAAGTGTTGGTGAAGATGTGGAGAAGAGAGAACCTTATGCATGGTTGGTGGGATTGTAAATTGGTGCAGTCACTATGGAAACAGTATGGAGTTTCCTTAAAAAATAAAAATAGAACTGCCATATGATTCAGCAATTTCTCTTCTGGGTATTTACCTAAAGTGTATGAAAACACTAATTTGAAAAGATATATGCACACCAATATTCATTGCAGCATTTACAATAACTGAGGTATTAAAGAAACCTAAGTGTTCACTGATAGACAAATGGCTAGGGCAGATATGGTATATATACAATGGGATATTACTCAGCTGTAAAGAAAGACATGAACTCTTGCTATTTATGATAACACAAACTGGATCTAGAGGGTATTATGCCGAGTGAAGTGAGTCAGAGAAAGACAAATACTTCATGATCTTACTTGCGGAATCTAAAAAACAAAGTGAACAAAATAGAATGAAAACAGACTCATAGATACAGAGAAAAAAGGGGGGTACCCAGAAGGGAGTTGGGGTGGAAGTGGAAATAGGTGAAGGGGATTAAGAGTTACAAACCTCCAATTACATAAAATGTCATAGAGAGGTAACATGCAGCATAAGGAACATGGTCAATAATATTGTAATAAGGTCATATGGGGACAGACGGTTACTAGTTTTATGGTGATCATTTCATAATATATGCAAGTATCAAATCCCTATGTAGTACACCTGCTATTAACATAATTTTGTACATCAATTACATTTCAATGAAAAAGTACCTATAGGTGATCAACAGTGCTTATTTAACTCATTCAAATACAGTGTTTAGTTCCTACTAGATTCTGGGTCCTGTGTAGGAATGCGGAACCTAATCCAGTGTTCTTGCCTGGGAGATCCCATGGGGAGAAGAGCCTGGAGGGCTGCAGACCATGCGGTCACAAAAAGTCAGACGTGACTTAGCAACTAAACAAAAACAACATGCAAATATAAAGGAGACAGCACAGGTATAGAGGATGTATGGAGGACAGAATTCTGGCTATTGCTTTCTTGGTAATAGAATAGACTGAGACAAACATAAATGTCCTAAGATTCTGCACTCCCAATGCAAGGGGCCCTGCTTCCATCTCTGGGGAGATCCTACATGCCACAACTAAGAGTTCATATGCCACAAATAAAAACCCTGCCTACTGCAACGAAGACCTGGTGCAGCCAATTAAATAAATTAATAGATAAATATTAAAAAAGAAAGACTATCCCTTGAGGAGTACATACTTGTACAAGAGGGAGCATGTAGTGGAAATAATATATTAAAATGTAAATAAATTATTTTTCATTCTTCTTTCCCTTAACTCAAGATCATTTTTTCCTGCAGCCTTTCTGTCAGCGTGACTCCCAGGAGAGTGATGGGTATAAACAACACTTTGAGGGAGAAGGAAATAATCTGCGATAAGGCCCTGTCAAATAGGACCAAGAAGTAAAAGAAAATTCTTCTGATTTGAAGAGGAGTTGGAGAGATGGGAGGGAGGCAGAGCAGGAGTGGGGAGAATGAGACGCCAGAGTCCTTGCTTCATTCTGCTTTCTTAGGGGTGAACTGCAATAAGGCTTGAGCCATAGAAACGTTTGTGTAAGCCTGAATGAACATGGTGAGATGGTGGCCAAGTTCCATGGGCATAGTCTAGGGAAGGCTGCAGGCATCTAGAAATCCTGTAGTTAAACTGGCACTATGTGCAACCATTCTGGAAAACAATGTGGTTTTCCTTAAAAAGCTAGAAATTGAGTTGCCATGTGATTCAGCAATCCCACGCCTGGGCATATATCAGAGAAAACGATAATTTGAAAGACACACTCAGCCCAATGTTCATAGCAGCACTATTTGTGATAGGAAGAACACGGAAGCAACCTACATGTCCATTGACAGAGGAATGAATAAAGATGTTGTGTGTGGGTACACAATGGAATACTACTTAACTATAAAAAAAGAATGAAATAATACCATTTGCAGCAACATGGATAGACCTAGAAATTATTATACTAAGTGAAGTAAGCCAGACAGAGAAATACAAACACAAATATCAGAGAGGTGCTGGAAGTGAAGTGAAGTGAAGTTGTGTCCGACTCTTTGCGACCCCATGGACTGTAGCCTACTGGGCTCCTCCATCCGTGGGATTTTCCAGGCAAGAGTACTGGAGTGGGTTGCCATTTACTTCTCTAGAGGATCTTCCTGACCCAGGGATGGAACCTGGGTCTCCCGCATTGTAGGCAGACACTTTACTGTCTGAGCCACAAGGGAAGCCCGAGGTGCTGGAAGAATTTTAAAAAGTGGGGGAAGGCGAGGTAACCCTGAGATTAACCACTTATATGTGGAATCACTTATATGATATCACCTATATGTGGAATCTAAAAATTGACAAATAAACTTATTTACAAGACAGAAATAGGCTCACAGACATAAAAAAAAAACTTATGGTTACCAAAAGGGAAAGTGGTGGGGGAGGGATGAATTAGGGGCTTGGGATTAATAGATACATACTACTATATGTAAAATAATCAATAAGGTCCTATTGTATAGTACAGGGAACTATATTCCATATGTTGTATAAACCATTATGGAAAAGAGTCTGAAAAAGAAAAAAAAATATATATATAATATATATGTAACTGAGTCACTTTGCTGTACTCCAGAAATTAATATATTGCAAATGAACTATATTTCAATTAAAAAAATAAATAACAATTGGCACCATATCCAAAATAGAGAAAGAATAATACAGTGGAATGGTGTGATGTAATGGAGAAAGAGGGAGAGAGAGAGTCCTGAGGCTACAGGGAACCGCAGCTTGCAGGAGATCTCAGAGCCCCTGTGTGCCCTGATGATGGGATTTGGAGCTGCTCAGAGCCCAGGGAATCAGAGGCAGAGGCTTGGCAGCAGAAGAAATAAGTGCAGAATCTGAGGACCTGTCAAATGGAGGCAAATGGCTGGAATCACAGACTGTAGTAGCAGATGTCACCTCAATGCCCCTTAAGGCCAGAAGAGATGTAAAGGACCTCAGAGGATATTGTGCATGGTCAAATAAGACCATCCATCTTTCAAACACCAGCAAAAACCTGGAGAGCATGCAAGTAAACATTATTGAGATATATTTGCTTTGGTCAAATTCAAGTCAAGAAACCAGAACCTGTGACAGGTAGTAGCAGTTGTTCATTAAGGACACTAGTTAGAGAGGTGTTGCTGCTAAGTCACTTCAGTCGTGTCCGACTCTGTGTGACCCCATAGACGGCAGCCCACCAGGCTCCCCCGTCCCTGGGATTCTCCAGGCAAGAACACTGGAGTGGGTTGCCATTTCCTTCTCCAATGCATGAAAGTGAAAAGTGAAAGTGAAGGTGAAGTCGCTCAGTCGTGTCTGACCCTCAGCGACCCCATGGACTGCAGCCCACCAGACCCCTCCGTCCATGGGATTTTCCTGGCAAGAGTACTGGTGTGGGGTGCCATTGCCTTCTCCGAGACAGGTGTTGGAGGAGTTTAAAAGTGGAGGGGAAGGTGAGGTAACCGTGAGATTAACCAAGGCAAGTAGCCACACCCTCTCTTAGGGTTTCACAAGATGTTCAATTCAACTATTCAGTATTTCTTAAAGCCCTGGTGGGCAAGCAACAAGGAAGATAATGGAGATATTGGAGGAATAAATGAGTTCAATCCAAAAAAGGGAGAGCCTGTGTGAAGTTTGACCTAACTGTTAAGTCAAGGGTGGTCGGTAGCAGCCAGTGAAAATGCTGAGAACAGGAACCAAGGGAGTGTGGTCTTGGAGCTTGGCCTCAGCTTGCTTAGTCTGCGGTGGCCCAGGGCCTGAGGTGTTGCCCCACCCCAGGAAACTGAGGACTTGGGCTTAGCACCCTTATCTCAAATGCGTAGGAGAACCAGTTGCGTTTGTTCATATTCATGGGGGATCAAGCTCTCTGGGAGGCCTTTCTTATTTAAACCACCTAGGGGGTCTGGCACCAGCATTTCTGGAGGTGCTGTTGATGTTGGCAATTCTTAGTCCTCCAACACACATTTTCCCAGAGGGTATCCATGAGGCCCTAATTGAGGCAGGGAGTGAAGAGGCTTTAAGGAAACATTCTCACTGTACTTCTGAGGAATGAGGGTTTATTTTCTGGGAGTGGTATTTCAAGAAGAAATGCTGGAGTCCAAGAATTGGTTCTCGTTTCCTCTGATATCTCTCCTAACTCCATCTTAGAAGACAAGTCTAAGCAAAGGTCTTCTAGTACTTTCTGGGAAAACTTTTCCACCATTTTATTTTCTGCTTTGAGCTATGAGAATTATAAGGGGAAAAAAATCTTTAGATATAAGAGAAACAAAAGGAAGCAATAGTTTTATAAATGGTAATAGATTTTCCTACAGCACTGATGTGAAAATACTATCTCTTGCACTCCAAAAGCCAAGGTCACAGACTTTATTTTAGGGAAAATTGTTAAGTGATTAATTATTCAAAAGTCACTCATTTTAATGAATTATCTAGGCTTTCAAATTTCCTCTTTTCTCGATTTACTCTTTAAGGTCTTTCCTCTTTAAAATCTCCACCAGTGTTGGAGCCATAATTATGCATTTGAAAGAGTGTGGTATGTTCTAGTATCTGTAAAACTGCTGACTTTCTTACTTATTAACATTTTTGATAAAATGATTGAGATAAGACAGGTTGAAAAAATGGCCAAAAGTGAAATTCAAGTATTATTCCTGGATTTCATCATTCTGGGTGTATTCTCCATCATCTATAAGCATCTATCGGAGAAGGCAATGGCACCCCACTCCAGTACTCTTGCTTGGAAAATCCCATGGATGAAGGAGCCTGGTGGGCTGCAGTCCATGAGGTCCCTAAGAGTCAGACACGACTGAGCTACTTCACTTTCACTTTTCACTTTCCTGTATTGGAGAAGGAAATGGCAACCCACTCCAGTGTTCTTGCCTGGAGAATCCCAGGGACGGGGGAGCCTGGTGGGCTGCCGTCTATGGGGTCACACAGAGTCGGACACGACTGAAGTGACTTAGCATAGCATAGCATAGCATAAGCATCTATGATCATAATGCAAACAATTCCTAGTTTCTGGAAGTTAAATTACTTTTGCAACTTGTAATTCAGTCATTTCTCACCTAAAAAATATTCTTTTATTACAAATTCCTGGGACTTCCCTGATGGTTTAGTGTTTAGGACTCCATGCTTCCACTGCAGGGGACATGGGTTCCATCCCTGGTCAGGGAAATAAAATCCCATGTGCTGTGTGGTATGGCCAAAATAAAAACAAACAAACAAAAAATCCTCAAATTCCTGCCCTAGGACCAAAAAAGCTATTGAAGTTTTTCAAATTTTTCTGTGAAATAAAACTTTGATTTTGGTACTTCTGACTGACATTTCTTAGAGTGATGATACTGAGCGAGTAAAAAGCATAGCCAAGGAGTATCCAGAAGAAATGGTTCCAAAGTATAAGAGTCCTTCCCTACAAAGGAAGCCCCACTGAGTAACTGCATAGTCTACTGTGCCAACAAAGACTCCCTGAGCAGTTTAAACACCATAATTTAAGGAGGAGTGTGGGTCCCAAGTCTGCCCTGGACTCTAAATGCCTCTCCCACACAAAAGAATTTTTTCTGTTTATTTGTTGCCTAAAATCATGCTGATTTGTTTTTCTTTTGAATTAATGGCCTAGGCTTTTTTCGGGGGGGAGCTCCTTGCAGCTTTTGAGGGATCTCAGTTCCCCAAACAGGGTTTGAATCCAGGCCAACAGCAGTGGAAGCAGAGTCTTACCCACTGGACCGCCAGAGCTTTAAAAACCTTGGGTTTTTAAAAAAGAAAACTGTAACTGTCTCTGGGCAGGTTAAATGGTGAGTGCCAAATAAGAACTGATTTCCAATGACCAGAAGGCTTCTTGGAGATTATAACCCACACCAATGAAGGACATTGGAACCTCTACAGAGTTGGAGAAAGGGTGCCAAGTTACGTTCGAGCAGCATGGGATAGCAAGGAAGGCATTGGGCTTATTAGAAATTGCCCCCCAGAACTCAGCCTGTTGTTGATTCAACTTCTATTTCCATAAAGGATAGTCTTCATTTGCAGAATCAGTAAAAATTTCTTTGGGAATCCCATTTTCAATAAATTGAATGAATGTTTGTTAAACCACCACTATGGGCTAGATATTGAGTTAGGTGATACTGGCATTTCATGAGCACCTATTATATGACATGAGTTTTGCCTACATTATTTCACTTGATCTCCTCATCAACCCATTGTGCAGGTGATGAATCTAAACCCAGGGAAGGCTAGCTGCTAGGGAGGGAGTGGCAGAGCTGGAATTCAAATCCATGAGCCTTGAACTTCTAGATACCACATTTCTGAGTTTTTATTTGCTCTGGATACTAGAAGAGAGCTAATACTGTAGCTTAAAAAAAGTTGGTTTAAAGTTCAACATTCAGAAAATTAAGATCATGGCATCTGGTCCCATCACTTCATGGCAAATAGATGGGGAAACAGTGGAAACAATGGCTGACTTTACATTTTTGGGCTCAAAAGTCACTGCAGATGGTGACTGCAGCCATGAAGTTAAAAGACGCTTGCTCCATGGAAGAAAAGTTATGACCAACCTAGACAGTATGTTAAAAAGCAGAGACATTACTTTGCCAACAAAAGTCCTAGTCAAGGCTATGGTTTTTCCAGTGGTCATGTATGGATGTGACAGTTGTAGTATAAAGAAAGCTGAGCACCAAAGAATTGATGCTTTTGAACTGTGTTGTTGAAAAAGACTCTTGAGAGTCCCTTGGACTGCAAGGAGATCATACCAGTCCATCCTAAAGGAAATCAGTCCTGAATATTCATTGGAAGGACTGATGCTGAAGCTGAAACTCCAATACTTTGGCCACCTGATGCAAAGAACTGACTCATTGGAAAAGACCCTGATGCTGAGAAAGATTGAAGGCATGAGGAGAAGGGATGACAGAGGACGAGATGGTTGGATGGCATCACCGACTCGATGGACATGAGTTTGAGTAAACTCCCGGAATTGGTGATGGCCAGGGAGGCCTGGCCTGCTGCAATCCATGGGGTAGAAGAGAGTCGGACACGACTGAGCGACTGAACTGAAATATTGTGGCATAATAAAATCATCTTTTTTTTTTGTCATAGCACACATATATGTCTATTTTTATTAAATATTCTATCAAATGTTTTTCCATAGTGCTTATTCCAATTTTCACTCCCACCAGCAGTGTACGAGAATTCCAGTTGCTCCATGTCCTTGCATATATATGTTATTGTCAGTATTTTCTTTTTAATTGATATGATCGACATTTCTCATTTGTTTCAGGTGTACAACATGATGCTTCAATACATGTATATATTATGAAATGATCATCACAATAAAACTAGCTAACATCATAACACATAATTACAAATTACTTTTTTCAGGGATCATTGGACTAGAGAACGTATGGGGTTTTAAAAAAACATTGAATAATTACATGATGAGGAAATATGATGCCAGGGCTCACATGAGTAAAATTATCTAGCATCTCCCTAGAGTAAAATTATCTTCTGTAATAAGGTCAAGTGAATTGTTTAGATGCAAATAACATGGACACGAGGTATGAGAGATTGCAGAACTCATAGCTGATATATATACATGCTACTATTTAAAAACACTGAGAGACATTTTGTTAAAATATTGAAAAATATGTTTTTACAAGCAAATATACTTAATGAAGCTATAGTTCCATTAAGTGGAGTCCGAAGAACCCATATTTCAGAACAAGCCTGGCAAAAGACTAATACTTTTATGTAACTGAAGTCATTTTTTATTTTTTCCATGATAACTTCAGTGCATCAGTACACAATAGGAATAACTATTCCCTGCTAATTGGAATGTGTAATTCTGAAAGAGGCATATATCATCTTAATTAGAAATACAGTTTATGATGTTGTGATAATGGCTTTTGGCTTAATAATTTGGAGCAAGTTAATGTAGAGTGGAGAGCAGAAACCTGACCCTGGCTTGCTCCTGGTTCTGGTCTGTTAGCCCACATGGCTAATTCAGCTTCCAAGAATAAGGCAGCTCTGCCTTCAGGTGGAGAAGAGTGTGTGCTGGCAGAAAGCAAGATCATGAAGGAGGGAAGTAGTGTCATGTTACCGAGTACTTCTCCTTTTCCTTGTCTTTCTTTCTTTTTTAAAAATTGAAGTATATGCTTCATTGACTACACTAAAGCCTTTGACTGTGTGGATCGCAATAAACTGTGGAAAACTCTTAAAGAGATGGGAATACCAGACCACCTTACCTGCCTCTTCTGAAACCTGTATGCAAGTCAAGAAGCAACAGTCAGAATCAGACATGGAACAATGGACTGGTTCAAAATTGGGAAAGGAGTATGTCAAGGCTGTATATGGTCACTCTGCTTATTTAACTTATTTGCAGAGTACATCATGTGAAATGCTGGGCTGGATGAAACACAAGCTGGAATCAAGATTGCCAGGCGAAATATCAATAACCTCAGATATGCAGATGATACCATCCTAAAGGCAGAAAGCAAAGAGGAACTAAAGAGCTTCTTGATGCAGGTGAAAGAGGAGAGTGAAAAAGCTGGCTTAAAACTCATCATTCAGAAAACTAAGATCATGGTATCCAGTCCCACCACTTTATCGCAAACAGATGGGGAAAAAATGGAAACAGTGACAGATTTTATTTTCTTGGGCTCCAAAATCACTGAGGACAGTGACTGCAACCATGAAATTAAAAGATGCTTACTCCTTGGAAGAAAGCTATGACAAACCTAGACAATGTATTAAAAAGCTGAGACATCACTTTGCTAACAAAGGTCCATGTAGTCAAAGCCTTGGTGTACCATAAAGAAGGATGAGTGCAAACGAATTGATACTTTCAAATTGCGGTGCCGGAGAAGACTCTTCAAAGTGCCTTGGACAGCAAGGAGATCAAACCAGTCAATCCTAGAGGAAATTAACCCTGAATATTCATTGGACAGGAGAAGGCAATGGCACCCCACTCCAGTACTCTTGCCTGGAAAATCCCATGGACAGTGGGGCCTGGTAGGCTGCAGTCCATGGGGTCGCTAAGAGTTGGGCACTACTGAGCGACTTCGCTTTCACTTTTCACTTTAATGCATTGGAGAAGGAAATGGCAACCCACTCCTGTATTCTTGCCTGGAGAATCCCAGGGACAGAGGAGCCTGGTGGGCTGCTGTCTATGGGGTCGCACAGAGTCAGACACGACTGAAGCAACTTAGCAGCATTCATTGGATGCACCTATGCTGAAGCTCCAATACTTTCCAATACTTGAAGCACCTGATGCCAAGAGCCAACTCATTGGAAAACACCCTGATGCTGGGAGAGATTGAGAGCAGGAGAAGGGGGCGACAGAGGATGAGATGTTAGATGACATCACTGACTCAATGGACATGAGTTTGAGCAAACTCTGGGAGATAGTGAAGGACAGGGAAGCCTGGCATGCTGTAGTGTATGGGGTTGCAAAGAGTCAGATATGAGTTAGTGACTGACCTACGAACAACAAATAGCTGATTTACAATGTTGTGTTAATGTCTGCTGTATGGCAGTGTGACTCAGTTAAACACATATACCTATTCTTTTTTTTAATAGTCTTTTCCACTACAGTTTGTCCCGGGAGACTGCATACAGTTTCCTGTGCTATATATGGTAGGACCTTGTTGTCTATCCATTCTAAATGTAACAGTTTGCATCTACCAACCCCAAACTCCCAGTCCATCCATCTTCCTCCCAGCCACACTTGGTAACTACAAATCTGTGCTTTATGTCTGTGAGACTGTTTCTGCTTTGTAGATAGGTTCATTGTGCCATATTGTAGATTCCACCTATAGGTGATATCATATGGTATTTGTCTTCCCCTTTCTGACTTACCTTGAAAAATGGGCAGAGGACCTTAATAGATATTTCTCCAAAGAAGACATTCAGATGGTCAGTAGGCATGTGAAAAGATGCTCAACACCACTAATTATTAGAGAAATGCAAATCAAAATTACTTCACATTGGTCAGAATGGCCATCATTAAAAAGTCTGCAAATAACAAATGCTGGACAGAGTGTGGAGAAAAGGGAACCTCTTACACTGTTGGTGGGGATGTAAGTTGGTGCAGCTGGTGTGGAAAACAGTATGGAGGTTCCTCAAAAAACTAAAAATAGAATTACCATATGATCCGGCAATCTCACTCCTGAGCATATTCCTGGACAAAACTGTAATTCAAAAATGATACAGAGTAGCCCTGTGTTCATAGCAGCGCTATTCAGGATAGCCAAGACATGGAAACAGTTTTTCCTGTTCTGAGCTGTGCCACTGCCTCTTGGTATGCCATCATAAGTGGCCAGGGCCCTCAAGGAATCCATGAGTTTACCAGTCACTGTTGTTATTCAAGGTACCCCAGGCCCAAAAGTACCTACTGCTGTCTCTCGTCTTTCACTGCACTCAAACTCTCTCTCACTGAGATACGTGGCTTTCACCCAGTTAGGAGGAAAAGACTAGACTACATCTAAAACCCAGGTGGAAGGGTAGGGGTTTGTTGACTGGCCTCACTCACCCAGCCTGGGGGAGCTGCAGGGGCAGAGATCCAGCTCTGCTTTCTCCAGGTTGCTCAGCCCCTTTCTTTGCTAAGAGGTGCCATTGCTCCTACTGTATACCCTGCAGAGACTGTGTCAGCCCAGAGAGGGCCTGTGTAATTCATCCACCAGAGGGAATCTCCCCTTTTGTTCTTTACAAAGGCACCACGCAGCTGGCTGAGGCTCTGCCTAAAGTAATTATTATTGCAGTGACGTAGACTTTCAAAGATTTCATTTCAAAGTACCCCTATATATATTATCTCACTTGAAAATTACAACAATTCAGTGACTTAGAAGGGGTCCAGAAACCATTTATCTCTGTGGTGTAGATGAAGAAGGTAAGATTGAAATTGCATGAATTTTCCAAGGTGTCAGATCTTGATCTTGAATTCTGTGCTTGTAACTTTATATTCATTGTTTTTTCTTTTGTTGGAATTGTGAAAGACTGATTATACTTTTTAAACTTTCTATTATGAAACTGTGCATACATATATGAAAATACAGAGATGAGAATAATGAGCTCTCATATAGCTATTATCCAGATTCAACAATGACTAGATTTGGCTCCATCTATAAGTAAATCTCGAGCATCATGACTTTTTACCTTGTGTGTTTCAATTTTCTTAGCTTGAAAAAAATAGAAATATTCTTATATGGCCATAGTGTCATTATCACAATTAACAAAATTAACAGCAATTTCTTGGTACTATTTAATAACCAATTCATATTCAGATTACCCCATTTGCCTAAAACAAATTCTTCTACAGGTGTATGTTCAAATTAGGATCCAAATAAGCTTTTATCCCACCTCTAATCACTTCTCTTTCTTCATTTTTAACTTTTTTATTGCTGCCTTCTTTCTCATTTAAAACCTACTGCAATATTAACCACTTTACAACACACATTCACACACACACAAATGCATATGTTTAGCTATCGTCCTATGTCTGTTTTTGCCTTATCAACCAAGCTCTACAAATAGCTCTACAACCAACCAAGAGCTACAAATAGCTCTTATCAACCAAGCTCTACCAATAATAGCCTGCAACTGCTTATTTATTTATTCATGCAACAACACTGATTAACTGTCATGTGCCAAGTCTGTGGGAGAGTTTGAGAAAACAGAACCAGAAGTCAGTTTCCATAACCCCCGAAAGTTTTCTGTTGTCCTTTTGCAATTTCTACCGCCTAACCCTCCAGGTCCCACACCCATCCTTAGGCAATTAGCAGTCTGTTTCCTGTCACTACAGATTAGCCTGCATTTCAAAATTGCATATACATGGAATCATATAGTACATGTTTTTTTGTGTCGGCTTCTTTTACTCATATCGCCATCCTGAGACTTACCCATGTTGTGCTGAATATATTCCAATATATACACCACAACGTGTTTATCTATTCTTCCTCTAGTAGACATTTGAGATGTTTCTAGTTTTCAGCAATTACAAATAAAACCACTATGAACCCTTGTGGACAAGTCTTTGTACGGACATATGCTTTCCTTTCTCTTGGACAAATACTTACGAGTGGCATGTCGAGATGTGTGCTGTGCTTAGTCACAGCACAGGCTCCGCCAGGCTCCTCGGACCATGGGGATTCTCCAGGCAAGAATACCGGAGTGGGTTGCCATGCCCTCTTCCAGGGAATCTTCCCAACCCAGGGATCAAACCCAGGTATCCTGCATTGCAGGTGGATTCTTTACCATCTGAGCCACCAGGGAAGCCCAGTGGTATATGTTTATTTAAAAACTGTTAGACTGTTTTCCCAGGTGGCGCTAGTGGTAAAGAACCCATCTGCCAATGCAGGAGATGTAAAAGACCCCAGTTTGATCCCTGGGTTGGGAAGATACCCTGGAGGAGGAAATGGAAACCCACTCTAGTATTCTTGCTGGGAAAATCTCATGGATGGAGGAGTCTGGTGGGCTACTGTCTGTGGGGTCGCAGAGTTGGACATGACCGAAGTGACTTAGCACACCAACACAGCACCTAGTAGAATGCCTGCATCAGGATTGTTATTATCAGATATGTTCTTTGAGGAAAAGAAAATTTTGTTTGAAGATGATATTCACTTTTCCTTAGCATTGCCAAGGATACTGGGAACTGAAAATAGTAGAAAGTCCAAATTCTTGAGATTTTCAAATTATTATACTGTTCATTTTTTGTATGTTGTATTTGCCATTGGAGAATTAGAGACAGCATCAAGCATGGCCCTTGTTTTTGAAAAAAACTGATAAGACACATATTTGGGAAACAGCAGAGATAGTCTTGAGGTAGCACTGCAAGGTTAGGCAAGTTTTATTCATTCAGAAAATATTTTTTCAAGAAGCAGGTATATACCAGATGCTGTGCTGTGTGCTGGAGATAAGTAGGGATGAAACAGTGGAAACAGTGTCAGACTTTATTTTTTTGGGCTCCAAAATCACTGCAGATGGTGACTGCAGCCATGAAATTAAAAGACGCTTACTCCTTAGAAGGAAAGTTATGACCAACTTAGATAGCATATTCAAAAGCAGAGATATTACTTTGCCAACAAAGGTTCATCTAGTCAAGGCTATGGTTTTTCCAGTGGTCATGTATGGATGTGAGAGTTGGACTATAAAGAAAGCTGAGCACCGAAGAATTGATGCTTTTGAACTGTGGTGTTGGAGAAGACTCTTGAGAGTCCCTTGGACTGCAAGGAGATCCAACCAGTCCATTCTGAAGGAGATCAGCCCTGGGATTTCTTTGGAAGGAATGATGCTAAAGCTGAAACTCCAGTACTTTGGCCACCTCATGCGAAGAGTTGACTCATTGGAAAAGACCATGATGCTGGGAGGGATTAGGGGCAGGAGGAGAAGGGGATGACAGAGGATGAGATGGCTGGATGGCATCACTGACTCGATGGACGTGAGTCTGGGTGAACTCCAGGAGTTGGTGATGGACAGGGAGGCCTGGCGTGCTGCGATTCATGGGGTCACAAAGAGTCGGACAAGACTGAGCGACTGAACTGAACTGAACTGAAGGTTAAAAGGAGGGGATGGGCGTGGGGGTTGAGAACAGACATTAAAACAAATAGGTATAAAGGTATTACTGCGTGTTGTCTTCCAACCACTTTTATATGTCCCACCACTCAATGCTGACTTTTTGTGGTAATTTATCTCTAAATGAAATGTTACTTCTTCCTATATTCTAAAAAGTATGTATTTTAGATAATTCTAACTTTAGTGAATAAAGTACTGTTACATGTAATCTCTTTGATTCACTAACATTTTTCTTCATATTGTATTGTGTTTTTTTTTTCTTGTGAAGGATGCCATTTGGGTTTAGGCTTGTGATATTGAACAAGAGGGAAAGCAGTTGGAGATAGAATATAGGATGCCACTTGCTTCCCTGACTGGTTTGATAGCAGCAGTGGCAGAATATTCATTTTGGTCACTGTATTAGGCAATGCTAGCCACTAAAACAAACATGCCCTCAAATGCACAGGCTCTTTATTTAGAGCTTCCATTTCCTTCTCACATATAAGCATATATATGATAATAACAATGAAATTTTGTATATTTGTCTTAGGATTTCTATACAGAAATTATGTGTATTGACATACCTTACAAGCCAGAATGCTAAACAAGTGTTAGTATCAGTAGCAGACTCAGAGGCAGCAGCAGCAGTAATAGTTACTATGACTCTTGTCAAAATGGCAATAAATCACCTTTTAGTTTCCGAACTTAGGGAAGTTATCAGAATGCAAAGTTGAAAAAGAAATCTGATAATCTTATTCCTGTTCTCAATACAGCAGTGGTTTACTTCTTTAAGGAGTCTGCGATTGGTGAGAATTAATGGCTTGGTCCAGAGAAAGCCTGGGGTAATGAGAAAACTCTTCTCCATTCACTGACCTCACTTTGTTTATAGTAGAAGATGCCCTTGGGAACACTATCCTGGATGCTGGACATTTATCATCTTCCTTCGTGTTTATTACTAGGTATTACTTATGCTATATTTGTTTATTTTTCTTCAGTGGCCTCTGAATAAATTTGTATTTTTATAATGTGTGGCACTTAATAGTTTTAACTATAACCAATTTGTAAAAGTTTGTTGAATGATTAAGTTCTTTTGTAGTGGCTATCAAACATGAGCACCAGGGGGTGGGTCTATTTAATATGCAATCTAATTAAAATTTCAGATTGGAGAGCCAATCATTATAGACTCTGATTCAGTAGGTCTGGGGTAGGGTTGTTAATCAGGTATATTTATTAAATTTTTCTGCTTGACTAACCTTTTAATTATATATTCTTGGATTCATTTTTAGGGCTACTCTAGAGATTTTACTGTGCATTTCTGAACAATTATAAAGTGACTTCCATAAATTTTACCCAAACAGTGAAAGTGTTTTCAATAGTTTAACTTCACATACTACCTGTTGCACTTTGTAAGTTTCACAAGATGTTATGAATATTTTAAAGCAATAACTATGACTTTATATTTACTTTTTATTGTTTTCCCTTTTTTAGCTCCCATCTGGGGTTGTTTCTCTATACTCTGAACAACTTCCTTTAGAAGATCTTATAGGCTACAGGTGACAGATTCTCTCAGCTTTTGTCTAAAATCATCTTATTTCACTTTTAATTTTTAAAGGGTATTCACGGGGTATACTGTTTTAAGTTAGCAGTTTTTCTTGTATCTCCTTCCCAGCCCCACCTCCCCAAAAAGTGAAAGTGAAAGTGTTAGCTGCTCAGTCGTGTCTGACTCTTTGAAACACCATGGACTGTAACCCACCAGGCTCCTCTGTCCATGGAACTCCTCAGGCAGGAATACTGGAGTGAGTAGCCATTGCCTTTGATTGAATCCAGGTCTCCTGAATTGCAGGCAGATTCTTTACCATCTGAGTCACTAGGGAAGCCCTCCATCCTGCCCCCAACTTATTTATATTAAAAAGATGTAATTTCATTTTCTTATTCTAAATTCTTATGAGGGCAGATGAAACTGTTTGAACTTAGGTATGTTGGTATGTAAAGCCATTCTTCACTGGATTTGTAGTTCTGTGCCTTGTCTGCCCTTCTTGGAGCCAGGGGGTTCTCTATTTCTTTTGAAATGCCCCTAAGTGTCCTTTACTGTATTTTATTCATAAATGCTATTCATAGCCACAATTTGCAGAATGTAAATGAACTGCATTTTTACAAGTCCTAGATTTTGCTCGTCCTAAGCAATCTCTGTGGCCCTTCCTCTGCTCTAGGAGTTCTGAGCACACATCTACAGCACACAGTGCCATTAGCTCATTCGGCCTTTCCACATAATTTCATACCTGACTAGAACGAGATTGTCTTTTATAGACGTATTGACCCATAGCAGCAGCAGCATCTGTCTATGAGTGTGTTGAACTTTAAATTGGAATTTTACTGCTAATAATTAACTAGAATAATATCTCACTTGGACAGAAGCCATTTAATTCTCTTCTGTGAGCTAAAGTATTATTTGGGTAACTATCAAGGGCAAGGCAATAAAAGGAAAATGTTGTTACAATATTTTCACAGGAAGGTGAAAGAAGAAATTCAGACTTTATAAAAATCTTTCTTAAAAATAATGGTGATTCTGAAATGGTATTAATGTAAAATGACCTTGCTACTAAAATACTATCCCAACTTTCTGATGTTTTTAAGCCAAATGAGTACTAAAGAAATAATATTGGTTCTTACATCTGTATAGCTAATACAGACTTGGTAGATTTTTAATAGATTTCAAGGGAAATCTATAGAAATGAAATATGCAAGTTTTATTTAAGCCCAGTATCAATAACTTTCTTTTATAGTATTTTATAAGAATGCTTGATAAATTCCCACATTGATTTCCCCTTCTGGTAGGGGTAACTTTAAATGAAAAGCCTAACAACTGTGGAAATGCTAAAAATGAAAGAGAAAAGGGTAAGAAAAGATCTGTGTAACCCTTAACTAATATAATCAACTGGGTGGTAGAGGTCACAGTGGGATTTGAAGCCAGACACGAAGATTTATTAAGAATATACCAAAGCCAGGGGCTTTCCCTTGATATCTTATTTAATTATTTATCAACTGTCTCTGTGTATATATGACCTATTATATTATCAATATATATAAAATGGGATCAATATCCATGTATAACAGGATCTGTACATCTATCTCATATCTATGTCTGTATCTGTCTCTGTTATCTTGGAGACAGCCCATATTCTTTTCTAGTTTTTTATGATCACAGAATGTGGGCAAAGAAGCAAATATTTTTTCTCATGAGTAATGCTTTTTGCCAACATGTGTGTCAGATTATATTAGTTTTTTGATATTTCCATTTGTTTGACAAGTTACCTGAAATGCTTCTTGACTGATTTAGACAGGATGCCTTGGTCCTATGAGAACACGTGCTGTCCTCCTCTCACTGGGCACTGGCAGGGGCTGTCACCTTGCAGTGACACCTTGCAGCCTTCCTACTTGTGGCTACTGATGGTTTTTAGGAAGCTACCTCCTAGGGTTAGCATTGAGATTACAGAACTCCACCCTGGCTCCAGACTGACAGTGGTGGATTTAGGAGGTGACAGGAACCCAATTAATAAACTGAACATAAAAAAATGGTCTCTAAGCTCTGGAAGCAGGGCCAGGTGGTGATGACAGAGACAAATGTGCTTTGTTTGTCCTCTGCACGCGGGCTCTGCCCTATGCTAACAGCTGCCTCCTCGCATTCTTTCCTCCTCTCTCTCCCATTTTTCTTTTTCAAGCAGTGTTATTTGAATTCATACAGTGAGAGGTGGTTTTACAGCTTAGAGCATCTCAGGAATACAAAGTTGCAGAGGTGGGATGTGTGTGGCCAATGAGATTTATTTTTTGAGATAGATTATGCAAAGCAATTTATTTGGTGATCATTTGATTCTGATGATGTAAACTTGTAGATAAATATGAAAATTAGGAATGCCTGATTTTGCCTATGTTGCATGAAGGCTTCTGCCAGTTCTATTTAATAGTTATAATAATAACGGGAACAATTTGTGAGTGTTCACCATAGGCAAGGCACTGTGCTAAACTTATTCCACTATTTTATTATAACACCATTTTTAGGATGTGTTTGAACATGTTATTATGCTCAGTTAAAGAGAAAGAAATTGACATTTGGAGAGCTTAAGTGATGCAAAAGCACACAGCCTCTAAATAGCAGAGCTGGGACTAGAGGTTGGGTCCACCTGACTTGGAGGTCCACGCCCTTGGGCACAGTGTCATTTGTCTGCGATTTTATGGTAGACGGAGAATGTGAACCAAGGTGTGCCTGCAAGTTGTCCATTTTCATGTTCCAGGTCACGGGCAGAACCAGAAATGGAGTCTAGATTTTAGTGTCTTGGCCCATTGACAGCTGATTGGCTGATTTTGCTTCTTTGAAAAGAGTATTTTTCACCATTTCAAAAAATAACATCTGAAGTAAATCATGTGCCAATAGAAGTTTTTTTAAAACTGCACACAGAATGCCAAATGTGCATTTGATTTCTATATAGTCCACTCTAGTGAACAGAAATGCAGGAACTTAGGGCCATGCCCACCCCTGAAACATCTTAGCCCAATACCAATATCATGTCAGCACACAGAGGGCAGTTCAGAGCCTATGCAGTCTCCATATCACTGGTTACTGGTTTTACCACAAAGGGAAATCTCAGTGGGAAGGCAGGCCACGTTCAGTTCCAGAGTACACCCATTTGTCTTCCTAACCTTTCTGTCATCAGGGAGGTGAGGCTGCTCCACTCATGGCTGCTGCTTGCAAGGGCAGCTGATATTAGTATGAGTTCCAATAAGCCAAATCCTATTTAATTGTGCTACTACACGGTCAGCTCTTTCAAACTGCACTTAGAACCTATGGTTGAGAGACATTAAACATTATGTGTTTTGTGATTTCACTAGTTACAAATGGTTCCCAGGTTCTGAAGGAAATGGTTGAAGAAAATAAACCCTGGCTTCCTTAAGGTCTATCATAGCTGTTCATTGGCATTTCTGACTGAATGCCCTTGATTTCCACTGCAAGGTTTTATAAAAATGATATTGTACCCATTCCTGGAGCTTTTACAAGTCATTTAAAACTTTCCAATATTCAATGTAGGTACTTAAAGGTCACTTCTAAAATTAGGTTTCTCTCTTGTGAAAGTTAGGCTTAATGGAGTCAAATCCATCTGACAGAATTTTAAAGCTTTTCTTTCACTTCCTCAAACCTACTGGCTTTATGTTAAATGAGCGTGCATTTCTGGGACACAATAACTTTCCTGTATGTTAATGTGTAAATGGCAGAAAAATTTCACACCATTAGAGGCTCAAAATGACCTTTATCTTGTAATAAATATGGATCTCAGTTTTTGAGTAAATATGGATTTTATGGATCCATCTCTGCATCCTAGTGAATAGGAGTGAAAAGGTGAGAAATCAAATCAAAGATAATGATGGTTAGGAAACCAAATATGGCACAGGATTTAGAAAACATGAACACCTCATTGGAGATTAGTGCATTAATTTCCTATTGCCACTGTAGCAGATTTCCACTATCATGGTAACTTAGAATAATACCTATTTATTTTCTCTCAATTTTGTAGGTTGGAAGCCAGGCAAGTTCATCTTAGGGTTGCAAATGCTGAAATCAAATTGTCAGCAGGGCTCCATTCATTACTGGAGGCTCTTGGGGGAGAATTCCTCTGCCCACCCCAGGTTTGTTTTGGTTGTTGAGTAAATTCAGTTCTTTGTTGTTGAAGAACTGAGGTCCTCATTTTATTGCTGGCTGCCCACTGGAGGTTGTCGTCAGCTACTAGATGCCACTCATGTTTTCCTGACTCTTGGCTCTCTTTGTACATAAAAATGAACCAAAGTGGGTCAAATCTCATCACACTTCTTCTTTTAAAAAAATACTTATATTTATTTATTTGGCTGTGCGAGGTCTTAGTTAAAGCATGTGGGATCTAACCTAACCTAAACAGGAGTTGAACTTGAGTCCTCAGCATTGGAAGCATGGAGTCTTAGCCACTGGACCATCAGGGACATCCCCTCATCACATTTCCTATCTCTCAGACCTCTTCTTCCTGCCTCATCTTTCATCTTCTTCTTCCTCTACATCCCTCTGACTACTGCCTGAGAAATAGTTCTGCTTTAAGGGCTCAAGTGATTAGATTGGATTTATCCAGATAATCTGGGATAATCTCCCTAATTTAAGATCTGTAACCTTAATTACAGACAGAATGAAATCAACAATCACAGAAAACTAACCAAACTGATCACATGGACCACAGCCTTGTCTAACTCAATGAAACAATGAGCCATGCTGTGTAGGGCCATCCAAAATAGACGGGTCATGGTGGTGGGTTCTGACAAAACATGGTCCACTGGAGAAGGAATGGTAAACCACTTCAGTATTCTTGCCTTGAATACTGGCAAGTATTATTAGTATTAATAGTATTATTATTAGTAATAATTAGTATTATTGAATACTAATAATAATATGAAAAGGCAAAAAGATATGACATTGAAAGATAACTCCCCAAGTCAGTAGGTGCCCAATATGCTACTGGAGAAGAGTAGAGAAATAACTCCAGAAAGAATGAAGAGGCTGAGCCAAAGCAAAAACAACACCCAGTTGTGGATGTGACTGGCAATAGAGGTAAAGACTGATGCTGTAAAGAACAATATTGCATAGTAACCTGGAATGTTAGGTCCATGAATCAAGGTAAATTGGAAGTGGTCAAATAGGAGATCACAAGAGTAAACATTGACATTTTAGGAATCAGTGAACTAAAATGAACCGGAATGGATGAATTCAATTCAGATGACCACTCTATCTATTACTGTGGGTAAGAATCCCTTAGAAGAAATGGAGTAGCCCTCATAGACAACAAAAGAGCCTGAAATGCAGTACTTGGTTGCAGTGTCAAAAATGACAGAATGATCTCTGTTCATTTTCAAGGCAAACCATTCAATAACACAGTAATCCAAGTCTATGCCACAATCACTAACGCTGAAGAAGCTGAAGTTGAATGGTTCTATGAGAACCTACATGACCTTCTAGAACTAACACCCCAAAAAGGTGTCCATTTCATTACAGGGGACTGGAATGCAAAAGTAGGAAGTCAAGAGATAGGTGGAGTAATGGGCAAGTTTGGTCTTGGAGTACAAAATGAAGCAGGACAAAGGCTAACAGAGTTTTTCCATGAGAACACACTGATCATAGCAAACACCCTCTTCTAACAACACAAGAAATGACTCTACACAGGGACACCACCAGATGGTCAATACCAACATCAGGTTGATTACATTCTTTGTAGCCAAAAATGGAGAAGCTCGATACCGTCAGCAAAAATGAGACCAGGAGCTGACTGGTGGCTCCAGATCATGAAGTCCTTATTACAAAATTCAGACTTAAATTGAAGAAAGTAGGGAAAACCACTAAACAATTCAGGTATGACCTAAATCAAATCCCTTACAATTATAGAGTAGAAGTGATACATAGATTCAAGGGATTAGATCTGATAGGGTGCCTGAAGAACTATGGATGGAGGTTTGTGACATTGTACAGGAGGCAGAGATCAAAATCAACCCTAAGAAAAAGAAATGGAAAAAGCAAAATGGTTGTCTGAGGATGCCTTACAAATAGCTGAGAAAAGAAAGAAATGAAAGGCAAAGGAGAAAAGGAAAGATATATCCGTCTGAATGAAGAGTTCCAAGGAATAGCAAGGAGAGGTAAGAAGGCCTTCCTAAATGATAAATGCAAAGAAATAGAGGAAGACAGTAGAATGGGAAAGACCAGAGATCTCTTCAAAAAAAATCAGAGATACCAAGGGAACATTTCATGCAAATATGGGCACAATAAAGGACAGAAATGGTAGGGTCTTAACAGAAGCAGAAGATATTAAGAAGAGGTGGCAAGAACACACAGAAGAACTATACAAAAAAAATCTTAATGACCCAGATAACCATGATGGTATGGTCATTCACCTAGAGCTAGAATCCTGAAGTGTGAAGTCAAGTTGGTCTTAGGAAGCATCACTGAGGGAAAAGCTAGTGAGGTGATGGAATTCCAGCTGAACTATTTCAAATCCTAAAAGATGATGCTATGAAAGTGCTGTACCCAGTATGCCAGTAAATTTTGGAAACAGCAGAGGCCACAGTTTTCATTCCAATCCCAAAGAAAGGCAATGCCAAAGAATGTTCAAACTACCACACAATTGCACTCATCTCACACGCTAGCAAAGGAATGCTCAAAATTCCCCAAGCTAGGCTTCAATAGCATGTGAACCGAGAACTTTCAAATGTTCAAGATGGATTTAGAAATGGTAGAGGAACCAGCAATCAAATTGCCAACATCTGTTGAATCATAGAAAAAGCAAGAGAATTCCAGAAAGACATCTACCTCTGCTTCATTGACTATGCCAAAGCCTTTGTGTGGATCACAACAAACTGTAAAAAATTCTTAAAGAGATGGGAATACCAGACCACCTGACCTATGTCCTGAGAAATCTGTATGCAGATGAAGAAGCGTATAGACATGGAACAACAGACTGGTTCCAAATTGGGAAAGGAGTACATCAATGCTGTATATTGTCACCCTGCTTATTTAACTTATATGCAGAGTACATCATGCAAAATGCTGGGCTGGATGAAGCACAAGCTGGAATCAAGATTGCTGGGAGAAATATCAATAACTCAGATATGCAGATGATACCACTCTAATGACAGAAAGTGAAGAGGAACTAAAGTGCCTCTTGATGAAAGTGAAATAGGAGAGAGAAAAAGCTGGTTTAAAATTCAACATTCAAAAAAATGAAGATCATGGCATCTGGTCGCATCACTTCATGGCAAATAGATGGGGAAACAATGGAAACAGTGACAGACTATTTTCTTGGGCTCCAAAAATCACTGCTGATGGTGACTTCATCCATGAAATTAAAAGACACTTGCTCCTTGGAAGAAAACCTATGACAACCTAGACAGCATATTAAAAAACAGAGACATTACTTTGCCAACAAAGGTCTGTATAGTCAAAGCTATGGTTTATCTAGTAGTCATGTATACATGTAAGAATTGGACCATAAAGAAGAATTGATGCTTTTAAACTGTGGTGTTGGAGAAGACTCTTGAGAGTCCCTTGGATTGCAAGGAGATAAAACCAGTCATTCCTAAAGGAAATCAACCCCGTGTATTCATTGGAAGGTTTGATGCTGAAGTTCCAATACTTCGGCCACCTAATGTGAAGAACTGACTCACTGGAAAAGACCCTGATGCTGGGAAAGATTGAAGGCAGGAGGAGAAGGGGACGACAGAGGATGAGGATGAGATTGTTGGATGACATCACCAACTTGATGGACATGAGTTTGAGCAAGCTCTGGGAGTTGGTGATGGACAGGAAACCAGGCATGCTGCAGTCCATGAGATTGCAATGACTGAGCAACTGAACTGAACCTTAATTACATCTTTGTGATTTCTATATAGCCAGTACCTGGATTTGTGTTTGATTGGGTAATCTTGGGGAAACCTGTTTAGAACTCTACTCCATAAATGAATGCAGCAGAGTCCACTCATTGGGAACTGGCCAGATGTGGGTGGATGGTGAGTTTTGATTTAGAATTCCACATTACTGCTGACTTATATTTTTTGTTCGTGAAAATAAGACTATTGTGAACCCCATGGCCAGCACATAATAGATTTTTAATATGGTAACCAAATGAAATGTACTTAATTACTGACATAAGGAATCACTTTGTGTGATTCCTTTCCAAATCAGAAAGTTTCTCTGGGGATGGTGTTTTCATAGTCACTAGATAAATGTTGGAGGAGGTCATTGAGAGGACATGACTGCTCGTTGACCCCTGAGCTGGTCCTGGGCAATGGAAGGCTCCTAACCTCCTCCTCTGTCCTTGGAATGTATGTTCTACCCACTTTTCCCACAGTGGAAACTGTTTTCTAGGACTCAGCCTTGAGTAAGCAATGTGGTGTTGAGGTCATCTGGGTGTTATACATGACTATACCTGGTTAAGACCTCTTGTCAAGTTTTTTTAAATAAAGCTTTTCTTAAGGTAATTGTATTTATTTTTTTAAAAGTCTTTGATTTTGTTACTATATTGTTGCTATTTTATGTTTTTTTGGCTGCAAGGTACATGGGATCTTAGCTCTCCAACCAGGGATTGAACCTGCACCCCTTGCATTGGAAGGTCAAATCTTAACCACTGGATCACCAGTGAAATCCCTCCTCTTGTAAACTTTTAAGATTCTGGTGGGCAGGTGTGGAAATCTACTCATCCTGTAGTTGCCAAAGCCAAGCCTTGTATGTAAGTTTCCTTGCTTGTTAAATCTGCCACCTACTAGACTGGAGTGGTCTGCCTCTCTCTTTCATCTCTCCTTGCCCTCTGTGCATGGGGACCAGTTTCAAAGCCCTCAAGTTTTGTCACCAACATTATATGAGACAACCTAAAGATAATCTTTCTTCATCTAACAGTGCTGCTAGACATACAAAGACCTTAGAGCATAAGTAGAGAATCAGCACTGCCTTTGCTCTCAGAATCCTGACTTCTAGTCTGGCAGAGTCCCCAGTAATAGAGTCAGAGCCGGAGATGTCTGGTTAGGAACTTACCGGGCAGTGGGACAGAGAACGTGGAGACTCAGACCTAAGGATTTCTGGCAAGTTGAGTTTGAACCTCAAGGAAGGTGAAAGACGATAGTGAAGAAAGACTCCAAGGTCTGGGAATGAAAGTTTCTCTGGGGATGGTAGAGGATAAAGGAAAGGGGGACCTTGAAAGGTGGGAAATTTCTCTGATGCTCCCCTGAAGACACCTGAGTGAATTTTGGGGTCAGATCTGGTGACTTTCCACTAGCCGTTTTCTATGTTCATTAGTTTTCATCCTTGAAACCACATTATAAATCCACCTTATTCAACATACCAAACTGTAGGAAGGGTACCAGGGCTAACCTTGGCAACCTAGAAAATAGCACATTTGTAACCAAGCAGGACCCTTTGACGCCTTCTCAGAGCCGACCTCCTCCCTCCACCCATGACCTCCACCTGCCTCTTGTTTGTAGAAAAACTAGCCTCCTAGGCCTTTGCCAATTTTCAAGTGTAAATTTAATCAGAGAAGTGGGAAAATGCAAAAGCAAAGAAAAACCATCGAGCAAGAAATTGATTTTTAAAAGTTCCTAAGCCTAATAAATACCTAATGTCCCTGAAAAACAACAAAAGATAAAACAATGATAGTTTAGCCATTAAAGTCGAAGACTTTAGTTTCTCCTCCAGGGCTGTAGACAGTATTTTTTTCTTTTTTTTCAAGTTTGATTTAATATATTTTAATATATTTTTGGTGTTCCCTGGTGGCTCAGATGGTAAAGTATCTGCCTACAATGTGGGAGACCCAGGTTCAATCCCTGGGTCAGGAAGATCTCCTGGAGAAGGAAATGTTAACCCACTCCAGTATTCTTGCCTGGAAAATCCCATGGACCAAGAAGCCTGGTAGGCTACAGGCCATGGGGTCACAAAGAGTTGGACACAACTGAGCGGCTTCACTTCACTTAATATATTTATGAAAAAATACTCTTAACAGCTCTGGGTTTTATTTACAGTTTACACATAATGATAAAGGTAAGCCCATTTAAGTAAACAGGATATTCTGAATAATCGATGTACATTAAAATCAACATAACACATTTTGGAAAACATGAGTCCCAACCAGCAAAGATACATATTTAGCAGACAACCTCAGGTGGCTCTGATATGTAAGCCTGGATGAGAAAGCCAGGAAAAGACCACAGGCTGCACAGACAGATGTGGGTTCATGAGGTGGCTCGGTAGCTAAGGAGCTTTGTGGTGAAGTTATTGATCCTCAGAGGGCCTCGGTTATCTCATCTTGAAATAGGATAATACTTGTCCTGTTGATATGAAAATACTCATTTCATAATTACTTGGAAAACTTGACACCATGAGAATTATAATTCTGTTTTACATCTGTCACACAAAGTATATACATAGATTCATTTTTTTTCTCCACATTTGTGTGTTTTGCAGTTTTTTTCTTGTAGCTGATTTCTAATCTAAGAGCCTTGAGGCTGGGAAAGATACTTGATTAAGATTTCAATTTTCTTAAATTTACCGAGGCTTGCTTTGTGATCCAAGATGTGATCTATTGTGGAGAATGTTCTGTGTGTACTTGAGAAGAAACCGTATTCTGCTGCTTTTGAATGGAATGTCCTATAAATATCAGTTAAGCCTATCTAGGCTATTGTGTTATTTAAGGCCTGTTTCCTTACTAATTTTTGGTCTGGATGATCTGCCCATTTAGGTCAGTGGGGTGTTCAAGTCCCCCCAGTATTATTGTGTTACTGTCCATTTTTCCTTTTATGTCTGTCAATATTTGCTCTGTATTTTGAAGTTTGCCTTTACCAGTGGGCTTTCCCATTCGTAATTTTATTTCTGATTTTGGGCTTTTCCACTTAGAGAAGTTCCTTTGGAGTTTACTGTAAAGCTGGCTTGACGGTACTGAATTCTTAGCTTTTGCTTGTGTGTAAAGCTTTCTATTTCTCTGCCAAATCTGAACAAGAGCCTTGCTAGGTAGTGTATTCTTGGTTGTGGGTTTCTCCCTTTCATCCCTTTAAATATATCACGCCTTCTGGCTTGCAGAGTTTCTGCTAAAAAATCAGCTGACAGTCTTAGGGGATTCCCATGTATGTTATTTGTTGCTCTTCCCCTTGTTGCTTTTAATATTTTCTGTCTTTAATTTTTTTTGTCCATCTGACTACTCTGTGTCTCAGCAGGTTCCTCCTTGGGCTTATCCTATATGGGACTCTGTGCTGGGTGACTATTTCCTTTCCCATATTTCAGCTATTACCACTTCAAATATTTTCTCAGGCCCTTTCTTTCCCTCTTCTCCTTCTGTGACCCCACTGTAATGCAAATATTGGTGCATTTCATGTTTATCCCAGGAGTCTCTTCCATTCGTTGTCTCATTTATTCTGCTATTGATTCCTTCTAGTGTATTTTTCACTTCAATTATTGTATTGTTCATCTATTTGCTCTTTAGATCCTCTAGCTCTCTGTTAAATTTGTGTGTCTTCATTCTTTCTCCAGGTTTTTGGATCCTCTTTATGGTCACTACTCTGCAGTCTTACAGATAGGTTGGCTATCTCCACTTCACCTAACTGTTCTATGGGGGTTTTACCTTGTTCCTTTGTCTGGGACATATTCCTCTGCTGCCTCATTGTTTACATTTCTGTTTGTATTTTTATGTTTGTAGTAGCTTAGTTATGTTTCTCCATCTTAGAGAAGGGGCTCTCTGTAGGGGATGTCCTTTCTGTCCAGCAGAGGGCTAGGACCAACTGGTCCCCATGTAGATTCTGATCTGTGTTGTAAACTCAGTTCTGCAGAACTGTACTTTCCTTGCTTCTGACATCTGCTCCCTGGTGGGTGAGGCTAGTCTAAGGGCTTGGTGTAGGTTTTCTGTGTGCGAGAGGCTACTGCCTCCTCACTGGTGGGTGGAGCGGGGTCTTGGCCCTTTGGTGGGCCAAGCTCGTCAAAGGATGTGTCTAGAGGCGGCTGTGAGTCAGGAAGTCTAGGTAGCCTGTCTGCTGATGGACAGGGCCATTTCCCACCCTGTTGGTTGTCTGGCTTGAGGCGTCTCAGCACTGGAGATTCTATAGGCTGTTGGGTGGTGTCCCAGTGCCAAGGACTTAAAATGTCTGACTCCATCCAGAGTTCACATAGGTCCCCACTGTATTGGCCACCATCTTTTATGATGCCAGAGAGCCACAGCCACCCCCACTGCCAAGGAGACCCTCCAAGACCAGAAGGTAGGTCTGGCTCAGGTTTCTGTGGAGTCTTGGCTTTTGCCCTGAGCACCTGTGTACGCCCTCCAAGGGTAGAGGTCTGTTTCGCTGGTCCTGGGGGGCTCCTGCAGTTAAGCCCCACTGGCCTGCAAAGCCCAATGCTCTAGAGGCTCCTCCTTCCAGTGACTGGACCCCTGGGCTGGGGAGCCTGGCATGGGGCTCAGCTTCCACTCCTTTGGGAGAAATTCTGTGATTTAATTATTCTCCAGTCTGTGGGTTGTCCAGCTGGGTGGTATGGGATCTGATTACATCGTGAGTGCACCCCTCCGATCGCCTCTTGATTTTATCTTCATGTCTCTGGATGTAGACTTTTTTTGGTGTGCTAATGAGAGGAGAGTGAGCTCAAGTCCTACTCCACAACCTGGGCTGAAAATCTCTGTTTATGGTTCTGGAGGCTATAAGCCTGGCATCAAGGTGCTGTTGGGGTTCTGAGCCATATCCTTAAGTTGTTTTGCAGTTACACAAACCCCCACCAAGTGGAAGAATTTAACTGTATCCTGCCCACAAGCACGTGGACCACAGAACAATTGGAACCAGAAGGTTGATAATGTTGATTCCTGATGATCTCACCACCAACCAATCAGAAGAATGTTCATGAGCTGGTCATGCACCCCAAAACCTCCCACACCCTGTCTGTAAAAATCTTTCACTGATAGCCACTGGGGTTCAGGGCTTTTCAGCAGTAGCTGCTCTACACGCCTTGTCTGACAATTGCAATAAACACTGCACTTTCCTTCATGACAACCTTGTGTCAGTAGACTGGCTTTACTGCCTGTGGGCAAGCAGACAGAAGTTTGGTTCAGTAATACATTTACAAATGAACTTGACCCGAACTATTCTAGAGAAATAAATATTCATATGGTTTTGACTTAACCTGACCAAGGGCTCTCATGGATTCTGGCTTAAGTAAGCTGAAATATAAAAATATAAAATTTTTTATATTCTAAAATATAAAAAAATTAGGGTACTCTTTCATCCAATATACGTATATAATGTACTCTGTCTAGTCTAGTAAACCCCTTTTAAATTGCACTTCTCTGGACTTCGCTGGTGGTCCAGTGGTTAGGACGTCACCTTCCAGTGCTGGGGGTACAGGTTTGATCTCTGATCAGGGAGCTAAAATCCCACATAGCTCAGGGCCAAAAACTCAAAATATAAAACAGAAGCAATGCTGTAATGAACTCAATAATGGTTCACATAAAAAAAATCTTTAAAAAAAATTGCACTTTTCCTCCTCACTGGTAGTTTACAATGAGGTGATTGATATGCCTTATAATGGCCTTGAGACACACCCATGACTTCTGAACTGTCAAAGAAAGATGAAAGTATGTTCTGTTTGGGCACTAGGAATTATACGTATAGTCTTTGAACATGGGTACTTGATGTTCTGTACAGACACTGACGTCTCTGATTTAACCAGAATGTTTGACTGGCAGAGCACCTCTTTCCCTTAATCGCACGTAAGCTCTAGATTACCACTGGGTTTTTGCATTCCCTCTTTGTTTTCCTTGCATGATCCCATGGAAAGATTTTCATGAAACGTGGCAAGGGATTGGCCCAGGCTCAAAGATTCAGAGCAACCTGATGGTAAAGTGGAGGACTTGGTCTGCCCGACTCGGTCTCCCCAGGGGGCTGTGTCAGTGACTGCCAAGCAAAGCGCCAGCAGGCAACTAGCAGCGGCACCAGCTGGAGGTCTGTCATCACAGGGAATGAGATTACATCTATAAAATAGTTAACACATTTTGAAGAAAGTACATCATACTATACATTTTGGACTTAAAACTATTTCCATTCAAATGCAGGCATTGCTACTTCCTAGCTTTGCAAATCTGGGTAAGTTGATCTCTCTGAGCTTCAGTTTTCTTATCTGTAGACTGGGGATAGTACTTCAAAGGGTTCATGTCAACATTAAATGACATAACTCATGACAAGTAATTGATATAGGAATCCCTTGGTAAGTCTTGGCTTTGATTATGCACAAATCCATCCATTCAGTGCTTGTATAGATTTGTGAGTAAACACCAGTAAGAATGATTGTCTGGTGGATAACTAGGTAAGGGAGAATTATAATTTAAGCAGAGACTTAATATAAGAACATTTTAGTGTTCAAAACAGAAAAAAAAACTGTGGTGAGGTTGTTTTGACCCCTGGGACTTGGGTGCAATTGGAGAGCTGATCCATGTACCTTTTAATTCAAATGACCATCACCTGGACTGGGGGCAAATGAGCTAGGTATAAGGAATTTACTGAATTCCACCATGTGCTTGACTATACTGTCTTGTTTAATCTTTGCAATAATTCTTGGGAGTGGAGAATATTACAATCCATCTCCAGTTTACAGATGAGTTATGTGTCAACCGAAAAAAAAATTCACAACCTAAATGTTGAGCATTACTCTTTATTCAGTAGATATTCTTAAGACTTTAAGCCCTGGAGGCAGCATCTCAACCCTGAGAAAACTGCTCTGAGGAGGTGAGGTGAGGAGCCAGAATATATAGGAGTTTTACAACAAAGGCAGGAAGTTGGAACAAAAGACTTCAGTTAGTAAAAGAAAACTAGATATCTCAAGTTAAGAAATCTAGTGCTTTTCTTTGTATGGGAAGATGCAAGGAGTCTGGGCTCACTGAAATCATTCCTTTGATATACGTACCTCAGTTATCTGGGGCCAATACCCCATGTTCTTTCATCCAGCGTTTCCTCAGTCGCTGCAGTCTGATGGATGCTAGACAGCAAGCAGGTATTCTTTCCTTTCTGATTTCTGTCAAGAATTACCGTCTAACCCATTGGTGGTGGCTGCAATCACTGGTGACCGCAACATCCTTTGTTTACTGATATGGCAGGCAATATTTCATTTCTCAAAACTGAAGTTGAGTACTTTTCGTTCTTTTGTGACATGTCACAGTCACATGCTAATAAATGCTAACAAATGGTGGAATTGATATTCAAATTCCAGTTTAATCCACACTATGAGCAAGGGATCATCAAGGTAGATTACCTTTGCCAGTGCTTGGTCCCACCAGGAGTGCCTACAAGTAAATCCTGCAGTAACTACGGAAATGAAAGAGAGTCTTCCCACAGAAAAAGCCTGGCCATCCTGACCCAAAGATTAAGTTCACCTGGACACCCTCAGAGCCAGGCTATTCAGGCCTCTTAACCCTTTATTGTAATAGTACCTCCTTCATGTACTTAAGTGGAATAGTCAGAGAAATATCAGGCAAGTAATTATAATCAGATCAGATCAGATCAGTCGCTCAGTCATGTCCGACTCTTTGCGAATCGCAGCACACCAGGCCTCCCTGTCCATCACCAACTCCCGGAGTTCACTCAGACTCACGTCCATTGAGTCAGTGATGCCATCCAGCCATCTCATCCTCTGTCGTCCCCTTCTCCTCTTGCCCCCAATCCCTCCCAGCATCAGAGTCTTTTCCAATGAGTCAACTCTTCGCATGAGGTGGCCAAAGTACTGGAGTTTCAGCTGTAGCATCATTCCTTCCAAAGAAATCCCAGGACTGATCTCCTTCAGAATGGACTGGTTGGATCTCCTTGCAGTCCAAGGGACTCTCAAGAGTCTTCTCCAACACCACAGTTCAAAAGCATCAATTCTTCGGTGCTCAGCCTTCTTCACAGTCCAACTCTCACATCCATACATGACCACAGGAAAAACCATAGCCTTGACTAGACGAACCTTTGTTGGCAAAGTAATGTCTCTGCTTTTGAATATGCTATCTAGGTTGGTCATAACTTTCCTTCCAAGGAGTGAGCGTCTTTTAATTTCATGGCTGCAGTCACCACCTGTAGTGATTTTGGAGCCCAGAAAAATAAAGTCTGCCACTGTTTCCATTGTTTCCCCATCTATTTCCCATGAAGTGATGGGACCAGATGCCATGATCTTCATTTTCTGAATGTTGAGCTTTAAGCCAACTTTTTCACTCTCCACTTTCACTTTCATCAAGAGGCTTTTTAGTTCCTCTTCACTTTCTGCCATAAGGGTGGTGTCATCTGCATATCTGAGGTTATTGAGATTTCTCCCGGCAATCTTGATTCCAGCTTGTGTTTCTTCCAGTCCAGCGTTTCTCATGATGTACTCTACATATAAGTTAAATAAGCAGGGTGACAATATACAGCCTTGACGAACTCCTTTTCCTATTTGTAACTAGTCTGTTGTGATAGGCATCATATATTGGCTTACTCAGTGCTGGATAGTACGGTCAGAACTTTTACATACATTTTATCTTCACAAAGTAGGTATTATTATTTCCTTATTATAGACGGACCAAGAGACTCAGAGAGGTTAAGAAATTTGCTCAAGGCACAGAGTACCAAAGCTGTAGGAATGAGAAAAGCTGTGTCTCTGGGATGCTAATGTAGCACAATGGGAATCAGCAGTTGCTGTCAAGTGAGAATGGCCTCTCTGTCTCTAAACCTTGCAGATTTAGTCACAGAGACTTTGAGAGACTAAAGGTTTTCCCTGTGGGGAGGTGTGGGGAGAGAGGAATTGTGAAACCCAAATCACAAAGCACCTGAGTAACAGCATGGTGGGGGTAGTTTAGTAGCTAAATCGTGTCCGACTCTTGTGACTCCACAGACTATAGCCCACCAGCCTCCTCTGTCCATGGGAGTTCCCAGGCAAAAATGCCAGAGTGGGTTGCCATTTCCTTCTCCAGGGAATCTTCCTGACCCAGGGATCATACCCAGGTCTCCTGCATTGGCAGGCTACCACTGAGTCACCAGGGAAGCCAGGTGAATCCATTAAAAAGAATTCATAAGTTATATAACAAGATGTTTATTATAAAAATATGCTCATATTTATGGAATTCTCTTTCATGTTTGATGAAATATTTTACATTTTCTCAGAAAGGCATGAGAAAGAAATATCTAGAGAGAAAGGAATAAAACATGACTTTTTTTAAGCTTCCTTTGCAACTTGTCACCAGAGATATTTTTAAAATTTTCTTTTAAAGCTTGCCAATTGACAGAGGAAATCATGATGAAAAATAAGAGTGAGGTTGAAAAGGACAGAATGTCAAAGCTGCTAACCAACACCATGCATCCAGTTCCCCCACACTCTTTCTGTGTAGTTCAATCAACAGGGCAATGGCATTTAAACTGTTTTTTTCCTTTGATGACTTTTAAAAAGTCCTCACAAAACAGACCGTGTTAATTCTTAAATCTTCATTACAGAAAGTATATTAATAGTAATGATAAAGGTGAAATTGCTTAAGGAAAACAAACCTCCAAAAATGATGATTGATTAAAAAGGGGGAATTGGCCAGCCTTTGGCATATGGCTAAGGTCTTGAAGTAGCACCAGGAGAAAATTGCAGATATGTATGAAAGCAGATATTTTGGAGGCTGGCAATTTGTAGCTCTTCTCTTTGATTGTAAGAACCTGGGTCTTATGAGTGGGATGGGTGGAGAAGTCTCCTGCTTTTTCAGTGTTTGCCTTTCTTGTCTCTCTGCTTTAACTCTTTTGTTTCTCTTGAACCAGAAACTTGTCTTCAAATCAGGAAAGGAAGTCTGGATGGTCATTACTATGATATCATTACATAATAATAATAGAAGCTACAGGGAATTCTCTGGAGGTCTAGTGGTTAAGAATTTGCCTGCCAATGCAGAGGACATGGGTTTGATCAGTGGTCTAGGAAGATCCCACATTCAGAGGAGCAACAAAGCCTGGGCCACAGCTGCTGAGCCTGTGCTTTAGAGCCCATGCTCTGCAACAAGAGAAACCACCACAATGAAAAGCCCCGTGCACCGTAACTAGAGAGTAGCCCCCGCTCGCCACAACTAGAGGAAGACTGCACGCAGCAACGAAGACCAAGGGCAGTCAAAAATAAATACATAAATAAACAAATAGTACTATGAATTGTAGAGCACAATAAGTGTCAGATAGTATGCCAGGCCCTTTAATATATTATCTCATTTTGGTCTCATCTGATAGGTGAGACACCTTAAGTTTAGAGAGCTTAAAGGATGTGTCCAGGGTCATAATGCTGGTGGGGACTGTGATCTGAGGCTGGACTTGACAATATGTTATCAGATCTAAGAACCCAGCCTCAGGAGTCAAATGACTTGGGTTTACCACTTACGCCTGTGTAATTTGGGGCAAATTATATGACCCCCTCCTTGCATCTGTTTCCTTATCTATAAAAAAATTGGTGGAAATAATACCTCCTGAGGTTACTCAATAAATGGCAACTATGACCGATATTCCAAAGCCCATGCTTTTGGCCAGTTTACCATGCACTAAATTCTGAGGTTCCCTAGCACTGACCCCTCCACCATGGCCTGTGTGTCTTGTTTTCTAACAGTTCACTGCCTGCTGGAGCATCTCATGCACACACCTTGTCTCACTAGAATCCTGTTTCTTTAATTTGGGACTATTCTGTTCTTTCTATGATGTTTAGCACACATAACAGACATCAAGGCATGCTTAAAGACTTGAACTAATTTGTTCTCAAGGAGGGCAGATCAAAGAGGGACTTTGAATATTGTGCCTGTGGTTTAAGGTGGTTAATAACTTTTCCATAAGCATCTTTGAGGATACTCGTTTTAGGAAAGGTGGAGAAAGGAGTGCTTTCTTTAGTAGGTCTTCCTAGGTTCTTCTCTGTTTCCTGGGAGTGGGTGGTCTTGCCACAGAAAGGGATGTTGGGAATTGTACCAACACATACTTTTAATATTCCTCAATACATGTCAAGTAGTTTTTACTTCTACAATTTTTTCTTTGGTTGAGATGCATTATCATAAACCCTGAAATGAAACTGAGTTACATGGTTACAGCAAAATAATTATATGGTCAGTTATTGCCATTCATGATTGAGAAAAAGAAATGTTCATCAATTTCAGCCATCTTATCAGTATAAATCAGGTCATATAATGTTAAGATCCAGTGAAGTTTATATGGGACAAAGCTGAAGCAATGGAACCATGGAAAATAGGTGAATTAGTTAAAATTGTTCACAGTTTTTATTCTATTAAAGTATTTTTAGTAGTCAAATGCCAGGTAAATTTATCAGTTTTGCAGATTGCTGGTGATACCAAAAATTCAGATATATTGGGAGTAGAAACGTTAGACTAAGTGGCTATGTTTGACTTACTAGGTTTACTAAGGTAAATAAATGTTTAAGCAAGTGAGCTGTAGAGTCAGTTATTTTTACCTAATAGCCATATTTTAGTAATCCTTTAAATCCTATTACAATAATCTTGCTGGAGGTGGTGCAAAATTCTTTGGACTGGAATTTAGGTTTTAAATAGTGGGTGGTAAACAGCTTTGAAACTCTTTTAAGGTAAAAATGTGAATTTATGTGATTTTTTTTAAATCTTGTTTTTCTTAAAATGCCTAAAACAATTTTTCTCCTTATATTGCTTTTTGAAGATTCAGCACATAAAATTTTTTTTCAGTAACTGCTTATATTTTTGCTTACATTATTCAATAATTAGAGACTCCAACATTAATTCCTTACATTTATTATGTGAGGCATTCTTTGTAAACTGATAATCCATTATAGAAATAAATTAGTTCTTGATGCATAGAACCTTAAGACCAGAGTGCTGTAGAAACACACCATAAATTTTTTCTCCTTAGCACATTTAGAAAGCATTAAAATAAATGACAAAGAACTTAGTAAATGTTTATGACTTTAGTTTATGCATGTGTGCTAATGGGATGAAAAACGAATCTGTCACTTGGCTCTTAACTGTGTTTAATTAGCCTGGATCATTGTATACTACACTGGAAATACCTTCTCTCCTTTTCACTTTCTGCCCAGGACAAACAAAGTAAAATAAACAGTAACAGGATATAGTGACCTTAAATTCAGGGTTGATGTAAATTCTGAGAAAAGCTGACTGTAGGAAACAAACCGGCAGCATCCGCCACCGGCGGCACTCCGAATGTTTCAGTGTCTGAACAGGGCATTTTAATCTTGGGCCACGTTTGCTTCTCTGTGTCACTGCCACGCTGCTTTATCTGTGATCTCAGGACAATGATGTCCTGAGAGAGGTGATGTCCTGAGAGAGGTGTCCAATATTTAGGCAGCTAGACTCACAGATTCACACTCCTATTTACAGGAAATGACTTTATATTTTTATGTTTAAATTATGCAACATTTTATAGTTTTCAAATGCTTTGCAATCATTATGTGTTGTTCATGTTACAAATTTGACAACCAAATTGTACTTGGTGGAGATAAGTGGCTATAGATTATGTGAAAGAGCAGTTCTGGTTCTTCTTTAATTTCAACTTTATTGAACTGTAATTGCCACAAAAGTTGTAAGATAAAGTATGCATTCTAGAAATTTGGTATATGTATACACTATGAAAGGATTTCCCTCATGTAGTTAATCAACACACCCATCACCTCACAAATTTATTTATTTTGGTGAGAGAATTTAGGTTCCACTCTCTTAGAAAATTTCAAAACAATAGGGTATTATCAACTATAGTCACCCTGTGTTGCATTAGATTTGAGATCTTATTTATCTTACACCTGAAAGTTTGTAGCCTTTTACCAACCTCTCCCTAACTGCTCTCACCAGCTCCTGACCACTTTTCTACTCTTTGTTTCTATGAGCTTGGCTTTTTTCTTTTTAGATTCCACATATAAGTGATACCATGAAGTATTTATCTTTCTCTGTCAGGCTTATTAGCACAATGCTCTCATGCATTATGTCCATGCATCATGTCACAAATGGCAAGATTTCCCTCTTTCTCATGTTCCATTGTGTGTGTGTGTGTGTGTGTGTGTGTGTGTATGTGCCACATCTTCTTTATTCATTCATTCATTGATGGGTGCTTAGGTTGTTTCCATATTTTGGCTATTGTTAATGATGCAGCAGTTCTATTTTTAACAGGAGAAACCCAGAATTGCAGTGTTTGATAGGAAACAGATGTTCATTAACTGCTATATTGAATGATGTAATAAAAATTGACTTCTATCTTGGGCAATGAAGAAGGCAGTGAATCATATCTTTTTAACCCAGATGTAAAAGGCTTGCTTTCCAGCATTCTGCTCCAGAAGAGACTTGAATCCAGACTGGAATTATTTTGGCATCCTAAACACCTGGGTTCTAGTTCTGGGTTAGGAAGCAGCTGATTGTGTCAGTTTAAGAAAGGAATTTAAACTTTTCTGGATTCATTTTTCTTCATAAAAAAGGAGAGGTTCCTTCCAGATCAGCAGCTTTCAGACTTTCCTGAGAAAAGATTCAGCACTTCCAAACCCTACACAATCCCCCAGGAGCTCTTGGGCAAGGAGGAGAGGTCTCCAAGACCTCCTGGTGAGAAACTCAGCTTTTGTTTGTTTTGTTTTTGGGGCTTCTTTTGGGAGGAAGTGTTTTTCTTTGCTTAAAAATGTTGGAAAAACTGTCCAAGATGATAACTAGATCTTCTTCCAGTCTTTTAATTCTATACTTTAAACCATAGAAATAATTTGCAACATGAATAAAAATGTGTATAATTTTAAAAAGAGATGTCTTTAGTGAAACATTGTAATTCTTGTCCATTTGTGTCTTGGAGTTTTATATATGATTGTGATCAATTGTCCACACTGCAGACGGGGAGGAGTGGGCAAGCTGATCATTAAATTGCTATTCTCTGGGCTAATAGTGGCAGATTATATTTATGTCTCTGAATCTAATGATGCCAAACAGGCTACACTTGAGGTGATTCATTTTGAATTTGGTACATCTAAATAGTTCTTGCTCAACATTCAGAAAACGAAGATCATGGCATCTGGTCCCATCACTTCATGGGAAATAGATGGGGAAACAGTGAAACAGTGGCAGACTTTATTTTTTTGGGCTCCAAAATCACTGCAGATGGTGACTGCAGCCATGAAATTAAAAGACGCTTACTCCTTGGAAGGAAAGTTATGACCAACCTAGATAGCATATTGAAAAGCAGAGACATTACTTTGCCAACAAAGGTCCGTCTAGTCAAGGCTATGATTTTTCCAGTAGTCATATATGGATGTGAGAGTTGGACTGTGAAGAAGGCTGAGCGCCAAAGAATTGATGCTTTTGAACTGTGGTGTTGGAGAAGACTCGAGAGTCCCTTGGACTGCAAGGAGATCCAACCAGTCGATTCTGAAGGAGATCAGCCCTGGGATTTCTTTGGAAGGAATGATGCTAAAGCTGAAACTCCAGTACTTTGGCCACCTCATGCGAAGAGTTGATTCATTGGAAAAGACTCTGATGCTGGGAGGGATTGGGGGCAGGAGGAGAAGGGAATGACAGAGGATGAGATGGCTGGATGGCATCACTGACTCGATGGACGTGAGTCTGAGTGAACTCCGGGAGTTGGTGATGGACAGGGAGGCCTGGTGTGCTGCGATTCATGGGGTTGCAGAGTCGGACATGACTGAGCGACTGAACTGAACTGAAATAGTTCTTGTGGTTAAGAAGTCCCTGTCTTGAGTCAACGTTACTATCTAATTTACTTGGGAACATTTGGTTTCCTTAATCACAATAACCAGTACATGGTGTTTTCTTAGACTGAGAATTTTTTTTATTCTAAATTTCCTTGGAGATATATATATATATAATATATATAAATATGTATAACATAATATATAATATTATATAATATATAACATAATATATAATATTATATAATATATAAATATATAAAATAATATATCTGATATATATAAATATAAAATATATATTTTATTAAAAACATTTTATAAAAATATATAAATATCTAAAATAATATATAAATATATATATTATATATATATATATAAGTATCTCCAAGGTAATTTAGAATAAAAAAAGTTCTCAGACTAAGAAAACACCATGTATTGGTTATTGTGATTAAGAAAACCAAATGTTCCCAAGTAAATTAGATAGTAACGTTGACTCAAGCCAGGGACTTCTTAACCACAAGAACTATTTAGATGTACTAAATTCAAAATGAATAACCTCAAGTGTAGCCTGTTTGGCATCATTAGATTCAGAGACATAAATATAATCTGCTAATATTAGCAAAAAACTCACAAAGTTGGAGTTCCCTGGTAGTCCAGTGGTTAAGAACCTGCCTGCCAACACAGGGGACACAGGTTTGATCCCTGGCCCAGGAAGATTCCACAGGGGGCAGGCAACTAGGCCCGTGTGCCGCAACTACTGAGCCATTGGCTCTGGAGCCCTTGAGCTGCAACTACTGAACCTCGAGCGCCCTAAAGCCTGTGCTCTGTGATGAGAGAAGCCACTGGAACAAGAACTGGATGTGCACCACATCTAGTGAGTAGCCCCTGCTCTGCTCACTGCAACCAGAGAAAGCCTGTGTGCAGAAACAAAGACCTAGCAAAGCCAAAAAATAATAAATAAAATATTTTTTAAAAACCCCAAGTTTTATTGCAGTGGGGAGGGTGGAGAAGAGAAATGCAGATTTAGCAGAAAGAAATTTACGATGCTTACATCCTAGTTTGGCAGTTGGTGCATCTACAAAGATGACCTGAAATGGGAGCCGTTTGGCAGAGGCCCTTCTGAGAATCCCTTCTCTGGTTAGGAACGATGTGGTGCTCTGACCTAGATATGGTGCAGAGAGAGGCCAAAAAGATGGGGAGAGGGGAAGGGGCTTCTGTTTCATTTCCCTGCAGTTTTACATGCTCATGTCTGCCACCTGACTTTTCACACTGCAGGACTCTAGTGTCCCCTGGTGACTTGAATGTGTTTGTCTTGGTGTTTGTGGGAGGCGGCAGGGCAGCCTGTTTGTTTCTGTCATCACACTGTCCCCTGTGCTCTCACTGTCTTCCAGTAAACCTTGTCCTTTAAACCTATTAATACTTTGCCCCGAGAAACCTGCCCCTCAGTATAGGAGGGGCCTCAGGGCCAGGATTTTCTCTGCTTGAGCTTAGAAGGGCCTCTGCAGCCAATCGTCAGAAAATGTCATTGCTGCTAAACAGGGACAATAAATCCCCAAGCTACCCAGTAATGCAATCTCCCTCAACGCGGAAAAAGGTCAGGCTTGAACTGTAAATAAATTCCTGTCACACAGCAGCGTGTCTTTTCAGGTGGGGTAGTAAATCTTCCTGGAGATGAGCCACGACATACACCATAATTCTCTTCCTGTGGCCCTGGTCTTCATTAGTTAATTTTTCTACAACTGCTTTTTCATAAAGTTTGGGCGTTAACATTCCCTTGGTGTGTAAAGACCTCCCAGAATGCACAGCCTGGATGAAGTAGGGTAGGGGTGGTGGGCTCCAGAGGGATCTATACTCTAAATTATAAACAGAATTCACAGAGTATAGGCTGTAAAACCCCTTGATGGACAGAAAATTTGGATTTACAGCCTGTCTGTATTTAAAGGAAGAGAGAAAATACTTGATGCTTCCTTTGATCTACAAAATTCCTTATAAATTTTTGTATCAAATCTTTTAGGATGCTGTAAATAAATAAATAAACCCAACATGTTACACCCTATTACTCATCAGCTTTCTTTAACAGGCCAGAAGTTAGTACTTGGAATCATATACCTAAAGTTTCAATTCTGATTCTTTTGCCAGTTGATCAGTATTTATGAAGCCACCAAAGTATAAAGATACAAAGATGGATGAAGTTGGCTGCTTTAAGGAATTCATAGCCTGGCTGGGGGGAGAAAGACACACAAACAAATAATTAAAATATAATATCATCATGGTGCTATGGCAAAGGTTTCCCCCAATGGCAATAAGAACGCAGTGCAGGGAGCTACTAATGTCTGTGGAATCCGGAAAGGCTTTGCCAAGGAAGTGGTATCTGATCAGACTTTTGGAGAATAAGTAGTTTTACTCTAGGTAGAAAAATAAAGTTTTTGCAAAATAAAGTCTTATCCTAGATAGCCAGATGAGCTGTAGTACTCCATAGAAGTCTTTGGGCTTTGATCTCTGATTGTGAAGGATTCCTTAAAGGCCAGTGCATTTTAGAACAGCCCTTGTTTTTGATCTCTGCTTTTTTCATTTGACAGAGTTAAGAATGACGTTTCTGAGTACAGGTCTTTCGGATGATCCAAGAGCTACTGGAAGAAAGGAGGCTGTTCATACTTCTCTTTGTTTCATACTTCTATTTGTTTCATACTTTGGCAACATTATTTTGTGGTTTTGTAGAGCAATTGATTCTTAAAATCTAAACTGAAATAAAAAAATGCTCAGCATCAGTATAAAGTTATAAATCTCATGAAAGTGAAAGTGAAAGTCACTCAGTTGTGTCTGACTCTTAAGTTTTCTAGGCCAGAATACTGGAGTGGGTAGCCTTTCCCTTCTCCAGAGGATCTTCCCAACCCAGGGATTAAATCCTGGTTTCCCGCATTGCAGACAGACTACCCGCTGAGCCACAAGGGAAGCAATACATTTTGTAACAATATACAAAAAGGAGAAGGTCACTAGGGAATAACATTCTGAGGTATGGGACAGAGTGTTGCCTTATCAGAATCTGAGTTCTTACCATTAACAAGTAGGGTCATTACTAATTCTTGGGTCTCAAGTGAAATATGAGTTCAGGTCAATTACAGCCAGTTGTTTGAGCAGGGACTAAAATGTTTGTAGAATCTCAAAAGAACTGCTAAAATTAGCACTGAGAGGACACATACATAGAAAGAACAACTGTGTCTTCTCCTTTTCAAGTAGGAAATTCTGTTGTGTACAAAATGGACTTCCAATAGGATGGAAGAGGCTAGGATGGATTTCTAAATGTCTCCTTCTCCCTCCTTTGATATTTTGATCTGAATGCAGGGTTGTATTAATTTACTCTATCAACAGATATAGACTGAATTATTTCTGTGTCATAAATGTTAGATTATTGTGTGAACAAATAGGTCCCGCACCTTTTGAAACTGCAGTCTAATTATATTCAAGTAAATAAAGACAATTTAGGTTGAAGGTTGGTGGACAGTAAATAACCAGGTGATGTGAGAGGTGATAAGTCAGTTGGTGGTGATCAGAGAAGGTATCTGAAGAGGTTACATATAAGTTGAAGCGTGAAGGATAAGCCATAAGAAGAGACAGGGAAGAGCATTCCAGGAAGATGAGGTAGTACGTGCAAAGGCCCTGAGGCAGGAAAGAATTTAAATTGTTCAAGGAACAGAAAGAAGCAGAGTGAGAAAGGGCAGGAGTGTAAGGAGATGAGCGCACTTATGTAGGAGGGGTCTTGTGTCAGGAGTTCCAAGACCATGCCAAGTTTCAGCAATTTGCTAGCAGGACTCTCAGGACTTACAATAGTCCTCAAGGCAAAAGGGTTCAAAGCAAAATTGGCACAGAGACATGTTAAATGGGGTGAAGTCTGGGGGAAATGAGGAACAAACTCCCAAGGGGCCCTTCCCAGTGAAACTGCACAGGCTGGGCTTGATCTCTCCAGCACCGAGTTGTGACCAGGGGAGCTTTTAAGAGACTCAGTACCCAGGGTTTTTCCTGGGGACTGGTGGCATAGGCATATACTTTCCCTGGTGCTGTTGCTGCTAAGTCGCTTCAGTCGTGTCCGACTCTGTGCGACCCCATAGACGGCAGCCCATGAGGCTCTCCCGTCCCTGGGATTCTCCAGGCAAGAACACTGGAGTGGGTTGCCATTTCCTTCTTCAATGCATGAAAGTGAAAAGTGAAAGTGAAGTCGCTCAGTCGTGTCTGACTCTTAGCGACCCCATGGACTGCGGCCCACCAGGCTCCTCCATCCATGGGATTTTCCAGGCAAGAGTGCTGGAGTGGGGTGCCATTGCCTTCTCCGATAGCATACACTAAAACTCTAGACTCTTCAGAGGAAAGCAGGTGTTCAGTCTGAACCACGTGGGTTTCACAGATTAGCACACTGAACCACTCTTCTCAGTTCTGGGAATAGTGGAAACTCCTGGAAACCAAGTTCCCACATGTAGTCAGAGAACCATCTTGCAAGCTAGCCCTTCTAAGGATAGTAGTCTCAGGCCCACCATGTTAACTATGCAGGTGGGTTTGCTTCACGGCAAAGGCACTGGCAGAAACTCGTCTGTGCTTTGTGCAATGCCACTGTGCTGGCCCGTGACAGCTCTGACTCAGTCCCTCAGCAAATTGCCCAGGACATCTGGAGAGAAGTGCGGGTAGAAACAGCTTTGCCTGGGCCTCAGTACATCAGGAAGTGAGGCCTGGTGGAGCAAGTTCTTGGTTCACATGGGAATCAGGCTTCATGTGCTCTAGATGACTGACGTGTGAACTTTGAGTCAATTTCCATCTGCTGACTTGTGAAACTGGGCTAATCCTCACAAATAGAAATGGTCTCCCACTCTTTTAGATGCCCTTGATACTTCAAATTTGTCTATGGCCTTTATTTCACATTGTATGATCTTAGCTTTCCTGGAGACAGAGTTATTGTTCAGTAACTAAGTCGTGTCTGATTCTTTGTGACCCCATGGACTGCAGCACGCCAGGCTTCCCTGTCCTTCACCATCTCCCCCAGTGTGCTCAAACTCATGTCCATTGAATTGATGATGCCATCCAACTATTTCATCCCCTTTTCCTCCTGCCCTCAATCTTTCTCAGCCTCAGGGTCTTTTCCAATGAGTTGGTTTTTCACATCAGGTGGCCGAAGTACTGGAGCTTCAGCTTCAGCATCAGTCCTTCCAACAAATATTCAGGGTTGATATCCTTTAGGATTGACTGGTTTAATCTCCTTGCTGTCCAACGGACTCTCAAGAGTCTTCTCCAGCACTACAGTTTGAAATCATCAGTCCTTTGGCATTCAGCCTTCTTTGTGGTCCAACTCTCACATCCATACATGACTACTAGAAAAACCATAGTTTTGACTATACAGACCTTTGTTGGCAAAGTGATGTCTCTGCTTTTTTTAATTCCCTATGAAGGTTTATCATAGCTTTTCCTCCAAGGAGCAAGCATCTTTAAATTTCCTGGCTGCAGTCACTGTCTGCAGTGATTTTGGGGCTCAAGAAAATAAAATCTGTCACTGTTTCCACTTTTTCCGCTCCTATTTGCCATAAAGTGATGGAACCCGATGCCATGATCTTAGTTTTCTGAATGTTGAGTTTCAAGCCAGCTTTTTCACTCTCCTCTTTCACCCTCATCAAGAGGCTCTTCAATTCCTCTCTACTTTCTGCCATTAGAGTGGTATCATCTGTATATCTGAGATTGTTGATGTTTCTCCCAGCAGACTTGATATTATTATATGAGTATTAACAGTCCTGTTATTCCTCTCAGCCCCCAAGTAAAGGGGAAGGGCATCTGGTTGACGGGACAGTTTCCAGACCTGGACTAAAACTCACAGAGAGAATACAGTTGCAAAGGCTCAAAAAGTGTTGAATGGCTAGAAAGGGCCAAAATCTCCTGAAAGAACAGCTTTAGTTTGGGATATTAGACTAATGTAAGGGGAGTTGAGAGAGAGAAAGAAAAAAGTCAGTCACCTGCTAGAACTGGGACAGGACGAAAGAGATTTGGAGGAAGCAGATGAGGATCCTTAGGACAACTGTGGGTCACACAATAGGATGAATTAAGTGCATCTTTGAAACATCTCAGTACAGTTATACATCTTCCAACATTAAAATCTCAATGTCAGCTGGTATGTTCAGTTCAGTTGCTCAGTTGTGTCTGACTCTTTGCAACCCTATGAACCGCAGCACGCCAGGCCTCCCTGTCCATCACCAACTCCTGGAGTCTACCCAAACTCATGTCCATTGAGTCGGTGATGCCATCCAAACATCTCATCCTCTGTCGTCCCCTTCTCCTCCTGCCCTCAGTCTTTCCCAACGTCAGGGTCTTTTGAAATGAGTCAGCTCTTCACATCAGGTGGCCAAAATACTGGAGTTTCAGCTTCAACATCAGTCCTTCCAATGAACACCCAGGACTGATTTCCTTTAGGGTGGACTGGTTGGATCTCCTTGCAGTCCAAGGGACTCTCAAGAGTCTTCTCCAACACCACAGTTCAAAAGCATCAATTCTTCGGTGCTCAGCTTTCTTCAAAGTCCAACTCTCACATCCATACATGACTACTGGAAAAACCATAGCCTTGACTAGACGGAATTTTGTTGGCAAAGTAATGTCTCTGCTTTTGAATATGCTATCTAGGTTGGTCATAACTTTCCTTCCAAGGAATAAGCTTATTTTAATTTCATGGCTGCAATCACCATCTGCAGTGATTTTGGAGCCCAAAAAAAGAAAGTCAGCCACTGTTTCCCCATCTATTTCCCATGAAGTGATGGGAGGGGACGCCATGATCTTAGTTTTCTGAATGTTGAGCTTTAAGCCAACTTTTTCACTCTCCTCTTTCACTTTCATCAAGAGACGCTTTAGTTCTTCTTCACTTTCTCCCATAAGGGTGGTGTCATCTGCATATCTGAGGTTATTGATATTTCTCCCGGCAACCTTGATTCCAGCTTGTGCTTCATCCAGCCCAGTGTTTCTCATGATGTACTCTGCATGTAAGTTAAATAAGCACAGTGCCAATATACAGTCTTGATGTACTCCTTTTCCTATTTGGAAACAGTCTGTTGTCCCATGTCCAGTTCTAACTGTTGCTTCCTGACCTGCACACAGGTTTCTCAAGAGGCAGGTCAGGTGGTCTGGTATTCCCATCTCTTTCAGAATTTTCCACAGTTTATTGTGATCCACACAGTCAAAGGCTTTGGCATAGTCAATAAAGCAGAAATAGATGTTTTTCTGCAACTCTCTTGCTCTTTCGATGATCCGGCGAATGTTGGTAATTTGATCTCTGGTTCCTCTGCCTTTTCTAAAACCAGCTTGAACATCTGGAAATTCATGGTTCACATATTGCTGAAGCCTGACTTGGGGAATTTCGAGCATTCGTTTACTAGTGTGTGAGATGAGTGCAATTGTGTGGTAGTTTGAGCATTCTTTAGCATTGGAATGAAAACTGACCTTTTCCAGTCCTGTGCCCAGTGCTGAGTTTTCCAAATCTGCTGGCATATTGAGTGCAGCACTTTCACAGCATCATCTTCCAGGATTTGAAATAGCCCAGCTGGAATATCATCACCTGCACTAGCTTTGTTTGTAGTGATACTTTCTAAGGCCCACTTGACTTCACATTCCAGGATGTCTGGCTCTAGGTGAGTGATCACACCATCGTGATTATTTGGGTCATGAAGATCTTTTTTGTACAGTTCTTCTGCGTGTTCTTGCCACCTCTTCTTAATATCTTCTGCTTCTGTTAGGTCCCTACCATTTCTGTCCTTTATTGAGCCCATCTTTGCATGAAATATTCCCTTGGTATCTCTAATTTTCTTGAAGAGATCTCTAGTCTTTCCTATTCTATTGTTTTCCTCTATTTGTCTGCACTGATCGCTGAGGAAGGCTTTCTTATCTCTCCTTGCTATTCTTTGGAATTCTGCATTCAAATGGGTATATCTTTTCTTTTCTCCTTTGCTTTTTGCTTCTCTTCTTTTCACAGCTCTTTGTAAGGCCTTCTCAGACAGCCATTTTGCTTTTTTGCATTTCTTTTTCTTGGGGATGGTCTTGATCTCTGTCTCCTGTACAATGTCGTGAACCTCTGTCCATAGTTCATCAGGCACTCTGTCTATCAGATCTAGTCCCTTAAGTACAGCTGATATGTAAATGAATGTAATTCTGAAACGTGAAGTGGCCTACCTGTTGCATTACTGAACTGTTTTTTTCTATCATTTTCTGAAGGACAGAAAATGTAAAGAGTACTTTGCAAATAGTGGCTAATAACAAAGATTTGAACTAATGAATGAACACATGCTTATGTTAATTGACAAAATAATAGTGATGTTCTTTTGAAGTATCCCTAGCAGTTAGGCTCTTAGTAACACCAGGAAGAAAGGAGGAAAAAAGAAGGAATTTTTCCAGGAGAAGCAAATAAGTTATATCAGATGCCAAACCATTTTTTCAATGAAAGATTAAAGGTGAGAGAACAGGAGGGAAGCAAAATTTTTCGGCATAATTCTAAGCATTTCAAATAATTTAGCAGCAAGACTTTGAATAGCTCACAAAAAATCCCCAGCAGATATTCTAATCTGTTATCAAGATTGAATTGTATCTTTTTGAACAAAGCAACAAAAATTTGTCTAAAGTAAAGTTACAGCTTGTGGTCTAAAGGAAATTTCAACATGATCAGAAAAATGGTCCTTATGGGTAGAGAACAGACATGTTCACACCAGGGGGAAAAGGGGAGGGTGGGATGAATTGGGAGAGTGGCATTGACATATGTAGACTACCATGTGTAAAATAGCCAGTGGGAAGCTGCTGCATAGCACAGGGAGCTCAGCTCAGTGCTCTGTGCTGACCTAGCGGGGTGGAATGAGGTGAGCAGTGGGTGGGAGGGAGGCTCTAGAGGGAGGGGATATAGGTACACATATAGCTGATTCATTTTGTTGTATAGCAGAAACTAACGCAACATCATAAAGCAGTTATACTCAAATAATAAATTTTTTTTTAAAAAAAGGTCCTTATTGAGTCCCAACAACATGATTTTAAATTTTTTCAGACACTTTTGTTATGAGTTAGTGTCAAAATTTTATTTCACACTCTTTGCAAGCAAAGAGATTCTATTGGCCAATTCAAAGACTTGCTTTTGGTAAGAATATCTTCAAAGAAAAGAGTTTGGCTAGATGATCTTGGTTTGACTGGATAGAATAAAAAGCAATAGCTGGTTAAATATCATTTGATTCCTGACAAACAGGCAGCTGAGAGTGTGGGTACCAAATTCCCAGAAGAGGCCTTAAGCTAATTAAAGTTTATCAGGAAATTGCTTAAGCATTTTTATTCAGGAATGATAATTTTTTCCCAGAAGCAGCTTGTAAATAATCTTACAAAACAATTTTGTCCCAGATCATGTTTGGAACATATTTTTCCACGTTAATAAAGAAAGTGAAGTTGCTCAGTTGTGTCCGACTCTTTGCGACCCCATGGACTGTAGCTTACCAGGCTCCTCTGTCCATGAGATTTTCCAGGTAAGAATACTGGAGTGGGTTGCCATTTCCTTCTCCAGGGGATCTTCCCAACCCAGGGATTGAACCCTGGGTCTTCCACATAGCGGGCAGACACTTTACCATTTGAGCCACCAGGGAAGCCCAATAAAGAAAGTAGTTGTTGTTTTTTTTTTTTTTCCCCAACTCTAATAGTTCAGAGGACACATGACAACTTCCTTTATGTCCAAAGATCTACATACACTGTGTATCTATGCATACTGATCAGTATTAGAAAGGAGTTTGGTTTCTAATAACTTTTTTTTTTTTTCCGCCCTCGCCGCTGCCGCCGCCCTAATAACTCTTTTTTAATAACTCTTTCCTCTGGACTATTAGAGTTGGAAAAGAATGACTTTTGTCTCTACTGAGGGCCATGGAACTTCTCTGACCTCAATATGTCATTATTAAGTACAAGTAGGCACATTAGATTGACTACTTGCTGCAAGTTTCATTTTGAGATAGCTTTAAAATATACAAAATTAATTATAAGGAAGAGAGGTGCCTTATGCACCCAAAGCCTAACCCAAATGCAGGCCTTGGGATGTTGCAGGAGGTCTGGAAACCCACTGGGGATCTAGAGACACCCTCTCTGTTCTATCATTCTGCTTCCATGTATTTGTTGTATTCTTTCTTGGGATTGGGCTTCCCTAGTGGCTCAGGTGGTAAAGCGTCTGCCTGCAATGCGGAAGACCCGGGGTTTGATCCCTGGGTTGGGAAGATCCCCTGGAGAAGGAAATGGCAACCCACTCCAGTATTCTTGCCTGAAAAATCCCATGGACAGAGGAGCCTGGTAGGCTACAGTCCATGGGGTCACAAAGAGTTGGACACAACTGAGTGACTTCACTTTCTTTCTTGGGATCAGCTTTTTCTGCTACTCAGTCCAGTGGAAAGTAGCAGCCACAGCTGCCAAGTCCACAAAGTCTAACTCTCTTTCTTGCTCCTGATTCCAGATTTCTGGGGTTGGGGCTGGGCTTCTGAGCTTGGAACATTCCTTTTCCACTAAACTGAGGCCAGCAATTGGGTCATGTCATAAAGAAAGTTCTGCTGGGTGCCCTCCCTAGAGACCGGAAAATTCTTAGAGAAGAAAGGATTATTATAAGTTGGGCTGGTATCCACCAAAATGACCCCGGGCTTGATGAGAGACAGAGATTATTATTTAAAAATTCAAAATAGCAAGAGAGAAACCCATCACTACTACCAGCCTCAGGAAACAAAAAGTTTAATAACTCTGGAAGGTACCATAGGATGTAGATTTCTACAATGACTCCCATATCTAATCAATCACCAGAAACAGATTTAATGCTTTAAAAATAGACTTCCTGACTCTTTCTCATGAGATTCTAATCCACCTGGCCTGGAATCTACCTTTAATTTTTTTCATTTTAATTCTGATAGTCAAGCATATTTGAGGATCATAGATCAACTCACTGTATACTCTGGCCTCTGGATAGCAAAGAAATCTTATTTAAAAATTTTTCAGGAAAAGATACTCATAATTACAATAATTCCTTCTTATTTTTGGCCTGAGAATCACTTATTTTATTTTTAAAATTATTTAATTGGAGGCTAATTACTTTAAAATATTGTAGTGGTTTTGCCATACATTGACATCAATCAGCCATGGGTGTACATGTGTTCCCCCCATCCTGAACCTCCCTCCCCATCCCATCCCTCCGGGTCATCCCAGTGCACCAGTCCTGAGCACCTTGTCTCATGCATAGAACCTGGACTGGTGATCTGCTTCACATATGATACATTGAAACATGCATATTATCATATGTGAAGCAGATCACCAGTCCAGGTTCTATGCATGAGACAAGGTGCTCAGGACTGGTGCACTGGGATGACCCGGAGGGATGGGATGGGGAGGGAGGTTCAGCATGTTTCAATGTTATTCTCTCAAATCATCCCACCCTCACCTTCTCCCACAGAGTCCAAAAGTCTGTTCTTTACATCTCTGTCTCTTTTGCTATCTTGCATATAGGGTCATCATTACCATCTTTTTAAATCCATATATATGCGTTAATATACTGTATTGGTGCTTTTCTTTCTGACTTGTTTCACTCTGTATAATAGGCTCCAGTTTCATCCACTTTATTAGAACTGATTCATATGCATTCTTTTTAATAGCTGAGTAATATTCCATTGTGTATATGTACCACAGCTTTCTTATACATTCATTTGCCTATGGACATCTAGGTTGCTTCCATGTCCTGGCTATTGTAAATAGGAATCACTTTTTTTATAACCTTATAAAGATTTCCATCTACAACGGAAACATACAAGGCATGTTTTGCCTTGAATTTATTCTATGCTTATTCTTTGCTAGTTTCTATCCAAACCCTTCTAGAATTTTATACATTTCCAATTCTGGAACTACAATCAGTGGAGTTCTATCATATATATTATTCAAATTGAACTATATGTACCTGGACAAAAACATTTGTTTTGCAAATATACTGGAGATTCTGCCAGATCACTGTCCATTTCTCTTCTTCAGAGACTCAGACCATCCCAGCAGTCATTTTAATCTTCGTGATTAGTTCTAGCCTGGGTTTTATCTGGAGGATGTTCTGAGACTATGCTGGCACTTTCTGGTGCTATGAAAAGAAACTGTAGTTTGAGGGGTGAATGCAATTTTGGGCAGCCAAGTTTACTATAAGAGAAACAATATTGAACACTGAGTTTGGCGAGGTTATAGGCAGCAGTTGGGAAGAAAGGACAAGATCTCAATTCATCAGAACAGGCTGGGCGTGGCAGGCAGGTTGGGCCAGCACTGGGCAGGGAACACAGCAGATTTCCTGGGGTGTCCACCCACTGAAGCTGAGTGAAGTAGCGGGCAGGTTGGCTTTCTTAAAGGTAAGCGTGTGGGATTGGGACAGATGCTGGCGTCCCAGAAACTCACCATGTGGTTGTTCACTTTATGTACACACTTGCCTGGTTTCCTGTATCTGTTACTGATTTCAGAACAGATTTTCTATTCTATGGGCTTCCCTGGTGGCTCAGACAATAAAGAGTCTACCTGCAATGTGGGAGACCTGGGTTTGATCTCTGGGTCAGGAAGATTCCCCTGGAGAGGGAAATGGCAACCCACTTCAGTATTCTTGACTGGAAAATCCCATGGACTATTCTATAACTATCCCATGGACTGTTCTATAACTATTTCTATTCTATAACTTGCACACTCTATTATAACTTTCCTTGGACTTTGGACTTTTCTAGTTTATCTTTTCTTATCTTCACTATGGCATGTTAATCAGTCCTGTTGTACACTGTTCAATGATGCACCAGTCTTTAGTGGAGGAGCTCAGTAATACTGACTTGACCATTAAATGCGTTCTTCCTTTTCCAGAAAGTAGAGGCACAAATAAGTAGTGAGTGTAAAAACAAGAAGGGAGAGAAAATGAGGCTATAAATATGGACCTTTGTCAAAAGTATCTCATTGGAGAATAAGCAGTGAATTTGTGAGCACCATGCTTTGAGGGTAGTTCCAAGTTGGAATCGGCTTTGGAGGAAAATGATGGAAAATGTAAAGAACTGAAGAACTGGGGCCCATGTCTACAGATTGACTTAAAAGCTGAGAAGCCTGAGGGGTGAGGTCATGTGGCTGCATAATTTGAGGAAACATAGTGTTGAGAGTAGTCTTTGCAAAGATACAACACATCTTCTTGGAGCATTGTGTTCAAGTCCTGGTGGTGAAGGGAAGAAGATTATTTTCATGTGAATCAGTTGTATCATGAGCAGAGTGCAACATTCTCACAAATTATAAAATTCAAGATTTAAAAGAAATTTTACACTTTTGTTTGAACTGCTACAGGTTAGTTTTCTGAGCTCAGGATATACAAGTTTAATGTCTTCAGTCATTAGGAGATGTTCCAGTTTTTAACTACAACATGGAAGATAGTGACCAACTTTCTACTGGCCTGATAGAACTGGAATTTATAAGCCGCAGAGAAGGTTTTAACTTAAATATGAAGAAGAACTTTTATTGCAGGTGATTAAAAATAAATCGGGCTATCAAAATGATTTTAGAAACAAGATGGAAATTCACTGGTGGTCCAGTGGTAAGAACTCAGTGCTTTCACTGCTGGGGCTCAGATTTGATCCCTGGTTGGGGAACTAGACTCCTGCAAGCCACAGCACACAGCCAAAAAAAGAAACAGTTGGGAGTATATCCTTTACCTTAAATAAGAAAGTAACATGGAGAGGAACTGATGTTGCCCTCCAAAGCCTTGGGATAGGCTTTGTCTGAGACAGAATCTTGGGTGGGTATATGCTTCTTTCTTTCGATGGGCCTTCTTTGCTGAAGAGAAAACCTGGCTAATAGACCTTTTGCTGAGGATCTCAGAGGGCAGGAACCAGGCAGATATGTCCTCAGTGTTGTTATATTTAGACCTATCTGAAAGCAAATTATCAGAGTAGGATGTTTTCCTGAATGTTTTCATACCAACTTCTCTGGTTCCATTTACAAAAATATAGTATGGGTTGAAGTGAAAAGTAAATATTGCACTCCTTCTCAGTCTCATCTTCCAAAAATAATTACTGATAATTTTTTAAAAATAAAATCTTCCATAAATTTTATATGTACTTATAAAGAGATATACACACGCATCATATCATTTACATTTCTTAAGCTTGCTTTTTTCATTTAAAATGTCTAGGACAGGGACTTTCCTGGTGGTCCAGTGCATAAGAATCTGCCTTCCAATGCAGGGGACATGGGTTCAAACCCTGGTGAGGGAACTAAGATCCCACATGCTGTGGACCAGCTAAGCCCACAGGCCGCAACTGCTGAGCTCATGAACTCTAGAGCCTGTGAGCTGCCCAAGATCCTGCATGCCCCACAGCACAGGTCCTGTGTGCTAGCTAAGTCTAACCTAACTAAGACCTGAGACAGCCAAATAAATAAATGAATAAATATTTTTAAAGAACAGAATGCAATTAAAAGAATGTCTAGGACATTTACCATAAAACTTCCTACTTCATTCTTCCTCATCACTACAGACCACTGCAGAGAGTATTCCATCCTGTGACTGTACAATTCATTACTTAAACAATCACATATTACAGGATATATAAGTTTCATGGTAGATGCTACAAGCTGCTTAGGAACATCTATTCTCACTTCTTTTTGACAAAACAGAATTCTGATTTTGTTCAAGATGACAATATCCGCAACTAAAACTGAAATTGCTAAGATTCCCTTGTAGGTAGGGGTAACATGTGACACAGCTTTGACTAAATGGAATTACAGTATCTCACTGTATGATCACATCATAATTTATCCAGCCAGTCACAGGAAGCCAGCTAAGTTTGGACATGGAGGTTGTTTTCAAATTATTGCTATTATGAACAAAGCTTCAATCACTGTCCATTGCTTGATTATTTCCTTAGACAAAAGAATAGCATTTGGATGGTAGAATTATTATTTTTTTTAACTTTTTATTTTGTATTGGGGTATAGCCAATTAACATTGGCTAGTCACAATTAACATTGTGATAGTTTCAGGTGAATAGCGAAGGCGCTGAGCCGTACATATACATGTATCCATTCTCCCTGAAAGTGTTTGCATGGTGGAGTTGTGAGCAGCAGCCAGTGGGTAGGGGAGAAGTTAGAGGCAGGAGCAAGGGAGACACATCATCTTTCTGGCCTGGATATTCCACAGGCCCTGACCTCCTGGATTTTGTTGGTAATACAAGTCAACTCAGCAATACGCTGTGCATTGCCAACACGATTCTTACAGTTTATCATATCTTCATTTTCTCTGTGGCATCACCCTGATTCTCTCCTTGCCTGTCGGCTTCTGCTGTCTCGTGGCCAGATGTCAGCTTCCTGTCGGTGTCTTTGATAGTCTGGATGTTATTGCTATTTGCATTCTGCCGGGCTCTGCTCTGATTATTTCAGCATGACTAGGTCAGAGAAGGAGTGAAGTCAGTCCCTCTCATGGGGAGCCAGTTCATCCAGGCCTCAGGCAAATTTATTTCTGTGCATCTTGATATCCAAAGTGGAAATAATTGAGGTCATGTGTCACAGGCAGAGAGAAAGCAGTATTCTAAAATGCGTGTGTGCTCTGCTCAGATGTGTCCGACTCCTTGCAACCCTGTGGACTGAAATCCACGAGGCTCCTCTGTCCATGGAATTTTCCAGGCAAGAATACTTGGAACAGGAATAATGGAACAGGCTGCCATTCACTTCTCCAGGGGATCTTTCTGACCCAGGGATCATACCTGTGTCTCCTGTATTGGCAGGTGAGTTCTTTACCACTGTACCACCTGGGAAACCCCAAATTCTAAAATATTTCCAAGCAATTTCACTTAATTGAAGATATACTGAAGCCTAAGTGTGGGTAAGGGGTGATCATCAAGGTGCTTAACAGTCAGAAAATGTGCCTGTCACTTATCAGAATGGATGCTGGCATTTAATGACCAGCAGGGCTGTACCTCTGGGCACCAACCAAATACCAGCTGGGCAACAGGAAATGGGATTCTCCTTTTTATCCCCAGAAACTAAATTCTGAAATTTTTGAAAGCTACACTTTCTTTCAGCAGGCTCTTATCTCTTCCAACCAGCCTGTGAGAATCAATCTTCCTAAAATCTGCCTTTAAACATATCTCTTTGATTAAATAATCATCAGTGGATTTTTTTTTTAGGCATCCAAATTCCAACTTGGATGTACTAGTCAAAACTCTTTGGGTTGCAGGTGACAGAGTTCAATTCAGACTAAATTCAATACAGAGGGGAGTTTGGGGTTTTTAAAGGACATCTAGGATGGAAGACCTCAAACAGTCTTGGATTCAGGCTCAACGGGATTGTTGTGTGTTAGTCGCTCAGTCGTGTCTGACTCTGCAATCCCATGGACCGTAACCCACCAGGCTCCTCTGTCCATGGAATTCTCCAGGCCAGAATACTGGAGTGGGTAACCATTCCCTTCTCCAGGAGATCTTCCTGACCCAGAGATCAAACCCAGGTCTCCTTCATTGCAGGCAGATTCTTTACCGTCTGAGCCTCCAGTCTCTTTAATAAATATCTCTGTTCCTCTTTATATGTTGGCGTCCTCCTCTTTGGCAGATGATCTTTTTCCAAACTGAGGGCAGGGCTGGCCTCATGGATATACAGCTCCTATGCTCACAAGGTCCCAGTGTTAGAACAGCCTTAAACTTGGACATGTGAGAAAGCTCAGCCCAGCTTAGCTGAGCCTGACCCAGATCAGAAGAAACTCCCAGCTGGTTGATGAACAATACTCAAAGCTTATTGTGTTTGAGTTTGGGGGCAGTTTGCTATGCAGCATTATTATGGCAATAATAACAGATACAGATGACTATTATAACTCTCCTGGTGTTCTACCACGTATTATGAGATTTTTAAAGCATGTATTATACAATATTTTTTTTATGCCTCAAAAATACTTAGCACAGTGCTTTGCACTTAGCACTTGGCCAATAAATATTTATTGGTGCGGGGGGCGGGGGGGAGGGGGGGAATGGCCCTCTAGAGACTTCCCTATTACTTTTCAACTTGTCTCAGTGAGATGTCCTAAGTGACTGTCCTATAGTTATGGACTTCTTTTGATTGAGCTTCTGACAGCACCTCTCCTTTGAAACTGTTCTTTTTAATTTTTTTAACAATTAAAATATATTAATTTATTTAGGATTCATCTTCACTGTGGCGCACCAGCTCTAGAGCACACAGGCTTATTTGCCCTGCAGCATGTGGGATCTTAGTTCCCTGACCAGGGATCAAACCCATGTCCCTGTACTAGGAGTGTGAAATCTTAGCCAATGACCACCACATAAATCCTTGAGACTGTTCTTGAATTGCTCACCAGTGGTGTCTGTGCTGCAGATTGTAAGGGATGCACCTCTTCCCTTACTTTCTTTGGCATCTCCTCAGCATTAGGTACAGTTGGGTATTTTTTTCTTCCTAGAACACTTTCTTGTGACTTTGGCGGCACTACACTTGCTTGGTTTTTCTCCTACGTTGCCAGCTGCTTCTTTGCAGGCTTCTAAAATGAATCTTCTTTCTTCCTGTTATTCTCAATAGTGGACTGTGCCAGGCCCTTTCACCTTGGATATTTTCTTCACTCTTCTTCTGTCCTTCTCTCCCTTGGTGGCTTCATCTATCCCATGGCTCCAAGCACCATTTTTATGGATAATTCTCAAATATTTATAACCATCCTGAACTTCTCCAACTCTGTCTGCCTATCTGGTCTCTGTCTGGGTTGCCAAATGATATCTCAAGCCTAACAAGTCTAAAATAACTTTCATTTTTTTGCTGACCTGCCCACTCTGGTCCTCTCCTGCAGATCCAGTTCATAAGTGGCACCAACTGGTTGCTCAAGACAAAAATCTAAGCATTATTCTTATTCCTTCCATGCCCTTACTCCTACATCAGCCCTTCAGCAAAGGCCTACCAACTCAACCTCAAAGTCTATCTGGAATTATTCTACTTTTTTCCATCTTCTCTACCATCCGACTCCAAGACACCAACATCCCTTGCCTGGAGGAGCATCACAGTTGCTGTATTTATTTTCTATTCTTGTCTTCTTACAATCCACTCTTCCTATAGCAGCCAGAATATAATATTAAAAATACAGATCAGATTATGATTACATTATTCTTGTGACTTAAATATCCCCCTTTTGTTTGATTTCCTATAAAACAGAATAAGATCCAAAGTTCTTATCCCTTCTTGAGAAACCCTCATCCTATGACCCTTGCTTCCTCCTCTGAGCTCATCTTTTAGCATCTCACACCAGCCACAAAGTTTCAGCCACACTGAGCTTCTTTCTGCTCCCTAAAACTTATTCCTACTCTAGGTCCTTTACATTTATACTTGTCTCCATCCAGAGTGTTTTGGTTCTTACTTGATCTTTGCATGGTTGTTTCTCATCATCCAGATCAACTGTAATTCACCTTCTCAGAGAGGCCTTTCCTGGAGCACTCAACCTAAATTTATTATTGAGTTGTTTCCTTATATCATCCTACTTTACATCTCTGCATAACTTTCATCCACTTTGATAATAGTTTTAGCCTTGTCACTTCTACTGCTATATCCTCATGTCTAGGGCACTTTCTCAGACATGATGGGGTCTACATGAATGTTTCTTGAATGAAAGTGAGAAAAGAAATGTTGAATGAATAATGCGAGAGGCTGAATATGTACCTAATTTTTCTTTCATTAAAAATGGTATTTACAGCCTAAATTTGAAAATTGTACTCTGACAACCTTCTACATAATCTACCCTTTTGAAGACAAAATCCAACCTTGATTAGGAGAGTTTTTTATTCTTAATGACAATGAGTTTCTGAAAAAAGAAAAAAAGAGGAGGTGTAGATCTTAATTAATTTCACTACTTACTTGAGATGAAAAATTGGTATTGCAAAAAATTCTCAAATATGAAATGATTACTGGAGCTGGCAGTCAACCAAGACTTGCATAATCATCAACCTCCTCTTTTTTTCTTCTGGTCACCATTTTAGAGTGGATGTAGTGGAATTTTAAAAGAAAAAAAAATTATCTAAGTAAATATGATATGTATTACACTACACTAAGAACTGTATGAATTAGGTGACAGACACATATCCATTCTTCCTGGTAGCGGCAGATAGGATAAGAAGGAAAACTCCATTGTAACCAAGCATACTACTTTACAGTAGTCATGTATGGATGTGAGAGTTGGACCATAAAGAAAGCTAAGCTCTGAAGAATTGGTGCTTTTGAACTGTGGTGTTGGAGAAGAGTCTTGAGGGTCCCTTGGACTGCAAGGAGATCCAACCAGTCCATTCTGAAGGAGATCAGTCCTGGGTGTTCACTGGAAGGACTGATGTTGAAGTTGAAACTCCAATACTTTGGCCACCTGATGCGAAGAGCTGACTCATTGGAAAAGACTCTGATGCAGGGAGGGATTGGGGGCAGGAGGAAAAGGGGACGACAGAGGATGAGATGGCTGGATGGCATCACCGACTCAATGGACATGAGTCTGAGTGAACTCTGGGAGTTGGTGATGGACAGGGAGGCCTGGCATGCTGCGATTCATGGGGTCACAAAGAGTCGGACACGACTGAGCAACTGAACTGAACTGAACTGAACATCATTATCAAGCAATAGCATGTCTGTGTGACAGCTGTGAAAGACAATGAAATCAGGGAAGTTACACATTTTGGAAAGTGTAGATGAAGTGAGTTGAAAGTGAAAGTCACCCAGTTATGTCCATCTCTTTGTGACCCCATGGACTATACAGTCCATGAAATTCTCTAGGCCAGAATACTGGAGTGGGTAGCCTTTCATTTCTCCAGGGGATCTTCCCAACCCAGGAATTAAACCGGGGTCTCTTGCATTGCAGGCAGATTCTTAACAATTGAGCCACAAGGGAAGCCCAAGAATACTGGAGAGGGTAGCCTATCCCTTCTCCAGAGGATCTTCCCCACCCAGGAATTGAATTGGGGTCTCTTGCATTGCAGGAGGATTCTTTACCAACTGAGCTATCAGGGAAGCCTGAAGTGTGAGTTAGATAATCTTTATTCTATGACATTCACAGCACAGGGTGACTAAGATCATTAGAAGATGATGCTGTTTCTTTTAAAAACCGCTTTAGCTTAGAAAATGAAAAATAAAACAAGTAATACTTTACGTCTTTGCTGCTGCTGCTGCTGCTGCTAAGTCGCTTCAGTCGTGTCCGACTCTGTGCGACCCCATAGATGGCAGCCCACCAGGCTCCCCCGTCCCTGGGATTCTCCAGGCAAGAACACTGGAGTGGGTTGCCATTTCCTTCTCCAATGCATGAAAGTGAAAAGTCAAACTGAGGTCTCTCAGTTGTGTCCGACTCTTCGAGACCCCATGGACTGCAGCCTACCAGGCTCCTCCATCCGTGGGATTTTCCAGGCAAGAGTACTGGAGTGGGGTGCCATTGCCTTCTCCGTTACATTTTTAAGAAAAGCCAGATACAGTCTCCTACTGCTGGCTGTGCTAGTCTTAGAACAAATAAAGCTTTCAACTGAAGTGCTCCCAGCTGATTCCTGCAAATGTCCCATGGGCCCCATTCAGCGTGGTGAAATTGCTGACTTAGTCAGCGTGGTGAAATTGCTGATTTAATCAGCATTCATAAGGGGGGCGGTATTCATTGGGCTTCCCTGGTAGCTCAGTCAGTAAAGAATCTACCTGCAGTGCAGGAGACCCAGCTTTGATCCTGGGTCGTGAAGATCCCCTGGAGAAGGAAATGGCAGCCCATTCCAGTATTCTTGCCTGGAGAATCCCATGGACAGAGGAGCCTTGTGGGCTACAGTCCATGGGGTTGCAAGAGTCGGACACGACTTAGAGACTAAACCACTACCTTTAGGGGGTGGTTCAAGAGCCAGTAATGAACTGATCAGCACCTTCTATAATTAGGCATTTGCTCTGCAAGTGACAGGCTTTCCGTGGGTGCCAGCCCTCACCCGTCATTTCTTCCCATATGTTCCCATTTCTTCCCAACACTTAGAAAGGCAGAGCCCTGAGAATCATGCCCCTGTTGGAGAATTAAATGCATCTGAGTGGACGTATGCACCTTACCTGAAGAAAGACAGATATTGTCATAATATTTATCAAAGGACAAAAGAATCCCCAATTATCTTCCATAATCAACTCTCTATTATGGACAGTTGAAGAAACTGGATGTGACAAGGAGTCAAAAACATTACCACTATCGAGCTGCCTTCCTGATGAGCTGCTTCTGTCACAAGTTGTGCACAGATTGAGATGGATGACTTCGCCATTTGTTTTTCCATTAGAGCTGGGGGCTTAGCAGAGAAAAGAAAATGCTGGACTCTGATTTTGTAGGTCACCAATGGCAACCCACTCCAGTACTCTTGCCTTGAAAATCCCACGGACGGAGGAGCCTGGTAGGCTGCAGTCGCTAAGAATGGGGCACGATTGAGCGACTTCACTTTCACTTTTCACTTTCATGCATTGGAGAAGGAAACGGCAACCCGCTCCAGTGTTCTTGCCTGGAGAATCCCAGGGACAGAGGAGCCTAGTGGGCTGCCATCTATGGGGTCACACAGAGTCTGACACGACTGAAGTGACTTAGCAACAGCAGCAGCAGCAGTATTTTGAAAGAGTGATTTAATCAATCTCATTTTTCCCTCCCCCGCCCCACCACGATGTTTCTATTGACTCTTAAGTAATAAACATATCAATCTATGGTCATTTTAAGTTGGAAACACAGTCTCAGTTCAAAAATTAAGTGTGTTCAACCCAAATTGGATTTAGTGTCAAATACCTTGTCCTCTCTCAGCTCTGTCTTCCTCAGGCTGGAAGCTTGCTGGGAGGAAAGCTGGTTGCTGCTGCTTCTCTATTTTTCTTCCTTTGGCTTTCCTTCTCTCCCTTCCCAACTGGCTGTGTTACTGAACCAAACTTGGGTCTGCTGGCCTGAGGGCAGTAAAGCCAATCTACTGATAGTGGGTTGTGGTGAAGTATTTCTTGTTGAACATTTATTGTTAAGGTGCTATACAAGGAGTCTGAAACAGTGCTCAAAAAGCCCAAACTCCCTGATGGGATTCAGCAAATCATTTTTAAAGGCCAGGTGAGGGAGGGTCCCAGGGTACCTGGTCACCTCGTGCACAATTCTGATTGGTTGATGGCAAGGTAACAGGGCGGTGTTATGTGCTCTTTATCATCAAGCAGTTAATTTATTCAATTTGGTGGGGGTTTTAGCTTCTATAAAACAACTCAGAAAATGTCCTTCAGATATTATTATCTAGGTACTTCAGCGAGAAGCTAAAGCAGAGGATACGGGGGAGGAATCTGTCCTGAGACGGTACCATACTGCTCTGCTTGGTTACAGCTGGCTAGTTTCTAACTTCTCCAGGATTAGGAGTACAGCGAAGAGGGGCGGGTGGTGAGAAAGGTTCTCAAGTGAATTGGTGGTCATGTAGCAGGCTTGGCAGGATGTTAACGTTGACTCGATCTTCATGAGCTTTTTTTTTTAGGATTTCTTTTTTTGATTTTTTTTTTTTTAAGGGTTGAGGAGCTTTATTTTGCTTTCTTGCTTGTAAGGATCCAATTCCCTCCAGGGTAACTTAAAGTTTGTAATTCCCTTGAAGGAAAGTGCCATTAAGAAGGGTGTCCATTGTGGTGCCTTCAGGTTCTTAGTTGATTTTTTAAAAAAATTTTTAACTTTTAGTTGGAGGATAATTGCTTTACAATGTTATGCTGGTTGATGTGGACCATTTTTAAAGTCTTTATTGAATTTGTTACAGTACTGTTTGTTTTATGTCTTAGTTTTCTGGCCTCAAGGTATGTGGGATCCCACTGGACCACCAGGGAAGGCCTCTTCATGAGCTTTTCTGTAACTGAGCTCTGCTCTGCATTCCTCCTTTGTCCCAGGCTGGTGGCTGATGTGTCTAGGGTACTGCTATTAAAGTTGGGCTTGTGTGGCTATGTCTAGCATGCTATCTGTTTTTGTTAATAAAGTTTTGATGAAACACAGTCATACTCAACTTGTTTATGGCTACTTCCATGACACAAAGAGTTGAGTAGTTGCCACGCAGACCATACAGCCCTCAAAGGCTAAAAGATTTACTGTCTGGCTTTCTCCAGGAAAAGTTTGCTGGCTGCCTTGTCTAGAGTTTGGGTGGTCATTTTCAACTCCTTCTGGAACCAGTAAGCATACAACTTTTCCCTTCAGTTTCTTGTTGCTAGGTTCCTTCCAGCCTTCTGGGATGTCCTTTGTTTGACCCCATGCTGGCTTTCTCCTGTGGTTCACATCTGACTAAGGGAAACTTTGCACACCCCTTGCCTTGCACGATAGAAGAACCAGTGACCTGTTCAGACTTCTCTTAGGCTCAGAGTGGAGCCTTAAGGGTAGTGGAGAGGGTAGGGACTCATGGTGTGGCAATAACTCTCTACAGGAAAATCTCTTCCTAAATCCTTCACCTTTGCATATCTTTAATCTGGCTGAACATCCAAGGGTCACAAACTGGTTTTAAGTATTTCCTTTATAAATTCTGTACACTTACAGTGTGTCAACAGCCTCTATCTATAGTATAGTATAGTTTAGAGGGGGTGTGATGGTCAGCAGTCTGGGTAGGGGGAGGGGATGTGATTACTGGTGTCACCAATGTGTATGGTCAGGTCTCCTGGAGAGGAATGCAGGAATGCACATGCCCCCAGGGGTGTGGTTCAGAGCTTTCCACTTGACCACAGGATGATAATAGTCCAGAGAGTGAGCTGAGGTGGGAACTGAGTGAGAAAACATTGTTTGAGAGGGTAAAGGGAAGAGGGGAAGGAAGAGAGACCCCTAAATGGAAGGGTCCAGAGGCTCAAGCACTGCTTCAAACCAGAAATACATAAAAATGCAAGGCTACAGCATGGACTATAATCCGTGGGATTGGGCAGCATGCCTAGAACCAGCCCATCCTGCAGCTGTTACGCTAGACCTCTGGGAAGCAGTAGGTAATTGGGAAGACTGTGTCTGAGGCAGATGGTGGCCAGTGGCCAGATCTGACCCATATATGTGTATTGTTTGGACCACAGAATTTTTATTTTGTATTTTTTTAACCTGAAAAACTTGGCTAGTACCGAAAGATTTAAAGTTATTAGCCACAAAAAGCAGATATTTTGTCAAGATTTCCGCCACTCCCTTCTGTCTCCCCACCACTGAGGAGTTACCAGTTTTCGTTGTGTTTCTACTGTTTCGCCTTGCTCACTTCAATTATTTAGCTTATCTGTCTGACTCCAAAGGCATTGGATTTTTGACCCTTAGTTTAAAAGGGTTTTGGACAGCGAAAGCTGTTTGGTTTGCTGTAAAGGTTGCTTTAGATAATGCACACAATGCCTGGACTGAGCATGGCAAGTGTTAAATGTTCAGTAAACATAACATCTCCTCATCTCTACTTCCTCATCATTGTTTTGCCCCAGGTATATTTCAAGGCTGTCAGAAAGTCTTAGACTTGATGAGAGAGAAGAGAGTCTTCTGTCTTTAAGCATATACCACTTGGTATTTTACAGGAGAGATAGGCAGTGTCATCCTGTTTGGCTGTCAGAATGAACTGCAGGAATTGTAGCAATTAAATCCTTCTTGGTTGTGAGTCAGGTTGTAGCGACCCGGGATATGACACCCAGTGCAGTGTACTTATGCCAGATAAGCCATTCAGGCAAAACCCTGTTTAATCCAGCAGGCACCTTGAGGTTGTCTACCTTTAGAGGGGATAATAAGGCAGATGTTAAGTAGACACTTTTAGGTCTCACAGTCTTCTTTCTGTTCAGTCACCGGATTTTGCACTTTGCTTGAACCAGAGAAATAAAGAATAGATCACCCTGGACTCTGTGTTTGCTATCAGACATGAAATCAGAACTGTAACTGGATCTGTCAGAGAAGTCCCTTTAAGAAAGAAATAATGTACCATATCACCCCTTCTAAAGACACCCCAGGGACATAAGAGTCCAAGGAGAATCTCAGCACATATGAGATGTGCTTCTTTTCAGTCTGAAATGTAGTGGTGAAGAGGAGTTTAGAAAATTAAGAAGAAAAAATGACAGTCAATATAGTCTGAGAATATTTTTATATCTCTAGATTTTTTTTTCAGATTACTAAAGAATACCCATCAAAAGCTGTATCTGTCAGCAAGGCCTTCACACGTCTGCATACACGAAGTCTATAAAAGCAAAAATTTCCTCTTCCTAATGAGATTCTGCTTACCTGATTATTTTTATTCCTTGATAATTTTTTCTTATTTTAAGAAAATGCAAGACTTTCTCCTGCATTCTATTTTCTTAGAATATCTAAAACCATGGTTGAAAACAAATGATTGGAATTTTGGCATAGTTTTGACACATAATATAATTCCTTGCTTTATCAGTGGGTCTCAAACTGTACTGTATATAAGGATCGCCTGGAGGCCATGATTTGTAGATAAATTTTAATAACCAGCAATGTGGGGAAAACAAAAACTCCTGAATTGTTGCATCTGCTGATTTTCATGGTGTAAATACTTCCACCAAGGCAAATTTCAGTCTACTTATGTGAAGTTCATTGGCTCAGAAATTTCTCAGATTCCTGAAATTTTAACATTCTGTTCTTGGAAGTTGGTACTCACCAGCTCCAGTACACCACTGTCTTGAGGGCCTGTGAAAACTAATATTTCTGCATTCTACCTCCAGAGATACTGACTCAGTATGTCTGGGGTAGGACTGGAGAATTTGCCTTTTTCAGGAACTTCCTGCATCTAACAAGCCTGGGATGCTTAGAGCAGCATTTTCCAAATATGTCCGGTGGAGCCTAAGTTTACTAAATGTGAACAAATATTTCAGAGGAAAAATAGAAGACTTCAAGTGGTTAAATGTTGAAAAAGGCCAGGACGGTGAAGTTCAGTAGGTTTTCTTTAGTGCAGGATTTGCCAAGTTCTAGCATGTACACTTCTGCAGGGTGATACATCAGGAAGAGGGTATCCAATGTAGTTTACTTCAGAAATTATTTGGTCCTAGGGCTTTTTTTCCAGGCATGCTGTTTTGGGGAAGAATCTTAGTATATACACTTTCCCTTTGTAGAACTAGAGTTAGACTCTGAGCCCCAGGATTTTGTAACCAAATTTGTTTTCACAATACAGGGCATGAAGCTGTCTTGTAGGCTTTTCAGAGGAAATTTTAAACAATGAGTAGCACACGGCAAGTTCTTTATCTAAATATAACTTTTCAGTACCACCTCATTCAGTATGAAATCGAGGCTAGCGAACAGATAGAGAGCTCCTTAACATGCTTGAAGCTTGTAGCCTAGAGGAATTTGAATCATTCCATCCACCAATTTTAAAGCTAGAAGAGGACTTAGAGGTTGGAGTCGGAGAATTTCAGAGCTAGAAGAGGTGGAAGAGGTCATTGGATCAAACCTTCTTTTTTAACATATGAGGAGGGTAAACATCCAGGGAGATGAGGTACCTTTCCCAGTGCTGGGGCTAAGACTGATGCCATCCAGTGCTCTTTTCACTGTACTAAAATTTCTTTCTTTCCTGGGAAAAGTTCAAGATCCCAGCTGCCTCTGATGCCTGTTTGAATCAGGAGGCCAAAAGTCCAAATGTCCTCCTCCGAGCAGTTTTAGAATAATCCTCTTAAATTAAACTGGATATCTGCATCCTTTGAAATTCTGATTCATCAGAGGTGTTTGATTCTGATAACCCACCAGGGAGGAAATTATTCTCTGAGGCCCAGAGGCTGCTGGAAGTCAAGCTGTCAGAGTTCCACCAGCACACAAGCTCTCTTTCTCTCCTTTTATCAGAACAGCTGGGAACAAGGGTATGGAGGGAGGGCTGTGTGAGGAAATATGATCCTGCAGAAAGCTGGCATGTACCCAGCTCTGGTGCTGGGAGGGCAGTAATATTTTCTAATGTTAATTAATGAGAGTCAAATATAAATATCAAACACAACACCCTCTATGTGTGACAGCAGAATGTTTAGAGAAAAGTTACCAAAGACAAAGCATTCCTTTGTACTCTTTAAAATGACTCTGTCCACTTTTTATTTGACATGTATTATGCCACTGAAACACAATCTGAGGGGGTTTGGTTGAGTTCATGGAATAGAATAATTAGTCTCTTATCCCCCTCTCAGGACCTTCCCTGGCCATTCTCCCATGCTCATGTATAAACCATAGGTGACTCAGTAAGTACCAAGAGTGGTGTTGAGGGGACACAGTTAAAATCAACAAGGCTCACTCTTTCCCCTAACTAATTAGGCACATTTCCTGAGTACCAGTTGTATGTCAGATAGTGTGCTAGGCTCAGAGGATGCAATCTCAAGCAGCAAGCCTGTGCCTGCACTCATGAATCTAGAAGTCTGTGGGAGAAAAAGAAAATCACAAACATGTATGTAAAATGACCAGTTGTGATAAATGCTTGAAAGGAAGGTGCCTGGGCCTGCAAGAGTATGTAACATGGCATGTGACCTAGAGCAGTGTTTCTAGAATTCAGTGTGATGAATCACCGTTTTTCCCCTCTAATCTGTCATGAACTGATGCTGGCATAGCTTTGGTTCCTGTGTGTGACTAACCAGGTTCAAAAAGATTAATTTAATCATCATGTGCTTAGATGCCATAGTAATATCAAAATACCAAAGGTTTTGAATTCTGATTTCTCCATTTCTGCACATATCTCTTTGTGTACAACTTGTGGGCTGGCATTAGACTGTGGACTGCCCTTTGAGTAGCCCTGACCTAGACTGTCAAATCAAGCAAGTTTTCCTGGAGGAAATAATATTTTGCAAAGTGATCTGAAGGATGAATAGGCAAAACTGAGATGGGCAGCAGAATTCCAGGTTGAGGGAACATGGATGACACCAGGATCTTGAGTGTGAGAGTGAGTGGGAGACCCATCAGGGTGAGTTAGCTGGGAAATGCCAGGCCACACCTATGTCAGCTTCCCATTGTCTTCCTGGGGCAGCTCTCAGAAGGTTCTCAACAGTGCATTGCAGTGTGGTCAGTATGTTAGGTGGAAGTCAGAAGACCCATTAATAGATTATTGGAATAATTCAGGTAACTTGGCTAGGGTGGGGCAGTGGACATCTAAGAGGTGGAATATTGAGAAAGAATAGCAGGATTTGGTGGTGGAGTGGATATGGGGTTGAAGGAATGGGAAAGATCAGTTATTAGTTATTCTCATCTTCAACTCTACTGCAGACAAAGAATATTACTTCTTTTATGCTTAGGACCCAAGGACTCTCTTTATCTCTATGGCAGTGTCCTGGCAGGGAATGGAGGTCGATTTTCAAAGTCCTTTGGAGGCCACATCAATATTTTTGATGTGCTTCACAACTACCATTCTTTCTCCTTTAAACGTTCTATTTATGGAACTAATTGAGATCTTCCTTTGTGTATAAAATATCCATTACAGTGTTTCTCCAGTTTTTTTTCTTAAAACATTAATTCTAGAAAGTATTGACATGAGCTGGATGAAAAAGACACCCTGTAAAAGAATCTATATGGGAAAATCCTGCTAGACAGAAACTTTTCCTACAATGCAGGACTTCTTGGAGCATTTACTATGTTAATGCACACCTTCAGCTTCCAAGAGAGGAAGTGAAACATACAGGGTTTCCACCACTTGTTTAGTTATGGGGTCCTTTTTGCTAGGAGCAGCTACTAGGCTGGTGTTTTTTGGAATATATTTTGGAAAAGGATGCTTCGTGGTGACCAGAGGAGCTCTATCCTCAGCACCTGAATTCAGTTTTGCTTCACATATTTTGAGGCAAGAAGAGGTTTTTTATTTTTTTTCTTCCTATCACAGGACAACCTAGTTCTGTTTCATAAGGTGCTTTCACCTAAGTGCTAAGTGAGTCTTGGGAATCAGAACAGTTCCCCCTGTACCTGATTAACTTGCATTTCCAGCTCTGTGGTGAAAACTGCTAAGGCAACTCTAAGTATCAATCTGGGTGCACCATCCAGCGTGTCTGTCTGGGGCCATGTGTCCCACCCAGGCAATAAGTCTGGCTGGGAGAACATCAAGAGCCACCCTGATGGAATTAAGTGACACTTGTGTAATAGCAGTAAATTTTCTATGTGAGCTGAGTACAGCACAGCAGTAGTTATAAATGATAGCTATGTCAGTGGAGGCTGCCCTTCTCGCTCCCCTTCCTCCCTCTTTCCTGGCCTTTGAAGGCCACCGATAACAACAGAAAAGAAAAGATTTTTCTTTATTCAGTAAGCAAGTTTCATGCAACTGTAACACCGACATCTATAAGCATGTAAGCGAGATCAGGGCCTCTCAGTCCTGAAGGTGCAGAGGAATCACCTGGAGAGTGCTGTAAACACGATCAGCTCTGAAAGCAGTCAGTCTATTGGGGCCAGAGAGTCTGCATTTCCAACAGGCTCCCAGGGGGCCAGAGCCGCAGTGAACAGGATGCATGATTTTTTTTTGATTGATTAGTAGTAATTCACTTACCTTTATTCAGTTTTATAGTTTCTTGTCATTTTTAATATAATAACATCATTAGAAAACTAAAATTAAGTTAAATTAAGCTATTTCCAATAGCTGAGAAACAAAATGCTATAATTTTTAATCACCCCTGATATGATTTGTGAAAAAGCATACTATTAAATAAAATGCTTACAATAGTATTATCAAATATTATAATCAGTTCAGTTCAGTTCAGTACTCAATCGTGTCCGACTCTTTGCGACCCCATGAATCGCAGCACACCAGGCCTCCCTGTCCATCACCAACTCCTGGAGTTCACTCAGACTCACGTCCATCGAGTCAGTGATGCCATCCAGCCATCTCATCCTCTGTCGTCCCCTTCTCCTCCTGCCCCCAATTCCTCCCAGCATCAGAGTCTTTTCCAGTGAGTCAACTCTTCACATGAGGTGGCCAAAGTACTGGAGTTTCAGCTTTAGCATCATTCCTTCCAAAGAAATCCCAGGGCTGATCTCCTTCAGAATGGACTGGTTGGATCTCCTTGCAGTCCAAGGGACTCTCAAGAGTCTTCTCCAACACCACAGTTCAAAAGCACCAATTCTTTGGTGCTCAGCTTTCTTCACAGTCCAACTCTCACATCCATACATGACCACTGGAAAAATCATAGCCTTGACTAGACGGACCTTTGTTGGCAAAGTAATGTCTCTGCTTTTCAATATGCTATCTAGGTTGGTCATGACTTTTCTTCCAAGGAGTAAGAATCTTTTAATTTCATGGCTGCAGTCACCATCTGCAGTGATTTTGGAGCCCCCCAAAATAAAGTCTGACACTGTTTCCACTGTTTCCCCATCTATTTCCCATGAAGTGATGCAACCAGATGCCATGATCTTCGTTTTCTGAATGTTGAGCTTTAAGCCAACTTTTTCACTCTCCTCTTTCACTTTCATCAAGAGGCTTTTTAGTTCCTCTTCACTTTCTGCCATAAGGGTGGTGTCATCTGCATATCTGAGGTTGTTGATATTTCTCCCAGCAATCTTGATTCCAGCTTGTGCTTCTTCCAGCCCAACGTTTCTCATGATGTACTCTGCATCTGAGTTAAACAAGCAGGGTGACAATATACAGCCTTGATGTACTCCTTTTCCTATTTGGAACCAGTCTGTTGTTCCATTTCCAGTTCTAACTGTTGCTTCCTGACCTGCATACAAATTTCTCAAGAGGCAGATCAGGTGGTCTGGTATTCCCATCTCTTTCAGGATTTTCCACAGTTTATTGTGATCCACACAGTCAAAGGCTTTGGCGTAGTCAATGAAGCAGAAATAGATGTTTTTCTGGAACTCTCTTGCTTTTTCTTAAGTTGAATAGTAATATCTTTTTATTTTTTTTAAATTTTATTTTATTTTTAAACTTTACAATATTGTATTGGTTTTGCCAAATATTGAAATGAATCTGCCACAGGTATACATGTGTTCCCCATCCTAAACCCTCCTCCCTCCTCCCTCCCCATACCCTCCCTCTGGGTCGTCCCAGTGCACCAGCCCCAAGCATCCAGTATCGTGCATTGAACCTGGACTGGCGACTCGTTCCATATATGATATTATACGTATTTCAATGCCATTCTCCCAAATCATCCCACCCTCTCCCTCTCCCACAGAGTCCAAAAGACTGTTCTATACATCAGTGTCTCTTTTGCTGTCTCGTATACAGGGTTATTGTTACCATCTTTCTAAATTCCATATATATGTGTTAGTATACTGTATTGGTGTTTTTCTTTCTGGCTTACTTCACTCTGTATAATAGGCTCCAGTTTCATCCACCTCATTAGAACTGATTCAAATGTATTCTTTTTAATGGCTGAGTAATACTCAATTGTGTATATGTACCACAGCTTTCTTATCCATTCATCTGCTGATGGACATCTAGGTTGCTTCCATGTCCTGGCTATTATAAACAGTGCTGCGATGAACATTGGGGTACACGTGTCTCTTTCCCTTCTGGTTTCCTCAGTGTGTATGCCCAGCAGTGGGATTGCTGGATCATAAGGCAGTTCTAGTTCCAGTTTTTTAAGGAATCTCCACACTGTTCTCCATAGTGGCTGTACTAGTTTGCATTCCCACCAACAGTGTAAGAGAGTTCCCTTTTCTCCACACCCTCTCCAGCATTTATTGCCTGTAGACTTTTGGATCGCAGCCATTCTGACTGGCGTGAAATGGTACCTCATAGTGGTTTTGATTTGCATTTCTCTGATAATGAGTGATGTTGAGCATCTTTTCATGTGTTTGTTAGCCCTCTGTATCTCTTCTTTGGAGAAATGTTTATTTAGTTCTTTGGCCCATTTTTTGATTGGGTCATTTATTTTTCTGGAGTTGAGCTGTAAGAGTTGCTTGTATATTTTTGAGATTAGTTGTTTGTCAGTTGCTTCATTTGCTATTATTTTCTCCCATTCTGAAGGCTGCCTTTTCACCTTGCTAATAGTTTCCTTTGATGTGCAGAAGCTTTTAAGTTTAATTAGGTCCCATTTGTTTATTTTGCTTTTATTTCCAATATTCTGGGAGGTGGGTCATAGAGGATCCTGCTGTGATGTATGTCGGAGAGTGTTTTGCCTATGTTCTCCTCTAGGAGTTTATAGTTTCTGGTCTTACATTTAGATCTTTAATACATTTTGAGTTTATTTTTGTGTATGGTGTTAGAAAGTGTTCTAGTTTCATTCTTTCACAAGTGGTTGACCAGATTTCCCAGCACCACTTGTTAAAGAGATTGTCTTTAATCCATTGTATATTCTTGCCTCCTTTGTCAAAGATAAGGTGTCCATATGTGCGTGGATTTATCTCTGGGCTTTCTATTTTGTTCCATTGATCTATATTTCTGTCTTTGTGCCAGTACCATACTGTCTTCATGACTGTGGCTTTGTAGTAGAGCCTGAAGTCAGGTAGGTTGATTCCTCCAGTTCCATTCTTCTTTCTCAAGATAGCTTTGGTTATTTGAGGTTTTTTGTATTTCCATACAAATTGTGAAATTATTTGTTCTAGCTCTGTGAAGAATACCGTTGGTAGCTTGATAGGGATTGCATTGAATCTATAAATTGCGTTGGGTAGTATACTCATTTTCACTATATTGATTCTTCCAATCCATGAACATGGTATATTTCTCCATCTATTAGTGTCCTCTTTGATTTCTTTCACCAGTTTTTTATAGTTTTCTATATATAGATCTTTAGTTTCTTTAGGTAGATATATTCCTAAGTATTTTATTCTTTCCGTTGCAATGGTGAATGGAATTGTTTCCTTAATTTCTCTTTCTGTTTTCTCATTATTAGTGTATAGGAATGCAAGGGATTTCTGTGTGTTGATTTTATATCCTGCAACTTTACTATAATCATTGATTAGCTCTAGTAATTTTCTGGTGGAGTCTTTAGTGTTTTCTATGTAGAGGATCATGTCATCTGCAAACAGTGAGAGTTTTACTTCTTCTTTTCCAATTTGGATTCCTTTTATTTCTTTTTCTGCTCCAATTGCTGTGGCCAGAACTTCCAAAACTATGTTGAATAGTAATGGTGAAAGTGGGCACCCGTGTCTTGTTCCTGACTTTAGAGGAAATGCTTTCCATTTTTCACCATTGAGGATAATGTTTGCTGTGGGTTTGTCATATATAGCTTTTATTATGTTGAGGTATGTTCCTTCTATTCCTGCTTTCTGGAGAGTTTTTATCATAAATGGATGTTGAATTTTGTCAAAGGCTTTCTCTGCATCTATTGAGATAATCATATGGTTTTTATTTTTCAATTTGTTAATGTGGTGTATTACATTGATTGATTTGTAGATATTGAAGAATCCTTGCATCCCTGGGATAAATCCCTGGTCATGGTGTATGATCATTTTAATGTGTTGTTGGATTCTGATTGCTAAAATTTTGTTAAGGATTTTTGCATCTATGTTCATCAGTGATATTGGCCTGTAGTTTTCTTTTTTTGTGGGATCTTTGTCAGGTTTTGGTATTAGGGTGATGGTGGCCTCATAGAATGAGTTTGGAAGTTTACCTTCCTCTGCAATTTTCTGGAAGAGTTTGAGTAGGATAGGTGTTAGTTCTTCTCTAAATTTTTGGTAGAATTCAGCTGTGAAGCCATCTGGACCTGGGCTTTTGTTTGCTGGAAGATTTTTGATTACAGTTTCAATTTCTGTGCTTGTGATTGTTCTGTTAAGATTTTCTATTTCTTCCTGGTCCAGTTTTGGAAAGTTGTACTTTTCTAAGAATTTGTCCATTTCTTCCATGTTGTCCATTTTATTGGCATATAATTGTTGATAGTAGTCTCTTATGATCCTTTGTATTTCTGTGTTGTCTGTTGTGATCTCTCCATTTTCATTTCTAATTTTATTGATTTGATTTTTCTCCCTTTGTTTCTTGATGAGTCTGGCTAATGGTTTGTCAATTTTATTTATCCTTTCAAAGAACCAGCCTTTGGCTTTGTTGATTTTTGCTATGGTCTCTTTTGTTTCTTTTGCATTTATTTCTGCCCTAATTTTTAAGATTTCTTTCCTTCTACTAACCCTGGGGTTCTTCATTTCTTCCTTTTCTCGTTACTTTAGGTGTAGAGTTAGGTTATTTATTTCACTTTTTTCTTGTTTCTTGAGGTATGCCTGTATTGCTATGAACTTTCCCCTTAGGACTGCTTTTACAGTGTCCCACAGGTTTTGGGTTGTTGTGTTTTCATTTTCATTCATTTCTATGCAAATTTTGATTTCTTTTTTGATTTCTTCTGTATTTTGCTGGTTATTCAGCAGCATGTTGTTCAGCCTCCACATGTTGGAATTTTTAATAGTTTTTCTCCTGTTATTGAGATCTAATCTTACTGCATTGTGGTCAGAAAAGATGCTTGGAATGATTTCAATTTTTTTGAATTTACCAAGGCTAGATTTATGGCCCAGCACGTGATCTATCCTGGAGAAGGTTCCATGTGCGCTTGAGAAAAAGGTGAAATTCATTGTTTTGGGATGAGATGTCCTATAGATATCAATTAGGTCTAACTGGTCTATTGTATTGTTTAAAGTTTGTGTTTCCTTGTTAATATTCTGTTTAGTTGATCTATCCATAGGTGTGAGTGGGGTATTAAAGTCTCCCACTATTATTGTGTTATTGTTAATTTCTCCTTTCATACTTGTTAGCATTTATCTTACATATTGCGGTACTCCCATGTTGGGTGCATATATATTTATAATTTTTTTATCTTCCTCTTGGATTGATCCTTTGATCATTATGTAGTGACCGTCTTTGTCTCTTTTCACAGCCTTTGTTTTGAAGTCTATTTTATCCGATATGAGTATTGCTACTCCTGCCTTCTTTTGGTCCCTATTTGCATGGAAAATCTTTTTCCAGCCCTTCACTTTCAGTCTGTATGTGTCCCCTGTTTTGAGGTGGGTCTCTTGTAGACAACATATGTAGGGGTCTTGTTTTTGTATCCACTCAGCCAGTCTTTGTCTTTTGGTTGGGGCATTCAACCCATTTACATTTAAGGTAATTATTGATAAGTATGATCCCGTTGCCATTTACTTTATTGTTTGGGGTTCGAATTTATACACCGTTTTTGTGTTTCCTGTCTAGAGAATATCCTTTAGTATTTGTTGGAGAGCTGGTTTGGTGGTGCTGAATTCTCTCAGCTTTTGTTTTTCTGTAAAGCTTTTGATTTCTCCTTCATATTTGAATGAGATCCTTGCTGGGTACAATAATCTGGGCTGTAGGTTATTTTCTTTCATCACTTCAAGTATGTCTTGCCATTCCCTCCTGGCTTGAAGAGTTTCTATTGAAAGATCAGCTGTTATCCTTATGGGAATTCCCTTGTGTGTTATTTGTTGTTTTTCCCTTGCTGCTTTTAATATTTGTTCTTTGTGTTTGATCTTTGTTAATTTGATTAATATGTGTCTTGGGGTGTTTCACCTTGGGTTTATCCTGTTTGGAACTCTCTGGGTTTCTTGGACTTGGGTGATTATTTCCTTCCCCATTTTAGGGAAGTTTTCAACTATTATCTCCTCAAGTATTTTCTCATGGTCTTTCTTTTTGTCTTCTTCTTCTGGGACCCCTATGATTCGAATGTTGTAGCGTTTAATATTGTCCTGGAGGTCTCTGAGATTGTCCTCATTTCTTTTAATTCGTTTTTCTTTTATCCTCTCTGATTCATTTATTTCTACCATTCTATCTTCTAATTCACTAATCCTATCTTCTGCCTCTGTTATTCTACTATTTGTTGCCTCCAGAGTGTTTTTGATTTCATTTATTGCATTATTCATTATATATTGACTCTTTTTGTATTTCTTCTAGGTCCTTGTTAAACCTTTCTTGCATCTTCTCAATCCTTGTCTCCAGGCTATTTATCTGTGATTCCATTTTGATTTCAAGATTTTGGATCAATTTCACTATGATTATTCGGAATTCTTTATCAGGTAGATTCCCTATCTCTTCCTCTTTTGTTTGGTTTGGTGGGCATTTATCCTGTTCCTTTATCTGCTGGGTATTCCTCTGTCTCTTCATCTTGTTTAAATTGCTGAGTTTGGGGTGTCCTTTCTGTATTCTGGCAGTTTGTGGGGTTCTCTTTATTGTGGCGTTTCCTTACTGTGTGTGGGTTTGTACAGGTGGCTTGTCAAGGTTTCTTGGTTAGGGAAGCTTGTGTCAGTGTTCTAGTGGGTGGAGCTGTATTTCTTCTCTCTGGAGTGCAATGAAGTGTCCAGTAGTGAGTTATGAGATGTCTATGGTTTTGGGGTGACTTTGGGCAGCCTGTGTCTTGGAGCTCAGGGCTGTGTTCCTTTGTTGCTAGAGAATTTGCTTGGTATGTCTTGCCCTGGAACTTGTTGGCTCTTGTGTGGTGCTTGGTTTCAGTGTATGTATGGAGGTGTTTGATGAGCTCCTGTCAATTAATGATCCCTGGAGTCAGGAGTTCCCTGTAGTCAGGGTTTGGACTTAAGCCTCCTGCTTCCAGTTATCGGTCTTATTTTTACAGTAGTTTCAAAACTTCTCCTTCTATACAGCACCATTGATAAAACATCTACATTAAAGATGAAAAGTTTCTCCACCGTGAGGGTCACCCAGAGAGGTTCACAGCGTTACATGGAGAAGAGAGGAGGGAGGAGGGAGTTAGAGGTGACCTGAATGAGATGAGGTGGAATCAATAGAGGAGAGAGTGGGCTAGCCAGTAATCACTTCCTTATGTGCACTCCACAACTGGCCGCTCAGAGATGTTCACGGAGTTATACAGAGAAGAGAAGGAGGAGGAAGGAGACAGAGGTGGCCAGGAGGATAAAAGGGGGAAATGAAAAGGAGGGAGACAGATCCAGCCAGTAATCAGTTCCCTAAGTGTTCTCTACAGTCTGGAACACACAGAAATTCACAGAGTTGGGTAGAGTAGAGAGGGGTTAGGGAGGAGACACAGGCGACCTGGTGGAGAAAAAGGAGAGTTCAAAGGGAGAGAGAGCAATCAAGCCAGTAATCTTGCTCCCTAGTGAAAAATGGGTCCTGAAGATTGGGTTCTTAAAGGTACAAAATTGGTAACAAATACATAAAAGCAAAAATTAAAAATCTAGAGTAGAGTTTGGAATTTCAAAAATACAATGTTAAAGAAAAGAAGAAGGAAAAGAAAGAGAGAAAAAAAACAAACAAAAACAAAGTTGCAAAAATTATAAAGAAAATATAGGTTCAAAATTGATAACGAATACCAAAAAGCAAAAGTTAAACATCTAGAGTAGAGTTTGGAATTTCAAAAATACAATGTCAAAAAAAAGAAGAAGAAAAAGAAAGAGAGAAAACAAACAAATAAAAACAAACAAAATCGCAAAAATTATAAAGAAAATACAGGTACAAAATTGATAACAAATACCAAAAAGCATAAATTAAAAATCTAGAGTAGAGTTTGGAATTTCAGATATACAGTGTTATATAAAAGAAGAAGAGAAAGAAAGAGAGAGAGAGAAAAAAAAGTCACAAAAATTATAAAAATAAATATAGGTACAAAATTGATAACAAATACCAAAAAGCTAAAATTAAAAATCTAGAGTAGAGATTGGAATTTCAAAAATACAATGTTAAAGAAAAGAAACAAAAAAAAACAAGGTCACAAAAATTATAAAAAAATATATATATGATGTTTGCTTTAAAAAAAAATAGGGTCCCTTTTTTTTTTTGCAAAGTAATAGTAGGTTATAAAAGTGAAAATTAAAGGAATAATAGAGGACTTAAAAATTTTTTTTAAATTAAAAAAAAAAGAAAGAAAGAGTGATCATAAAAATAGTAAAAATATATCTAGGACTTTCTTTGGTTTTGTTGTGAGTATTGTGGGGTCAGTTCATTTTCAGCTAGTTCCTTGGTCCGACTTATATTTCTCAAGATCTATAGGCCCTTTCCTATGTAGTCGGTACTAACCACAGGGTTTAATCTATTGCCTGTAGCTTCCAAGGCGGTTCCCTCTGTTATAGCTTCTTCTGTTTGCTGGTCTCTTCCGTGTCTGGTTTCCACCTGGACACAAAGGGGACGGTGGTGGACACTTTTTTTTTTTTTTAAGGCTCACTTGTTCAGTCACGCTGTGGGGAGGGAGGGACGCTGCAAACAAATAACACTGGTGTGTGCTCGCAGTGCCTCAACCACACTGGGTCTGCCCCTGCTCACAGTGCGTGTAGCCTCCCTGCCCACACTGCTCCGGCTCTAGGTTGCTCTGCTGGGAACCATCCGTGGCCGGCCCTGGGCTGCTTGCACCTCCCAGGTCCAGACCGCTCAGGTTCAGGCACTCGGGTAGTCCTCAGAGGCCCAGACTCTTTTGGGCCTGCGTTTTGTGCCCTTCCCAGGTCCAAGCAGCTCAGGTGATGAGGTGTTTGGCCAGCGCGATTGCTGCAACTTATCGCCTCACCGCAGCTCGGTTATCTAGGTGTACAACCAGTGCACCTTCTCAGGCGGATGTTGACCGTCCAAACCCCCAGGAAGTTTTAGTTAGCAAAAAAGCCTGCTTACAGTTTTATAGATAATGTCTCTCTGGGGCTGTGATTGCCCACTTCCAGCTCTGGCTGCATGTCACCGGAGGGGGATGGTCTGCAGCCAGCTATCTCTGTTCAGTCCTTTGTTCCGTGAGCGGGCCTGGCAGTGTCTTAGGTTAGGGCTGGCTTTTCGCGTGGTAGATATCCCACAGTCTGGTTTGCTAGCCCAAATTATTTCGCTCAGATAGTGCTCAGGGTATTCAGGCCAGATCCTTACTCTAAGCGATGCAGCCCGCGCCGCACCTCCCTGCCCAGCCCCCGCTTTCTAGTGGCGTGTGCAGGCCTCTGCGCTGCTTCTCCACTGGGGGAGTTACCTTAGGGCTTGCAATCTGCGGGTTTTAATTATTTATTTTTCCTCCCTGTTATGTTGCCCTCTGTGCTTCCAAGGCTCGGCACAGATTCGGCAATGAGAAGGTTTCCTGGTGTTTGGAAACTTCTCTCTTTTTAAGACTCCCTTCCCGGGATGGAACTCTGTCCCTCCCTCTTTTGTCTCTTTTTTTGTCTTTTATATTTTTTCCTACCTCCTTTCGAAGACTTGGGTTGCTTTTCTGGGTGCCTGATGTCCTCTGCTGGCATTCAGAAGTTTTTTTGTGGAATTTACTCAGTGTTTAAATGTTCTTTTGATGAATTTGTGGGGGAGAAAGGGTTCTCCCCAACCTACTCCTCCGCCATCTTCTCTCTTGCTTTTTCAGTGAACCAGCAGATGTTGGCAATTTGGTTTCTGGTTCCTCTGCCTTTTCAAAACCAGCTTGAATGTCTGGAAGTTCACAGTTCACGTATTGCTGAAGCCTGGCTTGGAGAATTTTGAGCATTACTTTACTAGCGTGTGAGATGAGTGCAATTGTGCGGTAGTTTGAGCATTCTTTGGCATTGCCTTTCTTTGGGATTGGAATGAAAACTGACCTTTTCCAGTCCTGTGGCCACTGCGGAGCTTTCCAAATGTGCTGGCATACTGAGTGCAGCACTCTCACAGAATCATCTTTCAGGATTTGGAATAGCTTAACTGGAATTCCATCACCTCCACTGGCTTTGTTCGTAGTGATGCTTTCTAAGGCCCACTTGACTTCACATTCCAGGATGTCTGGCTCTAGGTCAGTGATCACACCATCATGATTATCTGGGTCGTGAAGATCTTTTTTGTACAGTTCTTCTGTGTATTCTTGCCACCTCTTCTTAATATCTTCTGCTTCTGTTAGGTCCATACCATTTCTGTCCTTTATCGAGCCCATCTTTGCATGAGATGTTCCCTTAGTATCTCTAATTTTCTTGAAGAGATCTCTAGTCTTTCCCATTCTGTTGTTTCCCTCCATTTCTTTGCATTGATTGCTGAGGACGGCTTTCTTATCTCTTCTTGCTATTCTTTGGAACTCTGCATTCAGATGCTTGTATCTTTCCTTTTCTCCTTTGCTTTTTGCTTCTCTTCTTTTCACAGCTATTTGTAAGGCCTCCTCAGACAGCCATTTTGCTTTTTTGCATTTCTTTTTCTTGTGGATGGTCTTGATCCCTGTCTCCTGTACAATGTCACGAACCTCAGTCCATAGTTCATCAGGCACTCTATCAGATCTAGGCCCTTAAATCTATTTCTCACTTACACTGTATAATCATAAGGGATTTGATTTAGGTCATACCTGAATGGTCTAGTGTTTTTCCCTACTTTCTTCAATTTAAGTCTGAATTTGGTAATAAGGAGTACATGATCTGAGCCACAGTCAGCTCCTGGTCTTGTTTTTGTTGACTGTATAGAGCTTCTCCATCTTTGGCTGCAAAGAATATAATCAATCTGATTTCAGTGTTGACCATCTGGTGATGTCCATGTGTAGAGTCTTCTGTTGTGTTGTTGGAAGAGGGTGTTTGCTATGACCAGTGCATTTTCTTGGCAAAACTCTATTAGTCTTTGCCCTGCTTCATTCTGTATTCCAAGGCCAAATTTGCCTGTTAGTCCAGGTGTTTCTTGACTTCCTACTTTTGCATTCCAGTCCCCTATAATGAAAAGGACATCTTTTTTGGGTGTTAGTTCTAAAAGGTCTTGTAGGTCTTCATAGAACCGTTCAACTTCAGCTTCTTCAGTGTTACTGGTTGGGGCATAGACTTGGATTACTGTGATATTGAATGGTTTGCCTTGGAAACGAACAGATCATTCTGTCGTTTTGAGATTTCATCCAAGTACTGCATTTCGGACTCTTGTTGACCATGATGGCTACTCCATTTCTTCTAAGGGATTCCTGCCCGCAGTAGTAGATACAATGGTCATCTGAGTTAAATTCACCCATTCCAGTCCACTTTAGTTCGCTGATTCCTAGAAAGTCGATGCTCACTCTTGCCATCTCCTGTTTGACCACTTCCAATTTGCCTTGATTCATGGACCTGACATTCCATAGCGTGGGCGGCTGTGATGAGCACAGAGTGTGGGCAGCTGTGAGGGCACACAGAGCACCAGCGAGAGGAGCTACCCCACGTCCGAGGTCAGGGGCAGAAGCCGGGAGGACCCCGTGCCCGAGGGGCAGGGGCCAAGAGGAGTTACCCCACGTCCAGGATCAGGGGTAGTGGCCAAGAGTGCCAGGCTGCGACGGCACAGGAACGGCTGAGAGGAGCTACACCAGTCCGAGGTCAGGGGCGGTGGCCTGAGGAGCAACCCCATGTCCAAGGAGCAGTGAGTGATCACACCATCGTGATTATCTGGGTCGTGAAGATCTTTTTTGTACAGTTCTTCTGTGTATTCTTGCCACCTCTTCTTAATATCTTCTGCTTCTGTTAGGTCCATACCATTTCTGTCCTTTATCGAGCCCATCTTTGCATGAAATGTTCCCTTGGTATCTCTAGTTTTCTTGAAGAGATCTCTAGTCTTTCCCATTCTGTTGTTTTCCTCTATTTCTTTGCCTTGATTGCTGGGGAAGGCTTTCTTATCTCTTCTTGCTATTCTTTGGAACTCTGCATTCAGATGCTTATATCTTTCCTTTTCTCCTTTGCTTTTAGCTTCTTTTCTTTTCGCAGCCTCCCCAGACAGCCATTCTACTTTTTTGCATTTCTTTTACAGATAATCATGATGGTGTGATCACTGACCTAGAGCCAGACATCCTGGAATGTGAAGTCAAGTGGGCCTAAGAAAGCATCACTACGAACAAAGCTAGTGGAGGTGATGGAATTCCAGTTGAGCTATTTAAAATTCTGAAAGATGATTCTGTGAGAGTGCTGCACTCAGTATGCCAGCACATTTGGAAAGCTCCACAGTGGCCACAGGACTAGAAAAGGTCAGTTTTCATTCCAATCCCAAAGAAAGGCAATGTCAAAGAATGCTCAAACTACCGCACAATTGCACTCATCTCACACGCTAGTAAAGTAATGCTCAAAATTCTCCAAGCCAGGCTTCAGCAATACATGAACTGTGAACTTCCAGATGTTCAAGCTGGTTTTAGAAAAGGCAGAGGAACCAGAGACCAAATTGCCAACATCTGCTGGTTCATCGAAAAAGCAAGAGAGTTCCAGAAAAACATCTATTTCTGCTTTATTGACTACGCCAAAGCCTTTGACTGTGTAGATCACAATAAACTGTGGAAAATCCTGAAAGAGGTAGGAATACCAGACCACCTGATCTGCCTCTTGAGAAATTTGTATGCAGGTCAGGAAGCAACAGCTAGAACTGGACATGGAACAACAGACTGGTTCCAAATAGGAAAAGGAGTACATCAAGGCTATATATTGTCACCCTGCTTATTTAACTTATATGCAGAGTACATCATGAGAAACGCTGGGCTGGAAGAAACACAAGCTGGAATCAAGATTGCTGGGAGAAATATCAACAACCTCAGATATGCAGATGACACCACCCTTATGGCAGAAAGTGAAGAGGAACTAAAAAGCCTCTTGATGAAAGTGAATGTGGAGAGTGAAAAAGTTGGCTTAAAACTCAACATTCAGAAAACGAAGACCATGGCATCTGGTTGCATCACTTCATGGGAAATAGATGGGGAAACAGTGTCAGACTTTATTTTTTGGGGCTCCAAAATCACTGCAGGTGGTGACCGCAGCCATGAAATTAAAAGACGCTTACTCCTTGGAAGAAAAGTTATAACCAACCTAGATAGCATATTGAAAAGCAGAGACATTACTTTGCCAACAAAGGTCCGTCTAGTCAAGGCTATGATTTTTCCAGTGGTCATTTATGGATGTGAGAGTTGGACTGTGAAGAAAGCTGAGTGCCGAAGAATTGATGCTTTTGAACTGTGGTGTTGGAGAAGACTCTTGAGAGTCCCTTGGACTGCAAGGAGATCCAACCAGTCCATTCTGAAGGAGATCAGCCCTGGGATTTCTTTGGAGGGAATGATGCTAAAGCTGAAACTCCAGTACTTTGGCCACCTCATGTGAAGAGTTGACTCACTGGAAAAGACTCTGATGCTGGGAGGGATTGGGGGCAGGAGGAGAAGGGGACTACAGAGGATGAGATGGCTGGATGGCATCACTGACTCGATGGACGTGAGTCTGTTAACTCCGGGAGTTGGTGATGGACAGGGAGGCCTGGCGTGCTGTGATTCATGGGTTCGCAAAGAGTCGGATACGACTGAGGGACTGAACTGAACTGAATGAACTGAAGGAGCAGTGGCTGTGCGGGCGCAGGAGGGCCTAGAGGAGCTATTCCATGTCAAGGTCAGGAGGGGCAGTGGTGAGGAGATACCCCTTGTCCAAGGTAAGGAACAGTGGCTGTGCTTTGCTGGAGCAGTCATGAAGAGATACCCCACGTCCAAGGTAAGAGAAACCCTAGTAAGATGGTAGGTGTTGCAAGAGGGTATCAGAGGGCAGACACACTGAAACCATAATCACAGAAAACTAGTCAATCTAATCACACTAGGACCACAGCCTTGTCTAACTCAATGAAACTAAGCCATGTCCGTGGGGCCACCCAAAACATGCTGGTCATGGTGGAGAGCTCTGACAGAATGTCGTCCACTGGAGAAGGGAATGGCAAACCACTTCAGTATTCTTGCCTTGAGAACCCCATGAACAGTATGAAAAGGCAAAATGATAGGATACTGAAAGAGGAACTCCCCAGGTCAGTAGGTGCCCAATATGCTACTCGAGATCAGTGGAGAAATAACTCCAGAAAGAATGAAGGGATGGAGCCAAAGCAAAAGCAGTACCCAGTTGTGGATGTGACTGGTGATAGAAGCAAGGTCCAATGCTGTAAAGAGCAATATTGCATAGGAACCTGGAATGTCATGTCCATGAATCAAGGCAAATTATACTCCTTACCCCCTACCAAAGTTCTGGCCAGATCCAATGGACCAGGTGTTTAACATAATCAAAGTAGCTCAGGCCTAAGACAATAGGAAATGATAGGCTATGAGGAGGTGAAGGATTGTGGCTGCCTGGGTGAGTGCCATTCTTCAAGGCATTTTCAGTAAAGTATCTAACAAGCGCAGTGCCAGCTTAGGTTGTGGTCACTCACACACTCTGTCACCCACACCCTTACATCTCCTTACCTCATCTATACCAATTACCACGTCCCTGAAATTTCAGACCTCCTACAGTGCTACTTCCCCAGTCATAGCTCCCTAGCTCCCCTTGTTTCCCTAGTTCCCCTTGCAGAACAACTCCACTTGCCATGAAACATAACCACTTAGTTATCATGTGCCTGAGGTAATCCATCATCCATTCAGACAAATGGATAAATGCTGGTTATAAATGCCAGGTGACCTGGCAAATTGGAAACATAACATAAGACAAACTATCGCATTTTTAATGATCTGGTGTGATGTTGGTTTGTGTCAAGGTTCATGCCCAGAAAACTAAGGGTGATTTTGTAGCTGGTGAGGAAGGTGGAAGGTGAAGTTGCTCAGTCGTGTCCGACTCTTTGCAACCCCATGGATGGTAGTCTACCAGGATCCTCTGTCCATGGGATTTCCCAGGCAAGAATACTAGAGTAGGTTGCCGTTTCCTTCTCCAGGAGATCTTCCCAACCCAGGGATTGAACCCGGGTCTCCTGCATTGTAGGCAAACACTTTACCATCTGAGCCACCAGGGAAGTCAACTGGTGAGAGCCAACTAATATTCCAGGTTCCCTAGGAAAATGACAGCCAGTGTCAACCCTCTATATTTTGACTAAAAGAAACTGCCTCCCTTCAGAGAGGCATTCTTTCCTCTTGTGTTTTGAGGAAGAAAACCAGACTCTGAACTTTTCTGCTAAATGGGAATCTGGGCTATCAAAGCTATAGTTAGTATCAATGAGGTTTCTGCCTGGCCTAACACAGCTTAAGTTTGACATCCAAAGAAGTCGTCCAAAAACTGTCAAGTTTTTAAAGACTTTCCATAGTTTGGAATTGCAGATAAAGCATTACAGACATGCTCAAGTATCTGTTACTGTAGATTTTAGCCTGCAACCCTTCATAATCCAGAGCTTTTAAAAAGAGTTGCAATGGTGAAAATTAAGAAATCCAAATGAAAGTTGGAGATTATGATAAAATATGTAAATGCTGGCTTATTCTGTCCATTATAATAAAAAACATCAAGTGGAATGTTTTGTTAGGAATCATGTTAGATGCTCTCCAGTAATTATATCATTTATTATACTTAAGAACCCTATGAGGATGATACTATCGTGACTCCTTTTTAATAGATGAGGAACCTGAGGACCAGAGAGATTAAGTACATTGCCCAAGGTTACCTCGCTAATAAACAAGAGACCTGAGAGTGGAACCAGGTATCTGACTCCAGTGAGTCTTAGGTCCTTAGTCTTTTTGACCCCGCCAAGTTGGCAGGCAATGATTTTTGTTGATTGTGCTGGTGTGTGGAGGTAATCTAAGGAATCAGCTAGTGTCTGGGAATGTAATCAACTATTCTAGAATATAATCAGATTAGCTTTTGTGTTTCTATTTCAATATTCAACATTTCAGTCAATTCATTGATCCAAAGTCTGCTATCCTCATTAAATATTATTAACACTTTAAAATCATGTGTATTGAACTAGTGGAAGTGATTTATTGTGCTATTTATACTTTTACTCCTAAGAGTAGTTATGGATTAAAAAAAATATTTAAAACATTTTTTGATGCATTGAGGGCTCCTGAAGAAGTGAGTGGCTATTACCCAAATATAAAATAACCACTGAATTCAATTGCAGTGAGAAAGCAATTATTGAGTTCCTATTTGATGCTTTATGCTTATCTTGGGCTGGAAAAAATGAGTGAATTTCTTGCCCTAAAGTCATTCATAATTGGGAGGAAGACAGACAAGTAGAGAAGTATTATATGACAATGTGGAAAGAGCCACACGAGGGATAAGAAACAAGGAGCTGAGAGGGGAGTAACCAGATGAAAGACTGTCACCTCAGAGGCATGACTCACACCTGCGCACAGCCATTCCCTCAGTGAGCTGGTCATAGTCTTAAGTGTTCCACTAACACGTAGGAACAACACAGTTTCTTAACATGTGCTGGGAGTGAGGTGGGTGCTTGTGAAGTAAGGGAAATCATTAGCATATTCTTTTTTTTAATTTTATTTTTAAAAACTTTTTATTTTGTATTGGCGTATAGCTGGTTAACAATGTTGTGATAGTTTCAGCTGGACAGCAAAGGGTCTCAGCCATACACACACATGTATCCATTCTCCCCCAAACTCCCCTCCCATCTAGGCTGCCACATAACATTGAGCAGAGTTCCCTGTTCACTTGCATATCCCTAATTTAGGGTTGTTTACATTTCCTAAATGTAAAATTGATCAAATTTCCAGTCCCTCACATCAGTGACACCACCCTCTCTTCCCCCTCTCAAGCATTCCACCCTGGCCACACAGAACTCTCCAGATACATGTTCATACCGGGGTTTTAGTACTTGCTGTTCCCTTTACTGGAATAGTCATCTCCCAGGTAACCATGTGGCTGGTTCCCTTGCCTCCTTGAAGTTCTAACCCAATTGTCACCTTAGTGCAACTTGCCCTGGCCACTCCCATCCCCTCTGAGTCCCAGGCTCCTTCCTTGCATTGTTTTCCCCACTATACTCATCATTGTGGGACACATTCTGCACTTTGGTTGTGTGCTTATTAATAGTTATATGTATGTCACCATAGCAAATAGCTCCCTGAGGCCAGGGGTTTTGTTCCAATTCCCTGCTGCGTCCTTGGTTTGCAACAGCATCTGGCTCACACAATATTTGCTAAGCAATTACTACGGTCAGGTGGACTGTTGCTATTCAACTACTGGTGTTAGCCAAGAGTTATTAGTTATTATCTTCTGTTAATAAGCAAAAAGTCCCATAGAATGCAAAATTACATAATCCTTCAGCATTCTTCCCTGGGAAAGCTCCTCAGTCAACACTGTCCCACTCTCAATAATGCATGAGGTTTATTTACACTGAAAAACACTGAACTTTGACCGGCAAATAAGATTCAGGACTGTGTAAATTGGAAACCAATGTATGGAAGCCATGCATTTCCAGGAGGTGTTTCCAGGACCTAATTGACAACCTATGGAAAAGTCTTACAGATAGATTGTGAGGGTGAGAACCTCAGTCTTGTCAAAGTCATGAGTTGGGGGAGGTTAACCCACAGTACTAAATCCAGAAGAAATTGAAGAACATGCCAGGATGTGAGCTGTAAAATTCAGAATGAGAAATGGACCTGTTACAGGGACTAGAACTTTCTCTGGTGTGGCTTGAGCAGCGTCCTCTCACCCTGTTGGCAGAAGGACATGGAAACACCAATGACATTCACAAGCCTTGGTGGGGAGAATGGGATCTTCGGATATTCACACTTAGGTTTCCTCAGTGAGATAGTCCAGTCCACCTATTGGGATTTATCTGCCACTGAACCAGGGCCAGGACATCTTTCTCTGCATGCCTCTCTCCCTCTCTTCAGCTGCTAGAAGAAACATCGCTTTTCTTTTGATGCAGCAATTCCTTCCAACAACACAGAGCCAAACCTTGCTCTGTTCTGTGAGCTGCCTTATCTTGTTAAGGTAACTACATTCTTCATTGTCTCGATTGATTTGGTCATTTAATTCTGATGGAACAACCTGATATTTAATGTCTTGGAACATCCTCTGTCTTCCAAATATCCTCTCTTCTTCCTAATGAATTAGAATAGCATCATTGTTGCCTTTGCCTCCCCCCATATCTTCTTAATAGCAGATAGTGGTTCTGGAAAACAAAGACTTCTTCCATCCTGATTGTGTGAGTGACAGCAAAAGAAGGCTTATAGATATATGCATACTCAGGCAAATTGTTGGGTTATTTTAAAACAGTGTCCTTTTTGTGTAATGATTCCTGAACACCAGATTGATGTCTGGACACTGACTGTCATTGAAGTTTATTGAAGAGACACCTAGTGGGGCTGAAGCAGAAAACTGTCACTCTGAATTCTGCATTGTAAGGGCTGGAAATTCAGTGCCGACAGGGACCCCTAGTGTCCTACAGAAATCGAAGCTCGATGATGCTGGAGATTCTTTAAATGCTGTTTTCTGTTTTCAATGTGTCAAACAAGAGTGTACTTTTTATTCTTAGTTTGCTGTTCTTTGTGAAATAAAGAGGCATACATAGCCTATTCAGGATTTCTGACTAGGTATTTGTAAGTTGGTGAATTTAACTAACCTTTCTGTGCAGGAAGTGATTTTTGTGGAGCATGCTATGGGGAGCCAGGATACACGGTTTCCATCAGCCTATAATGGCACTGTGTCTCATTTACTGAGCACTTACTGTGATGCTCACTCAGTCGTGTCCAGCTCTTTGCGACCCCATGGACTGTAGCCCACCATTCTCCTCTGTCCATGGGATTTCCCAGGCAAGAATACTGGAATGGGTTGCCATGCCCTCCTCCAGGGATCGAACCCGTATCTCTGGTGTCTCCTGCATTGGCAGGCAGATTCTTTACCACTGAGCCATCCGGGAAGCCCTGAGAACTTACTCCTCACACGTAATCCACATACCATATAAGTCACCGTTTAAAGTGTACAATTTTATATACAGGGTGGATAAACCATGAAGTGCTACTGTATAGCACAGGAAATTATATTCAATATCCTGTGATAAACCATAATGGAAAATAATATGAAAAGGAATGTAGATATATGTATAACTGAGTCACTTTGCTGTACAGCAGAAATTAAAACAACATTGTAAATCAACTATACTTGAATAAAATAATTTTTTAACAAGTGTACAATTCAATGGCTTTTATTAGTTTTGCAGCCATCAGTATAATCACTTTGAGAACATTTTCATCACTCCCTGAAGAAACCCTGTGCCTCTTAGCTATCATGTCAAGGCAATCAGTTTTTAAAATCCATTTTAAGGAATCTCCATACTGTCTTCCATAGTGGCTATATCAATTTACTTTCCCACCATCAGTGCAAGAGGGTTCCCTTTTCTCCACATCCTCTCAAGCATTTATTGTGTGTAGATTTTTTGATGATGGCAATTCCTTAAAAAACTAGGAATAAAACTACCATACAACCCAACAATCCCACTACTGGGCAGGCATATACCCTGATAAAACCATAATTGAAAAAGACACATGTACCCCAATGTTCATTGCAGCACTATTTAAAATAGATAGAGCACAGAAGCAACCTAGATGTCCATCAACAGATGGATAGATAAGAAGCTGTGGTACATATATACAATGGAATATTACTCAGTCATAAAAAGGAATGCATATGAGCCAGTGCTAATAAGGTAGATGAACCTAGAGCCTATTATACAGGATGAAGTAGGTCAGAAAGAGAAAAACAAATATTGTATATTAACACATATATATTCCATATTGACACATATACATTCCATATATATATATGGAATGTAGAAAGATGGTACTGATGAGCCTATTTGCAGGGCAGCAGTGGAGACACAGGCAGAGAGAACAGACTGTGGACACAGTGGTGGTAGGCGGGAAGGAGAGGGTGGACGAATGGAGAGGGTAGCATAGAAACATATACACCACCGTATGTAAAACAGAGCCGGTGGGAATTTGCTGTATGACTCAGGGAACTCAAGCCGGGGCTCTGTGACCACCTAGAGGTCTGGGATGGGGTGGGAGGTGGAGAGAGAGTTTCAAGATGGAGGGGACATACTTATACCTATGGCTGATTCTTGTTGATGTATGGCAGATACCAACATAATATTGTAAAGCAATTATCCTTCAGTTAAAAATAAATTAAAAAAAACATTTTATTGAGGTGTGATGTTAAAATAAAACCTGTACATATTTAATGTGTACAACTTGATGAGTTTGAGGATAAGTATACATATGGAACAGAGAAGGCAATGGCACCCCACTCCAGTACTCTTGCCTGGAAAATCCCATGGATGGAGGAGCCTGGTTGGCTGCAGTCCATGGGGTCGCGAGGAGTCAGACACAGCTGAGTGACTTCACTTTGACTTTTCACTTTCATGCATTGGAGAGGGAAATGGCAACCCACTTCAGTGTTCTTGCCTGGAGAATCCCAGGGATGGGGGAGCCTGGTGGGGTACCATCTATGGGGTCACACAGAGTCGGACACAACTAAAATGACTTAGCAGCATACATATGGGATAGGCTTCCTTAGTGGCTCAGATGGCTCAGAATCCACCTGCAATGCAAGAGACCTGGGTTTGTTCCCTGGGTTGGGAAGATCCCCTGGAGGAGGGCATGGCAACCACTCCAGTATTATTTCCTGGAGAATTGCATGGGCAAAGGAGTCTGGCAGGCTGCAAAGTCAGACACGACTGAGCGGCTAAGCACAGCACAGCACAGACATATGTGATGGAGAAGAAAATGGCAACCCACTCCATTATTCTTGCCTGGAAAATTCCATGGACAGAGGAGGCTGGTGGCTATAGTCCATGAGGTCGCAGCAAGTCAGACAGGACTGAGCAACTGAGCATTCACATACATATGTGAAACTGTTACCACCATCAAGGCCATAAACATATCCATCACCTCAGGACTTCCCTGGTGGTCCAGTGGTTAAGACTCTGGGCTTCCAATGTAGGGGTGCGGGTTTGATCCCTTGTTGGGGAACTAATTTCCCGTAATTGTGCAGCTGAAAGTAATTCCATTACCTATGATATTTTTCTCCTGCCCCCTTTATTATTATTATTCTCGTGATTCTTGTGATAAGAACACTTAACATAAGATTTATGCTCTCAGAAGATTTTAAGTATACAACCCAGTGTGTTAGCTGTTGGCACTATGCTGTATAGCAGATCTCCAGAATTTATTCACTGCACAAAACTAAAGCTTTGTATCCTTTGACCAGCACCTCCCCATTCCCCTCTACCTGCAGCCTTTGGCAGCCACTACTGTGCTCCTCCTTCTATGAGTTTGACTATTTTATTATGTATTCCACCTATGAGACAGATCATAACAGAATTTGTCTTTCTGTGTCTAATCAAAGCCTGCCTTCTTAACCATTACACTTTTCAGCATGAACCTGAAGCGGGGTTAAAATGTCATCTTTCTCTCGCTTTCTTTTTTCCTTCCTTCCTTCATTCTTCCTCCCTCCTGCTTCTCTGTCCTTCTTCCCCAGTCTCTGTCTTTCCTTCCTTTTAGCCCCTTCTTGACTCTTCTAAGTTGATAAGTGTATCCATTTTCCATCAGAAGCTTGGTGACATTTGCAATGGGAATAGATTTGCTTTTATCAGGGTTGTGCTTATAATGGCATTTTGGAATAACCCATGGGAATTGACATGTTTTGTCTTAACACTGCTAAACACTCTCCCATGTGAAATCAAAGCAGACCTTTCATGTTTCATGGCTGGGTAATGGCTTTTCTTGGACAGTGTCCAATCCAGCGAAATGATGTTATTTTATTCTCCAGATGAAAACTGATATTTGACTTTTTCCAGCTCTTCAATTATCCTGTCTTAGAACCTCCACCTCAGCTGAAGAGGTAAATCTATTTTAAACAGTCCTATGGACGCTGTGGGAGAGGGAGAGGGTGGGAAGATTTGGGAGAATGGCATTGAAACATGTAAAATATCATGTATGAAACGAGATGCCAGTCCAGGTTCAATGCGTGATACTGGATGCTTGGGGCTAGTGCACTGGGACGACCCAGAGGGAGGCTATGGGGAGGGAGGAGGGAGGAGGGTTCAGGATGGGGAGCACATGTATACCTGTGATGGATTCATTTTGATATTTGGCAAAACTAATACAATTATGTAAAGTTTAAAAATAAAAAAATAAAAAAAAGAACGTACTCTTTGCTGAAACTGACCCATCACAATTGAGGGTATCATTTGTTGGGAGTTGAGCATGCAAATCCTTTTATCTCACTACAGTGCCTGGAACCTCATGGCTTTCTCCAACAACCAATACTTTTGGGTTTTTCAATTTTGTTTTGTTTTTGAATTAGACCTAGGAGGAAAATTTTCAAGACTTTCAGGAAAAAAAATTCTGATTCAGTCCTATGTGGCGAGGTTGTAGACCAGGTGGTTGAAGAGATACTCCGTATGGGTCTTGCTCTTAGACCTAGTTGGGGTCAGGGTCACTCAGGATGCACATTCACCCTGGCAGGTGACATGGATGAGGGGGTCCCCCGTGGGGACTCCTGGGCTCGGCCCACGAATGCCTGTTCCCACATCTCTAAGTGCACTGAATACCCTCTGAAGGATTTCACACCCCCAAGAAATTTGAATATGTGTGCTGCAAATGTCACAACAGAGGATGGGAATAAAAGACGTATCTGAAAAAAAAAGGAAGCAATTCTTTGGTCAGTATTTTTTCTTGGAAACTTTGCCTCCCAAGTCTTGTGGTCTGTCACCGAAATGGTGATTATCCCCGAGGCTTGGGAATTTGAGCCAGAATGGACCATCCTACCCCATTTTCCTCAGTATAATTATGTGTCCTGTGATGGGCATCTAACTCAAGCCGAACTTCTGACTCATCTTAGAGGCATTGTTGTGGGGCTGGTAGAGAGAGGGTCCCTTACTCTGAAGATTGCAAGAGCAAACAGCCATTGAAATCTGAAGCTGCAGAGATAATCTATGTTGCCAAGTGGAGAGAACTTGCTTAAGGAGGAAAGCAGAGTCTGAAGGTGATGGACAATTGCATCTTAATGACAAATCTGATGTGTTGGATCCAGCCGTGCCTGAATGTGACATATTCCTTCTCTCTGTTTCAGTTATGAAAACCTATACATTCCTGTTTGGTTCAAACTAATTTGAATTGGATATTTGTCACTTAAAACTGAAAATGCCCCAATTCAACAACATATGCAGAAATTTCTGGTCAGATAAACATGAAATGAAATAATATGCCAATCCCTCTCTGTTATGATATTTCCTTGGCCCCACTGAAAATGTATCCCTTGTGGTGATCACATTCGAGTCTAATTTCTCCAAGATGTATGTGTGAGACATTGTGTTTCTGAGAGACTCTTTACACTCAACCTATCTTTCCTAGTCGGTGAAGAATCTGCCTGCAATGCAGGAGACCTGGGTTCAATACCTGGGACAGGAAGATCCCCTGGAGAAGGAAATGGTAGCCACTCCAGTATTCTTGCCTGGAGAATCCCACGGACAGAGGAGCCTGGCAGGTTACAGTCCATGGGGTCACAAGAGTTGGACATGACTTAGCGACTAAACCACCACCACCATTATCCAGTCATCTGCAGGATTACTTCAAACACAAGGAGGGACCCCCAATTCACACTGGGGAGGGCTGGGGAAGCCTTCCCAGAAGAAATGATGGTTACATTGACTCAGAAAGGCAGAGGGAGAAGAATGAATAATTCTGGCAACGGAAGCATCAGGCCCAGGAATGTGAATCAGCATTGGGCTTTTTAAACAAGGGGGAGAGCAAAAAATGTTTGGAGAATGAGACACAAGGTTGTATCTTGGAGTATGTGGAGAGATGCTGAAGGATTTACATCAAGGGAATAAGGTCAGACCTGCATTTAGAGGGTTTACTGTGTATGGAGAAGGATAGTGTGTGTGTGTGTGTGTGTGTGTGTGTGTGTGTGTGTGTGTGTGCTGGGAGTGGGCTGGGAACAAGCAGTGAAATGACTAGAAGCCCAGAGATAATGGTCAGATGAGAGGCAAGGCCTCATTGAAAGGCTGGTGATGAAGCTGAAGAAGAGGTTGAGATGGAGAAGTCAGAGCATGTGGGTCTTGAGTTCTGAGTCCTGAGAGGCCTGAGAAGGAGAGTGAAGGCAGAAATATGATGCAGCATCAGATGCTCTGGATGATGCCAAAGCAAAAGTGTTCAGACACTAGTTAAAGACTGAAAGGAAGACTTTATTCAAGAGAAATTACAGCAGTAGGGTTTCATGGTAGGGGAGAGATAGAGCTCACTTCCAAACACCACAAGGAAAAGTAGAAATCTATCCCATGGACTGCAAGGAGATCCAACCAGTCTATTCTAAAGGAGATCAGCCCTGGGATTTCTTTGGAAGGACTGATGCTAAAGCTGAAACTCCAGTACTTTGGCCACCTCATGCAAAGAATTGACTCATTGGAAAAGACTCTGATGCTGGGAGGGATTGGGGGCAAGAGGAGAAGGGGACGACAGAGGATGAGATGGCTGGATGGCATCACTGACTCAATGGATGTGGGTTTGGGTGAACTTCAGGAATTGCTGATGGACAGGGAGGCCTGGCCTGCTGCAATTCATGGGGTCGCAAAGAGTCGGACACGACTGAGCGACTGAACTGAACTGATAGCCCAGGAGCAGGGTGGGGGTCATGGATGGAAAATTACTAAGAGGATCCATAAAGGCCAGGTGGAATCTGACTCAACTGAAGTGACAGGGTTCTTCTCAAAAGTGAACCAGGGTGTTTAGACATTGAGGGTGAGGGATGAGGAATTTGATTAAGGACAATCAAATATCAAAGGTGGGAGACATTTGCTATACGGATGCAGCAGGATTCTTAATAAGACTGGAGAAAAGTGGGCTAAGGGCAGAGTCTAAGGTCAGGGCCAAATCAGAGAGGAGCCTGACTTAAGTTTGGTTAAGGGAGAGAGCCCTGGTCAATGGTTATAAAGAAAAATGAATATTAGAGATCTTAAGAGGTCCTCACCATTCCCAGGACTCCAGTACAAACCTCCCCTGCTGCTCAGTTTAGACCAGTGTTGAAGTCTTACTGCCCCTGCTCACCTGCCACCTCACCTGCTCACCTGTGAACTCACAGAGGTGATGCCAGGAGGCCAGGGAGGACTGGGCAGGAAGAGATGCCATTCAGTTCTCTTAGTGGATCACCACTGGCCTTTGAAAGGGCAGTTCAGAAGAAACTAAGAAGTAAAAGCAGATTATAAGGATAAAGACTCCTGGAAGAATTTGAGGAGGCAAGGGCAAAATGCACATTGAGAGGCAACTCTTTACAGTTGTCTGCAAGAAACAACAGTTTGACACACACAGTGCCTACCAGAACTTTCTGTAATAATTCTGCCATTACACGTATAGAAATCCTAAGAGAATGTATACCCTCTTAGCAATCTAAGATCGGCAGCCAGGTCCCACAAATGGGGCTTCTCAAATCTTTAAAACCCACTGACTTCAAAGGGCATCACTTGCAGACTAGAAATGTGGATGTGAGGGTGAACTGGGTGCCTGTCTTAAAATCATGTCTTTGTCAAAATCATGCGGACTTCCACACCTGTAGTTTCATCCTTCTTACCATCAACACCCCAAAAGCTCATGGCAAAATTTTTCTCTGAACATTAAGAAAGAAGTCACACTCTGGCAGCTGTGTCTTGAGTAATCACTTTGAGACAGACCTACTTTCTAGCTGTAAAGTCTAGAATATTTCAATTTCATCGGCTACTTTTCTAATGATTATTAAAATATTTTGAGCATGGCACTGGCTGCATAAAAGGTAGTGATGCCACCTAATCTTTCTTTAATAAGGAAGCATTTTGTATCAGGAGAGATGACACATTTAATGGAATGCAGATGTCTCTCTCTGGGTGTTCCACAATTCTGCCAGCCTTATGAGTCACCTCAACCATTAGTAATAAAATAAAAATGGCTTGAGATCACATCACACACACACAAAGGGAAACACAGCATACCTTCTACCCACTCTGTGGAATTTCGCAGGGGCAGGGATGGGGTGGGCTTGGCTAACCCTTCTCGGTTTTCTGCTTCTACTAAATTCTCAGTCTCACATCTATCTAGACTCATGTGGTTTTTCTTTTCTCAAATTGAACCCAGTTGTTTTTTCTTTCAATGCCACTTACAGAAAACACTTGTGTGTAGCCCTTTGTAACAAAGGGTGTGAGAAAAGAGAGGGTCTGAATTGCCACAGAGCAGATTCTTTAATACTAATTATGGGCTGTCTCGTTGAGTTAGAAATTGAGATCTCCTCAGCTCTCAATTCATGTTTTTTTTCCCACCCCCCATCTTTTTTTGTTATTTTTGCAAACTGCTTCCTGATTTGGCTGGAGATATCTTCTCCTGGCCTTCATTTTCTTGAAGACTTCATTTTCCTGACCCTGTCTCTCCCGCCTTCTCTCTTTACCCATCAATTTCTTCTACCAACATAGAAGAAATGTCCTCATCACCTTAACCTGTTTGTGAAAAGTTTTTTTTCTTATATTATTATAGAGAGAAATATACTCTCCTTTGACTGACTTATTGGTCTTTCTCAACAGTATCTCAGAGCCTACATTTTCATAGTCAAATGGCTCTTCAGGGTACTTTTGCTAAGCAAAAGACACTTCCTTAAGAGAAATTTCATCAACAAATTTTGAAATAAATTGCTATTTCTCCACTATATTAAAGTCTATGTCATATCCAGATTCTAGTAACTGGTATATCAATATTACTTTTGTAGTATTGCCAGAAAGTGAAAGTCACTCAGTCATGTCTGATTCTTTGTGACCCCATGGACTATACAGTCCATGGAATTCTCTAGGCCAAAATACTGGAGCGGGTGGCCTTTCCCTTTTCCAGGGGATCTTCCCAACCCAGGGATTGAACCCAGGTCTCCTGCATTGCAGGTGGATTCTTTACCAACTGAGCCACCAGGAAAGCCCAAGAATATTGGAATGGGTGGCCTATCCCTTCTCCAGTGGATCTTCCCATCCCAGGAATCAAACCGGGGTCTCCTGCAATTTACCAATTCTTTAGCAACTGAGCTACTACTGCTACTGCTACTGCTAAGTCACTTCAGTCGTGTCCAACTCTGTGTGATCCCATAGACGGCAGCCCACCAGGCTCCCCCGTCCCTGGGATTCTCCAGGTAAGAACACTTGAGTGGGTTGCCATTTCCTTCTCCAATGCAAGAAAGTGAAAAGTGAAAGTGAAGTCTCTCAGTTGTGTCCGACCCTCAGCTACCCCATGGATTGCAGCCTACCAGGCTCCTCCATCCATGGGATTTTCCAGGCAGGAGTACTGGAGTGGATGCCATTGCCTTCTCCGAACTGAGCTACTAGGGAAGACCAATTATTGGCAGAATAAAGGCTATATTTTAAAAATCACTGAGTAAAGAGAGATAAGACTCATTTATGGCCAGATTTAAAATTCATGTTTTTTTTCCCTATCTTTTCTGGTTATTTCTGCAAATTGTTTCCTGAGGAGGAAATCTTTTCCCATAGGCAGTCTCATCATCCTCTTCTTTAGATTTTTATTTTTTGTGAGATAAGCTTATATATCCGGGACACTGTGAATTAGCTGGTGATGGGTATTAAAATAAGAAAACTGGGGCTTTCTTGCATATCTGATATGTGCTATAAAGTAAGGAGTTTGAAAGAGGTGGAATGCTTGCTTTCTTACTTATCATCTTTGTTACAGCCAGAAATTCACACCTGGAAACAAAACTCAGCAATACAGTCCAAGACGAAGTTGTTTCTGGCTTTGCATCATAAAGATTTATCCTTGTCTCCCTGTTACATCTTGAGACTGAAAATCTCTTCCTTTGGATCTTAACTCAGGAAATGAGGGTCAGTCTCCATGGCTTTAATGTTGACAGCAACTCCATAAATTATTTGAAAGTGGCTTACATTTTCTACCTGATCATTTAATCTTGCTTCACATCACATCTCAGAGAGATTTTTTTTCCCCTCATCTGCAAAGTTTGCTAAGAAATTCTCAGGTCAGTTTTGGCACAAAGGTCCACCATCATGGAGGCTTACCATCAGGTATACTTCCATCCTTTCAAGATGGGCATGATCTATAAATGACTTTATGGTGATGATGAACAAGGCATACCAACTCCATCGCTATGCACCCACCGGCATGTCAGCCTCAGAATCACCATGGAACTTCACACAGTGACATCATCAGGACCCTCCAAGGGTACACAGGCATCAGTGGACTGCTCTAGTCTGACTCTCCAACCCTCAACCACCAGCCATACCTAAGCTATACATCTGACTCCATTTAACATTGTTACAGGCTTTACTTCATTGAAAATTCCCAAGAACATTCAGTGAAATATTCATGGAACCTATTCCTGGTCATCTCTGCAAATTTCCCTTGAGGGTTTTATAAGTGCCACAGAGCAATCATTTGGTGGCTTCCTGTGCTCTTTCTTCTTCTCATTCCAGCCCTCCTCCTCATCTTTATGTCAGTTGTTTCAGTGTAATAAAAATAGTAAACATAGCAGAGGCAATACTGGTGGAGATTATTCCATAGCCATGTATGTTTTAGTTATGTTACCCTCATAGCCACACACAATGAGGTAGGTCCTATTATCCCCATTTTCTAGATGAGAAAACTGAAGTCCAGAGAAGTGCCAGCAAGACAGTGGTAGAACCCAGAGTCCTTGCCTTTACCACTTTGCTGTTTGCATGTTGAGCCAAGGTAGGTGTTGACTTTAAACTCTGTAAATGAGGACACTGCTGCTGCTGCTGCTCCTGCCGCTAAGTCGCTTCAGTCGTGTCCGACTCTGTGTGACCCCATAAACGGCAGCCCACCAGGCTCCCCCGTCCCTGGGATTCTCCAGGCAAGAACACTAGAGTGGGTTGCCATTTCTTTCTCCAATGCACGAAAGTAAAAAGTTAAAGTGAAGTCTCTCTGTCATGCCCGACTCTCAGCGACCCCATGGGTCCTCCGTCCATGGGATTTTCCAGACAAGAGTACTGGAGTGGGGTGCCATTGCCTTCTCCGAAATGAGGACACAGGTCTTATTTATTTATTTTTGGCTTCACTGGGTCTTCATTTCTGCATGTGGGCTTTCTCTAGTTGTGGTGAGCAGGGATTTCTCTTTGGTGCAGTGCACAAACTTCTCATTTTGGTGGCTTCTCTCTTGTTGCAGAGCATGGACTCTAGGCACATTGGCTCAGTAGATGCAGCTCAGGGGCTCTAGAGCATGGGCTCTGTAGTTGTGGTGCACGAGCTTAGCTGCGCTGCGGTGTGTGGGATATTCCTGAACCAGGGATCGAACCTGTGTTTCTTGCATTGGCAGGTGGGTTCTTAACCACTGGACTACCAGGGAAGCCCCAGACACAGGTCTTGATATGCATTTGAATTCCAGCTCAGCCACTTATCATATAACAAGTTACTTCACTTCTTTGGCTCTCAGTATCCTCATCTGTAAATGGGGATGATATGAGAATTTTCCTCATCAGATTCTTGAGACTATACTGCCTGTAACAACATTAAGTGGAGTCTCCAGCATGTTAAAGGCATACAGTGAATGTTAGTGCTGAATATTATAGCAGTCATCTTTGATCAGGAACTCAGATCATGAACTCCTTATTGCCAAATTCAGACTTACATTGAAGAAAGTAGGGAAAACCACTAGACCAATCAGGTATGATCTAAATCAAATCTCTTACAGTTATACAGTGGAAGTGAGAAATAGATTTAAGGAACTAGATCTGATAGACAGAGTGCCTGATGAACAATGGATGGAGGTTCATAACATTGTACAGGAGACAGGGAGCAAGACCATCCCTAAGAAAAAGAAATGCAAAAAAGCAAAATTGCTGTCTGAGGAGGCCTTACAAATAGCTGTGAAAAAAAGAGAAGTGAAAAGCAAAGGAGAAAAGAAAAGATATACCCATCTGAATGCAGAGTTCCAAAGAATAGCAAGGAGAGATAAGAAAGCTTTCCTCAGTGATCAGTGCAAAGAAATAGAGGAAAACAGTAGAATGTAGAAGACTAGAGATCTCTTCAAGAAAATTAAAGATACCAAGGGAACATTTCATGAAATGATGGGCTTGATAAAGGACAGAAATGGTAGGGACCTAACAGAAGCAGAAGATATTAAGAAGAGGTGGCAAGAATACACAGAAGAACTGTACAAAAAAGATCTTCACGACCCAGATAATCACGATGGTGTGATCACTCACCTAGAGCCAGACATCCTGGAATGTGAAGTCAAGTGGGCCTTAGGAAGTATCACTACAAACAAAGCTAGTGGAGGTGATGGAATTCCAGTTGAGCTATTTCAAATCCTGAAAGATGATGCTGTGAAAGTGCTGCACTCAATATGCCAGCAAATTTGGAAAACTCAGCAGTGGCCACAGGACTGGAAAAGGTCAGTTTTCATTCCAATTCCAAAGAAAGGAAATGCCAAAGAATGCTCAAACTACCACACAATTGTACTCATCTCACACGCTAGTAAAGTAATGCTCAAAATTCTCGAAGTCAGGCTTCAGCAATATGTGAACTGTGAACTTCCAGATGTTCAAGCTGGTTTTAGAAAAGGCAGAGGAACCAGAGATCAAATTTCCAACATCTGTTGGATCATCAACAAAGCAAGAGAGTTGCAGGAAAACACCTATTTCTGCTTTGTTGACTATGCCAAAGCCTTTGACTGTGTGGATCACCACAAACCGTGGAAAATTCTGAAAGAGATGGGAATACCAGACCACCTTACCTGCCTCCTGAGAAATCTGTACACAGGTCAAGAAGTGACAGTTAGAACTGGTATGGAACGACAAACTGGTTCCAAATTGGGAAAGGAGTACGTCAAGGCTGTATATTGTCACCTTGCTTATTTAACTTATATGCAGAGTACATCATGAGAAACGCTGGGCTAGATGAAGCACAAGTTTGAATCAAGATTTCCGGGAGAAATATCAATAACCTCAGATATGCAGATGACATCACCCTTATGGCAGAAAGCGAAGAAGAGCTAAACAGCCTCTTGATGAAAGTGAAAGAGGAGAGTGGAAAAGTTGGCTTAAAACTCAACATTCAGAAAACAAAGATCATGGCATCTGGTCCCATCACTTCATGGCAAATAGATGGGGAAACAGTGGGAAAAGTGTCAGACTTTATTTTTGGGGGCTCCAAAATCACTGCAGATGGTGATTGCAGTCATGAACTTAAAAGACGCTTACTCCTTGGAAGAAAAGTTATGACCAACCTAGACAGCTTATTAAAAAACAGAAACATGACTTTGCCAACAAAGGTCCGTCTAGTCAAGGCTATGGTTTTTCAATAGTCATGTATGGATGTGAGAGTTGGACCATAAAGAAAGCTGAGCACTGAAGAATCGATGCTTTTGAACTGTGGTGTTGGAGAAGACCCTTGAGAGTCCCTTGGACTGCAAGGAGATCATACCAGTCCATCCTAAAGGAAATCAGTCCTGAATATTCATTGGAAGGACTGATGCTGAAGCTGAAACTCCAATACTTTGGCCACCTGATGGGAAAAACTGACTCATTTGAAAAGACCCTGATGCTGGGAAAGATTGAAGGCGGGAGGAGAAGGGGACAATAGAGGATGAGATAGTTGGATGGCATCACCGATTCAATTTACATGAGTATGAGTAAACTGTGGGAGTTGGTGATGGACAGGGAGGCCTGGTGTGCTGCATGGGGTTGCAAAGAGTTGGACGCAACTGAGTGACTGAACTGAATTGAACTGAATACCCTTTCTATAGATTAGCAAACTGAGACTTGGAGAAGTGAAAGACTTTCCCTAGGGTAAACAGCTTGAAAGTGGCTGTCTAGGCTTGAAACTCAGCTCTGGGACTCCAGAGTCTCTGTTCTTCCAAGCATACCTACCTAGTAATACTTTCATGAGCTCTATCCATGCTGAAGACCACCTGACAGAGGCTGCGTGGGAGGTGGTTTTGCTCAACAAACAGGCTCTGCCCTGATCTTGTACACGATTACTTGTGATAAGAGCCACATGTGAGAAGTTCCAATGAATGGAATAAATGACGTGTGATGAGAGTGCTGACCAGAGAATGGCCACGTGACCATAAACTCTAGTCATTTATGGGTGACTTGAACTTTTTGGCTGAGTGCCTAAATTTCTCCTTTTACTGGGGAACTCTTGTTTTTCTTTAAGCCCGAGTCCAGCTCCATGAGTAACATAAGATCATGTAAATGAGGGTAGGCTTGGAAGGCAGGCTGCTTGTCATACTATAGTTGCTTTGTCGCTGTAATGAAAACCACATGCCCCATGGTATTTTTAGACTAGTTAATATTAGCAGATCAGTAGCATTTTTATTTAGATATTGCTATTCCAGCTGGGCTTCCTCTTATTACTTCAAGAAAATCAGAATGTCTACCGAATGTAAGCCTTCAGGAGAGTGGAAAATGGAAAGAAAACAACCAGCACTTTCCCCTTGACTCTTCTGGTTTCCACGTGGGAGTTACATGTGCTTCCCTGAATCTTTGGGAAAGGAGAGGCTGGCCCAGGGGCTTGCTTTCAGAGAATGGTGGAGGAAGTACCCTGGTGGTCCAGTGGTTAAGACTCCACATTCCCCGTGCAGGGGGTCCAGGTTTGATTCCTGGTCAGGGAACTAAATCTCAATTGTGGAGCTCATGTGCCACAGCTAAAGATCTGGCATGCCACAGTGAAGACTGAAGATTCCACACGCTGTAGCTAAGACCTGGCTTAGTCAAATAAATAAATAAGTCAATAAATATTTGAAAATAGAGAGAGAATAGTGTACTGAGTAACAAGGTGGAAGCAATGATTAAGAAAGACTTGTGTTTGTCCTGGAATCAAGAGAGGAGAGAGGAAAAAAAGAGGAAAGAGGGAAGAAGGAGTTGTCTAACTACCATTAAAGACTTCTTGAAATTACTGGCATGGTATGGTTTTTTTGTTGTTGTTATTTGTTTTGTTTCATTTGTATCATTTTGAGAAAGGTAGGATCATTCCACTCCATTATTGAGACCCCTTTGGAGTCATCCGAATCTCTAAATTTGCTTCTTTCAGAGAAAATTTTTTATTTCTTGGGAAAAGTCCTTAAATTCCTTTACTTCTGGAACAAATCATATGTTTCCTTCTCCACCAATATGAAATATTCACTGTCTCTATGACTAGAAGAGTAAAAATGCCCCTTGTCTCTCCCTGGAGAGAAATTGAGAGAAATGTCATCAAAAGCAGTGACCTCCATCCTTAGGATAGGTCTTTGTGGACCCAAGGGGTGATTGATGGGTATGCTCTCCTCTGCCCAGCAGGCTGGGGGCAAAAGGAGTAAGAGAAAAGAATGGGCAGTGTCCCTTATGATTATCTTTGCTGAGGACCAGTTTATGTCAAGCCCACACAAGCAACGGGCTTCCCTAGTGGCTCAGCTGGTAAAGAATCCACCTGCGATGTGGGAGGCCTGGGTTTGATCCCTGGGTTGGGAAGATCCCCTGGAGAAGGGAAAGGATACCCACTTCTGTATTCCAGCTGTATAGTCTATGGGATTGCAAAGAGTTGGACACGATGAGGGACTTTCACACAAGCAACAGCTCAGAACCTTCTGTTGGTAGAGGGCAAGGCTGATGAGATTTTGCTTTGGCGTATGTATTTTTTTTTTTTATTCCATGTGTTGGGGTTATATTGAACTCAATAGTTATACACAGGAAACTGCTGAACTTTCCCCACTGTGACCACCTTGAAAACATACACTGCTCAATCTCCTTTCCCTGTCCCCTTCTGTAGTTTAGTCAAGAAGACAAAATAAGTCTTCTTTTGACAAGTATTACTTCAAGTGTTAAAAGAGCCAATAGACTCTAACTCAAAATTTTGATCTCAGATCCAATTCAAAATTTCTCCTGTTTCTCAAAGCCTAAGCCTGACCCTTGGTCAGGGGTCCCAAAGTTGGGGAAGGAGAGTCTGATCTTAGGGTCTGTTTGCTCATTATTCCTTCTGACTCACTCCCCCTTCTCCATTTGCATTACTACTCTTGGTTTCTCCAGGGCTGGGGAGTAGGAGTAAAGGAGCAAGAGGGCAAAGAGTCTTCTCATGTACTTTGACCTCTGTGATTCTCCCTTGCCTGGCATTGCCAAGGTGTTGGGCACTTCATTACTTTGTTTTATCAGGGGCACTTGTGGGTCATCCACTCTGGGACTTTTGTGCTGGACTGGTTCCCGTATGGGTGATATACATTCTCCAACTGATCTCTTGTGACGCACTTTCCTCTTTCCACCCCAAATCCTGTCACAGCGGTTGCATCTCCACCCTGGTACTGCTAGAGTCCTCTTGCTCTGGCAGGCCACCCTAGAGATGGAGTGGAGCCTTTTAAGATATTTTAGTATACATTCCATAGTGTCCACTAGACCCATGAGGACTTATCCATTCATGGTTCACCATCCTGAGAACAGGCAGGTCGCCCCCTCTGCTACCTCTGTCTTTGCCTGCCTTCTGGGGCAGCTTCTGGCAGGCTCCTGCCTTCAGAAATGATCTGTGCATGTGGCAGGCTGTGGTCTCTGTTAGCTATGTCCTCAAGCCTTCATGGACCCATGTAAGGCTCTCCCAAAGTGAAAGGAGAAGAGCCAAGTGACCTCTATTCTTAGGAATTCCCTTGCACAAACTCTATTAGGGAATTCCAAGTCTCAAGTCCCAGATCAAGAAGTAGGCTGTTATCAGAACCCCAAAGCACACCTCATCTTCCTTTCTAGTCACCCTAGACTTCTAGCAGCATGGATTAGTCTATTTTTCCATAGTCTGGAGGTAAAAGATAGGTTTGGCTACCTTGTAGTGAGTTTTGTTATCAAGTAGGTCTCTGGAGGATTGAGGAGGGCAATGCTTATTACTTATTGTTTTCACCTTAGGGGCTTCAGCCAAAATGCAGACAGTAGGAAAAGTTCCATTTGTAACTAATGGAAATCTGTAAATTGGAAGTTCATAAGGAGTTAGCTTTCTGTGCAGACTCCACTTCCTCATGAGTCATTCAGAAATATTCCCAGATTGTATGACCTCTGGAAATTTGTCTTTGCTCTCAGAAACTGTCTGCAAACGTGTACATGTCTTCATAAACAATTACTTGCTGCTGCTGCTACTGCTGCTAAGTCGCTTCAGTTGTGTCGACTCTGTGCGACCCCAGAGATGGCAGCCCACCAGGATCCCCCAGCCCTGGGATTCTCCAGGCAAGAACACTGGAGTGGGTTGCCATTGCCTTCTCCAATGCATGAAAGTGAAAAGTGAAAGTGAAGTCACTCAGTCGTGTCCGACTCCTAGCGACCTCATGGACTGCAGCCTACCAGGCTCCTCCGTCCATGGGATTTTCCAGGCAAGAGTACTGGAGTGGGGTGCCATTGCCTTCTCTGAATTACTTGCTAGATAAACAGAAAAAGTAACAGACTTGTCGAGTCTGGTGGGAAACCATATAGAGCTATAACTAAAATTTACTGAGCACTTCTTCTTTGCTAAGCTTTTTCTGTGTGTGTTTAACTCTTCAAAATCCCTGGAAAGGCTCATTATTATTATCACCGTAACACAGATAAGGAGGTCTGAGGTCCAGATAGTGTAAGATATGTAATGAGGATCACATAAGTGAGAAAACTGGAGCCATGTGCAAGCTCGAGTCACCCGGCTCCAGAGCTTGTAATCACTCTTCTATTCCAGGGCCAGAGTTCCCTGAGGAATCAGGGGTTCCCTATTGCTAGTTTCTAGATAAAGCTCCACTGAGTTTCCTTAGGTGGAATGACTCAGACTTAGGGAAAGGAACCATGGAAAAGGTGATGACTTCTGGGTCAAGACCAGATCTTTTGCATAATAAACTAGATTTAAAGCTAGATGTCACTGCTGTGTGGCGTAGGGAGAATAAGGCATTTGGAGACATGACAGTTTCTTTGGGAATAGGCTTGTTTCCATGATGGAAACCCCATGAGAAGAGTCTGTCATTTTGGATATTTCTCCCTTATGCCACAGGAAAACTCATAAACAGTATAAGGATTTACGTTTTGTAAAGCAGAATGTGTTGTTGGTTTCTTAAATTACTCCAGTTGTTCAAATAATACCAGTACCCCTCTACTCCTCTGTGGTGACACAATGAATGTTTCAGGCACTTGATTAAAGTGTGCTCAGCCCATCAACCTCTTTTCTGAGCTCACCAGAAGGGAGAGGTACCCACTGAAGGGGTTGCCTAGGAGTTCCTGATGGTGATCAGTAGGGGAGGGGCCAGGGCAATGGCAGAGTAGGAAGGAAAACATGATGCTCAGCAAGTTCTAGGAGAAGAAAGGATGTAAAATCAATCTCTCCTTCTAATATTTTCTTAGGGAATCTGACCTGTGTGAGAGGGAAGGGAAGGAAGGAGGATGCTTGGGTTAGATCTTTCTTTACTAAAGATAAAGGTTGCATGATTTCAAAAAGATAGTAAGTCAGAGTGAATCTTGTGTAGCCCATCAAATGGGATTCGGCAGAAAGAGGACTGAGAGGCTGCTGGATGACCAGTGCAGGAGGAAGCCAGACAACAGCCTGTTTGGGATCCTGGCTGAAGTGTCTAGGTGTGGAGCAGATGGTGTTTAACATGAAAGTCAGCAGTATCCACCTCAAGGGAAAGGTGGAGTCTAGGCTAAAGTGGGGTGATCTGGCCACGAAGATAAGAGCATGTGTTAGGCACAGCAACTTAGAGAAATATTCTGGAGCAGGTACCAATACTGCCGACTTCTTCTGCAGTAAGTGTCATTGGAGGACGAGAAAAATGGCAAAAGAACAACATTTACCAGTTAGGGTTAGGGTTCACTTTGCAAACAGACACTGGATACCTCATGTGTCTGGCCTTGCACTAAGCCCTGGAGATGCCAAGACTTTAGAAAGACCTGATCTCTGCTTACAAAGAGCTCACAGTCCAGGGGGATAATCTGGCAAATAAATATGATGGCTTGTTGTAAGTTCTCTGATGGGATACGCACAAGCCCTTTGGGCTCACAGGAGGACAGAGAATCTAGACGTTAACTGGGGGAGATGGTGACAAAGAAGACTTCCTGGAGGAATGACATTGATGGGGATGCCCTATTGATAGGGAAGCATTCAGCACGTATGTATGGGATGAATTGCTGTCAGCCTGGAAAACGGGGAGGGGATGGGGGATTTTTTAAGGCAGATTGTTTTAGGTTCTTACTCAATTTGAGTAAGAGCCAGAGGAAGGAGGAGCCCTGAGGGGACCAGTATGACTAGAGAGGACTGTGGCAGCAGGAAGTGGCTAGAACTGACGCAGGAGTCGGGAACAGATCATGATGGGGTTATAACCAGCCTATGGGGTAGATGGTGCTGTCAGCACTTTACAGAGGAGACCAGTGAGCTCAGGGCTTCAGAGACTTTCCCCAGATCACACAGAGAATGTGGCAGACCTGGTAGTGGATCTAATAGCTACCTCACCCCAAATGGGGAGCTCTTTTCCTATTTTTCCTTTGCATCTTTATTTTGATAAAAGTTTAAGTTATTAAAATTTGTACCCAAATAACACGCTTATCTCCAATAGACCGCTCTGCTCGACGTTAGCCCGGAAGTCATTGCATCCTCTCAGGACTGAACAAACTGTATTAAAACAGATTCTACCCTGATCCTGATGGAGGCAGCAGATCACCAAGAAGTCAGCTCTGTGTAAACTGGCCTGGAGCATTAGCTTGGGAGGGCCAGGCTTCATTTGTATTCCAAGGGAGAGAGTCCAGGGAGGAAAATGCACAGTAGTTTCTTTCATAAAATGTTTAAAGGACTAGTTTGTTCATGACCTTGGTTGATTAGGGTCAGGAACTTGACATCCTAATGCTGAATGTATCAGAAAAATCTGTGTTTGCTCACTGCCCCTGCTCCGAACAGGCTTCTAACTTCTAGCTTTAACTTCCTGCATAGCTCTCAGGAAATGCAAGTTGGTCTGAGGGTTTTTTTGTTTGTTTTTTTCTCTTTCCCTTTCCAGTTTGGGGAAAATCCAGCATAATTGTGGTATTTACCCACTGATAAGTGAAAAATCAACATCATTGCAAACAGTGAGTGTTGGCCTAACTCCTAAGAACTCATAGTACTTCACCTGGGTGGCTGCCTCCTTGGCCAAATGTCTGATGACAGTCTTTCCATGTTGTTACATGGCTTTCGGCTTCAGTCCCTTTTATGTCTTCCTCCCCAGGACTCTGCTGATCCTGGCTTGTCTTGGACAAAGTTGAGAAATAGGCAAAGAATGCCTTTTGGGCTCTGAACCTTCTTTTTCTTCTTCTTCCTATGGGATTCATGCTCAGTGGTTCAGGTGCCCAGTATTACATCATTTATCTCTCCTCTTCCATCAGGATGATAACCAAGAAAGTCATCTCAAATGTAATTGTTGGAAGAGACTAACTTCAATGATAACAGCTTACACATAGGTGGGGCACACTCTGCAAACAGCTTGTTCTCAACGTTTTGTGTACATTGACTCAATGAGTTATCCCAATAATTTTGTACATTGGCTCAAAATAATTCTGTGCACTAGAGAAAGTCATTAGCTCTCTCAGTCACAGAGCAGTTAGTTTACTGACCCAAGGTCATAGTGTTAGAACTTGGTAGAGATATTTGAACCCAGGAGGTCTGACTTTGTCCATGGGCTCAGGCAATTCATTAGGAGAACAATAACAATTCACTGATGGGGACGTGCATTACTTCATTTAATGTTCCTACATAGTTTTGATATATGGTTTTATAACTCTGTTTTACAAACAGAAAAATGAAAGAGGAATTGCTGAGATTTCGTAACTAGTAAGTGGTGGAGAAGAATGTGGAGCCATGGTCTGAGTGGGGTGCCACTGCCTTCTTCGACTATCTACCATAGCATTCCTGAATTCACGTCCTCAATCATGGATTGTCAGGCTCTGCAGATTTTGTGCTTTAAATAGTATCAGAATATTAAGATAGATTATTGTAGCTATCCTTGTAGTTGAGACAATAGGTAAAAAGGAGACAGGAGAAACATTTTATCTGGGAGTGGGGAAAGTGGGCGCTGAGACTTTCCTGGATGTCAAAGTTACAGTTTGTAGGCTGGTGACCATTTGGCCATCCTAGCATGCTGGCCTCATTCAGAAGCTTTTTCTCTTCAGTTCTAACTCACTGTATTTGACTGTCTGCACCCCAACAGTGCACAGCCTCCCCAAAGTGGCTATGACTGAAACTAAACTCCCCTTTTTTATTTTCCAATGGGTTTAACAGCATCACCTAAATGGGAATGCCCTTTCTCATTCACCTCCTACATTTAATCAGCCCCTGCGTTCCACAGACCCTGCCTTTTACAGACATTTCTGGTCTATTCTCTTATACCTCCTCACTCGTCCTGTCTTTGTTCATCATCCTCACCTAAATGATCATAGGAGTGAGTTTCCCCCTCACTCCTGGTGTCTCTCTTCAACAGTCATCCGTTACTGCTTCCCGGAGTAATTGCTCTCACATGGAAACTGATCATGTCACTTCCTGCTCAAAATCTGTCAGCGATGGGCCCCAAACACTTACGTAGTGTTTCCTCAAACTTCAGACTACGTTCTTCAGTAATGCACTCTTGGAGCTAATGGGGTTTCTCGGACATTTAAAAATAATCCTTTATTTAAAAAAACAAAGAATTCTCCTTGTGATGAAAATTCTTAAAATGGTTTTATCCCAATATTGACAATGTGACCTTGGGTCATTTGGTTAATAGTGCCACCAGAAGGAAAAATACTTAATTGCGCTTTAAGGGACATGACTGGGAAGATTAGTAACATATTTTGTTAATAGGCCTTGTATTGGCTTTCCCTTTGTAAATTTGTTTTTGTTTTATTATTGCATAAAGGTTATAGACACTGAGAAGTTATAGCTAGTTTATAGAGTTAAAGATATATCTATAGATTTATAGATTTAAATAATGTTGTAATTAAAATAAGTTGTCAGGACTTTCCTGATGGTCCAGTGGCTAGGATTCCGTGCTCCCTGTGTGGGGGTCATGATCTCTGGTTGGGGAACTGGATCCCATGCGCTGCAACTAAGAACTTGCATGCAACTAAGGTCTGACATAATCAAATAAATAAATATAAAAAAATGAGTTGGCAATACTAATAATATTTAATCATTCTTTCCTTTAATGTCAGTCCATACAGTTTTGCATACCTAAGTTCAAAAACACTGACCTGTGGGGTCAAGTGCAAACTCCTTAGGGCTGTATGAGTCTTGTCTCTGTCCCCTTCCAGCCTCCTTCCTGCATCTCCCCACATGCCTTCTCCTCACTTGACTAGAGCTCCCTGACAGTAGGAACAATTTCTTATTCCTATTTGTACCTACATGTCTGACTGTGAGTGAAGGAAGGAAGCAATGAACATGTGATAGAAGCACAGACCTAGTGGCCAACTCCTAACATTACTTTAAATAGTAACATTCCTTGCTTGACTTCAGGCTGGGACACCATGCTATCTCTCTTATTGGTTCAGCCACACTTTTATTTTATGTGTTGAATGACTAAGTCATTTACAGAGGAAGAAAAGGTTCAAAACTTACACCCATAGGGGAAGGTCAGATGCAGCCTGTATCCTGAGGGAAGGAGTCATCTCCCCACAGTGTTTTCAACTTGGAAATTCCCAGAGGATCAAAGAGAGACGTCCGCTTTGCTCCTTGTCTCACAGTATGTCAGCTGCTCCCCTCCCACCTTTTCTTAGCTCCTAAAAAAGGGATGATTCCTTTAAACAGACTTTTATGTCTACTTTATTTTTAGTCCAGAAAGCATTTGCTTTTAGTGTTTATGTATGGGAATGTGAATTCAGGTCAGCTGATGATCAGGCTAGACACCCGAACATGCCTGCAGCTGCACTGGGGCATAGTAACCAGCCAACAGAGCTGGACAGACGATGATGAGCTCCTATCAGTTCCAAAATCTTATTTTGAGTGGCAATCAACTCTAATGGGTTTTGTGGACACATCAATCTCATAAGGAGGATTTGGGTATATGACCTGGATAACCATGATGGTGTGATCACTCACCTAGAGCCAGACATCCTGGAGTTCGAAGTCACGTGGGAGCACCACTCTGAACAGAGATAGTGGAAGTTATGGAATTCCAGCTGAAATACTTCAAATCCTAAAAGATAATGCTGTTAAAGTGCCGCACTCAATATATCAGCAAATTTGGAAAACTCAGCAGTGGCCACAGGACTGGAGAAAGTCAGTTTTCACTTCAACCCCAAGAAGGGCAATGCCAAAGAATGTTCAAACTACTGCACAATGGCACTCATCTCACATGCTAGCAAAGTAATGCTCAAAATTCTCCAAGTCAGGCTTCAACAGTACGTGAACCGGGAACTTCCAGATGTTCAAGCTGGATTTAGAAAAGGCAGAAGAACCAGAGATCAAATTTCCAACATCAGTTGGATCATAGAAAAAGTGAGAGAATTCCAGAAAAATATTTACTTCTGCTTCATTGACTACACTAAATCCTTTGACTCTGTGGATTACAAAACTGTGGGAAATTCTTGAAGAAATGGAAATACCAAACCATGTTACCTGCCTTCTGAGAAATCTGTATGCAGGTCAAGAAGCAACAGAATTGAACATGGAACAGACTAGTTCCAAATTGGGAAAGGAGTTCGTCAAGGCTGTATATTGTCATCCTGCTTATTTAACTTATATGCAGAGTACATCATGTGAAATGTTGGGCTGGATGAAGCAAAAGTTGGAATCAAGATTACTGGGAGAAATATCAATAACCTCACATAAGGAGATGACAGTACCCTTATGGCAGAAAGTGAAGAGGAACTGAAGAGCCTCTTGATGAAAGTGAAAAAGGAGAGTGAAAAAGCGGGCTTAAAAGTCAACATTCTAAAAACTAAGGTCATGGCATTCGGTCCCATCACTTCATAGCAAATAGATGGGGAAACAATGGAAACAGTGAGAGACTTTAATTTCTTGGACTCCAAAATCACTGTAAATGGTGACTGCAGCCATGAAATTAAGAGACACTTGCTACTTGGAAGAAAAGCTATGACAACCTAGACAGCATATTAAAAAGCAGAGACAGAGGGGAGGAGCTAAGATGGTGGAGGAGTAGGACGGGGAGAACACTTTCTCCCCCACAAATTCATCAAAAGAATATTTAAACGCCGAGTAAATTCCACAAAACAACTTCTGAATGCCGGCAGAGGACATCAGGCACCCAGAAAAGCAACCCAAGTCTTCGAAAGGAGGTAGGAAAAAATATAAAAGACAAAAAAAGAGACAAAAGAGGGAGGGACGGAATTCCGTCCTGGGAAGGGAGTCTTAAAAAGAGAGACATTTCCAAACACCAGGAAACCTTCTCACTGCCGAATCTGTGCCGAGCCTTGGAAGCGCAGAGGGCAACATAACAGGGAGGAAAAATAAACAAACAATTAAAACCCACAGATTGTGAGCCCTACAGTAACTCCCCCAGTGGAGAAGCAGCGCAGAGGCCTGCACAGGCCACTAGCAAGCAGGGGTTGGGCAGGGAGGCGCGGCGCAGGCTGCATCGCTTAGAGTAAAGATCTGGCCTGAATACCCTGAGTGCTATCTGAGCGAAATAATTTGGGCTAGCAAACCAGACTGTGGGATATCTACCACGCCAAAAGCCAGCCCTAACCTAAGACACTGCCAGGCCCGCTCACGGAACAAAGGACTGAACAGAGATAGCCAGCTGCAGACCATCCCCCTCCGGTGACAGGCAGCCAGAGCCGGAAGGGGGCAATCGCAGCCCCAGAGAGACATTATCTAAAACTGCAAGCAGGCTTCTTTGCTAACTAAAACTTTTTGGGGGTCTGGACGGTCAACATCTGCCTGAGAAGGTGTGACAGTTGTACACCTAGATAACCGATCGACGGGGAGGCGATAAGTCTCAGCAATCGCGCTCGCCAAACACCTCATCACCTGAGCTGCTCGGACCTGGGAAGGGCACAAAACGCAGGCCCAACCGAGTCTGGGCCTCTGAGGACTACCCAAGTGCCTGAACCTGAGCGGCTTGGACCTGGGAGGTGCAGGCAGCCCAGGGCTGGCCACGGATGGTTCCCGGCAGAGCAACCTAGAACCTGAGCAGTGTGGGCAGGGAGGCTACATGCGCCTTGAGCGGGGGCAGACCCAGTGTGGCTGAGGCACTGCAAGCACACGCCAGTATTATTTGTTTGCATCCCTCCCTCCCTCCCCACAGCGTGACTGAACAAGTGAGCCTAAAAAAAAAAAAAAAAAAAGTGTCCTCCACCGTCCCCTTTGTGTCAGGGGGGAAACCAGACACTGAAGAGACCAGCAAACAGAAGAAGCTATAACAGAGGGAACTGCCTTGGAAGCTACAGGCAATAGATTAAAACCCTGTGGTTAGTACCAACTACATAGGAAGGGGCCTATAGATCTCGAGAAATTAAGTCAGACCGAGGAACTAGCCGAAAATGAACTGAACCCACGATACTCACAACAAAATCAGAGAAAGTCCTAGATACATTTTTACTATTTTTACGATCATTCTTTCTTTCTTTCTTTTTTTTTAAAAATTTTTTTAAAAAATTTTAAGTCCTCTATTATTCCTTTAATTTTGACTTTCATAACCTATTACTTTGCAAAGACCATTTTCTAAAAAAGCAAACCTCATATATATATTTTTTATAATTTTTTTGACCTTGTTTTTTTTTTTTTTCTTTTCTGTAACATTGTATTTTTGAAATTCCAAACTCTATTCTAGATTTTTAATTTTAGCTTTTTGTTATTTGTTATCAATTTTGTACCTATAGTTTTTTTTATATTTCTGTGACTTTTTTTTCTCTCTGTTTCTTTCTCTTCTTCTTTTATATAACATTGCATATCTGAAATTCCAAACTCTACTCTAGATTTTTAATTTATGCTTTTTGGTATTTGTTATCAATTTTGTACCTGTATTTTCTTTATAATTTTTGCGACTTTGGTTTTTTTTTTTTTTCCTCTTTTTCTTTTTCTTCTTTTTTTTAACATTGTATTTTTGAAATTCCAAACTCTACTCTAGATTTTTAACTTTTGCTTTTTGGTATTAGTTATCAATTTTGTACGTATATTTTCTTTATAACTTTCACAACTTTGTTTTTGTTTGTTCGTTTTTTCTCTCTTTCTTTCATTTCTTCTTTTCTTTGACATCTTATTTTTGAAATTCCAAACTCTACTCTAGATTTTTAATTTTTGCTTTTATGTATTTGTTACCAATTTTGTACCTTTAAGAACCCAATCTTCAGGACCCATTTTTCACTAGGGAGCGAGATTACTGGCTTGACTGCTCTCTCTCCCTTTGAACTCTCCTTTTTCTCCACCAGGTCGCCTGTGTCTCCTCCCTAACCCCTCTGTACTCTACCCAACTCTGTGAATTTCTGTGTGTTCCAGACTGTAGAGAACACTTAGGGAACTGATTACTTGCTGGATCTGTCTCCTTCCTTTTCATTTCCCCCTTTTATCCTCCTGGCCACCTCTGTCTCCTTCCTCCTCCTTCTCTTCTCTGTATAACTCCGTGAACATCTCTGAGCGGCCAGTTGTGGAGTGCACATAAGGAAGTGATTACTGGCTAGCCCACTCTCTCCTCTATTGATTCCACCTCATCTCATTCAGGTCGCCTCTAACTCCCTCCTCCCTCTTCCCTTCTTCATGTAACGCTGTGAACCTCTCTGGGTGACCCTCACGGTAGAGAAACTTTTCATCTTTAATGTAGATGTTTTAACAATGGTGCTGTATAGAAGGAGAAGTTTCGAAACTACTGTAAAAATAAGACCAATAACTGGAAGCAGGAGGCTTAAGTCCAAACCCTGACTACAGGGAACTCCTGACTCCAAGGAACATTAATTGACAGGAGCTCATCAAACACCTCCATACCTACACTGAAACCAAGCACCACACAAGGGCCAACAAGTTCCAGGGCAAGACATACCAAGCAAATTCTCCAGCAACACAGGAACACAGCCCTGAGCTCCAAGACACAGGCTACCCAAAGTCACCCCAAAACCATAGATATCTCATAACTCATTACTGGACACTTCATTGCACTCTAGAGAAAATACAGCTCCACTCACCAGAACACCGACACAAGCTTCCCTAACCAAGAAACCTTGACAAGCCACCTGTACAAACCCACACACAGTGAGGAAACGCCACAATAAAGAGAACTCCACAAACTGCCAGAATACAGAGAGGACACCTCAAACTCAGCAATTTAAACAAGATGAAGAGACAGAGGAATACCCAGCAGATAAAGGAACAGGATAAATGCCCACCAAACCAAACAAAAGAGGAAGAGATAGGGAATCTACCTGATAAAGAATTCCAAATAATCATAGTGAAATTGATCCAAAATCTTGAAATCAAAATGGAATCACAGATAAATAGCCTGGAGACAAGGATTGAGAAGATGCAAGAAAGGTTTAACAAGGACCTAGAAGAAATACAAAAGAGTCAATATATAATGAATAATGCAATAAATGAAATCAAAAACACTCTGGAGGCAACAAATAGTAGAATAACAGAGGCAGAAGATAGGATTAGTGAATTAGAAGATAGAATGGTAGAAATAAATGAATCAGAGAGGATAAAAGAAAAACGAATTAAAAGAAATGAGGACAATCTCAGAGACCTCCAGGACAATATTAAACGCTACAACATTCGAATCATAGGGGTCCCAGAAGAAGAAGACAAAAAGAAAGACCATGAGAAAATACTTGAGGAGATAATAGTTGAAAACTTCCCTAAAATGGGGAAGGAAATAATCACCCAAGTCCAAGAAACCCAGAGAGTTCCAAACAGGATAAACCCAAGGAGAAACACCCCAAGACACATATTAATCAAATTAACAAAGATCAAACACAAAAAACAAATATTAAAAGCAGCAAGGGAAAAAAAACAAATAACACACAAGGGAATTCCCATAAGGATAACAGCTGATCTTTCAATAGAAACTCTTCAAGCCAGGAGGGAATGGCAAGACATACTTAAAGTGATGAAAGAAAATAACCTACAGCCCAGATTATTGTACCCAGCAAGGATCTCATTCAAATATGAAGGAGAAATCAAAAGCTTCTCAGACAAGCAAAAGCTGAGAGAATTCAGCACCACCAAACCAGCTCTCCAACAAATACTAAAGGATATTCTCTAGACAGGAAACACAAAAACGGTGTATAAATTCGAACCCCAAACAATAAAGTAAATGGCAACGGGATCATACTTATCAGTAATTACCTTAAATGTAAATGGGTTGAATGCCCCAACCAAAAGACAAAGACTGGCTGAATGGATACAAAAACAAGACCCCTACATATGCTGTCTACAAGAGACCCACCTCAAAACAGGGGACACATACAGACTGAAAGTGAAAGGCTGGAAAAAGATTTTCCATGCAAATAGGGACCAAAAGAAAGCAGGAGTAGCAATATTCATATCAGATAAAATAGACTTTAAAACAAAGGCTGTGAAAAGAGACAGAGATGGTCACTACATAATGATCAAAGGATCAATCCAAGAAGAAGATATAATAATTATAAATATATATGTACCCAACATGGGAGCACCGCAATATGTTAGACAAATGCTAACAAGTATGAAAGGAGAAATTAACAATAACACAATAATAGTGGGAGACTTTAATACCCCACTCACACCTATGGATAGATCAACTAAACAGAAAACTAACAAGGAAACACAAACTTTAAACAATACAATACACCAGTTAGACCTAATTGATATCTATAGGACATTTCATCCCAAAACAATGAATTTCACCTTTTTCTCAAGCGCACATGGAACCTTCTCCAGGATAGATCACATCCTGGGCCATAAATCTAGCCTTGGTAAATTCAAAAAAATAGAAATCATTCCAAGCATATTTTCTGACTACAATGCAGTAAGATTAGATCTCAATTACAGGAGAAAAACTATTAAAAATTCCAACATATGGAGCCTGAACAACATGCTGCTGAATAACCAACAAATCACAGAAGAAATCAAAAAAGAAATCAAAATTTGTATAGAAATGAATGAAAATGAAAACACAACAACCCAAAACCTGTGGGACACTGTAAAAGCAGTCCTAAGGGGAAAGTTCATAGCAATACAGGCATACCTCAAGAAACAAGAAAAAAGTCAAATAAATAACCTAACTCTACACCTAAAGCAACGAGAAAATGAAGAAATGAAGAACCCCAGGGTTAGTAGAAGGAAAGAAATCTTAAAAATTAGGGCAGAAATAAATGCAAAAGAAACAAAAGAGACCATAGCAAAAATCAACAAAGCCAAAGGCTGGTTCTTTGAAAGGATAAATAAAATTGACAAACCATTAGCCAGACTCATCAAGAAACAAAGGGAGAAAAATCAAATCAATAAAATTAGAAATGAAAATGGAGAGATCACAACAGACAACACAGAAATACAAAGGATCATAAGAGCCTGCTATCAACAATCATATGCCAATAAAATGGACAACGTGGAAGAAATGGACAAATTCTTAGAAAAGTACAACTTTCCAAAACTGGACCAAGAAGAAATAGAAAATCTTAACAGACCCATCACAAGCATGGAAATTGAAACTGCAATCAAAAATCTTCCAGCAAACAAAAGCCCAGGTCCAGATGGCTTCACAGCTGAATTCTACCAAAAATTTAGAGAAGAACTAACACCTATCCTACTCAAACTCTTCCAGAAAATTGCAGAGGAAGGTAAACTTCCAAACTCATTCTATGAGGCCACCATCACCCTAATACCAAAACCTGACAAAGATTCCACAAAAAAAGAAAACTACAGCCAATATCACTGATGAACATAGATGCAAAAATCCTTAACAAAATTCTAGCAATCAGAATCCAACAACACATTAAAACGATCATACACCATGACCAAGTGGGCTTTATCCCAGGGATGCAAGGATTCTTCAGTATCTGCAAATCAATCAATGTAATACACCACGTTAACAAACTGGAAAATAAAAACCATATGATTATCTCAATAGATGCAGAGAAAGCCTTTGACAAAATTCAACATCCATTTATGATAAACTCTCCAGAAAGCAGGAATAGAAGGAATATACCTCAACATAATAAAAGCTATATATGACAAACCCACAGCAAACATTATCCTCAATGGTGAAAAATTGAAAGCATTCCCTCTAAAGTCAGGAACAAGACAAGGGTGCCCACTTTCACCATTATTATTCAACATAGTATTGAAGTTTTGGCCACAGCAATCAGAGCAGAAAAAGAAATAAAAGGAATCCAAATTGGAAAAGAAGAAGTAAAACTCTCACTATTTGCAGATGATATGATCCTCTACATAGAAAACCCTAAAGACTCCACCAGAAAATTACTAGAAATAATCAATGATTATAGTAAAGTTGCAGGATATAAAATCAACACACAGAAATCCCTTGCATTCCTATACACTAATAATGAGAAAACAGAAAGAGAAATTAAGGAAACAATTCCATTCAACACTGCAATGGAAAGAATAAAATACTTAGGAATATATCTACCTAGAGAAACTAAAGACCTATACATAGGTCTTTAGTAACTATAAAACTATAAAACACTGGTGAAAGAAATCAAAGAGGACACTAATAGATGGAGAAATATACCATGTTCATGGATTGGAAGAATCAATATAGTGAAAATGAGTATACTACCCAAAGCAATTTATAGATTCAATGCAATCCCTATCAAGCTACCAATGGTATTCTTCACAGAGCTAGAACAAATAATTTCACAATTTGTATGGAAATACAAAAAACCTCGAATAGCCAAAGCTATCTTGAGAAAGAAGAATGGAACTGGAGGAATCAACCTGCCTGACTTCAGGCTCTACTACAAAGCTACAGTCATGAAGACAGTATGGTACTGGCACAAAGACAGAAATATAGATCAATGGAACAAAATAGAAAGCCCAGAGATAAACCCACGCACATATGGACACCTTATCTTTGACAAAGGAGGCAAGAATATACAATGGATTAAAGACAATCTCTTTAACAAGTGGTGCTGGGAAATCTGGTCAACCACTTGTGAAAGAATGAAACTAGAACACTTTCTAACACCATACACAAAAATAAACTCAAAATGGATTAAAGATCTCAATGTAAGACCAGAAACTATAAAACTCCTAGAGGAGAACATAGGCAAAACACTCTCCGACATACATCACAGCAGGATCCTCTATGACCCACCTCCCAGAATATTGGAAATAAAAGCAAAAATAAACAAATGGGACCTAATTAAACTTAAAAGCTTCTGCACATCAAAGGAAACTATTAGCAAGGTGAAAAGACAGCCTTCAGAATGGGAGAAAATAATAGCAAATGAAGCAACTGACAAACAACTAATCTCAAAAATATACAAGCAACTCCTACAGCTCAACTCCAGAAAAATAAATGACCCAATCAAAAAATGGGCCAAAGAACTAAATAGACATTTCTCCAAAGAAGACATACAGATGGCTAACAAACACATGAAAAGATGCTCAACATCACTCATTATCAGAGAAATGCAAATCAAAACCACTATGAGGTACCATTTCACACCAGTCAGAATGGCTGTGATCCAAAAGTCTACAAGCAATAAATGCTGGAGAGGGTGTGGAGAAAAGGGAACCCTCTTACACTGTTGGTGGGAATGCAAACTAGTACAGCCACTATGGAGAACAGTGTGGAGATTCCTTAAAAAACTGGAAATAGAACTGCCTTATGATCCAGCAACCCCACTGCTGGGCATACACACTGAGGAAGCCAGAAGGGAAAGAGACACATGTACCCCAATGTTCATCGCAGCACTGTTTATAATAGCCAGGACATGGAAGCAACCTAGATGTCCATCAACAGATGAATGGATAAAGCTGTGGTACATATACACAATGGAGTATTACTCAGCCATTAAAAAAGAATACATTTAAATCAGTTCTAATGAGGTGGATGAAACTGGAGCCTATTATACAGAGTGAAGTAAGCCAGAAAGAAAAACACCAATACAGTATACTAACGCATACATATGGAATTTAGAAAGATGGTAACAATAACCCTGTATACGAGACAGCAAAAGAGACACTGATGTATAGAACAGTCTTTTGGACTCTGTGGGAGAGGGAGAGGGTGGGAAGATCTGGGAGAAGGACATTGAAACATGTATAATATCATGTATGAAACGAGTCGCCAGTCCAGGTTCGATGCACGGTACTGGATGCTTGGGGCTGGTGCACTGGGACGACCCAGAGGGATGGTACGGGGAGGGAGGAGGGTTCAGGATGGGGAACACATGTATACCTGTGGCAGATTCATTTCAATATTTGGCAAAACCAATACAATATTGTAAAGTTTAAAAATAAAATAAAATTAAAAAAATAAAATAAAATCTTGCTTTGCAAAATAAAAAAAAAGCAGAGACATTACTTTGCTGACAAAGGTCTGTCTATTCAAAGCTATGGTTTTTCCAACAGTCATGTATGGATGTGAGAGTTGGACCATAAGGAAGGCTGAGTGCCAAAGATTTGATGCTTTCAAACTCTGGTGTTAAAGAAGACTCTAAGGGTCCCTTGGAGACTTGGACTTCAAGGAGATCAAAGGAGTCAATCCTAAAGGAAATCAATCCTAATATTCATTGGAAGGACTGATGCTGAAGCTGAAGCTCCAATACTTTGGCCACCTGATGCAAAGAGCTGACTCATTGGAAAATACCCTGATGCTCGGAAAGAACAGGAGGAGAAGGGGACAACAGAGGATGAGATGATTGGGTGGCATCACCGACTCGATGGACATGAGTTTGAACAAGCTCCGGGAGATGGTGAAATGCACGGAAGTCTGGTGTGCTGCAGTCAATGGGGTCGCAAAGAGTTGGACATGACTGAGCAACTGAACTGAACTGCAGCCCACCTCATCTCCTCAAAGAGAAGAACTTTCTTTCTTTTATCCTTCTTTCTCTCTTTCTTCCCACCATTCAAAATAATTGCCTCATGTGCCAGGCACCATGCAAACCCTGCCAACTTTTGATCCTGATCAGATACAATGAAATTATCAAATAGATTCTTCCTGTATGTGCAAAAATCTTTACAGAGAGACAATTGGGTTGTGATGTAAGAAAGTGTCAACCTTGGTTCTCTTGCTAGAAACTTGTCTTTTAATGCTGCCTTTTAAAAAAGTTTTAAAAAATATCAACCAAATAGTGAATATTTAGAAAAAATGGTGTGCACAGACACCATAGTAATATGTATACAATTAGCAACTATTTTATGAAAATCTTATCATGAATGACTGACATCTTCCAACAGATAAAACTAGACAAAGCTACCAAGAAAATTTGAAGTTTCATTTTAAATATCATTTAGTCATATAGATAACTGGAAGTTTTTAAAAAATAAATGTGACAAACATATGGATTTGTAAAGTATAAATTGACCTACAAATCTATATATTTTCATAATATTTTTCATTAAAGAAATATTTGGAGATGTGAAGACATAGGTCCTTCTAGTTTTGTAACATGAGGTGAATTATTCACTTGTTTTGACCTTATAATCTGTTTTATTTTATGATGATGGAAAAAATACCTGCTCTTTTTTGTAAATAGGAAGTGCAGTGATGAGGATTAAAACTAAAACAAGATATTCTAGGTGAAAGAGCTTTGTCAGTAGTGTAAAGTACTAAACAAATGTATGGGAGGGTTATTGTTCTTAGCTAGCCTCCCCCAACCCTTCCCATAAGAGCATGGCATACTATATAAATCAAAGTGATTATACAGATAAGGCACCGGCTTCCTACTGCTCAACAGTATGGTGTGTTTGTTCAGTTGTTTAATCATGTCTGACTCTTTGCAACACTATGGACTGTAGCCAACAAGGCTCCTCTGTCCATGGGATTTCCCAGGCAGGAATACTGGAGTGGGTTACCATTTCCTCCTCCAGGAGATCTTCCTGACCCAGGGATTGAACCCACATCTTCTGTGTCTCCTGCATTGGCAGGTGAATTCTGTACCACTGAGCCACCTGGGAAGCCCCAATATGGTAGACACCCTCAATCTTTCCACCAGACAGGTGCTTAGAGAGCACCAGGCCTGGATGCTTGGAGACAGAGGCTGGTGACCACAGTCACAGGTAGAACAGGTGTGAAGGGTGTGCACTATAAGTGGAGGGCCACCACATGGAAGGGCCAGTCATTTTTGTTTGGTATCCTGATCTGCACAGATACACAGAAAACAACCAAATACTAGCTATCTGAGGTTGCCACTGTCCCCTTCCTTAGCACCTTCTCATGGACAGCAGTTGTTCAAAAGACTCAAACAAGTTCTTAGAAATTTTCAGTTAGTTTAATTAAATCTTCTCACTGCATCCAAATGGTAAGACAAAGCCATCCTCTGCTCTGGGAGTGGTATGTAAACATCCTGCCTTAAATCACAGTGATAACTTGGTTCGTTTATTAATTCTTACTGCCTACCCAACCCCCTTCTCTCTTCAGCTTCCCAGCTGTCTTCTGCTGTGTCCACCCACAAGCAGACATGCAGAGTGGGGAGGAAATGTTAGCACTTCAGTGTGGGAATAAAGGGCTTTTCCTCTGATATAAATATCCACTTTGTTCCCTGCTTCCTTACCTTTAGAAAATGTACAGTTCCTCTTCAAAAGAAGCGACTGGCCCTATTAGTAACAGGAAGAACTTTTCTCACTGCCTTCTGGAACCTCATACTCATTCATTCATGCATAAATTCATCACATAGTGATTGAAGGCCTACTATGTGACAGGCACTGTTCTAAGTGCTTATAGTAAAGCAGTGAGCAAAAGACGTGGGGGTCCCTGTCTTTGTGGAACTTATATATAGAGTGAGAGGACATAGTCAATAAGAAAAGACAAGAGAGCTTCAGATGGTGAATGAAATAGAAAGACTGATAGAAAACAAAAAGGGAGAGGGTGTATCTGGGGAAGCCTCTCTGAGGAAGGGTGTTTGAGCTGAGACCCAAGAATGAGGATCTGCTGTGGGTGGATCTTGCACAGAGTGTTCCAATATTAAGGGAACATCAAGGCCCATCTCACTTGCTGAGAAGCCCATGTTTGCTTGGCTGTTATTGAGAGCAGCTGGGTGTCCAGATTCCCAGGCCAGTTTTCTGTTCTCTAAACCATGTTACTAGTGGGTGCTCACAGGTATAAGAATGTGGGCTATTTTTTTCTCTGCTGATTCCCTCACTTTGTAGGGCTTTCTCCGGCAAAGAGAATAACACAGACTGTGTAGCTGGTTTCAAGTCACTGCCTTTCCTCAGTCACCCCTGTTTTAAGCTAAGCCTCTAAAACCTGTGTTGTGATCTGGATCTGCAATGTTTACTGAAGCCAAAATTAGGACACAATCATCCCTGTTAATTACTAATAATAGACATTGTGACCTTTAATTGTCAGACACAGACCTCACTCTGGGAATTTATAATAGGACTGATGTAATAAGCATTTAAGAATGGAAACCTGTGTTTTGGATTGGAAGAATCAATATTGTTAAAATGACCATACTACCCAAGGCAACCTACAGATCCAATGCAATCTCTATCAGATTACCAAAGGCATTTTTCACAGAACTAGGACAAAACATTTAAAATTTGTATGGATGCACAGAAGACCTCAAGTAGCCAAAACAATCTGGAGAAAGAAGAACAGAGCTGGAGGAATCATGCTCTCTGGCTTCAGACTATGCTACAAAGCTACAGTCATAAAAACAGCATAGTACTGTCACAAAAACGGACACATAGACCAATGGACCAGGACAGGAAGCACAGAAATAAACACATGCAGTTATGGTTGATTAATCTACAACAAAGGAGTTAGGAATACACATTGGAGAAAAGACAGTCTCTTCAATAACTGGCTTAATTTCCAATGTATACAAATAGTTCAATTAAAAAACAAACAAACAAACAAGCAGCACAATGAAAAATGGGCAGAAGATCTAAATAGACATTTCTCCAAAAGAGACATACAGATGGTCAATAGGCACATGAAAAGATGGTAAACATCATTAACCAGAGAAATGCAAATCAAAACTACAATGAAGTATCACCTCACACTGGTCAAAATGGCCATATCATAAAAAATTCTACAAATAATAAATACTGGAGAAGATGTAGAGAAAAGGGAACCCTCCTACACTGTTGGTGGGAATATAAATTGGTACAGTCACTAGAGAAAACAGTATGGAGTTTCCTTAAAAAACTAAAAATAGAGTTGCCATATGATCCCCCAATCCCACTCCTGGGCATATATCCAGAGAAAACCACAATTCAAAAAGATGCATGCACCCCAAAGTTCATAGAAGCACTCTTTTCAATAGCCAAGACATGGAAGCAACCTAAATATCCATTTATAGAGGAATGGGTAAAGAAGATGTGGTACATATATACAGTGTAATATTACTCAACCTTAGAAAGGAATAAAATAATGCCATTTGCAGCAATAAGGGTCAATCTAGAGATTATCATACTAAATGAAGTCAGAGAGAGACAAATACCATGTGATATCACTTACATGTGGAATTTTAAAAATGATACAAATGAAGCTATTTACAAAACAGAAATAGGCTCACAGACATAGAAAATAAACTTACGGCTACCAAAGCAGAAGGGGGGAGGGATAAATTAGGAGCTTGGGATTAATAGATATACACTTACTATATATAAAATAGATAAACAACAAGGATCTACTGTATAGCACAGGGAACTATATTCAATATTTTATATTTCCCATAATGGAAGAGAATCTGAAAGAATATATATGTGTGTGTGTATATACATGAATCATTTTTCCATACACCCCAAATTAACACAACATTGTAAATCAACTTTGCTTCAATTTCAAAAAGGGGAAAGAAAGAATGAAGGAAAGGACAGTTGTGAATTTATGAATAGAGCAGGTTCCTGGTTTGGACTGATGGTGTTAATCAAGAAGAACATGGAATGGGAAAACTCCCTTTACAAATCAATAATCAGGAGAGAGAGAAGCAGATTTCAGATAGAAAAATTATCTACCAGATGTTAAGAGGTGTCACACTCAATGTCACACCTCATCAGTGCACTTTTAGAAGAGCTCCTCCTAAAGGAAATTTTTGGTGTCATGGTTCCTGTTGGGCTGCACCCCACGGGCCTGAAAGACTTGCAGTTGCCAGACCAAAGAAAGACTCTGGAGATAGCGACTAAGACACCAGTGGTTCATTGGACGGGGATATCTTATGCATCTGAAGCAAAAGGGTCCTCGAATGACACCCTGCCAGGTAGGACAAGCAGGAAAAGGCAGTCATCTTGGGTACTCTGGGGAGAGGGATGCTACCATTTAGAGGGGGAATTGATGTCTGGATGGCTCATCAGTTACCAGAGAAACCAGCAATGCATAGCCTCACAGGTTAATGACCATCGCTAGGGCAGATGTTTCCCTTTATTAAGCAAGCAGGTGGAACCATTCAAGCCTAGGGATTAGAACAATCACTAGTCAGGGCAGGGGCAAGCACACTGCTATGAGTAGGTGTAAGTGAAACACCTTACACCTGACAGAATGTAAGGTGGCTGACTGAGCAGAGGAGGAACAGAGAGCAAAAAATAGCCGTCTTTGGTGTCCTGACCATTCAGCCCCTCTCCATCCTTTTCCTGTTTACACACCCATTTAGCCCTGGGAGTATTTGAAGTATATGACAATCACTTTCCCCACAAAATTAAAGGGTATAAGAAACTGCAATTCATAGCAAACAAAATGGGTGCTACAAATACACTAGATTTCTAGGCTGACAACTCCAGAGGCTCACTGGTCTCACTGAAAAGTAGAAACAGAAAGACAAGAGGAATGCTGCTATTTTGAAGAAGGACAGAAAAATTTATCTGCTTCTGTTGGTCTCATCCTTTAGGTGCTTCTACCAGTCCATTCTGAAGGAGATCAGCCCTGGGATTTCTTTGGAAGGAATGATGCTAAAGCTGAAACTCCAGTACTTTGGCCACCTCATGCGAAGAGTTGATTCATTGGAAAAGACCCTGATGGTGGGAGGGATTGGGGGCAGGAGGAGAAGGGGACGACAGAGGATGAGATGGCTGGATGGCATCACTGATTCGATGGATGTGAGTCTGAGTGAACTCCGGGAGTTGGTGATGGACAGGGAGGCCTGGCGTGCTGCTATTCATGGGGTCGCAAAGAGTTGGACACGACTGAGCAACTGATCTGATCTGATCTGATTGCCTTTTTGTCTGTTTTTTTTTTTTTTTTTTTTGAGTATAGTTGTTTTTCAATGTTGTGTTAGTTTTTACTGTACAATGAAGTGAATCAGCTATACATATACATATATCCCCAGTTTTTTGGATTTCCTTTCCATTTAGGTCACCACTGAGCACTGAGTAGGTTTCCCTGAGCTATACAGTAGGTTCTCATTAGTTATCTATTTTATACATAGTACCAGTAGTGTATGTATGTCAATTGCAGTCTCTCCATTCATCACACCCCCCCCCCACCCCTTTCCAATAGCAGAACATGGAAGCAACCTAAATGTCCATCAACAGAGCAATGGATAAAGCGGATGGGGTGCCTTTTCATCTTTTTCCTGCCTCTGGAGAGCCATAGCTCACTGGTTATCACTACCCATCTGGTGGACCCTTGGTCACATCGCCAGTTAGAACATCATTCTGTCGTTTTTCCTGTCTGACAAGTCCCCCACTGCATCATTTTGGCCGACTCAAGCTTAACTCCCAGCCCACTCTGGCCACACTCACAATAAATGGCTAATGGTTTCCTGTTTCTAGGAACAGAGGGCTAATGTCTCAGGAGGATGAGGATTTAGGGTTGTTTTCCAGGAAATTGTGAGATATCCAGGTTAAGAGCTGAGGTGAAGAGTTTTGTGGGGAAAATTCTCTCTCTGAAGCTAACCAGCCTGTATGGGATTAAAACGCTCCTGAGACTTCATTAGGCCTGGGATCGTCCCTGATGACACAGGATATAACTGACAATGTGAAATCAACTATTCAAATGAGGAGATTTGCATGTATGTCCAAGCCCAGGACTGGTGAACTAGCTAGAACTTTAATAATATAAGCTGTGACCATCCACACTGTTATCACACATTGACTACACTGAGTAGGAAAAAGGCATTAATAAAATCTATTAGATATTTCATGGAAGGGTAAGATTTTTCCAGAAGAATATCATAGATTTCTCTGACAACTTCCATAGCTCTCTTATTCTTAGCAATTCTTACCCAGCCTGGGTTAAAGGCAATGAAACAAGAGGTCACACACTTCTTGTTTTCTGGGGACCCTTTTCCTTTCACAGAATCATTGTGTTGCTAAGTCACCCATTGGCATGAGACTGAAAATGTATTAGGTTTTCATGTGATTTTTTTCTCCACACAGACTCCAGAGGCCAACTCTCTCTCCATCTCTGACTCAGGCCTCATCTGATAAGCAGGCACAATAGAGCTGCCTGAGCAGAAATTGCAGACAAGGGCCTGAGTGATCTTAGATAAGGGCCCTGGCAGGGCAGAGTTCTGGGGCCAGGTGCCTCTTCTAGAGCAGTGCTGAGGGTGTCCCGAAAGATCCCTGGCCTCAAAGTTCTCCCACTGGTAGAGCTCAGAATCTTATATATATATATATATATATATATATATATATAAAACTATTACTGCTTTTGTGTGTGTTATTCAAATAATATACATTCCTTGTAGAACAGTAGAAAATAAATAAAAGCCAAAATGTAAAATTCAAGTAACCCATAATTCTAACCTTTGACTGTAAACATTCCTGTTGATATGTATTCTTCTGGCCTCTTCAGCATGCATGCCACATGCACTGTACGTGAGAGCATGTACGTATGTACACACTTTTTTCTGGTGTTTTTTAAAAAATTTATTTTATTATAGTTGATTTACAATGTTGTGTTAATTTCTGCTGTACAGCAAAGTGATTCAGTTATATATATACATATAATATGCATATGCATAGACATATAATACGTTATTTTTCATATTTTTTTCCATGATGGTTTATCACAGGATACTGAATGTAGTTCCCTGTGTGTGGACATTTTTTAATGTCAGTCTGTAACACGTGTTGTATAATAAGTTATTTTTTTCTGCTAATTCCTTATTATAGACTCTTTTTTATTTTACATGTTCTTCTATGTCATTGTAATGGATGCATAGTAATTCATTATATAGAGAATTTATATAGAGAGGTTCAATTAAACCTCTCTATGTGGGATATTTAGAGTTTCTAATTTTTTTCCAAGTCTTTCATAAACATTTCTCAAGTGAAATCTTTGCACAGAGATTTATCTGTGTTTATCTAGGTGTTTATCTTTTGAAACATCCCTCTGGGTCCGGGCCACCTTGGATGTCTTAATCCATTCGGGCTGCTGTAACAAGCATTACAGTCTTGGTGGCTTGTAAACAACAGAAATGTATTTCTCACAGTTCCAGAGGCCAGAAAGCCCAGATCAGGTGGCAGCATGGTGGTTCTTGTGCAGGCCCATTTCCAGGTTGCAGAATGCCAACTTCTTGTATTCTCACATGACAGAGAAGAGAGGGCGGTAAGCTCTCTTGAGACTCTTACAAGAACACTAATCCCATTCATGAGTGCTCTGCCCTCATGACCTCATCTAATCCTCATTATTTCCCCAAGGCTCCACCTCCTAATATCATATTGCAGGGTAGAGTTTCACCATATGAATTTTGGGGGGGGATACATTCAGCTTATAACTTTGGATAATCGATGACTAGAGACAGATTCATAGAATCATAGATTCTCTTCAAGAGGAAACTTAGTCATCCTCTGTTTGCTGTAATAATAATAAAACCTAATTCAGTTTTCCTTCTCTTTTCTATGCCCATCAATCTGTTAATGATTGAACAGCTCTGGAGATGGGTAGTCACGATGTGTATATAGTTTCTTATAACCCACAAAGTGTTTCACATACATTATTTTACTTTAACCCCAGAATAACTTGTGGAATAGAACTGATATTTTTATTATTTATTTTTTCAGATGCTATGGCTGAGCTCAGAGGTGATAAGTGACTCTGATTTATGCTGCTGGTACCTAGTGGAGTCTTGGTCTCTGAATTCAAACAGGTGTGTGGGCAGGGTGGGGTGGTGGTGCTGGTGTAAGGGGGTGAGGGGTAGAGGTTTTTTCCCTCAAGGCCCAGTCGTCTGTTCAGTGTTTTTTTGCTGAATCCAAGCCATTCTTGCATCAGCTCCACCTCTCTTGCTCTGATTCTTCACTTGTGTCTAGATAGAGTGAATCTTTGGTTCACCAGCTAGTCCTTCCTGAAGGTCTCTGAGGAGGTAAGGTAAGTTTTGAACTGGGGGAAAGGAGATATGAATGGAGGCCAAGGGGTCCAGAGCAGGAAGAAATAGCCTCGTGGGGCTGTTTGGGTGTGAGGTGAAGTTTTAGGCAGCAGGAGGAGAGAAATGATAGTGAAGTGTCTCCTAAAGTACACTTGGTCCTGCAATTGTTCCTGTTGGATTGGAGCCACAGCTGTTTCTGACTCTGGGCCAGCCATGGATCACTGTGATAAGTGTACTTACTTTAATTTCACCCTATCATATTCTTATCATTAGAGGATCAAGAAAATGAGCACACAGAGATAGATCACTATGGAGAGAAATCAATCTAGATGTATTTATATTTTTCCTTTTATTTTTAATGTTTTGCTTGACTTCCCTTCATTTGAAATTGCTTCTCTGATACCACAGAGAGATTTGCCTGATGATCTCAGGCAGAAAGCGATCACAGAAGCAGCATTCTTTAGGGCACTGAACGTTTGCTCTTAGGAGGAGCACGATTTTCGAGGGCAAAGCCAACAGCAGCCTAGGGGCTGAGAAACGCAGAGCCCTTGGCTTGAAGGACTTGAAGGACTTGAAGACCGCTCAGTGTCTAATCTGCCTGGCAACAGGCTCTCTTGCAGAGCTTTAAACCAATGGCTATTTTCTTTCAGTTAATTTGTGTTGGAGGGTATTTTTGGAAGATTCTGAGCACAATTTCTGGCTCCTTTTAATAGCCACCAAAAATGGATCATTTCAAATCAATGTGCAGTTCAAAAGACTACACTGTTTTGTTTTGTTTTGTTTAGAGAGCCAGATTAACCGTGAATTGTCTCCCAAACGGGGGTGTTGGTTAATTATTTTTATATTTTGGTGCAAAGCCTTAAAAAAAATATGATCTTGCAATTAGATTATTTTTTAAAAGCTACCTTTCCCACCTGGGTAGGAATTAAGCAAAGCGCAGACCTATTGGGGCTATTTTCAGTCCTGATTAATGACTAGGCCAAGATAATTCCAAGTTCAGCTGCTTATGTTGAGGAGACATGACAGCTGGGCTCTCAGGGCATCCTCGGGTCAAAGCCGACATTGTAACAAAATGGTGCCCTCCCCAACTCTCAGCAGAGTGCAGGAGTGGCACTTTCTGTTACACTGGTATCAGCTTTGCCAGCCTGGAGTTAGTGAACAGAGGAGAAACTGCTGATTCAGGGGCCTGCAGACATGGCTGATCTCACTGCAGTGAAAATAGGTCACTAATGACACATGGCGATAAGCCAAAAAACAAGAAAAAAACAAAAATGCAGCCAGGCGCTCTGAACTGGCTGCCAGTGGCAAGATCCATTTTACTAGAACTCCAGCAAGCAAGCAATCTGCTTGAATTTGTTTAGAACTACAACAGGGCTGCAGAACTCAAGCTCGGATGGTGCTCTCTCTCTCCCTTGCCTTTATTTTCTTAAGCTTTCAAGTTGTTTATTGTTTCAGTTTATCCCATGTCCATTCCCACGCACTGAAATAACTCTGGGCCTCCTGCTTCTTTTATGAACAGCCAAGCTGATCCGATTCCCCCTCCATCACCCGCCCTCAAGTAGTAGAGAGCAGAGTGGAGACAAGGATGATGTTTTCCTCTCTGATTCCTTATATGATGGTGCTGAAATGATTCTGGCCAGTCTAGTCCATGCCACACTGTGATTTTAGGGAGAAACGTCCCCCTACGTGGTATTGCCATTACATAATAAAATAGTATTTTACTTCACTTTGGTTGGTGTCATGCCATATTGGTGTTTCCTGTTACTCTCAGTAGTTGCTTGAGAAGAGCAGGCGAGTTGTGGAGAAGAAGGCTAGGAATTGCTCGGTGTGATTCAGTGTAGAGCTCTGACCAGAGGACCTAACAGGTCCCAGATTGCTGACTCCACCTCCTGAGTTTTGATTCAGTCGATCAGGAAGAGGGGCCCAAGACTGTGCATTTCTAAGCAGTTTGCAGGTGATCACATTTGGAGAGGCAGGTCAACAGTGGCCTCAGGACTGCCCCACCTGAGTGATTTCCATATCTCTTCGTTAGACAATGAGAAACCCACTGATCAGATGAAGGGACCTATAAAGTGAAATTCGATGGATATGGGAGATAAGTATTGCAGTGGCGGGGAGTAGGGAGTACAGCTATATATTAAAGAATAAATGACTGTAACATTTATTTGAAAAAAACACAGAGACCTCTCAGTGACTCTCAGGAGAAAACAAGAGTTCTGGATATAATGCTCATAGGTAGAGATGTTAACATAAATTTTAAGATTTTAGTTCAAAGAACTGAACGTAACTTTAAAATATATTATTTTAAGTATCACCCAAACTTTTTACATGAGACTCGTAAGTAGAACACTCCACCAAAGTTCTGCCCTCTGGGGACAGATTTCCAGAAGGTGTAAAGCTTTCCACTATTCATATATTCCATTCAAAGCTTTATAAGGCTCTCAGAACTGGATGAAAATACTCCCAAGGAAAAGCGTCTTTGTAGAGAACATTCCAGTACCTGTTTTATCAGATCAGATCAGATCAGTTGCTCAGTCGTGTCCAACTCTTTGCGACCCCATGAATCGCAGCACGCCAGGCCTCCCTGTCCATCACCAACTCCCGGAGTTCACTGAGACTCACGTCCATCGAGTCAGTGATGCCATCCAGCCTAAAGTTTGAGTTTTTTCACAAGATGTCACAAAAAACCTGGATGAACTTTTTGGCCAACTCAATAATAATACACCATCAAGTAGTCGTGGTGTATTATTAAAATTTGTACCAACCTCAGTGTTAGATTCAAAATCACCTAGAGAAAGTTCTTGTCTAGTCCAATAGGAGGTCCTGGGTTTCTTTCCTTGCTGTCACCTATTTTGAGCTTCTCTTCATTTTCTCTGGCTGGAGCAGTAACATCTACCAGATGCTTCAGAGGTGAGAACCACCAGTGGTGCCATCTTGGAAAGTCCCAAGCTGTCTGGCATGATGGATATTGTATCTCTCCGGACCCTGGGAGTTTCATATGACTCTGAGTCCTTCAAGAGAAGTGGCTCCTATCGGTGAAGCTGCAAGAGGGGACATCTGTCCTGAAAATAGAGTCAGCCAAATTGACCACCTGCCACTGCTGTCATATCTTGCTTGGCATTAGTGGGCTCAGACATGAGAAATTTTTTCCATTCACCCCTGAAACTCATGGCTGCACCTCCTAGAACTTGTATCTCACTGACTAACTTAGAGCCAAAAGTTCTGACTTGCACACAAGATGTTGGATCTCATGAGTTTGAACTTCTGCCTGCAGAATTTAACTATGTACGTGGCACTTTCCTGATGTCGCACAGCTCTGAGGCCCTCCGTTTAGAAATGTGTTTACACTAAAGGATTTAAACCAGATGAAATCAGCTGATGCCAGCATAAGAACCTGGCTGAAACAGGTGACTAAGGCCTTGACCATCTGCTTCAGGTCTTCCCTTACCAGTTTTCAAAGGGAGAGCCCTGGATGCTTTTGTACAGGGAATGCTTCTTTTGGCTTCTCTTCTTTTTAGTTCTGGCCTGATATCCCTGGGTCTGGTTAGAGAAGGGATTGGCCTTAATGCCATGGTTATCCTGAAATCACCTATAATTATCCACTAAGGATACAGGCTTCCCTGGTAGCTCAGAAGGTAAAGAGTTTGCCTGCAATGCAGGAGACCTGGCTTCAACCCTCGGGTCAGGAAGATCCTCTGGAGAAGGAAATGGCAACCCAGTCCAGTATTCTTGTCTGAAAAATCCCAAGGAAGGAGTAGCCTGGTGTGCTACAGTCCACGGGGTTGCAAAGAGTCAGATACGACTGAGCCACTAACACATGGATACTTAGAGACGGATTCTCTAAGATTTGTGGGAAATGGCCAACAAATGCCAGGAAAGATCTATTCAGGATCTGTCCATACCTTGTTACAATGCTAAACATTGAGTGGAATCTGTATTTGAAAATGAACAAGGTCAATCCTGATTCTCCCAGGCAGCTTTGAACTTTGAGGATCAGAATTCATGTGCCTCTGAGGTCTTCTAAAGTACAATTTTATTATCAAAAGCAATTAGTACCTCCAGATATTTCGTATCAGCCACCGTCTTTCCCATCAACTACCAGGTAGTGTTAGGAGCCTCCAAGATCCCTTGTGAACACTATCAAAACCACAGTGAAATTATCTTCTCCTTGTCTTTGCATCTGATACCATTGGCTCCTGAAAATCAGCCCTGAAAACTACCGTCTCTAGTCAGCAGTGTTAGACATTCTGAACCTGAGTTTTGGGTTCAGGTTTCCTTTGGTGTTTATTTAGAAAGCAATAGCCCATCCAAATCTAAATTTTTATCTGGATGTTTATGCTTCACAATGCACTTGCTATGAGCCTCAGAGATAGTCACTACCGTCTCTTAAATTGTTATTCTTAGAAAGTGTGATACATGTAGACTTTCCCTATGTGGTCGGGGGTTTTGTTTCTCTATTCAAGATGGCTCTGGGCCCATAAACAATGGACATTATGCTCATGAAGGGCACACACTAGGCTTCTAGCTACTAATGTCCTTCTTAGACTCACCTGTATCTCCTAAGATATAAAACTGAAACTTTCCATCCTCTGAGAGGCCTGTTTGAGATACTCTGAAGAGAAGAAATGGGATGAGCCAGTGCTTGAATATTTTCTCTTTCTCTCTGTGTAGCTTTCTGCACGTAGTGTATGCATGAGAACAATAGCCATACGAACTGCACAAATATGCTGCCTGCACATCTGGACATGTAGGGTAGGCGTGCCAGAGCTGGCCCTATGCAACCATCTCTTCTCCAACTCCCCTGCCCACTCCAACTCCTTCCCTGACTCTTACATGTGGGAATGCCTTGGAGACTCCACTGGAGCTGTGGAATCCAAAACCAGGATGATGGCACAGATGCTGGTTCTCAAGTGGCATTAAAGACTCCCTGACTAGCATCACCAGGCTCCAAGTTTCTTCTTTCCTGGCAGCTTCTCCAGCTGGATCTTTCCAGATCCTAGGGATGAGGGCTAGAAGTTTGCTCTGGCAAGAGCCTGCTCCTGAAAGGCTGGAAACCATGAAAATCCTTTACTAATTCATTGCTTCCCAACTTTTTCCAAGTGGCCTCTACTCCTGCAGTACTGAAGAGTGGGTGTTCCCTTTCTCTCCATAGCAATAGGCCATAATGGGGTGGTCTTCTTTTTCTTTCTTTATACACCCCAACACTGGGGCTTTCCTGGTGGCTCAGTGGTAAAGAATCTCCCTGCAACGCAGGAGATGCGGGTTCAATCCCTGGGTTGGGAAAATGCCCTGAAGAAGGAAATGGTAACCCACTCCAGTATTCTTGCCTGGGGAATCCCGTAGAGACAGAAGCCTGGTGGGCTATAGTCCATGGGGTCACAAAGGAGGTACAACTTAGTGGCTAAACACCACCACCCCAGTGTTAGCAGTGAGTTTCTCAACCCTTTGCCGGTGCCATCAGCACTGTGTGCTCCAAAGCATATAGGTCAGGTGTGGGGTGAATCCTCTTCTACCTGGCGTCACACCCTAGTGGGGCCTTGTAGTTCCCGTACGCTCTCATCCTCCTTTTCATGTTTGGTTACACGAATTGAAAGAAATAAGGAGGCTGTCTCAGGCATGTCAGGCAGAACTCCTGCCATGGCTGATACCTTAGAAATTAAGGGCCTCTTTCTATATAAATATATATATATATATATATATATATATATACATTTTTTTCTCTCTCTCTGTTACCTTTTTTTCTATTGCTTTCTATAACACAAGTTATCAGATTAAAAAAAAAAAAGTTCCCAGTTTCCGTTTATAAGCAAGAGAGCCCCTTCCCTCCGTATCTGGTTAGAAGTTTGACCTGCACAGTCTTGTGGCCACTGGTGCTCCCCAAGACAGGCTACAGAGTCTTTACCGTTCTGCCCCAACAGGCCCTCAGTAACCTCAAATACCAGGTGCTGGAGGCTTTCTACCAGCTTCTCCTCTCCATATCTGGCCTCTGGCTTTTTCCCTTTTTGCAGTATCTCAGAGGTATATTCCAGCCCTGATCAAGCCCTCCCCTCTTTCCCAGGCCTCCATCTCCTGCCCCAGTGGTTGCTTCCTGGAATAGTTTCAGCTTGCAGTTACAAATAGCTTTAGCAAATGAACAGCCTGCTTCTCCAGTTGGTGGTTCTAATGTATGAACCTAGTTTTCAACAAATATTACATCCAGAAGTCAATGTATACATGTATAGCTATAGTTTGATGACTATTCCTATGTAACCAGCACCCAGATGAAAAAGATATTATCAGAAGCCCAAAGCATAGCTTACGTTCCTTTCTAATCATGGTAGACTTCCAGCAGCATGGATTAGCTTTACCTGTTTATAATCTCATACAGATGAAAGCAGACACACAGTACTCCTTTGTACCTGAATTTAGCTCAGCATTATGTTTGTGTAATTCATCCCTATCATTGTACAGGCTTGGAGATTTTGCATTTCCTGTGCTGTGTAATATCCCACCACGTGAAAATACCATTTTTCCTTTTTTTTTTTTTTTTTTAAAACTTTTTGCTTTATATTGGAGTATAACTGATTAACAATGTGGTAATAGTTTCAGGTGAACATTAAAGGGACTCAGCCATAAATATACCATATTTTTAAAACTCCACTTTACTATTTTGCTTCATTTTTTTTTGTTCCAGGGTTTGGCCCAAAAGCACTGCTGTTGTTGTTGTGTTACCTGATTTTTTGTTGGCCACGTATAGTCATTTCTGTTGGGTCTACATAGGTGTGGAAATGCTGAATCACATGGTCTGCATTTGCTACGAGCTGCCCAATAGTTTTTCAAAGTATATGAGAGTTTCTTCCTCCCCATCCCGGCTCCACTCAGCGTGTTCTGTATTTCCATTTTAACCATCCTGCTGGATGTGTGCTGGCGTCTCCCTGTGCTTTTAACCTGCATTTCCTTCTGCCTGGTTCTGTGGCAGCCTCATGCATGCAGTCAGGGCATTGAATGAAAGAAATCACTGCAGACAAAATCTCACTGGCTCTTTCAAGAGATGCAGCCTTTTCTCCTCACTTTAGAAATGACTTGTTTGCAGAGACTAGTTTGAAAATCCAGAGTCCCTCAGGCAATTGCTTTGTGAGGAATCTGCTGTTGTTAACAGGTCTAGACACATCCCAAAGTCTCAGGCAAGTGATGCTGTCTGGCTGGGCCACTCACTTGTTCCTTCATTTGCAGACAACTGCAGAGTCCTTAGGTACATACTGGGCACTGTTCTAGGTGTTGGGACCAAACAATAGAGACTCTTAGGAAATTCACTGTCTAAGGCGGGGAGACAGACAATAAATAAAAAGTAGAACAGCTTGTCAGACAACAGTTGGTACTATGCAGAAGAATAAAGCAGAGATGGGGTAGGGAGGGCTAGCACAACCTCAAGTAGAACAGTCAGGGATGGTCTCACCAACAAGTTGACATTTGAGCCAAGGCCTTAAACTGACCTGGGAACAAGCCATGTGGGCGCTGGGGGAAGAACAATCCAGAGGATCAGCATGTACAAATGGCCCATGGGGGAACCATGTTTGAGGAACAGCAAAGAGGCTGTTGGGAACAGGAGGTAATGGGGTGGAGAGAGGAGAGGGTTGTGGGCACTCCAGCTTCCCTCAGCTCTGAATGAAATGTCCTCAAAGCTGCTCTGGTCCCACCTCTATGAAGCCTCTCAGTGCCACATCCTCTGAGCTCCAACCGCCTGTCTCTCCTCCCACAGTCTGGAATGGGCCAAGTTAGTATCCCTTCCCCTCACAGCTTCCTATGGAAGTTGTTTGGTGGATGCATCAGAAAAGATAGCAACCAGATGGAGTTTGGGGATATTAATTTTTCTGAGATAGAGTGAACAAATATTCCTGAGGAACTCTGCAGGCTATAGCCACAGCTGGCCCTCAGCGGGGTGTGGGAACCAACAGGCACAATAACGGTTAAAATGGAAAGTCTGTGATATCTATATTTCCTGTCTGCATCATAGCTAACCAGATCCCACTTTCAAAGTCCCTCATCTCAACCAAGCGTCTCCTGGGGCCCCTTTAAGAGGGAATCCAACATGTGCTTTTTATTCAGGCAAACAGAGCTGTGACTTTTCTGGAAAACAATAGGAAAGAAGCATTGGTGTTAAAATAGACTGAGCAGAAAAGTCCAGAAAAAAAAGTAATAGTATATAATAGAGGGAGCATCAATCAATAAATGGTGTTGAAAAAGCCTAGCTAACCATAGGGGAGAAGAAGACTTTGCTTTATAGATAATACCAAAATTAATCTCCATAAAACACAGAAGGAAATATGAGTAACTTTTTTTTTTTACAACTAGATATGAAGAAAGACTTTATCATGCGAAAAGGAACCCATTATCATCATCATTATTATCATCATCTGAGACTCTGTGACAAACACAATTCTAGTACTTTATCTATGTTAAGTAATTGAATCCTCATAACAACTATGTATATTTTTTTTTTTACCATTTATTCTTACCATTTTCTAGATGATAAAATTGAGATGCAGACAGGTTTAAGTAGTTTTCCCAAGGTCAAACAAATGATGGTGCCAGAATTCAAACCAAATAAGTATGATTTCAGGGTCACTGCTTCTAAATTACTAAATTTAGAGGAAAATACTGAGAGAACTGAACACATGATTTAAAAGTGGTGTAGAAAACAATCACAGTGTAAAAGACAAAGGAGAAAAGACAATGGGGAAAACCATACTACATATGTAACAGATAAAGCTTTACTATCCTTTGCAGAGCAATTTCTCAAATGTTCTTGCCCAGACCACCAGTGTCCTGAACGATGCTAATGGGGGTTCTGTAAAAAAAAATTTTTGATGGTCAATTAAGTTTAAGAAATGATGTGTTAAATCTGACCATGGGAAGTCTTTTTCCTCCCATCAGTACACCTATTAATATCTCAAAGGGCAATAAAATTCTCTGAAATACAGTCTAGAAAATGTTATCTTTGTATGTAATGAGTTTCTACAAGACTGGAAGGAAAATATAAATATCCCAATAGGAGCATGGGCACAAGAGAATAATTAAAAATATGTAATTATTGGCATATGAGAACATATTCAGCCTGGTTAATAGTCAGAGGAAAATGAAACAATATAAAGGCACAGATTTTTGTCTCTCAAATGGGCAAAATTTTTAAAAAGTGTTTGTGAGAGCATGAGGAAAAAAATGCACTCTTATGACCTTACTGAGATAGTAAATTAGTACAAGTTTTCTGGGGGAAGGGGGAATTTGACAATATGTATCAAAGGCATTGAAAAAATGTATATAGGAATTTATCATAAAGAAATAACTAGACAAGTGGGAAAGGACATATGTACAGGGAGTTCATTGCAACACTTTTTATATTGGCAAAAATGTCTATTAATATATGTTAAAGCACATTTATACATTGTAGTACTATGCACCTCTTAAAAACAGTGACATTGATCTCTGTTATTCCCAAATAACAATGCCCATAATAAATGAAGAAAAGAAATCATATACTGTTTATAAAAAAAAAAGAAAATAAAAAAGACTAAAGTCATAGATTTCACAGTTTTAATGGAGGTTAGTTTTCTCTAGTGGTGAGACTGATTTTTTTTTTTTTTTAACTTTCTTTTTTTTAATCCCTTTCTGCATTGTCTAATTTTTTTCTTACATTGATTGCTTGTTACTTTGAACATAAAAATGACTATTACCATTTTGAAATATTAAATGTTTATTACCCTGAAATAGTGAGTCACAGATTAGAAAAACAAGAGGATTTCATTCTTCAACAAATATTAAGTTCTTTATTATGCTAGCGAATTCAGCCTCAGTCTAATAAGCTAAAGTCAAAGTGAGGGTGAGGAGAATTCATGAAGAAGAAGAAAAAGGAGCTTAAAAAATCTGAAGCCTGTGGAAATAATACATCTTTATAAAAGGGATATAGAGAAAAGAAAATTAATCTTCATTTGGTTTAATTGCTACACTGAATCACTGGCTTGTCAGAAGAGAACCCAGACAGCTAACAGTTGTTCTTGTATCAGGTAGAGAAGCAAGTGGATGTCAAATAGGCTTGGCAAATGGGCCAGCAGAGCCACCCTCCAGCAATTTCTGAAGGGAATCTCAGCTCCTTGTTCTTGAATTTGTGGGACAGGATCTGGGCCAACTCATTCCCTTTTCTGACTAACCCAAAATGAACTCCGTATGTGAAATCTGGACCAGTGCCAACATACCCAGTGCTCAAGGTTGTCAGACAGCTGTTGGCAGCTCGCACTAATTTTCTTTTCTCTTGAATAGTGCAGAAATATGTTGCTTTACATATACAGAGAAAAAATGGATTGAGGGACCTAATTTGCAAATACTCTAATCCTCCTAAAATTAGCCTTGAGACCCAGCCAGTCTATTTACCTTTCCTTCTGTGGCACTAAACTGTGGAGATGTGGAGGGGTCGCAAGGAGAATGGCCCTTTTTATTTCTGATCTGTAAAGGGGATTCTCCAGCAAATTCTCCTAGAAAGGATAGGACTTGAATATTAATAAAGGAACCGTCTCTTTTGCTACTCTCTTCCCATTGACAAAGCTCTCCAAAAGCTTACTGCCCTTTGGGGTTCCTGAATGGGGTGCCTGGGGAGAGGTCACTGGACCTCTATGGCCCAAAAGGGAGCCTAAGACCTAAGGTCTTTGACTGGTTCCTTTAAAATCATTTTTGATTCTTGTTCTTTCATTTGCGTGACCAAGGGAGACCCTTCCTTGTACAAATTTAGATAAGTTATCATAATAGCAACTTAGGACCTGGGTCTTAATATATCCAGGTAAGTCAAATTTTATTTTGCTTAGCAGGAAACCTTTCAAGTTCCAATTAAAAGTATTGTTTCCTAGGTTTATCTAAAATAGAATCTATCATAAAAGCTAGATATATTTTAGGAAGTAGAAGATTTGAGGAAGTGTATTATCCTTACTGTCTGTCATCTCTAATTTCCTATTAAAGGTGGTGTGGTCCAGTGTTTAAGGTCAGAAGCACTAAAGTCTGTTTCTTCATTCATAATATAACACCTTCTCTATTGGCTTGTTGTAAAGATGGAACAAAATAATCTTTTGAAAGTATGCAGCACTGGCCGGGCACAGACTAATTAAAAGAAACCAGCCATAAATACCACCAGCACCCCTGGGTCACAGTCCACTAAGCAAGCATCCCACAGGATCCTCAGGTATTTAGAAAGGCTGGCATCAGAAATTTAAAAAATCACTTCAAAAAATCCTTGCACTCTGTTGGTGGAAATGTAAACTGCTGCAGCCACTGTGGAAACACGATGGAGATTCCTCAAAAAACTGAAAGTAGAACTACCCTATGACCCAGCATTTCCACTCCTGGGTATATGTCCCCCAAAAAGCAAAAACACCAAAAAAGTATACATGCAGCCCAGCGTTCATAAGAGCAGTATTTACAATAGCCAAGACATGGAAACAACTTCAGTGTTCATCAACAGGTGAATGGATAAAGAAGATATGGTACATATATGTAGTGAAATGTTACTCCTCCAAAAAAAATGAAATTCTGCTACTTGCAGCAACAAATAGTGAAATAAGTCAAAGACAAATACTGTATGATATCACTTAAATACAGAGTCTAAAAAATAATAGTAATGAGTGTATATGCAAAGCAGAAACAGACTGACAGAAACAGAAAACAAACTAGTGGTTACCGAAGCGGGGAGGGGTGGGGAGGGGCAGGTTAGGGATACAGGATTAAGCGCTACAAACTACTGTGTATGAAACAGAGAAGCAACACAGATATATTGTACAGTGCAGGGAATTATTGCCATTACTTCGTAATAACTTTTAATGGAATATAATCTGTAAAAATACTGAATCCCTAAACTGTACTCCTGAAACTGATACACTATTATAAATCAACTACACTTCAATTAAAAACACACTGTCCTTCCAGAAACACCACTGTTTACTGTGTTACTGGTAAATTCCTCTTCCCCCAGCCTCAGCCCCACCCACACACTACTGCTGAGTCTTTCCCCTCACTATCGCCGCGCTCAAGCGTCAAGGTCTCCACTTTTCTTAGTGTTGGACCATTGACGAAGGGCAGGTCAATGGGCTCGGCAATTTCTTAGGTCACCAGAGGGTCATCTGGGGTGATGTAGGGGCACATGACATGGGAGGCTCCTGTCCAGCTGTGGAGGAACAGGGATGAGTGCTGTTGACAGGAGCTGGTCAGGCCCCCAGGCCTCCTGGTGCTGCGCGTCTTCATTTTAGCATTAACTCTCTGATATGCCTTGAGTGGAAAGAAACATTCTGAAAAATAACCTTTCCTGACTCTCAGATTTCCAGTCATAACAACTCTTAATTCTTCTGCAGGCAAAGTAGATGGTTCTGCCTACTAGAGGAAAGGGTCAGGAAAGGCTGAACAGAAAGAAAAACACAATGATTCATATTTCAAGATCTTATCTTCCACCTTTGCAATGAAAGCCATCTCTTAACTGTTGTGGAATTGTTGGAAATGAAAGGAAAATGGAGGTAATTGGGGGTGGGGTGCCTCCCGGGGAATTTCTCTGGATGGAGGGTATTAACTTAGGAAGCCCAGAGCTCCTGCCAGGCACTGACAGTTGGGGCAGTTGGGGAGGGGTGGCCACTAGAGCACCCTTGCTTTCCCCATGCGTTCAGTGTTCCCAGAAAAATTTCATGCTCAACACTTTTACCTCCTGTCTCCTCCCTGAAGCCTGTCCCGCCCCTCCACCCCTCCAACATCAATTCTGGAAGAATTAGAAAATCCCAATGGCTGAGACAGGAGCTGTTGTAAGAAAGAACAAGTTGTTAGATAACTCCACAGTCATCTCCTTCTAGAAGCAGAGTGAGCACACTGAGCCATGGTTAAGACCTGCTCAACTTAAAGATGGGCCTGCCCCTAGTTTCTCTCTCTGAGTCATATACTAACGTGGAATTTTCCAGGAAGGTTTGATCTAATATGAATACTTCTCTTAGGTCAACAAGTTCTCTTTATGCAGCAGGAAATCCCACCTGGTGACCATTTGTGGGCAGCCTCTGCCCACTCCACCAACTGTCAGATCTAAATTAGGGAGAGGAATAAGCCTCTTCAGTGAAAAAGATCCCTGCTTATGGTGTGGTTTTCACACTGTGACGAGACTCACACAAGAGTCACAGGCTTATTGATAGAGTATATGTAGGGATTGGGGTTTTCTATTTTTATTAAATAATATTATTTCTATTTTTATTAAATAATATTACTACAAAAGGAATTTGGGAACATAATTTCTCTAAGCAGTTCCCTTAACCTCTTTATGCCTCAGTTTACTCACCTAAGAAATGACAGAATTATTTAATTTTTTAATACCTATTCTAACATTAACACTAATTCTTTTTAGAAATATACACACTACCATGTGTAAAATAGATAGCGTAGGTCTGTACTCTGTGATGACCTAGAGGGGTGGGATGTGGGTGGGAGAGAGGCTCAAAAGGGAGGAGATATATGTATTCATATGGCTAATTCACTTTGCTGTACAGAAGAAACTAATACACTATTGTAAAGCAATTATACTCCAATATTGTAAAGCAATTATACTCCAATATTGTAAAGCAATAATGCTCCAATAATAAAATTTAAAAAAGAAATACTCAGAATTAGTTTAAAACCCTTATATTGGGTTTACAGATAAAATTTTTCCATTAAAAAATTTAAGAAGCTCCAGCTGACAAAGTTTCAGCTAAAAGTATTTATTTCTTGTTTTCCAGGTAAAGGTGAGTGTATTTTATTAAAGATTAGACCTATTTGAACATCTTTTTAAATGTCTGGCAATGTTGATATTTCTATACAAGTAAATTTGAGAAAGTTCAATTCCTAAGAAGCTATCATTGGGATGAAATACTAAGTGAGACTTGAATGTTGGAACCTAGTAAGGATGACAGGTGTGAATGTGGGATAAAGACTCTTCATTACTTAGGGACACTAGGAGGCTTCGAGAGGGAACACTGGGGCAGGAATAAGACATGCAAGATTTATGAAAACCTTTGAGTAACTAAGACTTTCCAAACCCTGGGGAGTACGAGAGCCCTGCCCTGCAATGGCAGCCTCCTGTTCATTTCCCAGCCACTCCTTTAGGGTTATTTCTGAAGACAGGCAATCCCTGTGGTTGGAGTAGGAATGAGAGGGAGTGGGGAACGGATACTTTGGTGTCTTTGAAGTGAATACTTTAAAAGTTTCTGAAAGGGAGGTCATTATTTATTTTGCTTAGCTTGTTCTTTTTCAGCCAAATTACCAAGAGAATCTACTGCCCAGTTTCTTCCAGTCACTCGGAGTCAAAGAACAGATTAGAGAATTCAGTTCATGGAGGTTTATTGGCCCCTCCATCTGCTGCACACTGGTGAGTCTTGGGTGGGCCCTATCTGAACGTATCAGTCAGATGGCAGTCTGTATTTAGAGTCACAGGCATTGCAAGCTGTAACATCAGTGGACCCTGGAGGCAGACATCTCTGCTCATAGGTCTGGTGGTGTTGAAGTGGCCCAATTGTTCCAATTACCATCTCTGAGGCTTTTGGGTGCCAGAGAGTCTGCAGTGGGTTTTCTTCCATCTTTGCATATAAACACTTCTTTCCTCATCCCAGGCTTCCCTACAGAAGAATAGTAACTGATGTCCACTCTCACCTTCTGCTCACCTTCATTTCAGACACAAAAAAATAATTTATATATTCCATCCTGGAGTTTACCTTGTAAGTTAGTTTCATTGTGAAATTCCACTCACATTTTCTTGGAACTAGCCTTTGGCCTTTTGCTCTAAACAGCCTGTAGGACTCACTTCCTATCATCCCCATGAAATACTTTCCTATTTTTATTGCTGAATCCAAGGTTTGTCCCACTCCATGTCTTTGATGATTGTTCTATTAATATTTGCTGAAATTAAAAGAAAGTCTTCTAGAAATTTAACACCATATCATGGCAGGTCTTTTACAGCTCTTCATAACTGGTAGGATACTGAAGACATTCCAATCATCTTCATAAACAACAGACACCTCTAGATTATATAATGTGGATTGTATTTTGCTCACAGGGAGTTCATAATCCAGCATATAACTATTGAGAACTTAATTCCAAACAATAAGAAAGAATAAACGCTCACACTGAGGCCTTGGGGAAGAACGGAATGGAACTCTGTCTCTACACATGGTCCATATATATGAATATCAACTGTAGAGTTTCCTAAACTAAGATTACTAAATGGAAGCAGTGAACATTTAGTTCTTTAAAAAAAAAAAATACTTATTACCAATTTAGTGAAATGGCATAGTCTTCTTTAATTAAAATTCAAGTTTCAGCATATGGATTCTGGACTAATAATTGTGTCTCTTGTGAATCCCATTCTTCCCTTAAATTTAGATTGAGGCTCATTAAAACTAGGTGACAATGAACTGGTACTTTTATTTTATTCTTTCACATAGGAACCATGCATCCAAGTAACAATCTGAATAACTGAAGGCAAGTCATCCTTCCAACAAGCCCACAGCAATCTTCTTTGAGAGGGGAAGGGCTATAGAAGCCGAAGTCTTGGCTTATCTGCTGAGTATTACGTATTTATTTATTTATGACTTGAATAAGGTATATGATTTAAGCACAACTAAGCACACTGGACATGAATTTAAATAGATCAATTGTTAGAATAGGATTTTCTCAGATCAAATTTATGTTTGCTGCTCACTGGGTGTCTGGAATTGCTGCTTAGGTCTGAGGATCACACATAAGCATTCATCCCAGGGCTTCTGTTCACCTTGACAAATCGTACACAATTCTGCAATCTTCCTTCTCCTGCAGACTTTTTATCACTTGGTATGGAAATCATGTAAAAAAGAAACTAACTACAGAACAAAAAAGCATAGCAAGGGTTTTTTTAAAAAAATATCAGGATGGAGAGGGGAAATTCTTGCCTCCAAGTGCCAGGGTCTAAAAGTCAGAGTGAATTTTCCAAGGTCTATTTATAGTGATTTAATCCAATCATGGGAATTTGAGACTGTGTACTTGTCACAAGTGACTGAAAAATGAAAGAAAAGCAAATATTATTCTTCCCACATGGAAGACTGGAAGGTAAATCTATTTAATGCAAGAAACATACCTTCTTTTTCCCCTGAATCAAGTTAGTCACCCATCCATCTCTTCTTTCTTGACAGTTAGGTTTATTAATCTAAATTTCAGGCGAGAGCCCAAGAGATACTCTCTCTGATATCTGCTAAGTGACTAGAAGAATATTAGTTGTACTCTTGATTTTTACTTGATAATCAATTTTGTGTCCATGAATCTCCATGGTTTTATTTTCCTGGTGACAGTGATGGGACCATCTGATGGTTGCTGCCATTTTTTATAATGGGACATCCAGCAAGAGTCTGCAGGAGAGTATGTATACAATTAGCCAGACCTCTGCAGAGGGACAGGTAAATGCCACAAAACTTTCATTTTCACTTTTTGCTCCTCAAAGTAACAAGCTCTGTCTGCTTTATTCGTGCTGTTTGGAAGGGTTCTGGCCCCTCTGGGCCTGCCGTGTACAGGGGCCATGTGGGGTTGGCACCTGAGACCGAACAGAGACACAGTGGAAAGAAAGCCCCGTGTTGGCAGAAAGGGAGGTGTTTTCATCGCCTGTCACGTCCCTCTTCTGTCTCCTCTCTGTCTCTTTGCACTTGTGGGTGCCCTAAATGAGACCGAAGCTGCTATCTGTTATCTGTCCAAAGGGAGGCAAGAGCCACAAAAAGGACCTGAAGGCTCAAAGGGAATTTTTCTGCAGAGGTAGCAGTAATTAGAAAGAAGGAAGTTTTTGAAACGGGTCAGTTCCTTAAGGACTTCTCTTGGCAGTTTGCCTAGAAACTAGTGTTTCCTGCCCCACATCCTGCGGTAGTTCCTCCTGGGAAGTAGAAATGGAACAATGGGACACAGAGAGATACTGATGATCAACACGGCTGTTGTGGTGGTTGGAGCCTGGGGTCGAGGCTTCATAATCACTGAGGGCATCTACTCGGCAGTTGTCGAGGCGAGTTCGAGATCTTACTAGGACCAGAAGACCTTACGGGGCAGATGCCAAAGAAAACTGCTACCTTGAGAAGTGGCTACAAAGAGGATCACAGTGAGGAACACAGATGAGCACACTTAGGGATATAGCCCCTTATTGGGTTAGGTCTGCACAGGATAAATTGAGCCAAGTGAATCTAAATGAAAGATACCAAGCCCCAAATATATAAAATTAGAACAAAGAAAGTTATTGATTTTCCTAACTAACCAGAGATATTTCTCCACCCTAGCCATATAATTCAGTAAGGATTATGCAAGTACAAAAACTGAGAGACAGGAAATTACAGCAGCAACACCAGTAGTGCCCAAACCAGGAAAGACTCAAATTACTCAAAGTAATGCAGGGTTAACGTGAGAAAATCCAATCGGCACTATTTTTCTGGGGGCAGGGTGGGTGTGTGTGTCCCAAGGAGCAGCTGAAACCAAAAGACCAACCATGCTGCAGGTGGTGTCAGTCCTTAGGTGACAGTAACTCCAGTGTTCTACACGTGTGATTGTTTTGTCTTTTACAACTGTGCCAAATATATTGTCTCACTTCTTCCTGTTGCAGAGCCCTCTGTGAGCAGCCCTTGGAGAGCAGCGTTACTTCCAAGCAGGGAATGGTTTCAGAGCCATTCTCCCCACAGGATTCAGAGTGGTCAGGGTGGTGTGGGAGGGGGGGATCCCTTTGCAGTCTCTGCAGTGTTTTTGGTCTCAATGTATTGTTTGCAGAGTGACAAATAAGAAAGCTCTGTTCAGGGTTGTCAAAATAGAAACTCCTGAATTGTGTGTCAGGTCACTGGGTTCCTGAACAAAGTTTGGCAGCACCCCACCACTAGATAAAGTTATAGCTGATAACCAATTAACCAATGAAAATTCGGTTCCTGCAGCCATGTTACCCAGGATTACAAAAATGGTAGCTAGATAGAGACTACCCTGGCAAGAGTGAGTAGACATCACCTTGTAGTGTGTGTGTGTGTGTGTGTGTGTGTGTGTGTGTGTGTGTGTATGAGAGTGCAACTCTGACTGTAGGAGATAGAGAGATTTTTTTTCCAGTTCATTGCAACCCTAATTCCTACTCTCTTTGGTTTATACCATTTCTCCTTAAAACTGGCTCCTCTTTGCTTTGGAGGATAGAATTGAATCCAGCGCCAGCCCAGCCATGGCTGACTCTGGTTCCAGGACCCATGAGCTTCATCTGGATCCTCAGTGGTAGTAGATGTGTGCATGAGTCCTTGCAGCTAAGAATTTGGGGAGCCGGGGAAACTTCTGTCTCAAGTTATTGCAGTGACAAGAGTGACAAGAGCAGATACACTCACAGAAGCTTGTGTTTGCAAATGTGCACCAATGGCTGTATTCTACAAGGTCTTAAAATGGGATTTTTTTTAACCTAATGGAAGATTCTTCACCTCTTTCTTGCCCAGTTTGCTCCGATGTTTCTCTCTCTTTTTTCTCTTAACAGACCTCAATATGGCTCTGAAAGCTATCTTATTTCTTGGAAGGCTTTAGGGTATTTTTTTCTTTATTAAATTTAAAAGTTTGAAAGTCATGGCTTATTATTTAGTAGGCCTTAATATATATGCATTTCCCCCTTCTCCTATGAGTCAATAAAGACCACAACCTCTGGCTAACTTGATAGAAAATTTTCCAAACTGTGTACTAGGAAGGCTGATTAGTTGATTTGGTTTGTTTTGTTTTCAGTTTCTTAGTGCCTTCACCTTTTCAGTCTAGGAAATTGAAATACTAACTCTCACAGAAATTCAAGCAAGTGTTCAAAGTGCAGTCCATGAATTATTTATTTTCATGCCCCAGACTTCATTCTCATTAGCCATATCCCTTCACACTCAAGACAGTAATTGAGGTAGGGATTCAATTCCTGAGCAAGAAAGAGTACTTCAGCAAGTTAGACAAGGGAGGGCTATTCCATCTATACAGATGTCTTCTGGGTTAACTACCATTTAAAAAGCATCCACTCTGTGTCAGACATCACACTCAGTGAAAGGAGGGTGTGTTTTTAATTCTTGTAACAGCTTCCTAAGAATAGATATTGTTTCCCCAATTTTATAGGTGCAAAAATTAAGACTCTGAGAAGTTCATTAACTTGCTAAAGTTCAGACAGCTAGCAAATGGCTAAGAAGAATGTTCCCAGAATCCCTTTCTTATATTTATGCAAATTTAAGTGTTTATCTATGAATCTGATTAATGTTTACTTTTCTTCCAGTTTACAAAGCACTATCACATAATCACTTCTCAACAAGCCCGTGAGTCAGTCACTGTAGTCCCAATCCATAATGAAGAAACTGAGGCCCAAATGAGTGAAAATATGAAAACAAGGTAATCCCAGGGACATTGCAAATGCAATCTAGCTAAAGATCAATTTTCTATTTTTCAGAAGGGACAGCTAACTGAGCAGGCTTCTTTCCAGAGAATTCTTACTTATCAGGTATGCACAAAATAAAATTAAGCTTCATAATCCTTTCAACCTGTGGGCCCTTCCTTCGACTAGTGAAAAGGAAGGAGAGGGTCTCAGGCCAGAGGCAAGCCAGAATTATTGTATTTACCAAATGGTGTGTGTGTGTGTGTGTGTGTGTGTGTGTACACATATGTAGAGGTTATCCAGGCAGCCCATGGGTGCCTGAGGAGGGCTGAGGTCTCCCTTATCCCATTAGGGCAGGAAAGGCAATTCTACCCATGGGTTATAGCCAGGACCAGAGGGTGCATTTTGCTGTCTCTGACTCTGTGCTGGAGAAAGGCCCCAAATCCTTTTACAGGGCCAGCTTGGACTTTGCCAAGAACTGCCAGGCATTTAAGATACAGCTCTTACTAACTAACACACATTACCTACTGAACCCTTCCACTCATATCCCCCAAAGCCTTTACACTTGTTCCATTCAAACATGGTGCTGTGCCAACCAGCAAACTCTGCATTGCATTAAAATTGAAGCCCCATTTCAGGACCTGCAGGCTACAGATACTTTGGAGAACTGTCTAAAGCAAGAAATATTTGTGGCCAAAGCAAGAAATATTTGTTATAAAGTGGCTTTGCCAGTGAGGTTCCCCTTGAGGACCATTATCAATAAATTGAAAGAAGAGGCCACAGGGACCACTGGACCCTTTCCTTTTGGGAACTGCTGATTCTAGGCAATCCTTTCAAATCTCTGGGCTGTGTTTGTTTCTCTCCATAGTATCACAATAACTCACTTCTTTCCAAGGCAGGAATAGAGATGCTGACGCAGAGAATGAACATGTGGACACAGCAGGAGAAGGGGAGGATGGGACAAATTGGGAGATTAGGATATATACACTACTGTGTGTAAAGTAGATAGTTAGTGGGAAGCTGCTATATAACACAGGGAGCTCAGCTCGGTGCTCCGCGATGATCTAGAAGGGTAGGATGGAGCGGGTGGGAGGAAGTTCCCAGAGGGAGGGGATATATGTACACATATGGCTGATTCACTTCATTGTATGACAGAAACTAACACCACATTGTAAAGCAATTATATTCCAATTAAAAATTCACTGACATAACAGAAAATTTCCACAAATCTGCGTGTATGTCAAGTACCAAAATGGGACAAAAGTAACACTGCTTTGGAGCTGTGCTAAAATGAGGTAATTATGTAAGTTTAGTATTTCTTTCCCAGTATCTGTCCCTTCCCTGTTACACTATTTAGTTAAGAAATCGGCTCCTTGCAAGGATTCTGAGAGCCAGAGGCATTGTCTGTGCCGCCTCAGTTTTCCACTTGACAGCACCTGGGGTTAGAAGGAGGAACGGGCTGGGGTGTGTCTGCGTGTTATTGTTAGTACAGTCTGTGTCAGCACAGGCTGCAAGTCAGCATGTTGGTCACATGTCACTGAGCCTCATGGGGCCACTGCTGGGATAATAGCCCTCATCCAGCGACACAGAGGAAGCTGGAACCTTCAGGGAGCTGCATGCCTCTACTTTCTCATGTTGCTCTAACTGGAACTAGGCATTTACACCCCAAGTCGGCCTTTACCTAATACACTCGATTTTACAAAAGAAGAAGAAAGGCATACTTGAAGGGTTAACAACAGCAGTGAACATTTGGAAACTTGTTAAAAGATTTTTTTCCCTTAACACTCTTGAGAGTTTAGGAAAACCTAGAAATGCAATTCCTAAAAAAAGCCAGTTTCTCTCCATATTTCTAAATCATTTTCATATCTTTAAAAAGCTGTGTGGGTAATCTTCAGGGAAGGAAGGAGAATATATATGCCATTGCTGACTTCCTATTTCTAAAGATGATATTCTAACATCTGTAAATCAAACTCACTACTTTGCTATTATTATGCAACAAAAGACAGAGTTTTGAAATGATATAATTCCGAGCTCCTCTGTGGCCCCCTCTTCTCATCCATTTTCATCTTTTCTAAAGCGTGGGCACCTTTGGAACCCTGAACAAAGACTTACACAATCCAACATTTCCCCCCCGCCCCCGGAAGCTGGATTAAAGTTTACCTTTGCCCTGTCTGTATGTAGCAAGGAGAATTTGCTAACATAGGGAGAGAGAGTATAAACTCATTTTCAGGATGATTGCAACAGACATGACGGATTATTTTTTAGGACTTCCGTGAAAGTACCAAAACTTTTAAAATTCTATACTTTCTCACCGATTCACACTGGGCTTCCTTCCATTTATTTCAACTGGGCTAGATTTTACTGACCGTTGAAAATGGGACACTCCTGGGAGGCGAATTCCCAATTAGAGTGCAGTCTTGGCTAACTATGTGGGTTAGCCAGATGGCAGAGCAGGGGCCAATGCTGCGATCATGCTCACATTCATTTAGTCCATAAAATTTTTTAGCACCTCTAAGCACTATGTTACATGCTGAAGATAATAGGAAATAAAATACATGCATTGCCTGGACTTGGCCTCACAGAATTTCAGTCAAATAGGGAATAAAGAAATTATCACTCAATAAGTTCTTTGATGGGCATTCCAGACTGAACTGTGTTTCCAGCAAATTTTGTATGTTGAAGGCCTACCCTCAATGTGACTGTACTTGAGATAAGGCCTTTAGGGAGGTAATTAAAGTTAAAAGAGATGATAAGGTTAGGCCCTGACCCACTAGGACTGTGGTTTTTATAAGAAGAAGAAACACAAGAGCATTCTGTCTGTGTGTGGGCCATGTGAGGACAGCAAGAAGGCAGCTGTCTGTAAGCCAAGGAGAGAGGCCTCATCAGAAACCAATGGTGACGGCACCTTGATGTTAGACTTACAGCCTCCAAAACTGTGAGAAAAGAAACTTTTGTTGTTTAAGCCACCCCAGTCTGGAGTATCTGTTACGGCAGCCCAAGGTGACTAGGACAGGGGAAGTTCAGTGTTCTTTGGAGGCATATGGAAGGGGCCCCTCAGCCAGTTCTGGTGAAGCAAGAGTCTAGGCTGAGGCCTGCTGGAACAGCAGGAGTTAGAGAGGGCAGATAGAAGGAGGCATGTTTTCAGTGGAGGCTGCAATTCAAGTGAAGCCTTGGAGGCAAGGACAGCATGGTCTGGAGATGTGAAAGAGGAAAATAAAGTTCAGTAACTTAGAGCCTAGAGGACAAGGGTGCTGGTTCTAAAACAGAGGAAGCTCTTAAATCCAAAATCCAATGAGTTCTCCAAGTATTCAACATAATACAGCTCCTCTTCCCTTCTAAAATTCCTTCTTCCCCTTTGGCCTTCCATAACATCACGTTCTCTTGGTTTCCCTCCTACTTTCATCATCATTCTGAGTCTCTTTTGGTATGTCCTTTTCCCCTGTCCAACTACAACTATTAGCATTCCCTAAGATTCAGTCCTGGACCCACATCTCTGTTCTTTTCACATGCCTTCCAGCGTGATGTTATCCAGTCATGTGGCTTTAAATAGAATCTATGTGCCTAGGACTTCAAATCTCTATCTTCTGCCCTGACTTCTTCCCACACATGTAGACTCATGTGCATTTGTTTCCTTGATCTCTCTCTTTAGTTGTTTAATAGGCAACTCAAACCTAATACTCAATTAGGTAGGATGCTATTGGCTATAAGCAACAGATGACTCCAACTCTAACAGCTTAAACAGGACATTCTTAGGGTGCTTTGTGACCTGGGTAGTTCAGAAAGATGGTATTGTATGAGAGGAAAAACTTCCTCTAAACTTATATGCTGGTTGACCAAGTCTTGTAAATTAAATTGACAAAAGACAGATTAAGAGGAGAAGAAATTTATACATGCAGTGCAGTTACATGCAGGAATACTCAGTCATTAGTAACTTAAAATGATGTGACCTATATACTTAGCAGGGGAAAGAGAGAGGGGAGAAAGGGCTTCTATGGGAAGGACAAATAAGCTTTTTTTTTGTTTGTTTTTTGGAAAAACAAATGAGTTTTTTTTTTTGTTTTGTTTTTGTTTTTTCTTTTTAGGAAAGACAAATGAGAGAAATGAGAGTTTTAAAAATTTGCAATATTTGCCTATGTCGGTATTGGTGATCTTTCTGTCATAAACTCCCTGGGAGAGGGGATTATGGTGGGTTTATTCTTGGTCTTTTTCCTGGGAACAGACTTTCTTGAAGGGGGGATTTGTGGTAACCTGATTTCCTAGAAATTTCTGCTTTTATTCAGATAAGGGAAGCTCCAGGAAGCCTTCTTTCTGCATCTGTTGAGTTTCAGATATCTTCATCTTAAAATAATTCTTATGCTGAAGTGGCAAATTTTGGGGTGGCATATCCTGATATCTTTCAGTACTACATTCTTTCAGTTGAATCGAATGTAGAAGGGGCTTCCAATATTCTGAATTGAGTCTTAGGCTAATTCTGGAATTATGAGTCATCAAAGAGCCTAGGTAAGTGGTTCTTCTTAGCTCTAACATAGCCGCTTTTATAATTCTATTCACCATGATTCAAATTGAAGCCAAGAGATATTTGTAACTCATGAGAGTACTAACCATGGCTTTTCCCCTGTACATTTCTCGTTCCCTCCTATTCTGAATTCAAATTCACTATGAGACTTGCTTTGGGCAATGAAATATTAGGAAATTCACCACAACCAGAGTCTTCAAATGTTCTTGTACACTGGAGTTTTCTTTCTTCCCTTCAACCCCTGCAGTTGCCATGAGAATGAACACAGAGGATGAGGGATCATGTGGAATGGAGGTGAGTCATACCAGCTCAAGCCACCCTTGACCAGCCAGCCTCCTGATGACTGGCCAGGTAACCAAGCATGCATGAACACACCCATTTAAACCTGTTAAGTCAAGCCCAAATCAGCAGGAGTGCTCAGCCAATTTGTAGACTTGTAATTAATAACAAATGTTAAATACGTTAAATCACTGGTATTAGGGTTGGTTCATTATATAATAGGTAACTTATACATGTGGGAAAGTCCTAACCCTTTTGAATGCGGAGGATGAGGAGACATCTTAAAAGAGGAGGAATAAGGGTTCCCCAAGGCGAGGGCAATGGCAACCCACTCCAGTACTCTTGCCTGGAATATCCCATGGATGGAGGAGCCTGGAAGGCTGCAGTCCATGGGGTTGCTGAGGGTCGGATACGACTGAATGACTTCACTTTCACTTTTCACTTTCATGCATTGGAGAAGGAAATGGCAACCCACTCCAGTGTTCTTGCCTGGAGAATCCCAGGGACGGGGGAGCCTGGTGGGCTGCCATCTATAGGGTCGCAGAGTCAGACACAACTGAAGCAACTTAGCAGCAGCAGCAGCAGCAAGGGTTCCCCAAAGCTATACCGCCTGAGTCTGGCAATTTAAATTCCTAGATTTATTGAGATAAGAAATTTCTAAATTGGACATTCTTTCTGTAAAACATGCTTTGATGGCCCTTGCTGAATAAGATGGCCACTCTAGGTTAGTTCTGCTAATAGATCATCCTTTGATATGCAAAATCATATAATTGTAAACTTTCCATCTCTTTGTATGAAAGGCTGTGTAGAACACTGCTGGAAGAAGGCTGGCTACTGGACTGAGAAATGTGGATGCTAATCAAAGTGGCAGCACAAGTCTGTCAGGTTAGCACAGAAGAAGGGATCCTTAAATGCAGGTGATCACAGTAGTGCAAGGAATGGTGCAGCTGAGTAGATGAGTTTCTAGCAAGTTCTTTGGAATTAGTTATTTCCTTCTTTACAAATCTTCTGAGGTCATGGCAAACCTCCAGAATTTCACACAATGGCTGGTCACTCCTCCTAGGCCTCAGTGGTATCCTTCATTTGCCAAGGAATTCTCACGGACACCTAATTGCCCACTAATCTTTACCCTCTGTTTCCTCCACTGGGTCCTTGAAGATGTTGTCAAACTTGCATTTGAACACCCAGCTCGGTGTCCTTTTTTGTTTCTTTGCAGAAAGTCTGGTTATCACTTAGACATCTCTTGACATACATAGATGTCAGACAGAAAAGCCCCAAGGAAGAAAACAGCATGCATTACACTTGATTCAGCTCTCATTGGTCGAGAGTGGCTGCAGGATGGTGTGAAGGTGCTCACTGACAAAAGGAGCTGTTGGGCAGGCTCGCAGGGCAGGAGAGGATATGCTGGTTCTCAGAGCATGAGTAAAGTTGGTTTTTACAATATAATATAAAGTATTATTCTATGAAGCAACCGTTGCAAAGTGTAGTAGGGCTACTGCAAATGTAGCTTAACTGGTTAAGCACATAGATTTTGAAATCAGGTCTGGATGCAGATTCGGGTTTGTGATTCACTAGTGCTGTCATTGTGGGCTAATTACTTAACTTCTCTATACTGCTATGCAAGGAAGATAATAACTCCCACTCTTAGACATGTTGCAAGGCTCAAGTGAGATGTAGTTTAATAATATCCCATATATAGTTGGGGATATGTAATGTAATACTCAAGTCCTAGTAAGCATTAAGTGTAGGTGTTGATAATAATAACTGCTTAATATGCTGTTTCCCTAAAGTATACCCAACAATAATATATTAATACTTGGAAATGTTAAAAGGTGTACTGTGAAAAAAAAGTTTCAGAGGTCCCAAAGAACATCAATATACTAAAGGCTCTGTGTGGTTCTGCAGTAAAGAAATCAGTTTTGTTTAACCCAGCTTGTTCCAAATTTGAAGAATCTTTTTTTCCCTTCTTTTGGAACGCTTACTGACAACTAGTGTTCCCCAGAACACTGTTTGGACCTTGTTGGTTTATGAAAATAATTTTCAGTTATGTGACTAGTTAAAAATATATTACCAGAAAGCAAAATGGGAGTTAGATATAAAGAAGCTTAGGTGTTAAACCTAGCCTCAGTGAATATTGGACTGATGGAGCAGTTCGTTCTTGGCCTCTCTGGAGTCCAGGAGTAGAGAATGTTGTCCAGGCCATCTGCTGTGAAGGGGCAGCATGTGGTGTGGTAGGGCGTGCTTTTAAAGTTTGACTCAAATTTACTGTTCCAACTGCCAGCCTTACTTTTAAACAGAAGGCACTCAGAACTCTAAGTGGCAGCTCAGTGCCCTAAAAAAGAGCCCTGAGCTCCTCACTGTTCTCAGGCTAAATCCTGACTCTTTTTTTCCAATTAGAGTGGCCACATACTTTATGCTTTTGTTGGTTTGAGTTTGTTTTGTAGGAAACTGCATGAAGCATAAGACAAGTTGGTCTATGCTGGTCTCAGTGTAGGAAAAGCTACACACAGTGATGCTTTTGAAAAGCAAAGTTAACAACTCAAAGAATATAGGATGGATTCCTAAATCAGAATGGCTCAAAGAGACTTGAGTTTGGATGGCCAACCCTCTTGAACAACAGCTGACTGTTAATTTTAAAGGAAAGTTTACAGAGTTACATATAGTAGGTAGTAGATTTGAAAGAGTGAAAAAGTAATGTCATGTTTTGTAAGGGGAATACAGATATTTTTAACATGATTAAGGATGTTTAGAATATTAAACTGATATAATGTTAATATTGAGTCAATGGAAGGGAATTTGCAAGGGAAGAAGACACCAAATGACTTTAGTGATGAGATAGTCTGAACATCTTGCCACTAAAAACATGTTTAGCCTCATGCACTATTTACAATAGCCAAAACATGAAAGCAATCTAAATGCTTATTGACAGATGAATGGATAAAGAGGTGGTATATATAATGAATAGAGTTGGACTATAAAGAAAGCTGAGCACTGAAGAATTGATGCTTTTGAACTGTAGTGTTGGAGAAGACTCTTGAGAGTCCCTTGGACTGCAAGGAGATCCAACCAGTCCATCCTAAAGGAGATCAGTCCTGGGTGTTCATTGGAAGGACTGATACTGAAGCTGAAACTCCAATACTTTGGCCATCTGATATGAAGCGCAGACTCATTTGAAAAGACCCTGATGCTGGGAAAGATTGAGGACAGGAGGAGAAGGGGACGACAGAGGACGAGATGGTTGGATGGCATCACCGACTCGATGGACGTGGATTTGAGTGGACTCTGGGAGTTGGTGATGGACAGGGAGGCCTGGTGTGCTGTGATTCATGGGGTCGCAAAGAGTTGGACATGACTGAGTTACTGAACTGAACTGATTCACCCATAAAAAGAATGTAATAATGCCATCTGCAGCAACATGGATGATGACCCTAGAGATTATCATACTAAGTAAAGTAAGTCAAACAGAGGAAGACAAATATCAAATTATGTCATTTGTATGTGGAATTTGTATGTGGAATCTAAAAAATCTAAAAAATTATACAAATGAACTTATTTACAACATAGAAATAGATTAACAGATATAGAAAACCAACTTATTGCTACCTAAGGGGTAAGGGGGTAGGGGGAGGGATAAATTAGGAGTTTGGGATTAGCAGATACAAATAAATACCAAGGTCCTACTGTATAACATGGGGAAGTATATTCAATATCCCATAATAAATTATCATGGAAAAAATCTGACAAAGGATACATACATACATACATATATATATATAGATGTATGTATATATGTATATATATATAAATAACTGAATCACTTTGCTGTACACCAGAAACTAACACAATATTATAAATTAACTATACTTTAATTAAAAAGCACATCTGTTTATTATATACTTTATGTTAAACATGGGGAGTTGGAACTGAATGCTTCAAAAATAAACTATAAACAATGAACTGAAATATTAAGAAATTAAATCCAGCAGCATCTGAAAGGAAGCTTACAGTCTGACCAAGTAAGTTTTACCATAGGAATGCAAGAAGTTGTTTATTAATAGGAAGTCTATAAATAAAATATATCATTGCAATAAATCAAAAGAGAAAAACTACATAATCATCTTAGCAGATGGTACCCATTTATGATTAAAAATATACTAAATTGGGAATAGAGAATAGTTCCTTAGTAGTACTTAATAGAGATGAAGACACAGCAGAGTATTTCCATTAAAACTGGAAACAGGATAAAGATATTCCATATTTTTACTATTTTATATTTTCCTGGGGGTTTTAGCCACTGAAATAAGATAGGAAACAAATACCAGTGTGACAGTTAGTTTCATGTCCACTTAGCTTGCCTGTGGTGCTGAGATGTTTGGTCAAACACCAGTTTAGATGTAGTTGTGAAGATATTTTTTAGATAACAGTTAACATTTAAAGCAGTAAACTTTGAGTCAAGCAGATTACCCTCATAATGTGGATGGGCCCCATCCAATCAGTGGAAAGCTAAAAGAACAAGTCAGAAGTCCTCAAGGGAAAGGGCATTCTGCAATCTCCAGACTACTTCTGAACTCAAGACTACATCAGATCTTTCCTGGGTCTCTGGCCTATTGGTCTGCCATGTGGATTTCAGATTTGCCAGACCCCACAACTGTATCAGCCACCTCCTTAAAGTAACTCTCTCTATATAATACCCTCACACACACATCCTATTGGTCTGTTTCTCTGGAGAACTTTAGCTAAAACAAATAACAACAGCTAACACCTAATGAAGGCTCTCTATGTACCAGACAATGTTTTAAGGACTACACGTGTATGTATTAAGTCATTTAATCCTCACAATTACCCTAAAAGATAGGGTGATTTTTGTCCCTATTAGAAACTAATCAGAATGAAATTCTCTGAGGGCTCATTGAATATTCTGGGTTAATTAAGGGAGAAGATCGAAATGCCTCAAGTTCCTGCCCTTTTTCTTTTAGGCAAGTGACTCAGCTGGCTTTTTCTAGGTAAGCTATCAGTGCTCTGAGACCATCCACTGATGGTGAAGTTAACCCTACTATCTTAGCAGTGCTTCCCAGGTGACTCAGTGGTAAAGAATCTGCCTGCAATGTGGGTTCAATCCCTGGGTTGGGAAGATCCCCTGAAGAAGAAAATGGGAACCCACTCCACTATTGTTGCCGGGGAATCCCACAGACGTGAGCCTGGAGGGTTATGGTCCATTGGGTTGCAAGAGTCAGACATGACAACACTCTTGGTAGCCAAGCGCACTGGATGTAGCTTGGAAGGAGCAGCATTTGGGAACCAGTGCAGGGATCTGCCTTGTACTCTGACAATCCCTTATTAGTTTCCTATGGCTACTGTAACACATTACCACTAACACAGTGGCTTAACCAACACAGGTTTATTACCTTACTGTTATGGAGCTCAGGAGTCCTAAATTAGGGTGTTAGCTTTTGAAAACTGCAGGGGAGAGCCTATTTCCTTGGCTTTTCGTCTCCTAGAGGCCTCCTACTTTCCTTGGTTGATGTCCCTTTCCTTCATCTTGAAAGTTGGTAGCATAGTATTTTCAAATTTCTCTCTGACCTCTGTTTACATTGTCAATTGCCTCCTTTCTTGTTTCTGACCTTCCTACTTCCCTCTTAATAAGGACCTTTTCAGTTGCTTTGAGCCCACTGGGATAATCTCCCCCATCTCAAGATCTTTAAATTAATCACAACTACAAAGTTTCTTTTGCCATGGAAGGTAATGAACCCACAAATTTCAAGGATTAGAATGTGAATATTTTAGGGGAGAGTATTATCCTGTATACCATACATACCAACAATAGGTGAAAGATACCATCAAATCCTTCCTGTAAAGAAGCATGCCTGCTAATGGAACAATAAAAGCTGGCTTCGTAACTTATATTACAATCCCCAAAGATGTCATCCCTCAGTGTTCCCCCATTCCTGGATCTCTTGAGAAGACTGTTGTACACCCTAGTTTTAGCAAAACTGTACCATAGGAAAATGGACTATCCTTGCAACAGTGCTTTCTAGCATTTCTGTATACACATAATGTAAGATGCTTTTACAAAACTAGAAAGAAACATGGATCCAATTTTTTCTCATCTTAAGGACAAGCCTATCCTAAACATAAAAACAAAGACCAAATTTACAGTGACAAGATTAATAGCTATGACTTACTTAAAAATTCAAAACATAGAGGTTTTTAAAAAAACAGACTTCCAGTTTCTGATCCTACATGTAAAGAGCTTGGTCGTTGACCACTCTGTGCAAACAAGTAAAAACCTGAACAAACTGAAAAACAAACCACTCTTTTTGGATCCATAACACAGGGGAGGACACGGGGCAAACCGGTACCCACAAAACTGGAGAAACAGATGGGCTGATAATACAGAGCTGTGGCTTACCTGAACAGAGGCCCAGGAGTGAAAACGCCATGGAAACCAGTGCTGTGCCGGGAACACCTAAACTGTAATTGACAAATTGCTAGAGACTCAGTGTGGACAAGACTGACAATTAAAACTCCAGGAGAACCCAGGTATAGAAGTGGTTCCCACTTTTGTGGAGTTTGACCAGGTTCTCAGAGTAGATGCTTCCTGCAAGGTGAGGAGAAAAGTAGCTGTTTTGAAATACACCAGAGCACTCAGTGCTTCTTAGTAAGAGGAAACTAGCTAGTCCACGGAGTCGCTAAGAGTCAGACGACTGAGCAACTTCATTTTCACTCTTCACTTTCATGCATTGGAGAAGGACATGGCAACCCACTCGAGTGTTCTTGCCTGGAGAATCCCAGGGACGGAGGAGCCTTGTGGGCTGCTGTCTATGGGGTCGCACAGAGTCAGACACGACTGAAGCGACTTAGCAGTAGCAGCAGCTAACCAGAGCCTAATCTGCTGGGGTATTCTTATCAGAGCCTAACTGTCCTGAAGGAAGGGATATATCCATCTCCTGATGGCTCTAGCCTTCCACAGGGAGAAGGGAAATATCCAACTTCAGCCCAATCTATCCATCCTGTCCCACCTGAGGGGAGAAAAAACTGAGAAACACGTGTGAGGTTCACAGTTTAGAGGCCCAGGCTCACGAAAAAGCTGAGACTTAATCATGCTGCTGCTGTTGCTAAGTTGCTTCAGTCGTGTCCGACTCTGTGGGACCCCATAGACAGCAGCCCACCAGGCTCCCCCGTCCCTGGGATTCTCCAGGCAAGAACACTGGAGTGGGTTGCCATTTCCTTCTCCAATGCATGAAAGTGAAAAGTGAAAGTGAAGTCGCTCAGTCGTGTCCGACTCTGTGCAACCCCATGGACTGCAGCCTACCAGGCTCCGCTGTCCATGGGAGTTTCCAGGCAAGAGTACTGGAGTGGGGTGCCATTGCCTTCTCCGGAGACTTAATCATAGGCTTACTGAAATGTAAGTCAGTGTTCCCAAACTCACTGTGAGGCTGCTGCTGTTGCTGCTGCTATGTAGCTTCAGTCGTGTCCGACTCTGTGCGACCCCATAGACGGCAGCCCACCAGGCTCCCCCATCCCTGGGACTCTACAGGCAAGAACACTGGAGTGGGTTGCCATTTCCTTCTCCAATGCATAAAAGTGAAAGTGAAGTCGCTCAGTCGTGTTGGAGTCTTTGCGACCCCGTGGACTGCAGCCTACCAGGCTCCTCTGTCCATGGAATTTTCCAGGCAAGAGTATTGGAGTGAGGCTAAACAATATCAAAACGTCAGAGTTTGGAACAGAAAAAGGTTTGTTGTAGGGCCATGTGAAGAGATGAGTGGCTCATACCTTAAAAAACCCCAAACTCTCCCAAAGCCTTCAGCAAAGCCCTTTTCTAGGAAAAGTAAGGGAGGGGTGTGGTTAATTGTTGCAAACTTCTTGCTGTCAGATCCTTTATTCTGGAGTCACGTCATGGTCATGTAAACAATGTTCCTGTGACTCTCCACCAAACCTGAATTACTCTCTGTTCTGACAGGAAAGCGCAAGGTCCCCAGGCACAGCTTTCCCCCTCCGAGGTCCAGGTCCTGGCTAAGAGGAGGGAGATCTCAGCTAGCAGTTCCCTCATGGCCAGGTCCTTAGACCCTGCCCAGCCATCATCGCTAAGGGAGCTTGGTGCCCAACCCAACTAACTGGTCCTCAGGTCTCCCATATGGCAGGGACAACGTCCCGCTGACTGCATCCTATGCAGACCGCTGCTGCCATTAGATCACAGAGGCGGGGATACGGGAGAGGTTCACTGCAGCCTTCACCTACTAACGTGAGGCCAGGTGAGCTGTAGGGCCCTGGGGAGAAGGCTAGGATCCACTTGTTACCTCACTCTCTGGCTGACAACCACCACTCCCTGACTGTTGATTGAGCTGCCTCACTAACCCTTGCTCACAGCTGGTTGCTTGGGGGCGGGGCCTGGCTCCAACCAATGGCTAAGCAGGAGCACTAATAGTCGCTCCTTGACTGTTGGTTGCTTGGGGGTGGGGCCTGCTGCAGTGCTGACCAATGGCTGAGCAGTACCTCTAACCTTGTCAGGCGTTAGTGGTTACCTGGGGACCATTGCCTGGTAATGGGTTGGGCGGTAATGGCGCCCAGCACATTGCTCTGCTGCTGCTGCTGCTGCTGCTGCTGCTAAGTCACTTCAGTCGTGTCCGACTCTGTGACCCCATAGACGGCAGCCCACCAGGCTCCCCCGTCCCTGGGATTCTCCAGGCAAGAACACTGGAGTGGGTTGCCATTTCCTTCTCCAATGCATGAAAGTGAAAAGTGAAAGTGAAGTCGCTCAGTCGTGTCCGACTCTGTGCAACCCCATGGACTGCAGCCTACCAGGCTCCGCCGTCCATGGGAGTTTCCAGGCAAGAGTACTGGAGTGGGGTGCCATTGCCTTCTCCGGAGACTTAATCATAGGCTTACTGAAATGTAAGTCAGTGTTCCCAAACTCACTGTGAGGCTGCTGCTGTTGCTGCTGCTATGTAGCTTCAGTCGTGTCCGACTCTGTGCGACCCCATAGACGGCAGCCCACCAGGCTCCCCCATCCCTGGGCCTCTACAGGCAAGAACACTGGAGTGGGTTGCCATTTCCTTCTCCAATGCATGAAAGTGAAAAGTGAAAGTGAAGTCGCTCAGTCGTGTCCGACCCTCAGCGACCCCATGGACTGCAGCCTTCCAGGCTCCTCCGTCCATGGGATTTCCCAGGCAGGAGTACTGGAGTAGGGTGCCATTCCCTTCTCCAGCACATTGTTCTACTTTACTATAGAATGCTTTACTATAGAATGCTTCCCCCCTGCAACCCGCAGCTTCTCAGTCACATTACTAAAGACTTATTCATAGCACTTCAATTCACCTGATCCATCATATGCAGTTATCAAAAAGAAAAAGAAAAAACATACCAAAAGACAATCAACACAATTTGAAGAGACAAGGAAAGCATCAGAACAAGATGTGGCACGGATGTTGGAATTATCAAACAAGGAATTTAAAACAGCTATGGTTAATTATGTTAAAGGCTCTAATGGATAGAGAGCACCCAAGAATGCACAGGTAGTGGAAGCAGAAAGATGAAAGTCTTAAGAAAGAACCAGATAGAAATGCTAGAGATGAAAAATATTGTCACATAAATGAAGAATACCTTTGATAGGTTTATTAGTAGACTGGACACAGCTGAGGAACGAATCTCTGAACCTGAGGACATATCAGTAGAAACCTGCAAAACTAAAAAGCAGATGGAACAAAGACTGAAAAAAAATCCAGAACAGAATATTCTAGGACTGTGAAGCAACTATGAAAGGTTTAATGTATGCATAATGGGAACACCAGAAGGAGAAGAAAGAGAGAAAGGAACAGGAGAAATATCTGAAACGATGACTGAGAATTTCCTCCAAATTAATCTAAGTCACCAAACGACAGAATCAAGAAGTTCAGAGAATACTAAACCAATATAAATGCCAAAAAACAAAACCCCAAATTCCCCATACCTAGGTGTATCATTTTCAAACTGCAAAAAACATCAAAGATAGTCTTTAAAAAGCCAGAGGAAAACACATAGAACATATAGAAGGGAACAAAGACAAGAGTTACATAGAGTTTCTCCTCAGAAGCCATGCAAGCCAGAGGAGAGTGGAATGAAATATTTAGAGAAAAAAACTACTAACCTAGAAATTCATACCCTATGAAATTACTCTTCAAAAGTGAAGGGGAAATAATGACTTTCTCAGATAAACAAGTTTGAGAGAATTTGTTACCAGTACCCCTGCTTAGCAATAAATGTTAAAAGAAGTTTCTTCGAGAGAAGGAAAATAACACAGGTCAAATCTACATAAAGAACATCAAAGAAGGAATAAGTGAAGGCAAAATATAAAATATTTGTTTTTCTTATTAATTAATCTAACATATAAAAGCTTGTTCAAAATAATAATAGCAAAAGTGTATTTAATTATGTATGTGTATATATATATATATATAAGCATGCTTATAAGTATGATATATATTCATGCACACTTATGTACAAGAGAAATGAAAGACAGCAAAAATGCAAGAAACAGAGGGAGGAATCAGCATTTTTTGTTATTATAAGTACTCATACTACTTGTAAAGTGCTATAGTGTTATTTGAGAGTGGACTTGGATTAATTGTAAGTGTATATTGCAAACTCTAAGGCAATCACTAAAAAAAAGGAAAAAAAAAACATAACTGATATCCTAACAAAGGGAAAAAACAGAACAATATAAAATGCTTCATTAAAACTGCAAAAAAAAGTGGAAGATAGAAATAATAAAGAAATAAGGGAACAAGTAGAAAATAGTAACAAATGTGGTAGATATTAATCAAGCTATATCATTAATCACTTTAAATATCAATGGTCTAAACATACCAATTCAAAGACAGAAATTGTCAGAGTGGATCAAAAAATAGGTCAACTGTATGTTTCTAAAAGAAACCCACTTTAAACATAAAAACATGTATATTAGAAATACCTGGATGGAGAAAAATATACTATGCTAACACTAATCAAAAGAAAGCAAGAGTAGTTATATTAATTTCAGAGAGCAGATATCAAAGCAGGAAAGTTATCAGGGATAAAGAAGAGCACTACCTAATGATAAAGGGGTCAGTTCTCCAAGAAGACAATAGTCCTTAATATGTAAGTGCTTAACAAAAGGGTGTCAAACTACGTGAGGCAAAACCTGATAGACCTTCGAGGAGAGAGAGAGGAATCTGCTATCATAATTGAAGACTTCAGCACCCCTCTATCATAAATGGACAGACCCAGCAGAAAGAAAATCAGTAAGGACATAGTGGAGCTCAACAGTACCATCAATCATCTGGATACAGTGGACATCTATAGACTACTTCATCCAAGAACAGCACGCTAGGCATTCTTCTCAACATTCACCAAGAGAGATGACATTCTGGGCCATAAAACACATCTTAACAAATTTAAAAGAATATAAATCATGCAATGCCTGCTCTCAGATGACAGTAGAATTAAACTTGAAATACATAACAGACAGATAACTGAAAAATTCCAAAAATATTTGAAGATTAAACATCTTACTTCTAAATAACACATGGATTAAAAAGCAGAAACACAATTAAAAGACAAAAAATAAACTAGAAAAACATTTACAAAATCTATAGCAAAGGGTTAATATATTTAATATATAAAAAGCAGTTACAAATTAACAAGGGAAAAAAGAAAACCTCCAAACGCAAAATGGGCAAAGAAATAGACACTTTGCAAGAGAAGATAACCAATGGCTCATACACCTGTGAAAATGCACAACCCCCTAAATATAAAGGGAATTTAAAATATCTGGATAAGTATAAAATTAAATAACAATTAATGCTGGAAAAAATGTGATAAAGGCTTTTTGGATGCCTTTATCACATTGTACTAGTACAAGTAGAAGTATGTATGATACAACACTGCTTGAGTTCTATTTGGCAATATGTATCAAAAACTCAAAAACTGTACACACTCAATGACCCAGAAATTCTGCTAAAGAAATTTATCTGAAGGAAATTAGGAATACATGTAAAAATTGATCTGCAAAAATTTTCCACATAGTGTACATATTTTACATATATATATTTTACATACATATATATAATACATATTTACATATATATTTATATATGTATATATTATAGATAGATAGATAAGCAAATAAAAGGAGATTACCTGAATACTGGTTAACTATATTATGATTGGTTAACTATACTGGTTAACTATATTATGACTAGCTATAAAATGGAATATAATGCCATTAGTTAAAATGAGAATTTTATCTGTTCAATCTTATTTATTATCAGATTGTATATCAGATTGTTTTTCCTCACCAAAAAGCAAAGACAAAGACTCTTAACTGCTATACTATTGAAAGAGTTCATGGCACTCTTTTAAATGTTTGTTGATCAATTCAAATATAACAGCATGTGAGAAACAATTTTTAAAAAATAAGAAAAAATTTATAGAGAGTATTATGTAAAAACAAACAAAAGATTAGGAGGAAACACATCAAAATATCCATATAGATTATCACTGGATGATGAGACTTTTTCGTATATTTTACAATTTCCAAACTCATCATAGTGACCATGTATTAGAAAAATTTCAATAAAGAGTAAAAATCTAAAAAAGAGTAAAAGTGTGTTTTGTCAAAATCATAACTTTTTCTCCCTGGTCTTTTTGAACTGGCTCCTCAAAGTGAACTGATAGAACCTGGGAACCTACCTGAAATACAGAATCTCTGCCTCACCCCACCACTGCAAGACTCTGAATTTTATCAAGATACTCAGGTAATTGGTATACATATTAACGTCTGAGAAGCACCGTTTTAGGACATTCTCAACCGATCATTTCATTACTGCATTGGAATAGCTGATTACTATCATGACGCAGTATTTGGCATTCTGTACAAAAAGGTTAATAAGATTTCAAATATTTTTCTAGCATTGAAGTGACTCCCACATGTTTTTAGTGTGTTTTGATGTCAATGATTCAGAAACACCGGAGTGAAATTTGCCTTTAAATGGGCCCTTGTCCTAACCTTTGCTGACAACTGGTTTACTCTCTGATTCAGCAGCTGCTTCCAACACACCCTGGCTTCTTTCACTCACCTCAGTGCCTCCATTTCCTCACCCCTGCAGTAACTACCTGATTCAGCATTTGCTCACCTGCTCAGTCACACTCATCTGCACGTTCCTGTTCCAAATAGTACCATATGCTGTCACTTGGGAGACTGACCAAACCTGGATTTTAAAAAGCTTATTGATCACACTTGGGTTTGGGTAGACAATAGTTCCTTTCGTAGGGATTTATTTATTCAAATCGTTGAACATTTACCAGGTACTTGATTAATAGGACAGCCCAATGACCTTGAAGACATTCTTAATGAAATGGCAGGGATGGCAGGGGTGGGGGAGGCATTCTGTAGAAATACCAGGCAGTGAGCTGATGGAAGAGGTGCCTGGTATTCACTGATGGAGTGATAATAATGCTTAGGGAAAGCCAGAAGAATTTGGAAAGGAGGTGATATCTTTCTATGACCCCAAACCCCACCCAAATGAAGTTACTTTCAAAGTAGATACATTCCTCAGCTGTGCCCACATTACTCTTTCAATGTCATCTTCCCCAGTAGACTGATAATCTAATAATGGCATAAAGTAGGTGCTTAAGCCATATTTGTCAAATGAAGGGATATAATCTGAATCTTGGAGGGAAAGTTGGACTTGGTGGTGAGGGTGACTGGAGGTTCTCCAGGTCACAGGAACTAGAATGCAAGAAGAACAGAACAATACAGTGTGTATAATTATTGCTGATACACCTTCTCCCAGCGGCCATCAGCGGATCAGGGAGACATTTCCATTTTGAAACAGACTTTTCTAGACTGATCTACCATGGAATCCAGTCCCATCACTTCATGTCAAATATGGGGAAAAAATGGAAACAATAACAGATTTTATTTTCTTGGGTGCCAAAATCATTGCAGATGATGACTGCAGCCTTGGAAGGAAAGCTATGACAAACCTAGGCAGCATATTAAAAAGCAGATATATCACTTTGCTGACAAAGGTCCATATAGTTAAAGCAATGGTTTTTCCAATAGTCATGTATGGATGTGAGAGTTGGACTATAAACAAGGCTGAGTGCCAAAGAATTGATGCTTTTGAACTGTGGTGCTGGAGAAGACTCTGGAGAGTCCCTTGGACTGCAAGGAGATCAAACCAGTCATTCCAAAGGAAATCAATCCTAATATTCATTGGAAGGACTGATGCTGACACAGAACCTCCAATACTTTGGCCACCTGATGTATAGAGCTGACTCATCGGAAAAGACCCTGATGGTGGGAAAGATTGAGGGCAGGAAGAGAAGCAGGGGTGGCAGAGGATGAGATGGTTGGATGGCATCATCAACTCAAGGGACATGAGTTTGAACAAACTCTGGGAGATGGTGAAGGACAGGGAAGCCTGACGTGCTGCAGTTCATACTGTCACAAAGAGTAGGACACGACTGAGCAACTGAACAACAACCATAGTTGAGGTTGTGGAGAGTAAAACCTTTGGGCAGTCAGCTGTGACAGATTTAAAGTTCAACTGCCAGACACAAGCCCATCTCTTTCAAAGAAAGAGCCGTGACCGTGACTGTGCTGAAGTCTGCCTGGGACTCCCCAGCAGGGCTTTTTTTTTTAATGGCTGTTTCCTTCAAAGCAGAGTGTGATCATGCTCTGAATGAAAGACAGCACAGCTCAGATTGTAGGTCCCTAGAGCTTTCAGAAAAAGTATCAGAGCTGCAGCACGACCAGGAAACCAGGAAACTGAAAAGCTAGGCCTCTGTCTCCAGTGTCCCCTCACCAGTTTCTCCATATTCTTTGGCATTGAACAGGTTGCTGTTGCTTTGGGGGAGGGTGACGTGCACAGTGACATTTGTATTAATGCCTTCCTGACGACTGCCTTCTGTTTACCAAAGCGTAACATGAAGGTGGCATTATTCCAGGAAATTTAAAATATCTGTGTGCCAAGGACAAAGAATTAACCAGGAATGGGAGTTGCATCCTATGGCTGCTGCAGAGCAGCCCATCATCTGGTTCTGGGGCGTCATCACCTTTGTCCAGTGGTTGGGGCAGTGGGCAGGTTTGGCTGGACCGCCCAGGCAAGAAGGCTCTCTCTGTTTGTGAGTTCAGCACCAGCAGGAACTACAAAGGGAAGTCCGCAGGATCTTGAATTGCTAAATTTCAGTATCCTGCTCCGTGGTGAAGGCAGCCACTCCCCAGGGCCGTACCACCTTGCCCTGGGGCTCATGGCGCTTTGTCAGGCTTGAACTCCAGTCACCTAAGAGAAATCACACCTTCAGTTTCAGCAGAGGTCATTGCCTTTGTACACCTGAGCTGCTGCTGCTGCTAAGTCACTTCAGTCATGTCTGACTCTGTGTGACCACATAGACGGCAGCCCACCAGGCTCCTCCGTCCCTGGGATTCTCCAGGCAAGAACACTGGTGTGGGTCGCCATTTCCTTCTCCAATGCATGAAAGTGAAAAATGAAAGTGAAGTTGCTCAGTCATGTCCGACTCTTAGCGACCCCATGGACTGCAGCCTACCAGGCTCCTCCGTCCATGGGATTTTCCAGGCAAGAGTACCGCAGTGGGGTGCCATTGCCTTCTCCAGTACACCTGAGCAGGAGGCTGTAAAAAGAATATTTGAGATGCAGGCACCTGTGCTAAGCCCAGGGACATCACATAGCTCTTTGCCTCAGCCCCAAACCAAGTTCATTCAAACCTTTGGTGAAAGTGGTTCCCCTCACGTGTCAAGGCAAACTCTCTAGAGAAGTCTGCTGAGGTGTATAGAAACCAACATAGGGAGGAAGAGCTTTCTCAACTTATTCTTCGCCCAGAGGATCAAGAACCCATGCTTGTTTCTCTTCAGTACACTGCAGTGTCATACTGTTCAAATATTTTTGGAGGACAGTTCCAAAAACCCAGTCATTGATCCCTGGGAGTGGAATATAAAAACTCTCTTTAATAGAAAACATTTTATGTGCTCCTGAACATTTTTATACATTTGCAGTATTCTTGGGAAGACCCAACCTATTTTGTGAAGAGCCCTGTGGTCCATATTATGCCCCATTGATGCCAGGGGCAATGAAGGGTGCTAATGAGAACTTGAACTGTGATGGACCCAGGGTTTGGGATTCTGGTGCCTGTCAAGCACCATAGAAACTTGTCTTCCCTGGTCATCTGAGGCCTGGAACGGTCCTGCCTCTGGAAAAGGTGCAGACCGCATGTTTGGCAAATATACTTTCTTCTACATCTGGGACTCACATCTCAAGGTTTTTTCTTGGATCTTGGGTGCAATATCTTTCTTGGTTCAGTCTAAATATAACCTTTAGTAGGAAGCAGTGAATGCTTAGATAGTATAGCACTTGCTGAGGTTTAGAGGGGAAAGAGATCTCATTTTTAGTAGACCATATAATTCAGGTTTTATACCACACATATTTGTTTATTCAGCTGCTGTTTTTCTAATTCTCATCTGCATACCTCCTAAAAGAATTAATCTTTGGGTCTACAGAAGTTTCCCCTTTGGCAATCCAGCCAACATATTTCTGGAAGAATCTCATTTCACCACCCTCCATTAGAGGATGGTAAGGCTCTGAACAGAGCTTGATACAAAAGAAATGTCTGCACTCTAAGGAGGATATTCTTCCACAGGGGCAGCTTTTCCTAATTAAAAAAAAATTTTTTTTTTTAATCTTTCTGCTGCAAGGCATTGGGATCTTAGTTTCCCAACCAGGAGTCAAACCTGCATCCCCTTCATTGTCAGCAGGTAATTTAAACCACTGGACCACCAGGGAAGTCCCTGCTTCCCTAATCTGCCCAAAAGCCCTCAGAGGGGCTAATGGTGTTTCTGAGAGAAAGAGAATGCCAGCTTGTACATTACATATGTTATTCCTCACCTCTGAATGTAGGGTTTGGGGAAGGGAAAACCACTTCTCTTTCCACCCCAGTTCCTTTTAATTGCTAAAATATTATAACAAATGTACTAAACACTTTTGCAAAAAGAAAGAAAATTAGTCATTCCACAGTTATCCTTGCATATTCTGTTGTTTCTATCCTTATATAATTTGCAGATTATATCAGAATGTATTCACAGTTTTCTATGCTACCTTTTTTGGCTGCATTTTATACCATAAGCACTTCACATTTCTATGGGCTTCTGTTATTCATAATTATAATTTTAATAGTGCATAATTTCCATTGAAATAAAGAATGACAATGTATTTATTCATTGATGGATTTTGACATTGCTTGTGATGTTTTGTCTTCATTAATAAAAACTCCATAAATATCAGTGGGTCTAAAGCTTATTCTTTTGTATTTGAATAAATTCCCAGGAGTGGGATAAAGTATTAACAATTTCCCAGTCTATAATATGTGTTGCAGTATTGATTTCTTAAAGAATTTTAAAGATTTGCCATTTTAAAGATTCTTTGTGGTTGAATAATGCACAAGCCAAGGCAGGGATGGTATTCAAAATTTTTAGACTAGTTGGGGCATTGGTACTGATTGATCTAAACCCAAGGCCAGTTAGTCAACCTGCCTGAGCACACTGCCTGAATATTGGTCCTATTTGGATGGCAAATTGAGTTGCCTCCAGGCACCCTTCCTTTCTATTCTTTTCTCTGTCCACCTGCATTTTCTTCTCTATTGCCTTTCCTCTAGTTTCTTCTTCTTCTTTAGCAAAATAGTAATAATAGCAATAACTGAAATTTTATTAAGTGTTTACTCTGCCTTTAGATATATTTACTCAATTAATTCTTGGAACAACCCTATCAGGTGATTTAATCCCATTTTACAGACATGAACACTGAGGCTTAGAAGGTTAAATTACTCACCAAGCACAGAGAGATGCAATATGACAGAGCTAAGGTTTGAATGCACTCTGGCTTGCTCAGTAATTCTTGGCGAGGAGGCTGCTGGGTGGGTGAGAGGACAGAAGAGGGAGAGAAGTTGAAATCCTAGAGGTACTGAAAATGGGTTGTTTCAGTTTCCTTTCTGCTCTTTTGTTTCCTGCGTTATTAAACTTTTTGATTAGCTTCACCTGGTGTCATATTTACTTGCAGCTGTTAAACATTAGAAGACTTCAGAGGGGAGATTTACTTAAAGCATAGTTATTAAAATGTCAATTTTGATTTAAGGATTTCTTCTGCTTTGTATTACTCACTTGTCTCATATCTCTTTAATCTATAGTCATTTCTAATAAAGAACACTCAGTACCTACCAGCCAAAGCACTTTAAGTGATTCTTGCCAAGACTCATTTAAGCATATTATCTCTTGGCCGAATTATCAGTCAACTATATGCCTGTCCTTTTACCATTTATAAACTTGGTACTTTTGTTCATTCAAGTCCTTTATGAAGTCACTTATGTATTTTGAGACTATGTCTTCTTTATAGTATCCCTTACCCTCTTAACTGGAAGCAGTCCCTGATTGTTGTTATTATTTTTGCAATGGTTTTCAGTTGAATTCTTCAAGTGAGGCCGTAGATATTAACCTTTGAAGTGGGGATGGATGATGTTTTGAAGGAGTTGAGGAAAATCTCTTTTTCTGGTTGTAAAGATCATAGATCGTTGGAAGAAAATTAGAAACCAGCAAATGAGGTGAGGGTTTTTTGTTTTTTGTTTTTTTTTTCTCTGTGGCTGCTGAGGAGTGGAGCTTGGTGCAAGTGAGGAATAGGTAGAGTGGGTAACTCTTCGATCTTAGTTTGAATTCCTCCAAAGCAGAAACTGAAACAAGAGGCTGAGTGAAGGTAGTTTATTTGGGAGGTAATCCTAGGAGGCAGAATTAGGAGAGCCGAGGCTGATGGGAAGAGGAGAAATTCATATTGGGGGGGTGATGTTCAAGGTTACTGATGTAGGCTGGACCCCTGAGAAGTATATGGAATGTCTTCTAGAATTTTCCTCCTGAAAGACAGGAGGCTGGATTATTTATATGGCTAGTTTATATGGCTAGTTGAGGATTACCCAGGGATAACGATGCCCTCAGCCTATATTCCCCATGTGCCTGCCCACAGGCCAACAGGGCTCCTCTGGTGCTGGAGACACAGCACAAGGCAAGGGTGGGCTCCTGGGAACTGTCTGTCACAGCCGTGGCTGAAATCAGAGGGGGGCCACAGGCAAGCCTCCCACTACACAGCAACAATAAGATTAAGGTTCTAATTTCAAAGTATATCTTGAAGAGCATATTAGGCAGAAGAAAAAGGAGAAGGCAGAATCATTGTTGAGGGTCGGAAGACCCATGTGGCAGGAGCACAGCGACTAAGCAGAAGAGTCATTGGGAATGCAGTTGGAAAAGGAACCGTGAGCTGGATGAGAGTTTTGTATTATATTTTAGGGTGATAGGAAGCCTTTGAGGATTTGGACAGAAGTGTAATATGATATCCTTTAAGGGGTGCTTGAAGAAAAAATACAAAATGTAAGAAGACAAGCATGGAAGCAGGAAGGCCAAGTAGGAGGTTTTATAGAGTTCCAGGTGAGAGATGAAGGTAACCAACACCAGAGTGATGGTGCTGAAGGTGCAGAGAAATGGTTAAGTTCAAAATATATATTATATATTTTTTGTTTATAAATTATTTTATTTTATTTTTATATCTAAGTACATTATAATGTTGACTTCTATTGTGACTAAAATTATCTACACATTCATTAGATTGCTTTTATTGATGATCTAGAATGTCTTTTTTTTTATATAGATTTTTATTGGAAGAGTATAGTTGCTTCACTGTGTTATGCTAGTTTCTACTGTATAGCAAAGGGAATCAGCTATCTCCAGTATCAAGAATAGTCCCTGAGATTTTCTAGGCTCTCAATAAATATTTGTTAAATGAATGAATAAATAAATGACTCCAGAATCATGATGCTGTTTCTTTTGAATTCTCCCCTAAAATGCTTCCATTAATATGATCATCCCCGTGACACAGGAGGGCATTACTTCAGTGTATAATTAATCATGTATATCAATGCAATGAGGATGCAGTAAGAACCCCTATTGAAACTGGCAGCCTGAGGTGGGGAGGAAGTGGGTTGAACTTCCTGCAGAGGCAGGTGGGCAGGCAGGGAGGTGTGGGCATGGAGCCAAGCTGCAACCACTTACCAGTCCATGCATGGTTTGCTTTGGACCAGCCCTGCTGGGTGGGTTGTGTGATCTGGGCTGGTACTGACAAATTCTATACTGCTTGTCTCTTTTCTCTTTCCTCTCTCCCACCCGCTCAGGAAATGACAAGGAAGGAGAAGTTAGACCATCTGGGGCTGTGGGAAGGTCTGGCAGAGAGAAGGTACTCGACAGTGGCAGTACTTGGAAGGCCAGACTTCATCTCGCTGTATCCAAGGACTGACTGAAGCAACACAGACAAGGGCCATTTATGGAAGTAAGCATACTGTTGCAAGAATGTGCATTTGGGAATTTTGACAGCAGTCTGCATTTTCAAGGATTTATGGGAGTTTTGTCAGAAGTCAAAGTCTCTCTCTGTGCCCCTTCTTTCCTTACCCATACACTTGATGCCATTCTGTCAATATCAGGGAAACTTTCCACTTCCTGGAGTAGTGCCAAGACATCCTGATTTCTCCACATTTTTCTCTTTGAAACTTACCTATCCCCTTTAAATCTCTGTAAACATTTTAATGGGAAAAGGCTAACATCCTAATCTCCCACTTGAGAAACAATGTAATGGGCATTCTATAAATAACACTTCCAACTTCCTTTTCTAGGTCGAAGAAGTGATTCTAAGTATAGACATCCAGGCTAATGGGAGGAAAAGATGGGCCACTGGAAGGGAATTTGATGTTTATAAGACAGTTGTCCTCTTTGAGGACAGTCTCTGGGACCTGACTCCCAACATCCAGATCTTAGTTTTACCATTTAGTTAGTTGTGGGACATTGGGGATTTGTTAATTTCCTCTTTTCTCAATTTGCAAATTGAGGCATAATTTCCATATGCCTCAATTCTGCAAAATGGGGCATATGATAGCTGGACCCTCCTCATAAAATTGGTATGAGTGTTAATAAGTGGCATTTCTTATAGGGCTGATGTGAGTGTCAAGTGAGTTAATGTGTGTGCATGTGGTTAGAAAAGTGTTAGTGCACATTAAGCTTCAGAAGTGATGACAATGAGCCTTCCATGCAATTCACAAGGGGAATTCACATACAGCTAGCGATGCTTCCAACTGGCTTTGGCTTTGTGAAAGTCACTTACCTGGTTTCCCTGTCTATAAAATCACCTTCAAACTGGTTTGGATATGGGATTGCAAAATCCATCTCTTTCCCAAAACATCTGGTGACTTTTGTTGGCTAGAGAATGAAGTCCCATGACATGGCATGGATCTCTACAGTCAGTCCTCAGCCATGCAGTATGATTCTTGTGGATACAAGCAATAGGAAGCAAAGAAACTGGCTGAACAAATGGGGAATGGGTTGTCTCCTGTATCTGAAAAGGGGAAGGGCAGATTGTTTTAGGCACAAAAAGATCCAACGTGCATAAACGTGTTGGCCTTTCTCTATGGTAGGCACTCTGTCCAGCGAGACCCTTCGAAATGCCAGGGTTTCATCAATCTTACAGCTACAGACCTCGTGGAAGGAGAATAAAATTCCTGGGATGTAGTTTGGGACATTGGATAACTTGAGTCATGTACCCAACTCTGAAGTATTAACTCGATACAGGGAGATGGGAGGTAGTGATTGGTCGAATGATGATCACAGGCCCTGACTGCCCTGAATCCAGGAGGAGGGTCAACTTTCTTGGTAGATACTGAAAATAAATAGGTTTCCCCAAAGGAAATAGAGTTACCACCATGAAGAGAATAGAGAATGGATAATGAATAGGCAAATGTAACAGATGTCGACTACAGTCTAAGCTTCCTGCATTTCCTATCATTTTCTGAACACATGCTGCAATTTTCCATTTCCTGCCCTAGTACGTGATGTTTTCTTTGCTAAAGTGCCTGTCTCACACCTCCACCTATCAAAAGTTCAAAGTACATTTAAAATTGTGCTTCCTTTATGTAGCCTACTCCTTAATAATCAAAATTTATTACCTTTATAGAGCCCTGTAAAGGGCTCATCATCTACTTTGTATTATATTACATTGTGTACATGTCTTTCTTTTGTTATTGGATTGTAAGCTCCTTAGGGGAGAAAATGACACCTCATAACACATTGCACACATGCATGCTATTTGGAAATCCAGGAGCATCCTCCACTATGTAAAAAGCTTTGTGTCAACTGTAAAGTACCATAATAAAGGTTATCATCATTATTTTCTACATTGCCATTTTCTCATAAATATTTGGTTGGTTTTCTAGACTATCTAATTGTAATCAGAAGTGATTCTCAGCAATCTCCAAATTCTCTATACTCACTCTTTTTCTAAATCCAAGATTAACATTTTTCAGGTGCAGAAATGTGCCTTCTTTCAAAATGCTTCAGGCATCTGGGCCAAGTAAACAGAGCAAGGATTTTATTTTGTGTCTGCATTTAGATTAAATTCTTTGGCATTGCTTTGGTTTTATCTCTTAGCAGCCTTTTACATTTTAATACTCTATCTTGTATCTTATGAACCTTAATCAAATGCAAAACTTAGAGTTTTTGGAGCCTGCCTATGGCCAGAGAGCTCATCTTTACTTGCTCCTGGAAGGCCTAGAAGCCTGTGGTAAGTACGCCTGGCACTAGCAGGCACTGACAGTACTATTCAGGCCTGCAAGCTGATCCAACCCCAGAGGCTCCAGCTTCCCTCAAGGCCTGTAGCCCATTCGCCAACCTCACAAATGAATGTTGAATATTACTGGGTACAGAAAGGCTGACCCGAGGTGAAACCTGAAGTAGGCTACCAGTCCTGCTCGGTGAGCCTTTCACCCATTCTGTACACTCCCTTCCTTTCCTAAGAGACACCCACAGTCTACTTCCCTCTTGCTGCTCAGGGGCATGTGTTGGAAATGCCATCTATCAGTAGGTCTCCATTTTCTCCTATGTTTTTCAGTCTCCTCTGTGCATAAAAATTCCACCTGGCAATCCTTTCTTAGGAATCAATAATCTTGTACTGTGCTGTGCTAAGTTGCTTCAGTCATGTCCGACTCTTTGCAACCCTATGGAGCCCACTAGACTCTGTCCATGGGATTCTCCAGGCAGGAATACTGGAGTGGGTTGCTATGCCCTCCTCCAGGGCATCTTCCCAACCCAGGGATCGAACCTGTGTCTCTTACATCTCCTGCATTGGCAGGCTGGTTCCTTACCACTAGCACCACCTGGGAAGCCCAATCTTATATTAGTTATAGTTATTGGTCATAACTAGTGAGTTATGGCTGTTTATAACTTGATACATCGTGTGAGCACACATGCCAAGTTGCTTCAGTCGTGTTTGACTCTTTGTGACCCTATGGACTGTAGCCTACCAGGCTCCTCTGGCCATGGGATTCTCTAGGCAAGAATGCTTGAGTGGGTTGCCATGCCCTCCTCCAGGGGATTTTCCCAACCCAGGGATCGAACCTGAATCTCTTAGATCTCCTGCATTGGCAGCTGTGTTCAGTCCTTCCAAATTACATATTGAATTCTTGTGTCTGGTGGGACTGGCTAGAGACAACCCTCTACTCAAAGACAAAAATGAGATGGATCTTGAGCAACACAGCAGTTGTGGGAAAGACCTGGACATGGGCTAGAGTTGGATCAGAATAGAGTCCAGTGTGCCATTAGCAGTCCTTAATGTTAAATGAATATTCCTGACAAGAGTGAGCAAGAAAGAGGGAGAGACCAGAGCAGAATACACTCATCAACATCACTACCGGAAACTCACTGAAAGCATGGGTTCTTCAGTCCCCCTAATGATACTGCTCCCATTTATAACTTGAGGTGAGAGCCTGGGGTCCATTGACAAAATCCAGTGGTGGGGGGAGGGGCAGTATTTTGGGCCTGTTTGATTTTGACTTTTTGGCCAGTGGAGTGGGGGTAGTCTTACCAGCTGCCATTTAAACCATGTGCCTGTTATGTGCTTTGCAGCCATTAACTCATTTAATCCAGGAAAGCTGGTGACAGAAACAGTCTCATTTTGCAGCTGGGATCAGTAAAGAGATGAGTGATTTTACAAAGAGGTTGTAAACTTAATATTCAAATCGAAGTCTACCTGATTCTAAAGTTCCTGCTGCTAACTATCATACTCCTATCCAGCCACGTCAAAACAGGCAACTTAAGCAGTTTCTAAGTTCTCGTACACAGATCTGCCCACTAACTGGCTTATTTATCTACCGTAGGCAATCACTGTTGGTTGTTGAGAATATGGAGATATGTAGCAAGTGCCCTGGAAACAGTAAGGGTGGATCAGTGAGCTATGCCTGGGGATTAGTGCATTGAATTGAGCCTTGAAGGGTAAACAGAAGTTTGACAGGAACAGAATAAGAGGAGGGATGCTTTAGGAAAAAATCATACTGTTTCCCTTTTAGACTCTGAGAATGCTCACAGTATAAGAAGGGAAAAACAGGATATGACAAATGGCCCTCACCTTGGGGTCCCCCTATTTAATGTCCCTGGAAGAGGATTGTGAGCTCAATAGATTGATGAGGGGTGGGAGGGATGAGTGGATCCAGGGTGATATGACCCAGCAAGGAACAGAATGGGGAGTGTGGGGATCTGCAGAGCGAAAATAAGAAATAGTGAAATAGTGATGGAGATTTGGCTTTTGTAACTAGAGCTTGGGAAACAGAGAGGTGGGGGTGGAGGAGATTATGAGGGAGGTAATTTAGCTCAGAGCAATATGGAGGAGGGTTCAAATGAAGCAAAGAGCCTGAGGTAGAGGTTGAAGGGAGATTGCCCTGGCTAATTTGCCCTAATGAGAAAAAATTCACAGGTTTGTACAAAGTAGTATTAGTTACATACATTACCTGATGTAACAAAAACACAAATTTCAGATATTTAACCATAAGAGAACTGTTAGGTAAAATTTGGTGCATTCATTCAACAGAATCTTATATAGCCAATTAGAACAACTGGGTAGGAACACAGACACAGCTTACATTAAAAAGAGCACCATACAAAATTATATTCACATTCTAAGTGTCCTAGGAACAAGAAGTTAATACACAAAAAAATGAAGGTGGCCCTGTTGGTTGACATTATTATTTTCCCTTTTAACAATTTAAAAAGGAAAAATGATCTCAAAGTGATTTCTTGAGGTTCTTCCATTACACCGAGAGTAACAGCAACACACATCTGTTGAATGCAGTCTATGTACGTTCCAGACACTGTCCTGTTTCATGGATTTGCGCTTTTAATCCTCAGAGCCACCCTCTCGGGTGAGTATTGTTATTTGGTGAAAGTCGCTGAAGTTTCTTGCCCCAAATCTCACAGTTAGACCCAGGACATAAACCCAGGCAGTTGAGCTTCAGAATTCATGCTGTTTTAGCACCACGTGAGGCTGCTTCCCCTTAATGGCAAGGTCATTTTGGCATGACAGCTTTGCTAGGTTCGAGGTGGCTTCATGTCATTCTGAATCTGTCTCTAGAGCAAATGATGTTGTAAAAGTAGTCTGTTAAGAAAGCACATGTCTTTGGGGTGAGCCAGCATAGCACAAGCTGGCACATAAGAAAGGCTGGATCTTCTATTCAGTTTAACCATGGAACAGCCCAACTAATTTAGCCAAATTTCATCAAGTCCCTGCCTCCAAGCAATTATTTAATCTCTCTGCATACTGCTGGATCTCCTTTTATACACAAACCCCAAGTATCTAGTAACTCTTAACAGAATGGATTTTTCTCTGTTAGCTGGGGATGGATTTAGAACCAAACAGAACCTTCACTTTAAAGAGTCCCTGAGCAAGCTCTGTTAACATCATTCCCCAAAGGATCCAGGTTGTGCCAAGTCAAGTTCTGGCTGTGTGCTGCAATGAAGTAGGTTACTAGGTGCTTTAAAATGTGGTAACTTGTGACAAGCAGAGACTCTTAAATTTTATAACTCCTTATGAGAAGATAACACTTTCATAGGTGTTATGTTTATCAGTCTCTGTTAGGAGTTGAATTGTGTCTCCTGAAAATTCATATGTTGAATTCCTAGCCCCCAATATTTCAGAATGTGATCACATTTGGGAAAAGGGTCGTTGCTGATAAAATTAACTAAGATGAAGTCATACTGAGTTAAGAGTGGGTCCCTAATCCAATAGGACTGCTGTCCTTATAAAAAGGAGAAATTTGGGGGCATTTGCACAGGGAGAAGCCAGGTGAAGGTGAAAGAAGAGATCAGGGAGATGCTGCAGAAATCAAGGAGTGCCAAAGACTGCTAGCACACCACCAGCAGCTTGGAGGGAGGCTTGGAACAGATTTCTCCTTCACAGTCTTCAGAGAGAACCAACCCGCTGACAGTTTGATCTCAGACTGCTTCCCTCCAGAACTGAGACAATAAGTTTCTGTTGTTTCAGCCCCTTAAGTCTCTGTTATGGCAACCCTAGCAAACTAATATGGTCTCCAAAATTAGTCTCTGAGATAGATAAACTATTATTTTCCTTCTTCATATACATCATAGTCAATGTTTAGTAAATTCAAGAGAATTTTACTAAATTCAGTGAATTTAGTAAATTCATTCATTTACATGTATGAATACGCACAACTCTCCTGTGAAGTAAAGGATTTGATATCCTCTGCATTTTGGAGGTAAAACCCAAGGCACAGAAACCAGACAGAGTTCCCCATTAAAAAGTACTGGGACCAGGATTTCAAACTGAATATTCCTTTTATGATGCCATGTTGCCTCCACCAAAGGACAAAAGCATGGAGAGCTATGTGGAGCAGTGAAAATGAAATGACAAAGACATGGACATTGAAAAAGAAGTGGAATTTGTGAGCATACTGAGACCTAGGGATAGAGGCAACAACAGGAAGATGCAAATTTGGGGGTGTATATCCCAAAATGCATTGCATGGAAACTCTTGGCATGTCAACACCATATGAAGAAATGGTCCCAGTGTATTTAAGGGGGAGAAAGGTTGCTTACTCTATCTCCTGCTCAGAGATTCAAGGCACGCATAAACAGTTCAAATACTCCAAGTTTTGCAGAAAAGAACTCTACTGAACTTTGTTTAACCCAGCACTTTTCAAACTTACTCAAGTATGGAATCTTTTTGCTACTGTTGATCTATAATGTTGCAGGACAAATGCTCTGGGCTAGAGACAGAAACTAGAGCAAGGAGACCCACGGATGAGGATCAGTTCAGTTCAGTTCAGTCGCTCAGTCGTGTCCGACTCTTTGTGACCCCATGAATCTCAGCACGCCAGGCCTCCCTGTCCATCACCAACTCCCGGAGTTCACTCAAACTCAGGTCCATCGAGTTGGTAATGCCATCCAGCCATCTCATCCTCTGTCGTCCTCTTCTCCTCCTGCCCCCAATCCCTCCCAGCATCAGGGTCTTTTCCAGTGAGTCAACTCTTTGCAAGAGGTGGCCAAAGTACTGGAGTTTCAGCTTCAGCATCAGTCCTTCCAGTGAACACCCTGGACTGATCTCCTTTAGGATGGACTGGTTGGATCTCCTTGCAGTCCAAGGGACTCTCAAGAATCTTCTCCAACACCACAGTTCAAAAGCATCAATTCTTTGGTGCTTAGCTTTCTTCACAGTCCAACTCTCACATCCATACATGACCACTGGAAAAACCATAGCCTTGACTAGACGGACCTTTGTTGGCAAAGTAATGTCTCTGCTTTTTTAATACACTGTCTAGGTTGGTCATAACTTTCCTTCCAAGGAGTAAGCATCTTTTAATTTCATGGCTGTAATCACCATCTGCAGTGATTTTGGAGCCCGTAAAAAACAAAGTCTGACACTGTTTCCACTGTTTCCCCATCTATTTCCCATGAAGTGATGGGACCGGATGCCATGATCTTCGTTTTCTGAATGTTGCGCTTTGGCCAACTTTTTCACTCTCCTCTTTCACTTTCATCAAGAGGCTTTTGAGTTCCTCTTCACTTTCTGCCATAAGGGTGGTGTCATCTGCATATCTGCGGTTATTGGTATTTCTCCTGGCAATCTTGATTCCAGCTTGTGCTTCTTCCAGTCCAGCGTTTCTCATGATGTACTCTGCATAGAAGTTAAATAAGCAGGGTGATAATATACAGCCTTGACATACTCCTTTTCCTATTTGGAACCAGTCTGTTGTTCCATGTCCAGTTCTAGCTGTTGCTTCCTGGCCTGCATACAGGTTTCTCAAGAAGATACCTAGGCGGTAACGTCCTAACATTAGTTAAGCTCTTTTTCTAGTTTGTCACCTCTTTTTCTCTTTCACAGAAAGACTCTTATATATCTGTTCACTTTTTCAATTAAACGTCAGACATACAAAGAGCATATGGAGAGTAACATAAAAGATACTCATGGTGACATCACTCAAATTTTAGAAATAAAACATTGTGGGTTTAGTTGAAGCTTGTGTTTCTTTTCCAAAGATACTCTCTTGTTTATAACCTCACTTGCACCCTAGATATAATTACTAGTTCTTAGCAACTAAACAACAGCAAACTTTATGTAACTGCTATTCTAGTGTATACATTTTTCTGAAACTTGCTTGTTTTGTTCAATATAATCTATGTGAGAGTTTTCCATGTTGATATATTACCTCTAGTTCATTTATTTTTACTGTAGTATAGTATTCCATTGTATAAATATACCAATATGTAGGTAAGCATACTTTCATTTATAGACATTTAGGATTAGACATTGCTGTTGTGAATCATCCTGCAATGAATATTCTCATTCATAAGTTGAGAAAAATAAGAGAACTTTTCTCTAGGATATATATAAATTGTTGTTATTTAGTCACTAAGTCATGTATGACTATTTGTGACTCCATGGACTGTAGCCTGCCAGGCTCCTCTGTCCATAGAATTTTCATGGCAAGAATGCTAGAGTGGGTGGCCATCTCCTTCTCCACGGGATTTTCCAACCCAGGGACTGAACTCACATCTCCTCCACTTAGGCAGATTCTTTACCACTGAGCCACCTGGGAAAGCCCATGCTGCTGCTAAGTCACTTCAGTCATGTCCGACTCTGTGTGACCCCAGAGACAGCAGCCAACCAGGCTCCCCCATCCCTGGGATTCTCCAGGCAAGAACACTGGAGTGGGTTGCCATTTCCTTCTCCAATGTGTGAAAGTGAAAAGTGAAAGTGAAGTCGCTCAGTCATGTCCGACTCCTAGCGACCCCATGGACTACAGCCTACCAGGCTCCTCTGTCCATGGGATTTTCCAGGCAAGAGTAGCAGAGTGGGGTGCCATTGCCTTCTCCAGGAAACCCCATAGGAGATATATATATATATATATATATATGTAATCGTTGGGTTATAGGGTATGTACACATCCAATTTTACTAGTTATTGCCAAATTACTCTTCAATGTAGTTATTCTGAGTTCAATTTGTATGAGAGTTCCAGTGGCTCCTCATGAACTCTTTTTATTGTTACCTTACATCATCTTCATCAAGCTAATGGTTATGAAATGATATTTCATTATGGTTTTAATTTATTTGCATTTGTCCATTTGCTAATCTAAGGAGATCAATAGTTTCATTATATATTTATTGGTCATTCAGGTTTCTTCTTCTGTGAATTGCCTTCTTTGCATATTAGTTTTCATTCATTTTTTTTCTATTGACATTTTTCCCTCATTGATTTTGGAAAGATTTTTAATTAGTTCTCCATGCCACAGTAGTAATCTTTTCTTTACAAATATTTTCCTGAAGACTTGGGACTTTTCAATATTTGGCGGTTTTCTTTGGATATAAGTTATAAAATAATTAAATTTATCTACATATTCATTATTATTTGTACATTTTGTGTCTTGTTTAAGAAATCTTTCCCAAAATTCAAGAAGTAGATATATTCTCTTTATTTTCTTCTAAAATTTTTAAAGTTTCACTTTTTACATTTAGCTCTTTAATAAACTTGGAATTGATTTTTGTGTTTTATATGAAGTAAGGATTCATTTCTCCCCATTGGGTAATCTATTATCATAGCACTTTTATTTAATTGTCTATAATTTTCCTCATAGAGAATCTTCAGTGTTTCCTCTCATGATATTTTATTTGCATAGGCATCTATTTTGGATCATAATATCATATAATTATTCTGTTTATTTCTATACCAATATCATATTGAATTAGTTACTACAGCTTCATAATAAGTTGATTTCTGATATGGTAGGTTAATTGAATTGAGCGGTTGTCCCTGTTGGCTCAGTTGGTAAAGATCCACCTGCAATACAGGAGACATGGATTTGATCCCTGGGTTGGGAAGATCCCCTGGAGGAGAGCATGGTAACCCACACCAGTATTCTTACCTGGAGAATCCCCATGGACAGAGGAGGCTGGCAAATTGCAGTTCCTGGGATTGCAAAGAGTTGGACACGACTGAGCGACTAATGGAGAAGGCAATGGCACCCCACTCCAGTACTCTTGCCTGGGAAATCCCATGGACAGAGGAGCCTGGTGGGTTGCCGTCTCTGGGGTCACACAGAGTCAGACATGACTGAAGCAACTTAGCAGCAGTAGCAGCAGAGCAACTAAGTACAGGACACACACAGCACACCCATGCCCTTAGCATCTAACTTTGCAGCTCATTGCATCAAGAAGTTGAGCCTGGTTCCCAACCCTTTGAATCAGGACTGGTCTTACTACTTGCTTTGACTAATCAAGTGCGTTGTAAGCGACAGTATGCCAGTTCTAAACTTAGACCTCAAGAGACCCTGTATGCTTCTACTGCCTCTTTTGGAATTCTGCCCTCACTGTGAGAATAAACTCACATAGTGTGCTGACAGATAAGAGAGCACACGATACAGGATAAAGTCAACCCAAGTGGAGACCATCCTAGACCAGCCAGTGCCCAGCCAGCAAACCGGCTGCCCTTACAAAAGAGCTTAGCCAAAATAGCCACACTTGGCTTAAATCACCAGAACTCTACAGCCAACCTGTAAATTTATAAGCCAAAATAAATGCTTATTGTGTTCTGCCACTGAGGTTTTGTCATTGTGGGTTCTGCACCTTAATTGTGCTAAAAGATAACTGACATGTGCATCAAGTCTGTTATTTAAAACCATCTTAGTTGATCACAGCCTTATGTGCTTCCCCATATAGAGTTTAAAACTGATTTATCAAATTCTGTGACCTGGTTTAACCCTTTAACATATAACTCAAGTTCTAGGATGGCATCCTTTGCAACACAGAGTCTTTTCCAAGATTTCACCTTAGATCATCACCAAAGGTGAATCTAACTGAACCATCTGTTGCTCCATTTCTGATAAGTTCTTAATTTATTTATATTTGCTTTTTCATATTATAATATTATCATAAGATGGTATCGGTGGTTCTGTTGCCAGGGCAACCAAATGGCATACATGAGCTTTTAGCTTTAACTAAAACCTTAACTCTCTTCGGCTACATTCCATATGCTTCCTTGATTCCCTTCTTTTGTGAGGTTGAAATAATGGAAGATATGCTACAGTTCTGTCTGTGTCTTATGTTTTATATCTGCTTGCTCCTTTACATTCATTAGCAGGTATTATATCATTCTCTAAATTCGCTAATTTCCTTTTACTATTTGTCCTTGATAGATCCTCTTCTTCAGTATAATTTTGCACAGTTTACTCAACATATATTAATGGTCACCTATCATGTTCCTGCCACTGGGGTTATAAAAGTGAATAAGGCAATTATGGCCCATGTCCTTTCAGAGTTTACCAGGTTAGGAAGACAGGAATATAACAGAATAGCACAAAGTAAATTACCAGTATGTGAAGTGCCATGTACAGGTTGATGGGTGGGGGCCTGATCTAATCTGCATCAGTGAAGATTTCTGTGAGGAATAAACTTGAAGCTTAGGCTGAAGAATAATTTGGAGTTAGCCAGAACTGTGAGAGAACATATTTGGCAGGGGTACAATGTGATGAAGCCTTGAGGTCTTAGGGAGGATGAGGAGTTGGAAAGGAGGCCAGTGTGACCTCCTGTGGATGTAGAAGGTTAGTATATGAGGGTGAGAGGAGTTTGGGATGCACCTAGAGAAGTGGGAAGGGACAAAAATCACAGTGGACCTCACAGCGTTTCTGCCGCAGCTGTTTAGGAACTGTGTTACGAAGCTCTTAAATAGTGAAGTCATCCAAGAGAAGCTCATTTCTCCTCATAGTCCAGAGCCATGTATAAGCTGTGTTAGAGATGCTCTGTGTGTTCGCTGGTCCTCAGGTCTGTGTCCCAGGCCACCTCAGATCCAGGTCATGCCACATCCCCTGCTAAGATGGGGAGAAACTTTCTCTGGTGCTGTACTCACTCCATGGAAATCAGAAGTCAAGCCCAAAGGCCTGATTCTGTAGCACCACTCCCTCCAGGGTATCACTCTTCATAGAAGGTCTCTCTTGGTCATCGTCCCTGGGACTTTAGTCGCTGTGATGGCACTGGGATCTGTGCATGTACACCAGATATCTGGTTAAGAGCCTGTGACTGATATAAGAGCTACATCTTTACATGGAAATGACTTAATCTAGGATCTGGTCTGAGAAAAACTTGGTTTTACTGTTTTCAGCTTTTTGTTTCTTGTTATTCATTCTGGTTATTTCTATCAGGTCCCCTCAGTTTTCTTGCCTTTTAGGTTCTCCAACAATACACATGCACTCAGGAAATACGGTGTGTTGACCATGCAGCTAAAGGTTGTAGGTGTAGCCTAGTCAGGGATTTTTAGATCCCAGGTTTTAGAGCTGGGGTCCATGACAAAGGTTCATAGCTCCCCTATTCCTATGACATGCAGACCGCTCTGAGTAGATGTGTTTAGCAGACATTTGTGGTTTTAGCTTGCCCATTCTTCTCTCTTGGTAACATCAGGAACTTGATTTTTCTTTAGTACCTTGATTCACTCCAAATAGATTTCGATCTTGATGGTGCTGTTGGTCAATAAGCTTTACATCCTTTAGCCATGGAGGGACCCGGAGTCTAATCTAGGTCAAACAGAATTCCTCTCCAGGAACTATGCTTACAGCAAGGGGGAAATGACTTGATCTGCTTCATTCCACTGGCAATACACAAGAAATCATGCCCACTAGAAGTTCCTGCTGCCTGGATCCCAAAACAGCTCTATTTCCTCTCCCACTCCATTTCCTTCCACCAGATCCCTGTGGTGCTTAAATTAGCCAGAGTAGTCAGCTTCTGTACTTTGCAACGGGCAAAAAGTGCAACTCACAATGTGCATGGGAGACTCCTTCTAAGGTGTGGGATTCTTCAGGTTCTCAAAAGCATCCATAATCCATATAAGGTTAAAAATCTTTCAGTTAGATGATCATGTCTTTCCTTGAGATTTCAAGAGAGAATTGGATACATCCATCTTTGCAACTTAACAAATGCTTGAGTCACAGAACTGAAGCTCAAAATTGTGGACTTTCTGACATTCTCTTGCAAAGCATGATTTTTTTTGGGGGGGGGCAGAATGGGCCTTTAACTAGAAACTCATGAAATAATTTAGTTAGCCCCTCAATTAAAAGATTACCCCTGGAACTTCCTCTACAGTCCAGTGTTTAAGACTCTGATCTTCCAATGCAGAGGGTGCAGGTTCCTTCCCTGATAGGGGAACTAAAATCCCACATGTGATGTGATGTGGCAAGAAAAATAAATTAAAAAGTTATCTAATCTATAAAAAAGACTATACATTATTGATAAAAAAAGACTAGCCCTGTCTTTTCCTAAAGTGAGTTTTGCTTTCCAGTTAAAGGCTTCATTCCTTTCCCGCCACCCTGGCCCATTCCTCTCCTCACATGAGTTTTTTGTCTAGTTAAAAGATCTCTTTCTATGCATGGAGGAGTGATTCGTAGCTACAGGAGGATTAAGTTAAGTTTGGTCTCTAGGCCAGTATTCCTCCACATTTCAAGCAGGATGCCTGAAGGGGTGCAAGCTGGGCTGAGGAACCAGAGACTGTCCAGCTTATGAAAAACAAGGGTATTCTTTTTTGTTAATCTCTAGCTCTTGAAAAGTCAAGTTCACTGCTAAGTGCAAACTGAATGGTTCCTTGTTACCATTCTAAAATGAGAGACCTTCAAAAGGAGGAGAAGAAACAGGCAAATGAAACCACTTTTGGGTCCAAACCACAAAAACCAGAGACAGTTCCAAGACACACCCAACTGTTATCCCCCTCCCAACCCTATGTCCCTCTTTACCACCAAAAAATTCTTTCAGCTTTATGCCAAGAACAACATATCACATTTGGGATGACTGATTTAGTTATTACGATTTAATCACACACATGTGTGCACACACACATATATGCTCTTTTACCAAGCTCCCCTTCTGTCTTTGCTTCCATATCATTTAAAATGGGAGTGAGTTCAGGAAGCAGAGTGTGTTTGTCTTGTCTGCTTCCCACAAGAATTCAATTGCCAGTGACAATGGTGCCGTCATAATTTGGTTTTGCTTCCCCGAAGAAAATACAACTGGATGTCAGAGCCGGCACAGTGAGAGCTGTGTTTGGACAAGGACTTAGAACCAGGAGAAAGCTCATTTTCAACACAACTTACACTGGTCTCCAGTGGGAAGAGTTCAGGGCAGAGTAGTGTTCAACCACCATCATTTTACATGAATAAGGACCAAAGGCCAGTGACTTTCAGAAAGAGAGCATGATGCCAGCAGTCATTTAGATTCCCTTGCCGTCTCTTCTAACTCAGAAGGTTAATCTTCAATTGTTTAAAAAATCTATTTCACAGCTCATCAGAGTGTTATCCTTAATATAAATTTCTTATTAAAAAATTTACTGAGCACCCAGCCAGTGCCCAGCACTCCACTGGATGCCATTAGATAAAAGAGATGGAAGAGTATAGATTCTGGTTGGATGAGCAACAACTTACCCAAGAAGCAATTTTCTTTATAACCTACATTAATACTAATGAAGCCAGTGATCACTTGCTGGGCAACTGGTATATTCTCAAAACTATACAAGGTGCTCGACATTCGTGAAACAGAATCCTCCTGGCAACAAGAGGATGCCAGCTAGGTGTTCTAGAGAAAATTTGCTGCCTCGGTGGAAAGCGGTGCACTGTTTAGTGTACACTCTTCCAGGTTATCCCATTCTGATTCTTAGAGGGGAGCTTTCATTGCCTTTCAGCCATTCTGCTACTCCGTAGGTTATAGAAAACAGTTGTTGTTTAGTTGCTAAGTTGTGTCTGGCTCTTTGTGACCCCATGAAATGTAGCCGGCCAGGCTCCTCTGTCCATGGGATTTCCCAGGCAAGAACACTGGTGTGGGTTGTCATTTCCATCTCCAGGGGATCTTCCCAACTCAGGGATCAAACCCACGTCTCCTGTATTGGCAGGTAGATTCTTTACCACTGAGCCACCAGGGAAGCCCTATCGATAACAGACAGCAATACAAATGATTCTCGTCTATAGGATACAAATATATACTGGTTCGATATAATTAAATTGGCTTCTCCACCTATTCATCTTTCCCCCCATTAGAAACAGCCAGTTTCTGTTTGCAAACCTATTTCAGCATTCTTTTACATCATATAAATTCGTGCTTCTTTTATTTCTCCTTTGAAATAATTTAACATTTATCTGTTAAAGACAGTCTTTAGCATGTTCCTTTTATATCTGTATGAGAGTCATAATTTCATTTTTTTTTAAAAGATCCTTTAACAATGTAATGAACTCCATTGTACAGATGAAGAAATTGGGCCTCAGAGTGAAATGAGTTGCTCAGGACCACTAATCATCAAGTGACCTAGTCAAGGCCAACACCTGCTCTCTCTGACGCCCATAGCCTGTGTGCTTTCTTCTAATTAGGCCCCCGCTCTGTGCCAGGCATGTGCTAGGCGTAAGGGAATATTCTTTCAAGTCATTCAGCTGTTAACAGTCTCTTCTGCACTGGCACTATGCGCTTATAAAATGTTCATGATATAATCTCCTTTTGCCCAGATGATAATCAAGGTACACACTAAAAAGAAGAAAAATGCATGATAAAGAAAGGGCAGTCAGGGAGTGGAAAGAGCCCGGTGGAATTATTCTCAAAAGCTTTTAGGAAGTGATAGTTTCTCAATCTGCATTGTGTAAATGGAAGGGCCATTAAGAGAAGGCTGCAAGTTAAAGCTGACACATTGGAAACTTACATCCTGAAGCCTCAAGTCGTGTCATTTAAGAAGCATGCAAGGAAACAGGATTAGACCACTGCTTGCACATTTGTTATCTAACTGTAAAAAAAAAATGTGGCCAGTGAAACGAAGCACCTATTCTAATCTCTTAAGCATTTGGATATATAACTATTTTGCATGAAGTTTTCATTGGCTTGAATTTACCTGGGTTTGGCTTACCACTGGTTATGATCAGTTCCTTTGTGTTTGTAGGCTAAACTCTAAACTTTGTACCATACATCTTTGATGTGGCCCCTACTCACTTTTCCTCTCTTCTGATATCCAACAGCATTCATCTATGCTGATATCTCCATCTCATCCCCCCTCACGTACACACAGACACACAGACACCCCCCCCACACACACACACACATATACCCTCTCACAATCTAGGTTTCTGACTCTCGGAGAGGCTTACAATTCCCCAGGACACCAGGCTTTGTAGCAGTTAAGCCTTGATTGAAGATTTACTTGTGACAGGGCCCTTCCAACTCGTCCCACTCTGGCGAACAACTAACCATCACTCAGCCCTCAATTTAAACTCTCTTACACTGTTGGTGGGAATGCAAACTAGTACAGCCACTATGGAGAACAGTGTGGAGATTCCTTAAAAAACTGGAAATAGAACTGCCTTATGATCCAGCAATCCCACTTCTGGGCATACACACTGAGGAAGCCAGAAGGGAAAGAGACACGTGTACCCCAATTTTCATCGCAGCACTGTTTATAATAGCCAGGACATGGAAGCAACCTAGATGCCCATCAGCAGATGAATGGATAAGAAAGCTGTGGTACATATACACAATGGAGTATTACTCAGCCATTAAAAAGAATACATTTGAATCAGTTCTAATGAGATGGATGAAACTGGAACCTATTATACAGAGTGAAGTAAGCCAGAAAGAAAAACACCAATACAGTATACTAACGCATACATATGGAATTTAGAAAGATGGTAACAATAACCCTGTGTACAAGACAGCAAAAGAGACACTGATGTATAGAACAGTCTTATGGACTCTGTGGGAGAGGGAGAGGGTGGGGAGATTTGGGAGAATGGCATTGAAACATGTATAATATCATGTATGAAATGAGTCCCCAGTCCAGGTTCAATGCACGATACTGGATGCTTGGGGCTGGTGCACTGGGACGACCCAGAGGGAGAGTATGGGGAGGGAGGAGGGAGGAGGGTTCAGGATGGGGAACAAAGGTATACCTGTGGCGGATTCATTTCGATATTTGGCAAAACTAATACAATATTGTAAAGTTTAAAAATAAAATTAAAAAAATAAATCATTTTCTGATCCTGGTTTGCAAAAATCAGTTTTTCCCTGAACATATGTCATCACCAGCATGTGCTTACAAATCCCCTGGTCGTGCCTATTTGTTTACACATTTGCTCCCAGGGTGCTCTGGTCTCTCTCCTCTCCTCTTTCCCACGCTGCCTGATGCATATTTGTGCTCAGTAATTTAATGCATCATTCACCCGTGTGGATTCACCAACATGATAGCTAAAGCACTGGAAAGGATGGTAGAGATCAGAGCACTCAAACCCTCCTCTTCACTGCCGGGGAGACTGAGGCGTAGACAAGTGCAATCCGCTCACAGAGGCAGGTGAGGAGTGAATTATTAGAACCCAGGACTCCCTTCTGAGTTAAGTGCTAATTCCCACACCCTTGCTGCTTTCTGGGGTGGAGAGAGGGTGGGAGGGAAAATTACCCTGAGAAAGAGGCCAGTTGGTGCTGTGTTTTGTTTCTGTGGTGCTTTCATAATTTTGGTAAAGATATTTTAAGCCAGAGCACTGGAGTGGTTCAGTGCTCATTACCCAACTTGGCATTTTCCTCCTGCGAGCAGAGTGGCTCGGAGCCTTATCATAGCCCTGTAACCACATCCCCTGCTGAGCCTAATGCTAAATCAACACAGTCAGCTAAAAACAAACACTCACAGGTGTGCAGCACATGGAGCGCGGGAGGGTGTTTATTCTAACACCAAGGATGGTGAGCTGGGTTTGGTGAAGGTGGGGAATAGACCGCAAATGGACATGGGCAACATCCCAAAGGATCTCCCAAGCCTGGGGTGCTGGGAGGGTTGCCGACGGCTTCTGAGGACTCCAGTTGCCCCTTTGAAAATCAGGTCCCTTGTATGTGGAATCTAAAATATGATACAAATAAACTTACGAAACAGAAACAGACTCATAGACTTGGAAAACAAACATGGTTACCAAAGGGAAAAGTTGGTGGCGAGGGGAGGGATAAATTAGGAGTTTGGGATTGGATAAACAACATGGTCCTACTCTGGAGCACAGGGGACTACATCCACTATCCTGTGATAAGCCATAATGGAAAAGAATGTAAAAAAGAGTATGTGTCTATACAGAGAATTGAATCACTCTGCTGTGCATCAGAAACTGACACGTCATTGTAAATCAACTATACTTCAATTAAAAAAAAGAAGAAAGATCTGAGTTTCCTAATTATATGAAAAACACCCATCAGGCACTTCTTAGAACTTCGTGGGGCCTAAGGGAGGGGTCCAAACAAAGGTGACTGATATACATGACCCACTGGCATCCTTGGCTGCAGCCCCTGATGGGAACTGGGGACCGGCAAATGAGCTGAAAGGAGCTCTCCTTCAGATGTAAAGGAGGAATTCACAAACCCTCTCTCCAGCCTGCTGCGCAGATCCAACTCTGCCAGGAAGAAAAGCTTCTGGTCTTTTATTCCTGAAGCTGCCACACTGAACACCCCTGAGCCAGGTGACTAGGGAAGGGTGAGTAATGATAATTATCAATATGAAGCAGCCTGAGTGAGGCCCTTCTATGCCAGACTGCCGTAAGTGCTTCATAGGTGTTATGGGATTTAATCCTTGCCTCCACTCTATGAGGCAGAAATCTTTTAACAGTGTCCTCTCCACTTTACAAATAAGGAAATGAGGGGAGACAGGGATACATTAAATTGTTTAAGGCTATAGAGCTAGCAGGTTTGTGATGGAGCCACAATTCAGTTTTAGGCAGTTGGTTTCAGAGTCTGTGTTCCCAGACCTTCGAGATATTGCCTCAGCTTTGGACTGTTGATCCGATAGTTCTCAAACTTAGCTGGATATTAGAACTTCCAATGGCAGGACCCACCTCCAAAGATACTAATTTATGTGCTTTGGGATAGCCTGGGTTTTATATATATATATGTGTGTGTGTGTGTGTGTGTGTGTGTGTGTGTGTGTCAGGGGGCTTCCCAGGTGGTGCTAGTGGTAAAGAACCCATCTGCCAATGAAGGAGATGCTGGAGATGCAGTTTGGATCCCTAGCTTGGGAAGATCCCCTGGAGGAGGGCATGGTAACCCATTACAGTATTCTTGCCCGGAGAATCCCATGGACAGGGGAGCCTGGTGGGCTACAGTCCATGGGGTTGCAAACAGTTGGACACGACTGAAGTGATGGAGCACACAGGCATGTGTGTGTGTGTGTGTGTGTGTGTGTGTGTGTGTGTAGTGTGTTTAACATACATATGTATGTGTGTATTTGTGCATCTGTGTTGTAATCTGATTAGCCCTGGGCACTAAAGAGTGAAGCTGGCATAGACAGGAATTCCCACCACGTAATCTGAAGTCAGTATGAAGGAGGAATGGGCAGGCAGTGCTGGAAGCCCAGCCAACGAAGGCCTGGCACAGGTGTGGCACAATGACTAAGGCCAAGGAAGAATGCCAGCAAGAAGGCAGAGGTGGCCAAAAGGAGTACTAGGGAGACAAGAAAGCCATCAGGGGCCTATATCCCCATTTGCCAGGGGTGGGCCCTGGAGACGCGCCAAGGGAGAAAATGAGGAGGGGCTGGGCACCTTCACTGCAGCACAGATGGTTCCTGGAACTCACCAGTACGATGGAGAATTAGTTCCCGGAAAGGTGTTTTAAGAGAGAGACTTGCCCTGTAAATCACATCTGTGGAGCTACCAGGGGGATATTTAGAAATCTGAAGTGCAAATTGCAGAAATCTACTGAAACCAGAGACTGAGGGCTTGGGATGTGAGTGCTGGAAAGGGAGGGAGTCCCCCGCCCTTCAGTGACTGGTCTGGAGTCAGCCTGAATTCATTGCAAGTTATGTCTTCTTGTACCTGTAGGGATTGCTTTCCTTTGAAATATGTATTTTAAAATGATGAAATTCACGTCCCTTAAGGACAAATTAAAATGTCTTAAAATAGAAAAAAATCACTCACAATTTTATCACCTAGATGTAACAATTATTATTTAGAATATTCCTTTATGCTGTTTTCCCTGGACATAATTTTTTCAACACAATGTTAATCACTATGTCTATGCAATATGACAGTCTGCTTTTTCACTTAACATAAGGCTGTTTATTCTTTGAATCAACCCCTTTAATTCCTTCATAATAACTATACTAACAGTGGTCAGTTATTACTGGGTTTCTGAAATTGAATAATCTATGCAATCATTCTCTGGAGCAAAAATTTGCCTGAACATCTACTGTTGCTAAGAATTGTTTTTATTTTTACTTATTTAAATATATGAAGCCTAAAACCGGTGATAAACTTCTTTACTACTTGCACAATACTCATGAAATCAAAGCAATTTTATATTTTAGAAGCAAAACTACAAAACCAATAAATTAACAAAATATTAATTAAACATGACAGACATTGTTGCGTGAGCCTGACTGTTGTTCAATGCTAGGATACAAGCACCATGCCCTCTGGGCACCTACAGGACTTAGAGCTGGGGGTTCCTCGGTTTGTCCTCCACTTTCCTCTGTTCTGAACTCAGGACCTTCATGCACACAACCCACAGGCACCATGGGCCTTTATTTGGCATGGATGTTTCCTTGTATCGATCCTAATTTCCATCTCTCCTCCCTAGCTCATGGCAATTCAAGTAATACCACTTGTTGCCAATGTATGGATATCTATAAATGCAGATTCCAAGTTGAGGCCTACAATCGAATCCAGATGGGTCTTTCAGCTAACCTAGAACATGGCTGTATTAGTTTCAAGTTATGATTGAAAGGTAAACACAAATGTAAAAATGTTTCATAGCGAATTCTACATCAAGAGGCCTCCTCATCAGACCCTGCCATTTTGAGAAGTAGGTGTTTCCTGAGTGCCTCCCTCACTTGTGTGAGGTGACTTATCTAGAACCACTCGCTCTAACAACATTTAACTCCCGTTCCACAGATGAAGTCATTGAGGTTTGCCAGGGTTATGAAACTTTCTGAAGGACGTGAAGCTGTCATACGGTGGAGTTATACTTCTAACCTTGGTCTCTGTCATTTCCCGGACTGTTCCCCAGACCATGATTACACATGGATGTCCACAATGTTTTATATAGAGTGTTCTTTTCCCATCTGGGGTTTATACTGCCAAGGACCAAGGCTAGAGATAAATAATCATTTTTTCTTTTGGAGAGAATGTAGCATGTGTTGTCTGTGGTGTGTTTATTTAGCTCTAAAACTAACCTGACAAGGATGAACCCTTGAAGATATTTCAGGAAATTTGGCAATAGCATAGGTGGTTGGCAGTAGCTTGCCAGCTATTAAATGGTTCTGAATATATGAAGACTTGTAATTTCCTTCTCGGAAGGGCTTTGCCAAAGAGACTAAGCCACGTGTCATAATCCCCGAACACACATTGGCACATGCAGAAGCTCTGTTGGTGCAAATGGATTCTTGAAACCAATCAGACGAGCTTGGTATTTCATCTTTTGGCCCCAAACCATAAACTGGCACAAATAACACTACCCCTGCCATGAACCAAAGTTCAGAATAATAAATCAGCCAGCCTGTTATTATATTGGGAGAGCCAGCTTTCTCTTCTCAGTGAGCAGATTGATGTATCTGTTTAGACTGGATGTCTCAGGGCTCCCTGGGAACCTGGGCTGACTTCCTAGTGCCCAGGCAGGCACTGCCCCAGATTTGTGTGTATACAGGTGAGTTCCCACTGGGCAGGTCTGCTGGGACCAAACTGGTTTCTAAACCTGTTTGGCTTCTCCCGAGGTCCATAGCTGTCAAAAGCAAAACAAAGTAAAGGACCAGGGATGGCAGAAAGGCAAAAGCTCATCCATCAGGCTGGGGAAGCAGAAGACGGAAAGCCTTCCTTAGCTGCTTGATCCTAGGTCCCTTGTTTTGCCTTGGTTCAAAGTACTTTTAAAAATGATCATGAGTGCCAAATTGCTTCTGTTGTGTCTGATTCTTTGAGACTCTGTAGACTGTAGCCCGCCAGACTCCTCTGTCCATGAGATTTTCCAGGCAAGAATACCGGAGTAGGTTGTCATGTCCTTCTCTAGGGGATCTTCCCAATCCAAGGATGGAAGCTGTGTCTCTTATGTCTCCTGCATTGGCCAGAAGGTTCGTTACCACTAGAGCCACCATGGGCTAAAAAAAAAAAGAATTATATTAATATTTTAATGAGAGGATCATGGGTGAGTGAAAGGAAGAAGTGAAAGTCACTCAGTTGTGTCTGACTCTTCACAACCCCATGGACTGACTATTCAGTCCATGGAATTCTCCAGGCCAGAATACTGGAGTGGGTAGCCTTTTCCTTCTCCAGGGGATCTTCCCAACCCAGGGATCAAACCCAGGTCTCCTGCATTACAGGTAGATTCTTTACCAACTGATCCACAAGGAAAGCCCAAGAATATTGGAGTGGGTAGCCTATCCCTTCTCCAATGGATCTTTCCGACCCAAGAATTGAATCAGGGCCTCCTGCATTGCAGGCAGATTCTTTACCACGAAGGATACTCCTAAACCTGCAATAAAAATCTGCAGGTCAATCAGAGTAGAACTCAAATGTATCCTTCCCTTGCAGCATCAAGCTTGATTAATACTTCATCGATACATTCTGAGACATTTGCCCATGGGTGTGAAGGATTCCCCTATGGATATGTTCCCTGCCTGATTCCTGAGTGGCTTAATTTGGGCCTACATGTTGACTCACATGCCTTCCCCACATTAAATTAGATGGTTTATTTTCTGAGATCGAGTTGGCTGTTTTGTCTTCGTGGCTGTATTTCTTTGCTGTTGTGGTTTTCTCTGCTGGGAATCCTCTAACTCTGGCTCCTCACATGCCTGGGGCCTTTTTAGTTGCTTAGAACTTGGTTCCAATTTTCCCTTCTCCAGGAGGCCTTTCCTCAACTCCCGCCACTCCTAGCCACTGTCACATGTCTTTGTTTAATACTTCACACACTCTATAATTATCCCATTCATCTGTTTCCTTGTTTGTTTCTCCCCACCACCCATGGATAGATCTTGTCCTGTTTTTCATCATATCCCCAGTGCTTACGACAATATCAAGCACACAGCCAGCATGGGTGAGATACTTCCAGTTTCAGAATGAGCCCTCATGAAGCACTGACCCTGTGTCAGACACCATCCTGAAAGCTTTATAAATATTAAACTCATTGAATCCTTACAACAAGCCTACGAGGGATGGGTGAGATACTTCCAGTTACAAAATGAGCCCTCATGAAGCACTGACCCTGTGTCAGACACCATCCTGAAAGCTTTATAAATATTAAACTCATTGAATCCTCACAACAAGCCTACGAGGGAGATTGTAAGTATTGTAGGATTTGAACTTGGGCAGTCTGACTCCAAAGCACGTGCTCTAAAAATCTACTTCCTCTCTAACATTTTCACTGTAGAAGTGAATGGCCATCTGTCATTATAATATTGAAAGATTCCTAGGTTCATTATAAGCTCTAAGTCCAATAAACAAATGTCATGATCCTAACAATAGGATCCTAAAATAGGTTTTAAATGTATGACAGGTAGCTTACAAGGTTCAGAGTCACTAGGTTTAGGACATCACTGTCGTTGGGGATGATGGGTGAGTGAAAGGAATGAAAACACAGCCTTATTGTTAGTTCTTGACTCTCTGGGGATAACCCTGTAGCCTCTGGCAGAGAAGCAAGAGGTTACATTCTGGAATGACACTGATACCATAAGAAGCAAATATTTTTTCTCTTTTAGCTGCCATAGCTTCCCTGGTGGCTCAGACAGTAAAGAATTTGCCTGCAATGCAGGAGACTGGAGTTTGATCCGTGGGTCAGAAAGATCCCTGGGAGAAGGGAATGGCAGCCCACTCCAGTATTCTTGCCTGGAGAATCCCATGGACAGAGGAGTCTTGGCGGGCTATAGACCATAGGGTTGCAAAGAGTCGGACACAACTGAGCAACTAACACTTTCACTTTGCCATAGCCACCGAAGGATTGATCAAGTGGCTGGAGGTTGCAGGGAGACACCACTGTTTAAGAATCTCTGCTCAATGTTATGTGGCAGCCTGGATTGGAGGGGAACTGGGGGAAGAATGAATACATGTATATGTATGACTGAATCCCTTTGTTGTTCACCTGAAACTATCACAACATTGTTTGTTAATTGGCTATACCCTGATACAAAATAAACAGTAAAAAAAAAAAAGAATCTTGATGGGTTTTATAATTTGAGTATTTTGAAATGTAGTATTATTCCAGGAGCTTTATCTCATATATTTTGGTTGACTGATTTGTTTAAATTGATATATTTTAAATCAATATAATAAATGTGTATGTACTTAGTTTTTAAAATCAATATACTTGGTTTGCATGCACACTTGTAAAGTTCTTAGAAATCTTGGAAACACAGAAGGCTTTACAAATTTTTAAAAGGATTTCCCATTTATCCTCTTCAGTTCAGTTCAGTTCAGTCGCTCAGTCATGTCTGACTCTTTGTGACCCCATGAATCGCAGCACGCCAGGCCTCCCTGTCCATCACCAACTCCCGGAGTTCACTCAGACTCACGTCCATTGAGTCAGTGATGCCATCCAGCCATCTCATCCTCTGTCGTCCCCTTCTCCTCCTGCCCCCAATCCCTCCCAGCATCAGAGTCTTTTCCAATGGTCAACTTTTCGCATGAGGTGGCCAAAGTACTGGAGTTTCAGTTTTAGCATCATTCCTTCCAAAGGAATCCCAGGGCTGATCTCCTTCAGAATGGACTGGTTGGATCTCCTTGCAGTCCAAGGGACTCTCAAGAGTCTTCTCCAACACCACAGTTCAAAAGCATCAATTCTTCGGTGCTTAGCTTTCTTCACAGTCCAACTCTCACATCCGTACATGACCACTGGAAAAACCATTTTATGTCAAAAGCCCACCAAAGGAGGCAGAATAAGTTATTTCCTCCAGTGTGGTTGACTCACAGGTCACTCTTCTGGAGGCTGTGTTTTCTTCCTGCTTCTGTGGCCGCTCTCCTCTTCATCTTCCAACCATGAAATGTTGGCATGACCTAGGACTCAGCCTCTGGGCATCTGTTTTCCTCTATACTGGTCTCCCTGGTGGCCTCATTTGTTCCCTTGACTTTAAGTTCCATGTTCATGCTGATGATGTTCAAATGCCTATTTCCAGCTCTGTTCTGTCTCTTTGACATCTCTGTTAGCCTATTTGACACCTCCATTTGGTTGTCTCATGGGTATTTCAAACTTAAGCTCCCCAGACTGGGGCTTCCAAAGTTGTTCCTTTCAGCCTTCCACATCTCAGCAAAAGACCGCTCCATGTTGCTAGTTGCTAGGCCAAAGACCTGGGGCCATCCCTGACCCACTAGCTCTGACACTCCCCATCTGATCTGTCATAAATTCTGTTTCTACTTTACAAATATAGTGTGTCCAAGATCTGGCCTTTTTTTTCTTTTTTTGACATTCTGCAGTTGCCACCCTGGGCCAGACCACTGTCCGCTTTTGCCTGCTTAGCTACAACAACGTCTTAGCGGGCCTCCTGTTTCTTCTTTGCTGCCCTTTATTCTCTTCTCAGCATGGTGGCCAGAGTGATTCTGTTGTCAGATTCTGACCCTTCTGCACCCCCAATGCTCCAAGGACGTCCCCTGTCACTTAAAGCCCATGCCCCTCAGTCACTTCCACCACCGTCATGCTCTGGTTCCCTTCCCTCTGATGAATCCCCGACTACTTCCCACCCACTCCCCCTTGCCACCTCTTCAACATTCCCCACTTCAGGTCCTTTGTACTTGCTCTCCTCTCTGCCTAGACTGCCTTCCCTCACTCCCGCAGATTTCTGTGATTTTCCCCTCGCTTCCTTTAGGTCTTTATTCAAATGTTACTTTTATGACACTCCCTAACCTAAAATTGCTGGGTAACCCTGGCCCTCCCCACCCCTCCTTCCATGCTTCTTCTTAACACCTAGATCACTACGTAGCATTCTACAGGTGTTATCATAAGCCTTATTTCCTACCTGATGTAAACACAGAGATCATAATGGTCATGATGTTATCAAGTTGTTGTGAGGATTAAACAAGGTGGTGTTTGACACAGAGGGAGCTCCTGGCATGTGTTCACATCCTTATATTTTGCACACCATAGTACTCAGCTCAGTGAGTTTTTTTTTAAAGTATAGTTGATTTACAATGCTGTGTTAATTTCTGCTGTACAGCAAGAGATTCACTATACATATATATTCTTTTCCATTATGCTTTATCTCTGGATGTTGAATATAGTTCCCTGTGCTGTACAGTAGGACCTTTTTGTTTATCTATCCTGTATATAGTCGTTTGCATCTGCTAATCCGAAACTCCCAATCCATCCCTTCCCCATCCTCTTGGCAAGCAAAGATCTGTTCTGTATGTCTGTGAGTCTCTTTCTGTTTTGTAGACAGGTTCATTTGTTAGATTCATATGTTAGATTAAACACATCAGTTATATCGTATGATATTTCTCTTTATTCTGACTTATTTCACTTGGTATGATAATCTCTAGTTACATCATGATGCTGCAGGTGGCGTTATTTTGTTCCTTTCTATGGCTGAGTAGTATTCTGTTGTATGTATATACCATTTCTTCTTTATCCACTCATCTGCTGATGGACATTTAGGTTGTTTCCATGTCTTGGCTGTTGTGAACAGTTCTGCTATGAACATAGCAGCTCATGTACCATTTTGAATTATAGTTTTGTCTGGGTATATTCCCAGGAATGTGATTGCTCCATCATATGGTAATCCTATTTTCAGTTTTCTGAGGAATATCCAGGCTGTTCTCCATAGTGGCTGTCCAATGAACATTCCCACCAACAGTGTAGGAGGGTTCCCTTTTCTCTACATTCTCTCTAGCATTTGCTATCTGTAGACTTTGTCATGATGCCGTTCTAACCGATGTGAGGTGGTACCTCACTGTAATTTTGATTATTTCTCTAATAATTTCAGCTCAGTGTCTTCATGCAGTAATGCTCAATACATTGCTTTTATTTATTATATTTTTAATATAAATTTATTTATTTTAATTGGAGGCTAATTACTTTACAATGTTGTAATGGTTAATGTATGGCAATACATTGCTTTTAAACAAGTGAAAGACTTGAGTTGTTGGTCAGCATTTCCATACTTGACTTTGTTCTGGAGAATATGGGTGAGGGATAGGTAGCATGACACCAAGATGATGCTTGAACACAACCCCCGACTGTTGTAGCTACTCAGCTAAAGTCTTGCTTTAGCAGTGATCTGAATCAGCCTGACTTCAGTAAAGGTTCTGAAAAATAGGAAGGGTTGCCCCAAAGAGAAAGCTGTTCCAAAGGAGGGTGACCTTTAACATGTACTCTGTAATCATGCCTTCTGAAACTCTGATGCAATTAGATATGCTTCATTAATCGTGTTTTCTGAGCTAAGCAATTTGAAGAACATGTTCCCTTCTATCTCATTGTCATGTCTGCATCAGTTCTTCCACAAATTAATCTGAATAAAAGCAACTTCCCCTCAGTGGTGAGTTAAAATAAGCCACCATCCACATGATTATTACTTCATTGTGCTTTTATGCACATTCCTTGGTGCTTTTTAATTATATATAATTACCAGGGAACAGGGAGTAAAATCTATTTAATCTAAAATGAAACACGCTAAATAGATAATGTTTCCAGTTCCTGTTTTTTTTAAAGTATCTCTCTAACTCAGGGAGACCAGGTTCAAGAGTGTAGACCCAGAGCATGCAGAAAGTGCAGCCTTCATGGTTAAATGTTATTTATTTCATGGGTGTGCTATTACTTTTTTTAAATTGTCATGCAACTTGGCGACTCAAGTAGTGACATCTGGGGTGCAATTATTTTAAATGCCAATTTTTTTCACCTTATAAAATAATTGCAATTAACTGCAAACAAGAGTTAAACTTGAGGGTAGCATATGGTGACTTCGATACAACAGTATGTTTTTACTTCAGTTTTCAATATGTATATTTTTAAGGATGAGCAATTTGATTAAAGCTTGTTACATCGATCATTTTTAAATGTATGGTCGAGAGGTGCCCTAGCTCAGTGGTTAGATCTCAGGCCCTGGAGACAGACTTCCTGTTCCTGAATCTAGTTCTACATTCTGCATTAGTTACACAATTTGCATAACTTCTCTGTACCTCTGTCTCTTTATCTGTGCCACAAGGATACAACACTAGCCATCTTGAAGGTGTGTTATGAGAATTAAATGCAGATATATAAAGTGGTAAGAATTGTGACCCCCATGGACTGTAGCCTGCCAGGCTCCTCTGTCCATGGGGACTCTCCAGGCGAGAGTACTAGAGTGGGTTGCCATTCCCTTCTCCAATGAATCTTCTCAACCCAGAGATCAAATTCAGGTCTTCTGCATTGCAGGGAGATTCTTTACCACCTGAGTCACCAGGGAAGCTCATAGAACACTCAGTGATTGTTAATTATTATTATCAGGATTGGCAAGGTTAGCTTAACAAATAACTGCAAAATCCCAGTGTCTTCTAATAGCAAAGATTTATTTCGTGCTTAGGCTACAAGTGCCTCATGGAGGAGCCATCATCTCAAATGCTGCCAGTTACTGTGGCAGAAAGAAAGATAATTCTGGAGGGTCTTGCACCAACAATGAAATGCTCCAGGCCGGAAGTGGTACTGTCTATTCTGCTTCTAACTCATAGGCCTGAATTAGTCACACGGCCACGCTTGACCACCTAGAGACCAGGACATGACATGCTGTATCACATGTCCAGAAGGCAGAGGGCAGGGATTTTGGGCAGACAACACTTAGGACATTCACAGACTCTATTGATACACTTCTATAGTGAAAGAGTTTGGTGCACTCAGTCTGAGTGGCCTTAACCTTTTTGGTCTCTGACTGTTACCATGAGTTAAGGCAAGCTGCAGGATTCCAGGAAGGGCTTTAAGAGGATAGAGCATAGAGGTGTCTTAGAGCAGAAGGCTCTATTTAACTTTTGCCTGTCAATCTGAGCCACTGAACTAGCTACAATATAAATGACTTATCAATGTTCTCCATTAAGAACAAAAAGACCAGTTCTGACACTTGAAACGTGTCAGGTCAAAGGCAGCATTGGAAACACTGTCCATACCTTCCCCTCATTGAGGTCCACCTCCTCACCTCTAAAATACAACTAGAAAATATTAGTTCTTGACCTAGTCCCTGGCATAAAAAGATTCTAAATTAGTCGTGGCTGTTAGTGAAAGCCTAGATTTGGTTTTATTTCTTCTAGGAACTCTATCCAGACTACTTCAAATCCTTCTAGACAGTGTGCATGCATGTACGCTAAGTCACTTCAGTCCTGTTCAACTCTTTGTGACCCTGTGGTCTATAGCTCACCAGGCTCCTCTGTCCATGGGATGCTCCAGGCAAGAACACTGGAGTGGGTTGCCAGGCCCTCCTCCAGGCTGATCTTCCCAACCCAGGGATTGAACCCATGTCTCTTATGTCTCCTGCATTGGCAGGTGGGTTCTTTACCACTAGCACCACCCGGGAAGCCCTCTAGACGATGTATTGGTCTTATATATCGACTGCTGCTGCTGCTGCTAAGTCGCTTCAGTCGTGTCTGACTCTGTGCGACCCCATAGACGTCAGCCCACCAGGCTCCTCTGTCCCTGGGATTCTCCAGGCAATATATCGATTAGATTGGACTAAATTCTTATGACCAATAGGCCCAAAGTATATTATTAGCTTAAATGTAGTAGAGGTTTCTTTTTTACTTATTTATTTATTTTTATTTTTTGGCCACCTTGCACAGCATGCAGGACCCTAGATCCTGACCAAGGATGGAAGCTGTGCCCCCTGCAGTGGAAGTCTTAACACTGGACCACCAGGGAAGCCCCTGTGGTAGAGGTTTATTTCTCCTATTATATTCCAGGGGAGAAGTTCCAGGCTGTGGATGAGGGGAGGTGGCAGGGAATCATCTCCTCCCTGTCCAGTCATTGAGGAACTCAAGGTGATGTCACTCTGCTGTCCTCAGTACACGGGCTTCAATGTCATTCTAGTCACTGTCTTTGTCATTGTACCCCAAGGCAAGGGGAGAAACATGGAAGGGCAAGTGTGAGATATTACGTGACCCAAGCATCCCAACCGTCATGGAGAAATTCGTCACTACAGGTTACTGCAAGGGAGGATGGGAAATGTGCTTAGCTGAGCTTCCAGACACCCTACTGCTAAGAGGCAATCATCTCCCTATCTCAGATTCAGACCCTTGTCAATGTGTTAGGAGTATCTTTTCAAAGGCGCTATTGGTTGCTTGAATTACAGACCTTGTTTTAAACTTAATCTACAAAGTTATGTTTATGCATTGTTAAAGCCATCCTAAGAATACTTCTTGAATTGACAGCACTCCTAAATGAATAGGAGTATATTCTTTGGGTAAATATCTTTGAGTTGGTCTCCACTGAATCTGAATGCAACTCCTTAGTTACTTCTGAGCAAAACAAAATCAAGTTTTAACAGGTTGGGTTAGGGATTATGTGTCTTGGACAATTCATTCTTTGCAATAATTCAAACAAAGCCAATAACAACAAAAGCACTCAGCATTTTCCAGTGATATGTGGATTCCATTAGCAATACCATTTCTGAAGTTATTCTTTATAATTATTTACTGAAACATTATAGAGTCCATTAGGTTTTCTGTATTATGTTTCAATGGTCTTTTACAAATTGCAGATTCATATGTATCATTTTCCTGATAATAAATAGCATTTATGAAAATAAGTATGGTGGATACATCATAATTTTGTAGGGCTTCAGGGTAGAAAAATATCTGCTGTTATTATTATTTTTTTAATCTCTAATTTTAATCTGCTACTGCTGCTGCTGCAAAGTCGCATCAGTCATGTCTGACTCTGTGCAACCCCATAGACGGCAGCCCACCAGGCTCCCCCATCCCTGGGATTCTCCAGGCAAGAACACTGGAGTGGGTTGCCATTTCCTTCTCCAATCCATGAAACTGAAGGGGGAAAGGGAAGTCGCTCAGTTGTGTCTGACTCTTCACGACCCCATGGACTGCAAGTCTAAAAAAGACAACATATTTGGATTGGTAAGACAATTTTCTTACCTTAGTTATTATTGTTTTTTTTTTAATTTGGCTGCATCAGGTCTTAACTGTGTCATACAGGATCTTTCATTTCAGTGCAGGAACTCTCTGGCTGTGGCATGTGGGCTCAGTTGCTCCAAGGCAGGTGGGATCTTAGTTCCACAATCAGAGATCAAACCCATGTCCCCTGCATCATAAGGTGGATTTTTAACCAGTGGACCACCAGGGAAGTCCCTTACCTTAGTTATGATAGGAAGTTTGCAAACAGGAGCCAAGCCAAGTATAGGAGGCAGATCACTAGATTGGGTATAAATTATGATAAAGTGAAACAAAATATTTTAAAAGGCACACATGCTAACTGGCCTTTTTCCCCCCTACTCCTTTGTGATGTCAACCAGGCTTGACTCTGCAAAGCATGTTTTTGCTTCACCAGCTGCTTTCAGGTTCAGCTCAGTGGACTGCATGTGCTAAAAACAAGAAGACAGGAGGAGGGTTTAGTAACGGGACTTCCTTCTTTCCATTTGGCGCCTGTCCTTCAATCACCCGAGCAAAGCTTCACCTCCTCAGTCACATTTCATTCCCGGAGAAGCAGTTGGATCCAGGAGACAGTTTTCTTAACACTTAGAATCAGCCTCCTCACATCCCTCTGAGAAGTCAGCAGCTGATGGGTGAAGCCCTTTCTTTACAGGTCTGGGTCCCAGGTCCATAGAGCCCACCCTCCAACCTGAGGGAAACCAGCACCAGCCAAACAGCTGCCCCTTTTTTTCCCGTATTGTAGTATAGTAGACTTATAATACTGTGTTCATTTCAGGTGTACTGCATAGTGAGTCAGTGTCTTGGCAGTTATATTCTCTGTTATTACAAGATAATTAGTCTAATGCCCTTTCTAAGGCATTTGAGTCTCAGCCCCATGGCACCCCACCTCCAAATGTAGGTTTTAATAGTTCCAACATCTTTCCTTTGCTCCTCCAGGTCTAGGATTGGTAGCTGCTTCCTGCTGCTGCTGCCTCCATGATAGCATTCTCTCTTCCTTTTCAGTGAGTGTTTCAGTACCAGGTTAACTTTTTATATTGTCTTCTCTCTGTTAAAGTAACTGGCATCATTTCTATCTCCTGACTGGATCGCAATTGATGCCATACTTGAAGTTCTTCTTTTCAACAAGCAAGGCCCACCAGAATGCTGTATATTTGAATCACATCATCTCCCCTGAAGATTTGGATTTTTGATGGTTCAGTTTAATGATATGCTCTTTTAGAAGCATATACTTAAGTTATACTAGAAGTGTATACTATATACTAGAAGTTATACTTAACAATTCGGGGAGATTTGCTTTTGCATCTGGTATTTGGATGAGGCCTTGAGAATGAATGGATTTTTTTGGATAAGTTTTGCCACTGATTCTATTATCTTGGAGCCAGATGTTTCTCTGTGCCTCATTTCCGCCTAGCTGTACTAAGGAAAAATGGGGCCTTCCACCTAGTGACCTTTACAATGCCTTTACACAGGTGAACTATAGATCATACTGTCATATGGCTATAGACAAATGAGAGATGGGGACTCTGCTGCTGCTGCTGCTGCTGCTGCTAAGTCGCTTCAGTCATGTCTGACTCTGTGCGACCCCATAGACGGTAGCCCACCAGGCTCCCCGGTCCCTGGGATTCTCCAGGCAAGAACACTGGAGTACGTTGCCATTTCCTTCTCCAGTGCGTGAAAGTGAAAAGTGAAAGTGAAGTCGCTCAGTCATGTCCAACTCGTAGCGACCCCATGGACCGCAGCCTACCACGCTCCTCTGTCCATGGGATTTTCCAGGCAAGAGTACTGGAGTGGGTCACCAGTGCCTTCTCCCGGGGACTCTTCTGAAGCGCTGACATTTGCAAATGTTTGGGACAGGTTCCTAAAATACTAAACTTACTTCCTGGAATTCTTAAGCAGGTATGCTTAGCATATTTAGAATTTTTTTAAATTAGCTCAGGTTCATAATCATTATCCTTAATGGTCATATTGCATTAGGATACATTTTTCTCCTTAGAGGTCATCGGTAAGTGGAGGTATGTTTCCCCACAAACAAAATTGCCCAAATTAATGGTGGTGCTGGTGGTAAAGAACCTACCTGCAAATGTAGGAGATGGAAGAGAAATGGGTTCGATCTCTGGGTTGGGAAGATCAGCTAGGGAAGGGCATAATAACCACTCCAGTATTCTTGCCTGGAGAATTCCATGGACAGAGGAGCCTGGCAAGCTATAGTTCATACCTTCGCAAAGGGTTGGACATGACTGAAGCAACTTAGCAAGCAGCAACTATAATAAAGATGGAGGGAACAAGACAATTGCAACTATGGCTAACTGTTACTGAACTTTTACTAAATGCTAGGTGCCTTCTAGGTCCTTTATATACATTGTCTCATATAAGCCTCCAACAGCCCTACAAAGGAGGTCCTGTGATTTTTCCCTTCTTACTAATGAGTAGATTAGGGACAGATAGAATTAATGTTCAAGATTCCACAGACAGTATTAACAGAGCCAGAACTGAAGTCTGTATGTCTCCAGAAGCCACCCTCTACTTCTCTATGTTTTTATGGATTTTGTTTATTTGTTTTTACTTCTTACAGTTATGTATGAAATAAATTCAGGACCAACTATGTGAAAGTCATTGTGCTCATGACTCATGAGGAAGATTTAGCCTTGCCTTTAAGGAATTTACAATCCGGGTGGCTCGGTGGTAAAGAATCCACCTGCCAAGCAGAAGACATGGGTTCAATCCCTGGGTTGGGAAGATCCATGGAGAAGGAATGGCAACCCATTCTAGTATTCTTGCCTGGGAAATCCCATGGGCAGAGAAGCTTGGTGAGCTACAGTCCATAGGGTCACAAAGAGTAGGACACAACTTCACAACTAAACAACAACTGCTATATGTGAGAACCTTGAAGGTGTTAGATTGAGGATAAATGGGTGAGACATTAGAACCTAAAACACTGAAGGAAAATAAGGACTTGAAAGTGGCTCGTACCAGGCCTGAGTCTGAGGGCTTTAAATCTTCACAGCTACCCTAGGAAGCAGGCACGGTCCTTATCTCCTTTGACAGTGGGAAATGTGACCCATAGAGAGGTTCAGTCACTTACCTAGGGTCACTCAGCTAGTAAGTGGCTCAACTGGGATTTGAACCCCATCTGTCTTGCTCTGCAGTCTGCTGGTCTTGATCACTATTATGCAATGCCTTTTAAAAAAAAAAAACTGTAAAGAAAGGGTAAAGTCAACCCTCTCTGAAGCTTTTCCCTAATGCAAATAGTGCTCAGAGGGAATTCTCTTCCCATCCTTTCTGCGTCCCATGGCATGTTATGCTTTCCCAAGGTAGGGACTTGCCACGGTGGACTCTGTCACCCAGAAAGCTGGTCTGGTCTTGAGGAGGGGACAGCATCTCAGCCATCAGCAGGTGTTCAGTGCCTGGTGAGTGCCTAGCCTGTGCTATTCTGAGCATCTTGACTGAACAACTGTGCTCTCTCTGGGAAAAGATAGACATCTTAAATGGTTGCACTTAGCTCTCTACTATAAAACGAAAGAAACTTCCTCTTACATAATTTTGAATTTAGAGAAACTTTTCTTCCAGGTGGGGTCAGTCATTTCAAGATCCAAAGAAATGAAGCCATCTGTGACTCTTCTTGTTGCTGGCCTAGCAGCTTTCTGATTTTAGTCAAACAAACAAACAAAACCCTGAAAACCATCATGTCTTTTCTGGATGCCAAGAATAACTGATGGAAATGAGACAAGTTCAAGTGAAAAGAGATTTACTTACAAGGGGGGAAATATCAATGCAAACCACAGCCTCACTATTGAGATTTAAACAATCTGGTGGAGTAATAGCAGAGGCTTCATCTTTTTTGAACTTTGCTGATTTGTCTCTAACCTCCTGAGAATTTCCCAGGAAGAGAATTGAAATATACTTTTTAAAGCTGAAGTGAACAGAAATTTATCTTTTGTTTATGATTTTGAAGCTCATTTAGGATATTGCACAAAGTTGTAACCATTAATATGAACATTACATGTTTTCACAAAGATCATTCTGATTATTTGAACTTTGAGGTGTTTCACCTTTAGATAAATAAGAGTTTATGTTCATATCTATGAAAAAGAAACAGATTCAGATATAGAGAACATATTTTTGTTTGCCAAGGAAGAGGAGGTGGGGGAGGGATGGATTGGGCATTTCAGATTAGAAGATGTAAACTAATATACATAGGAAGGATAAACAACAATGAGGTCCTATCATATACCACTGGGAACTATATTCAATAGCCTGGGTAAACCATAGTGGAAATGGATATGAAAAAGGAAAAAATATATATATATACACACACACACACATTTATATAACTGAATCACTTTGCTGTATAGCAGAAATTAACAAAACATTAAATCAACTGTACTTCAATAAAATAAAAAGAGCTTTTAATGTTCAGATTTTGCATGAAACTTTTGGAGTTTAAATTTACCCAAATTTTAGGATAATAAAAATAATAAAGAAAATGCCGATTTATAAGCATGCTTCCAACCGGGAAGGAGTTTAGAGATGATTGAATCTTGAGATTTTTTATTTTCCAGGCTCACTCAGGAGAAACTGCATATCTAAGTTGGGCTTCAGACCTGAGTCTCAGAACTCACTCCTCAGTGCTGTTTCTCTGTGTCTAAATATTTCTGACTAACAGAGCAAGGCCTGACTGCCTGTCTCTGATACTGACTCCACCTCAGTGAGGTGGTGTAGCTATCAGTGGTGATGAACAGCTTAGAAGAATCCAAATCTGACTCTGTTTCTTTAACCTTTTTATCTTCCCCCTATATCAAATGGAAAGAGTGGAAAAGTAGTTGGTGTCAGACATAATAGTCCTTACACTCAAATCAGGAATTGCAAAATCATTTGCTCTTCACTTTGCCCATATGCTGTGGTACAAATGCAAAGGTTTTAGAGCTTATTTTGCAGCTGTGCAGAGACTCTAAATCTAAATCCAATTTTCCTTCATTGACCTAAGTAAGCAATATTTTTAGGTAAAGTTAATTTAATGCCTCTGAATAGAAAACCAATTAAAAGTACCTTTAGCCACACTGAAGTAGACTCTGGAGGCTCATAAAATACCCTGTTGGTTACCCATGCTTGATGCTACCTAGAGATGAGAAGGGCTCTGTGTGCAGTTCTTTAGCTACTTGTGCAAATCATGCCCGTTCTCTGGTGTGCAGGCCAGATCTGCTTTCCCCATAACCCTGCAGAGCAGCCTAGAAAGCCCCGGGAAGGCTTCAAGGCACAGCCATGCTGCCTCACAGCTCCATTTGTTGTTTTCTAATTCACAGCGACTTGTGCTCAGCCTTTGGGAAAGGAGTACGTCAAGGCTGTATATTGTCACCCTGCTTATTTAACTTATATGCAGAGTTGCTGCTGCTGCTAAGTCACTTCAGTCGTGTCCGACTCTGTGTGACCCCATAGACGGCAGCCCACCAGGCTCCCCCATCCCTGGGATTCTCCAGGCAAGAACACTGGAGTGGGTTGCCATTTCCTTCTCCAATGCATGAAAGTGAAAAGTGAAAGTGAAGTCACACAGTCGTGTCTGACCCTCAGCAACCCCATGGATTACAGCCTACCAGGCTCCTCCATCCACGGGATTTTCCAGGCAGGAGTACTGGAGTGGGGTGCCATTGCCTTCTCCACATCATGCCAAATGCCAGGCTGGATGAAGCACAAGCTGGAATCAAGATTGCTGGGAGAAATATCAATAACCTCAGATGTGCAGATGACACCACCCTTATGGCAGAAAGCAAAGAGGAACTAAAGAGCCTCTTGATGAAACTGAAAGAGGAGAATGAAAAACGTGGCTTAAAACTCAGCATTCAAACAATGAAGATCATGGCATCCAGTCCCATCACATCGTGGCAAATAGATGGGAAAACAATGGAAACAGTGACAGACTTTATTTTTGGGGGCTCCAAAATCACTGCAGATGGTGACTGCAGGCAAGAAATTAAAAGATGCTTGCTTCTTGGAAGAAAAGTTATGACAAACCTAGACAGCATAGTAAAAAGCAGAGACATCACTTTGCTGACAAAGGTCCATCTAGTCAAAGCTATGGTTTTTCCAGTGGTCATGTATGGATGTGAGAGTTGGACTGTAAAGAAAGCTGAGCACTGAAGAATTGATGCTTTTGAACTGTGGTGTTGGAGAAGACTCTTGAGAGTTCCTTGGACTGCAAGCAGATCAAACCAGTCAATCCTAAAGGACATCAACCCTAAACATTTTTTGGAAGGACAGGTGCTGAAGCTGAAGCTCTAATACTTTGGCCATCTGATGTGAAGACTCATTGAACTGACTCATTGGAAAAGACCCTGATGCTGGAAAGATTGAAGGCAGGAGAAGAAGGGGATGACAGAGGATGAGATGGGTGGATGGCATCACTGATTTGATGGATATGAGTTTGAGCAAAGTCCAGGAGTTGGTGATGGGCAGGGAAGCCTGGCATGCTGCAGTTCACGAAGTTGCAAAGAGTAGGACATGACTGAGTGACTACACTGCCCTGAACTGAACTATGCTCAGCCTTATCAAATGGAAGAGCCACTGAAAGTCCATCCTTGCCTCCCTCGTTTCAAGCAAAGGCAGGAATTACGGTTTAAATGATTTTTTTACATGTGTATAACTCCACTCCCAAGCTTAGAGCTCATAATACTCTTCTTCTGAGTGTCATTTTACCTACCAGACTGCTGCTCTGGTATTTTGTGAAATGCAAACTCTGCTCAAAAAAAAAGGTGATTTAAGGATACTGAACTGACCCAGCCTGCAATCGAATCAATCAGTTGGTTTTGTGGGCCTGAGACAGACTTTTCGTACCTTTTTAATGTTCAGAGGAATTGAGGCCATTTGACAGAGAGTTTATTAATTTAGAAGGAATTTCACAATCCCATTGGCTTTCTCCCAGTCCATTCATCCCTCCTAAGTGCCTAAGTGTGGTTTTGCTCTCCAACCTCTGATTTGTTTCCTTGGTCATCTGAGAAGGTCAATACTTGGTGAGTCCAAGGAAAATGCCGCCAAAATGGAACGTACCCCGACTTTGTCATTGTTAGATAAGTGGATGAAAGATAATCAATGAAAAGAGAATTGCATTTGGGTAAAAGCAAGAAATATTATGTGAAAACACAAGTTTAAGGCTCAGAAAGAGAGAGACTTCAGAAATTGTGTTGCTAGTTATGAATCTTTGATTGCAAGTAGCATAAAGTGATTAGCTAGACAAAAGTTTTTAAAAAATTCTATTAAAAATAGAATGGATACTGAAGTATCTCACCAGCATCTGAGAAGAACAGCTTCAGAAAGTCTCCCATAACAAAATTTAGCTCCAATGACTCTCTCTGGAGTGTGTGAGTGTGTGTGTGTGTGTGTGTGTGTGTGTGTTCTGAATGGAACAGGCATCCACTTGGACCCATCAGCCAAGGCCAGGATGCAGCAAGATCTAATGTTTTAGACTCGTCTGTCAAGGATCCACCTCTGGGCTCAGGGTAAATCTCAAAAAAGCTGGCAAGCCATACTCAGAAGTATCTAAGACATGTATTTCCTTGTTGGCTTGAGCACTGTGTTCACAGCATCTTTCTGGAAGGGTTTGGCAAATAGGTAGCAGGGGCTGGAGGGAAGAACCTGAAGGTCAGGTTTAATGATAAAGCACTGCCATTTGCCAACTTTGTGACCTTCACTTTCTTGGGCCTCAGGTTCCTTATCTGTTAAATATCTACCCTATGTGCCTTACAAAGGCATTGTGAGGATGAAAGGAGGTGGCAGATGTGAAGTGTACCTTGGAGCACACCCAGGTGGGACTAAGACTTGTCTTGGTGCAGTTATGTAAGGAGTGCAGGTTATCTGAGCTCTCCAGTCTGGGCACTAGAGTCCTGACTTTCCTTGGCAGAGGGGTCTATCTGTCTAGACCTGTCAGGTACCTATCTGTTAATAGAAAAAGCCTGAAAGGATTCTTTACCTTTGGAGTTTAAATATCTATATAAATTCAAAATGATTGCACATAAGCTATGGAGTAAGAATCATATTGAATTTTACTACATGGTATCAATATGTTCCTTTGGATTCCTTCCCATGAAGGAAGTGATGAGACTACCTTTGATTTGGTCCAGTTGATATCCTTTCCTGCTCTCCATCATCTAATTCACTGATGCATTCTTCCAGTGCCATTTTGGAATGTCCTTTTCTCATGATTGTTGTTTAGTTGCTAAGTTGTGTCCGACTCTTTTACAACCCCGTGGACTGTCCAAGCTCCTCTGTCCATGGGATTTCCCAGGTAAGACTACTTCAGTGGGTTGCCGTTTCCTTCTCTAGGGGATCTTCCCAACCCAGGGATCGAACCTGTGTCTCCTGCATTGGCAGGTGGGTTCTTCACCAATGACCCACCAGGTTAGGACTTCCAGTAACAGCTTCAGCAACTTCTCTGTTTCTTAATCTCATTGTTTGAAGTTGTCTCAGTCCATTTGGGGTACTGTAACAAAAATTCCACAGACTGAGTGGTTTATAAGCAATATTTATTTCTCATCCTTCTGGAGGAGGTTCTGGAGCTTAGTGTCTGGTAAATGCCAGATTCCTGGTTCTTAGCTGTTTTTTCTTTGCATCTTCACATAAGGGAAGAGGCATGGGGCCTCTGGGATCCCTTTCCTAAGGACATGATTTCCATTCACAAGGGCAGAGTCCCAAGACCTAAGCAGGGGCCCTACCCTCCAAGTACCATCATTTTAGGGATTAGGTTTCAGCACATTAATTTGGAGAGGACACATATATTCACTCTCAAGCAAAAGTATAGCCTTGTGTTAGGATTTTTACCAATTTTTTTTTCCTGTTTTTCCAGCTGCTTCTGTTCTTCAAATATGGGAGGTTCCAGTTTCTGTGATATGCTGTTTGGAATGTGTTTTGCTGGTAACTAATTGTTCTGGGTATGATTCTCTGGGAGCTGTCCAGCTCCCCATCCTCCTCTAAATGGAGCCAATACTGATTTATATATCTGTGAATCTCTGCTGAATCGCGGAGGTGGTTGTGGAGGGCGTTGAAGCAGTACCATTTGCCCTGACTTCAAGCTCAAAAAAGAGTCAAATTTTGGCTGCCATTCAACACCAAAAATTTGGGCAGAAGAGCAGAATTAGGTCTTAATTATATAGAAATGTGATTCTGACTAGAATCCATCAATTCTCATTACTGGCTAACTCGGAGGCTATGAAAGTGAAAGTGAAGTCGCTCAGTCATGTCCGACTCTTTGGGACCCCATGGACTGTAGCCTACCAGGCTCCTCCGTCCGTGGGATTCTCCAGGCAAGAGTACTGAAGTGGGTTGCTGTTTCCTTCTCCAGGAGATCTTCCCAACCCAGGGATCGAACCCAGGTCTCCCGCATTGCTGGCAGATGCTTTACCATCTGAGCCACCAGGTGAAGTCAGAGGCTATGAAGATGCTTTCAAAGTTGGGAAGGTGCAGTTCTGAACATTTTCTAGGATCTCCGTGCCGTCTCCTAGAGTTCCTCAGCCCCTTTGGGTTTGAACCAAAGTGTTTAAAAACACCCTTCCCAATCCTTCCTGGCCTTTGCATCTGATTGTTACAAATCCAGGGGTGTTCAGGTCACAGTGCCACCTTGGAGAAAGCACAGAACCTTCCAGGGTGACTGAGACACAGCAGCCTCTCCAGACACGCTTGCATTCATGAGGAATAAACAGCATCCATAGGCTGGGAGAAATAGGATTTTGGCAAATGTTTCCTGGCTTCGCACTCCACTACCTTTCAGCATTCCCCCAGGAAAATTCCATCCTTCACTTTTCCACACCTCTTCAGGCAATCCAGTATCACCACTGGATACAGAGCTTTGAGTCAGACGCAGATGGAGGAATTGATGGAGGGAGGCGGTCATAGGTGAAATGGTGATGCAGACTCCCCCCAGGAGAACTCACTCTGCTCCAGAGCCCTTGTGTGACTGGACGAAAAGCAACACTGAAACCCTGAAGCCAAATGTTTCCAAGGTGGTTTTAAGGCAACTCTCTGCTTTTCTTCCTTTTCAATTCTCACCATTTGCTACTCTGCATTCTGGAATGCCAAATTTACAAAGAAAATAGCAAACATGTTAAAACCTTTGAGGAGGTGGTTTGTGTATATTTCTGACGCTGTTTGTTTGTTTCTTAGGATTTTCAGATGAGAGGTTATACTTATTTTTAGTCTTAGTTGGATGATCTAGGTAATTACTAATTAAGACTCTGTTTCTAATACAGCAGTAGGCATAAGAGAAAGGCTAGAAACACACCTTATTCAGGATAGACTGACTGGGTTGTGCTGTCATAACACCGCCTCTCAAATCACAGGAGTAACTACATTAAAGTTCTTGTTTTTGCTTGAGCTATGTACCATCATGGGTCAGCTGAACTGTCTTCTGTGTGGCTTTCATCCTGGGGCCCTAGTTGACGGAGTGGTATCTCTCTAGAAACATTAATAATACTCTTACAGAGGGTGCTGAAGCATGGGAGGCACTCTTGAAGCTCCTGTTCATATGTGATATCTGTCATTCCTGCTTGCATTTCATTGACCAACAAGTTATATGGCCCCATCTAAGTTCAACAGGACAGTTTATCCTCCTGCAGGAGGTGTACTATAGAAAGGGACTAGATTATGGTAATAATATCAATAATTTATAGTAGTGGCTGTTGAAGGCTTCTTTATGTATAAAACCCAAGGTGAAAATTATAAAAGCCAAGGTAAAGCTGACCAAATGAAAATAAAATCCTTCAGTAAGGAAAAAAGAACATTAACAGAACTGAAAGGTAACAACAAATAGGATTAAAGTATTTGCAGTTTAAATAGCAAAGAGTCAATATTGTGAATAGAAGAATCTTATTCATCAGAAAGATAAAGCAGTGTGCTCTGGTTGGTTGTTCTAAACATCTGGGGCTCTCCCCACCCTTTCCCTGTCACCCCAAAGTCATCGATCTTTCCAAAGTGTCGAAGAATTAATAATCCAGCCAAGGAGTTGAAGAAAGGGACTCAAGGAGCCTCCAATTCTCTTTCCCAGAAAATGTTTTCATGCAACCTTCTGGAAACATTGTCCCCCTCTCTGTAATATGACCCAGATGAGGAATTTTATGCTAGAAGAAAGGGTGGGACATCTACCAGAAATCTTCCCTGTTTTTCTTTTCTTTCTATCCAAATGATTCTTTCTCCATTGAAGACCCAAAGATCTTCTGTATATCTGAGAAAGTCAGGTGGATGAGGGAGGCTTTTTAGGACCCTGGAGTTCTCAGATTCCCAGCTCTCCTCCTGCCAAAGAAGATTGGTCTTTTTTCCCAATACGCAAATTATTGATAAATGATTCCCAAGCAGCTCTCACTCACTGCCTAATCTAGAGTTCTTAGGAGCAGTCAGATTTTAGCCTGGAAGCTTCCCCAGAACATATTTCCCCCATTCCGTGTGCTATTAGATTTGCTTCCATCTCTCCCGGGCAAAATAGAGGTCAGAAAGAAAATAACTTCCTGTATCAACATTAGCTTTATCAAGCAGATGGCAAGTGCTTTCAGCCTCAAAAGAGGACAGTGGCCTCCGGCAGAACTACAGCCAGATGCTACCTTTTACAGTGAAATGTCTGGAAGCCTTAGAAATATTCCAAATTCCTCTAGAATAACCTCAATAATTTCCCCCTTACTTCTTTTAAATCTGTCTCTCTCTGACTGCCTCAACCCACCTGGATTCTAGATTCTAATTTCTACTCAGCTAACACATTTCTCTTCTGTGATCTGCAGTTTCAGGTTAAATATTTACGAAAGTACTTTGTGTTGTTAATTCTCTTATTTTGTGAACTTTAGCCAGTCTACCTGTTGGCTGCCACACTAACCTGTGAGAATCGGAAGGCAGAGAGTGGCTTTGTTCCATGCAAACCTTTAGTCGGCTGGTTTAGCACCTGGCACTTAGTAAGACAATAAACAATTGATGAATGAATTTGTTGCTAAGGGTTTCCACCATGAGGGTAAGCAGTATGTTGGTTAGAGCTGAGCCATGGCATTGGTGGATCAGCGATGTCAAATTGTTGAGGGCTGGACACTCTCTTTTAGTCTTCTGTTGGGTCTTTCTGAAAACCAGGACATATTGTTAATGCCCACAGTGGGAAAGTTCACTTCCATAATGACTACATCAGCCACATGGCTGGCTGTACATCTTAGGAGAATCCCCTCAGATTGGCCCAGCTGCCCTTAAATGCAGGACAGCCATAGGTTGCTGAGTGAGGGCTCAACAGCCTTGGAGTCATTGGAGCCCTACTCATATTTAGCAGAAGAGAGACTTTGAAGCGAGAGTAGTCATGTTTGGTAACTTACCCTCTCTGTGCCTCAGTTTCCTCATATACAAAGTGGAGATAGTAATTTATACTATACAGCTATGAGATTTAAATGAGATAATAGGGGTAAGGGATTCAGTATCTGGTACAGAGTGAGTCCTGCATAATTGTTAGCTACTATGGGTTTTACATAACTCACCAGTGTGTCCCATGGTGCCTCCAGGGATGTGTGGCCACAGTCCATTACCAGAAAGGACATAATCTTAACAATGGTGGATCCTCAATCTGCACCCCAAATCCAAGAAATGGGGCTTTGCTCTTTGAATCCGATTTCCCTGCAGCCATGCAGAGTCAAGTTGGGGTTATGCTTTTGGCTTTCTTCTGGCCCTCCCCAGGTCCAGTAAGCTGTATCCCACTGACTTCCCAAGTGGCACTCCATGTGGTTAGGGCCAAAAGACCCATTGCCTTCCCAAGTGGCAGTCAGAGCCAAAAGACCATTATTACAGCCTCAGTCCCATGTAGACAAGGTTGGTTTGCAATAGGCTTCTGTAGGAGCAGGCCAAGGACTTTTGGAATGTAATCATATCTCACCACCTTTTCCATGGCCACCGTCATCTTCCCTCTAGGACGCTGCAATCCCTGCCAACCAGCCTCTCACCTCCCTGCCTCCTGCAAGGCATTCTCCCCACAGCAGCAGATCGACTCCTAGAACTACTCTGCTTAGAGTTCTCCAGTGGTGGGCTTCCCTAGTGGTTCAGTGGTCAAGAAACTGTCTGCCAATATAGGAGATATGGGTTCGATTCCTGATCCAGGAAAACCCCACACACCATGGAAGAACTAAGACTGTACGTCACAACTACTGAGCCTGTGCTCTGGGAGCACAACTGCTGAAGCCCATGCGCCTAGACCCCGTGCTCCAAAGCAAGAAAAGCCACCGCAGTGAGAAGTCCTCACACTGCAAGTAGAGAGCAGCCCCCGCTTGTCCCAACTAGAGAAAAGCCTGCGAAGCAACAAAGACCAGCACAGCCAATAAAATAAACAAGTAAATAAATAAATAAAATTATGTTTAAAAAAGCTCTAGTTGCACTTAGAATAAAATCCCATCTTTGCCTTGATTTACAAAGTCCTGAGTAAGCTGAACGTGTACTCTCCAGGCTTCAGCTACACAGACTATCATTTCAGTGTTTCAAATGCAGGATGTGTGTTCCTGCCTCCAGGCACTGTCTTTCCTCTCCCGGGTTCCCTCTGCCTGGGATGCTCCTACCCTGCATCCTCACATGGCTGGCTCCCTTCTTACATTTCCAGGCTTAGAAGCCTTCCCTGACCAGGTTATTTAAGCACCATCATCTTTCCCCATTACTCTTGAGCCCCTTGTGATATTTTATATTGTTCACAACAGCTATTTCCATTTAATATCATTTGTTTGGGGTTTATTGTCTTTCTGCTCCCATTAGAGGGAAAACTTCATGATGACAGAGCCTCGTCTGTCCCCCTCTTCAACACTGCATTTCTAGTTCCTGGCACATGGTAGGTACTCAATAAATATTGGTGAAATGAACAATTTCTTCAGAGGGTTTCATCTACTTAACAGACCTTTCTTTTGCTATTACTGACAACATAACTGTAATGGCTTATTGTGCTAAAACCTTCTCTGTAGCAAGGAGAGAAAGAAGAGGGTGAGTGGGGCCGAAAAGCATATCTTTGCCGCAGTGAGAGTCTGGTGTTTCTGTTTATTGTCTTAGGGCATCAGCCGGTGGAGAGACACTCTATAGGGCAGGATGCTGTGTCTCCTGTAAGAATGCAGGTCCTCTCTCAGAGATGCCTGAGCTAGAAAGATGCCTGGGTATTTTTCAGGGGTGTCATGTTTTCTCTTGGCTCAAGCTTATACCCAGAAACCTGGATAAAATTCTACACTGGACAGCCTGGTAGTTGGCAACACTCCCCAACCTGTAAGTGAGCTGACTGCAACACAATAAAAGGGGAACTTTAAAAAAAAAAAGAATCAAAACTTAGATAAATTCAAAGAACTGAAAATTCCACAGTACTACATCATCCCAAATAAGGGACCTACTTGGCATAGGGAGAAAAATATGGAATATGGATCTTCAAAACCTGGATTTGAACCATAGTTTCACCACAAAGAAGCTGAGTGCATAGGGAAATTTGTTTTAATTCTCTAATACCTTGGTTTGGCAGCAAAGAAAGCACACTACTCAGATCTGCTGCTGCAGGTACCCCATCCCCTTCCTCCACCCTCTCCACTTTCTCTCTCCTTCATCCCCCTCTTTCATCCCCTCTCCATCCTTCTCCCCTACACCCCTCCTCCACCCACTCTTCCATTCCATCCCCCTGCTCCATCCCATTTCCCTCCTTCATCCCATCCCCTTCCTCCATCCCCTGCCATGTGCTGCCCTTTCGGATTCAACCCAGCCAAGTTTCCTGCAGGCTCTTTCTAGCCAGCAACAGGCACAGTGGAGATCAAGGTAGATCCATTCTGGACACATTGAGACTTCTCCAGGGCAACTTTGGCTTGATAGCCTTGCTGAACCTGGCCGAGCCTTTCTTGGAACTGCCTTGCAGCCCTAGACTCTTCCTACTCAAGTTTGCTTCCTTGCTCCTCTTTCTCACGGGGGTCAGACTGGCATTGGGTCTGAGGCTCTCCCTGCCTACTCTTGTTTTTTTCTTGAATAAATCACTTGCAGGTTTAAGCTGTCTTGGATTCTGCTACTTGGTGGATCCAAACAACACATTTGGTTTTCTTGTCTGTAAAACAAACTCCTTGCTTTACTCCTATTTGGATGGAATGGAGGGAATGTGTCCTTAAATCACCATGAAATTGTATCATTGTTAGGGTTGGAAAATGAGGTTTGCAAAATTGCTGAGCATGGCATCGACATAGAGCTGACACTCAATTAAGAACAGAGGAATCTGAATAAATGTCCTCTACTTTCAGGCAAGTTCCTGGATGAGGAAAATATCTCTGTGAACTGCTGTGTTACCCCAAAGAAAGACCAAACATGTATGTTTAGGGTACCTGTGACTAGGAGGCACTGTAGTTTTTATTTTCAAATTACTTGATGTCCTAGGGGAAAAACAGAACTTCTTGGACGCTTTCATACTTATTTTATGGCTTATCATTGTTTATTTAAGCATTGACTCTGTGTGGAAGACTGCATTGTATTCCTGTCAATGCTGAGGGCTTCTATGGGTCTTAACTGGTCCCTGCATCTTCTCCTTCCATGATGGGCCCTTGGCCACCAAGTTAAGCAGCAACCGTACCTTCTCCTGGGCCACTGGCTATTCCCTGGTGCCTGTGTACTGTGGTTATTTTGATCATGTTGGCAGACAGATTCCTGAGCAGTTTCTTCCTCTTTTGTATTTATTCTTCCTGTTTTCATTCAGAACTCTGCAGACCCAGAAGTCCTAGGGTAGACAGGGTCACTTTAGAATGGCTCTAAGTAACCACATCTCTGATCCCTGGGGGAGGCGGCTGGACGACAGCAGTGCTGACCATGGTCATGGGGATCTTCTGGATCATGACTTCTGTCTCCCCTCCAAACCCTGCCTGGCTGCACCCTTCCTCAGGGAAGCAGTCCCTGTTTGTCTATGATTTTGTTGAAGGGTGTGTCACTGAAACCCTCTGATTCATCCCTTGGGCAATATAGGAAATTTGTCACTCAAATCTATGTGATTCTCAGTGACAAGGACCGCAACACCTCCTCCATCAAGAGATTTCCTAATACAACTTGAATGCTCTCTATAGTTTTAGGCATTTTTGAGATTTAATTTATGGACTTTTAATGAAATCTGAAGCACTCTTGTTAAGAACAGTTTCTTAAAAGGAGATAAAAGACCTGTAAACAGGAAAGAAAAGGGGATGACAGAGAAGTAAAGATTTTGCATGGTGGTTTTGGAAAAGCAAAGGAATCACAGAAGAAATAAATTCCATATATTACAATTTAGGCTTATTTGTTGATGGTGGAACAAAACTATTTCTCCAGAGACTAAAAAAAGCCCAGAAGTGGGAGCAGTAAGGTAGTTGGAGACAAACAGTGAGAAGGCCAGCTTCTTTGGAGAACCTTTTGTTTGTTTTATTTTTCCCATATAGTAAGACTTTCTTTTAGCTTTGTGAAAGTTCCAATGTTGATATGGTGATTGCAAAAATACTAAAGAACAGGGTGAAAGCAAGACCAGGAGACATTAGAAAAGAATGTTGAGGATGGCATCTTTTTATGTACCCACTTCCCTGCTGACTGACAGAGTGAACCCCATCTCCAGCCCAATGCAATGGAGGCTCTAAAGATAGACTGTGGCTCAGAAGCCCTCTGAGTGGGAATCAATGATCCAGGAGTTAGGAAACGTAGAAAGCATTGGATGTTGGGGTAAAAAACTGGATGGAGCAAACTGTTACTTGCTGCTACTGCTAAGTCGCTTCAGTCGTGTCTGACTCTGTGCGACCCCATAGACAGCAGCCCACCAGGCTCCCCCATCCCTGGGATTCTCCAGGCAAGAGTACTGGAGTGGGTTGCCATTGCCTTCTCCAAAACTGTTACTTGCTGCCGATGCTGCTAAGTCACTTCAGTCGTGTCCAACTCTGTGCGACCCCATAGACCACAGCCCCCTGGCTCCCCCGTCCCTGGGATTCTCCAGGCAAGAACACTGGAGTGGGTTGCCATTTCCTTCTCCAATGCATGAAAGTGAAAAGTGAAAATGAAGTCGCTCAGTCGTGTCCGACTCTTAGCGATCCCATGGACTGCCGCCCACCAGGCTCCACCATCCATGGGATTTTCCAGACAGGAGTACTGGAGTGGGGTGCCATTGCCTTCTCCAAACTGTTACTTAGTATGCAGTAAATTGGGAATGTTTTCAGTTAAACATATTGACTGACATACGATGAAAACTGTAGGGACTGCCAGCATTGTGGAAAAATTAGGGAGCTTTGGAGCCAAATAGATCTATTTGGGTCTCAGAGGGTACTTGTTTTTTGTGTGTGTGTTTGTTTTTTAATTTTAAAATTTTATATATTTTTAAAATGAAGTGTAGCTGATTTACAATGTTGTGTTAGTTTCAGGTCCAGATGTGCTCGTAACAGAATAATTTGTCGCTTGGGGACAAATTTCAAAGTCTAATGAGACTTTAGGAGACATCAACCAGAAGGTTATGGAATCAGGGAGTTCCCTAGTGGTCCAGTGGTTAAGACTGCGTGCTTCCAATGCAGTTCAATCCCAGGTCAGGGAACTGAGATCCCATATGCCAGTCAACCTGGCCAAAAAGTAAATAAAATAAAATAAAGGATGGGATTGTATTCCATCATCCCTATGTAAAAAAAAAAAAAAAATAAGAAGGTTATGGAATCACCCTTCTAGCCCATAGACATACAGGGGCTTGTCCCAAAGGTTGTATTCACCTTAGACAAATTACCTAATCACCATTAGCATTCATTTCCTCAGCTAGGAGATGAAGATGCACAAGATAACATATGTACAGCACCTAGTATCATAATTAGAACTCATTCATTCATTCATTCAGCAATTGTTTTTCAAGAGCCAGTTATGTGACTTTATCCTAAGAGATACAGCTATAAACTAATCTACAAAATTTGTGCCTTCATTGACCTACAATCCCAGTGAAAGTAGATAGACAAATAACATACCAGGATTAAGTGGTGTGTTTGGAGGAGTCCTATGGAAACGTTGAGATAAGACAGGGAGGGGTGTTCCCGTCTGAGAGACCTGGTCAGGGAAGGCTTCCTGAGAGGCTGACAGTTGAACAAGTACCGGGAGGAGATGAGGGGGAGCTGTGCAGTCATGTAGAGGGACAGCATTCCAGGCCGGAAACAGCCAGTGCTAAGACACAGAGGTGCCCTGCACACTAAGCCAGCCCCACCTGGCTGCACCAGCATGAGTGAGGGGAGTGTGATGGATGATGGTGGGGGCCAAGGAGGACATGCTGACCCTGCAGGCTCTGCAGGTCACTGCTCCGACTTCCTTTTGATTCCTAACAGCATGAGAACCTACTGGAGAGTTTTTAGCAGAATGTGAGCTGACTTCTTATTGCAGGATCACTCTGACTGCTGCATGGAGGATAGATCAATGCAGGGCAACAGCAGCCACAAGATCAGTAAGGAGGCGATTGTAATAACCCAGCAAAGACACCAAAGTCGTTTGGACCTAGATGGTGGTGATGCAGGTTGTGAGCAATGGTGAGACTTTAAATCCAACAGGATTGTTCATAGATCTGATATGAGTTATGGTAAAAAGAGAGGTGTCAGGGATGACTAAATAATTTGGGCCTAAAGGATGGGATTACCAATCTGTGAGATGGGGAAATGAAGCAGGATTGTGGAGGCAAGGCAGCATGAGAGTTAGATTTTTAAGTGTTAAGACTGAGGTGCCTACTGAATAGAACTAAAGGTGGGAGTGTTGAGAAGGCAGTCAGATATGTGAAAACATGTACAATTCATATATCATTCTGGAGAGATCACCAGGCTTGAGGTATATATTTGAGAACCATTAACACATACATGGAATTTAAAAGCTATGGCACTAGATTATGTAGGGAGTGAGTGCTGAGAATAAAGAAAAAAGGTCCCCAAGCTGAGGAGACTGTCTCCAAGTATGGGCGTAGAAGGAAAATCAGGAAAGTGGGAGGGTTGGCTTGGAGATCTGCTGAAGAACCATTGCATGGATGAGGGAGCAATCAGGCATGTCAAGTGGACCGTGAAGATGAGAACAGGACTTGGCAATGTCGCCAATGATTTTGACAGTAGCAGTTCCAGGAGAGTGATAAGGAATCCAGAACCAACTGAACTGGGTTCTGGAGGGAATGGAAATGGAGCGGAGGCAGCCAACACAGACAGTTCTTTCAAGGACTTTTGCTTTAAAGCAACGATTCTCAAAGTATGATATCTGGACAAGCAGTATTAGCACCATCTGAGATCTTAAAAATTCACAGTCTTGGGCTCCATCCAACTGAATCAAAAATTCTGGCAGTGGGACCCACCATAAAGGTTATAGAACTGAAACTATCAAGGACAAACCCCTACGATACTTGTTACCACCCCTTCCCAGAGAAGATTACTCTGTAATCTTCAATAGTGGGGCACCTGGTAAAACATTTAAACCCAGTGATCGCTCCCATGAAGGTTCTAATTCAGAAGGTCAGCAACTTGAGAAAATACATTTGTACTGCGTACCTGTGTGCTAAGTCTTTTCAATCATGTCTGACTCTTTGCGACTCCACAGACTGTAGCCTGCCAGGTTCCTCTGTCCATGGGATTCTCCAGGCAAGAGTCCTGGAGTGGGTTGCCATGCTGTCCTCCAGAGAATCCTCCCGACTCAGGGATCAAACTGGCATCTCCTGCAACTGCTCCATTGGCAGGCCCGTTCTTTAATGCCAGCACCACCGGGGAAGCCTGCATTTGTACTAAGTATCCCAAATGGTTCTTAGATGGGGAAACTGCGGGAAGCTCTGCCCTGAAGGACTCACGCCTGGGGGAGCCCGCTTGAATCTTTGACCTGACACTGAGGCCAGCAAACACTCAAGATCTGGAATCTTGAGTTAGGGTTAGGGTTAGGGTTAGGGTTTGATTTAGACTAGTTTAGCTATGGAGTTTTGCAACTGTGTACCTGCATATTTTATAGTGCATTTCTATCTTTTCCCAGTGGTTTCTTTTGGCAGCTCTAGGGTAACAAGTCTGATGTGAAGCAATGTACTAATCTGGTTAAGTTTGGGGCCTGGAATTCAGGAGAAATTACATAAAAATCATCACATCAATCAATACTGATGGTCTTCAAATCACAGAACCTGGGCTTAAAAATATCCTCAAACACAAATACAAAAAAAAAAAAAAGAAAAGAAGATCCCAAACATATGAAGATGCCACTGCCCCATCTTCTGTTTCCATCTGGGAGTCACTGATGCCATGGAAACTGCAGAGAGAGAAATGTAAAAGTTCAGGAGTAAAGGAAGGAAAGAAATGGTGACAAGCCTGAGTAGTTAAGGATGGTTTCCCTTGAAGAGTCTGGCTAGATAGTTTCTTGGGCCTGCCCCTCACATGCCTCTGCCCACTCTGCTTGAGCAGTTATTCCATAGGTACTCTTCTGGAAGCATCGTTCAAGGAGCTAGCCACACTCTCACTTCTATGTCAGTAAATTAGGTTAGATATGAATTTCTTCTTTAGATTTTAGTTGAGGTCAGTGGCAACACGGATCAGCGAGGGGCAGAAGGCAGGAGGAAGGTCACTGTGCACAGGTCGGGCTGGCAGAGGGATATGCCTTGAAGCCCCAGGATGGCAAAGAGATAGCCTTGCAGAGGCGAAAGAGCACAGGGGAGAGGAGGGTGGAGGCTAAAAATGAATTTCACATTCCTTCAATTTAGTGTGAGAATTTATTCTGTGTGGCAGTGGCTGTGTGGGAGTAACGAGGTAGTTTGGGACAAGGCAAGGAGAATTGCATTTCTGTAGAGACTTTATCCATCATCTAACCAATGACACATTGTGATAATGTTAGAAAGAGAATTAACATTACTGTGACAGAGAGTAGTATGGGGGAGGGGACATAGCTACTTCTGATAACTGGTCAGGAAACCTCTGGGAGTGACACTAGAGCTAAGTGAAGGATGTAAAGGATCCAGGTGAAGTGCTGGAGAGTCCTTTGGACAGCAAGGAGATCAAGCCAGTCAGTCCTAAAGGAAATCAACCCTGAATATTCACTGGAAGGACTGATGCTGAAGCTAAAGCTCCAATACTTTGGCCACCTGATGTGAAGAGTTGACTCACTGGAAAAGACCCTGATACTGTAAAGATTGAAGGAAGGAGGAGAGGGGATGACAGAGGATGAGATGGTTGGATGGCATCACTGATTCAATGGACATGAGTTTGAGAAAACTCTGGGAGATGGTGAAGGACAGGGAAGCCTAGAGTGCTGCATTCCATGGGGTCGCAAAGAGTCGGACATGACTGAGCCACTGGACAATGAAGTGTTAAGGACTGGCTTTTCTGCCCAAAGGAACAGCACATGCAAAGGCCCTGTGGAATAGAGAAGCATTGTTCTCCGGAGGGAAACCTTTGTGGCTGGAGCAGTGAAAGCAAAGGCCTCTGGAAAGCTGTGGCTGGCAGGCTGAGGCAGGGGCTAGATGATGCAGAACTTTGCTGGCAAGCTTGAAGAGTTGTCCTTTTTCCTAAGAACAATGGGAAGTCCTTGGGGATTGTGAATGGGTCACATCTGAGTTTCAGAAAGTTTATTCTGGCTGCAAGAGGAAGAGTAAGGCAGGAGGGCAGGATTGAACACCGGGAGGTGGTTAGGAGGCTGCTGGGGTTCTCAGAGGATAGCTTGGACCCAGAGTTTGCGGTGGAGATGGAGAGAAGTGGAGAGAGCTTCCCTGGTGGCCCAGATGGTAAAGAATCTGCCTACAATGTAGGAGACCTGGGTTTGATCCCTGAGTCAGGAAGATCCCCTGGAGAAGGGAATGGCAACCCACTCCAGTATTCTTGCCTGGAGAATCCCATGGACAGGTAGGCTACAGTCCATAGGGTCACAAAGAGCAACCGAGCAACTAACACACACTGCCCCCTCCCCCACACACATGTGCACAGATTAGGTGAGGACCAGGGAGAAAGGGAGAGTCCAGGATAACTCCTGGGTGTGTGAGTGGGTAGCTGGAGGGATAGTGGCTGCACAGCTCTGTTTACATTTGATCTCTTTCTTTAAGTGTGTTCTAAGACTTTTGCTTCTGTATCCCAAGAGGTCCTATACCCAGCATACAGCACGTCTGGCTATCTGAATACTCTGATTAGCTCCCCTCAGCTTTATATAAAATAGCTTTATTAAGATATGATTTACATACCATACAATGCACCCATCTAAAGTGTATGATTCAGTGATTTTAGTATATTCACAGATATGTGCAACCATCAACACAGTCAATTTTAGAACATTTCTCAAAAAGAAACATAAAATCCTTTAGCAATCTTCCTCTATTCTCCCCTTCTCTTGCCCTCATTCGTAGGCACTCATGAGACCTAATTTATGTCTCATAGATTTCCCTGCTCTGGGCATTTTGTATGAATAAAATCATATATGATCATACATGGCATTTCATTAGAATGAAGTCATATGTGATCATACATGGTCCTTTGTGACTGGCTTCTTTCTTTTAGCATAATGTCTTCAAGATTCATCCATCTTATGGCATATGTCAGATCTTCTTTTCTGTTTATAGCCAAATAACATTCCATTGTCTGGATATACCCCATTTTGTTTTTCTTTCATCAGTTGATGGATATTTGGGTTTTTCCACCTTCTGGCTATTATTAATCTAAATAAATCTACCATAAACATCTGTGTACCAGTCTCTGTGAAGACGAATCTCTCGGCATGTGTACAGCCTATCTTAATGCTCTGATCGCATCCAGGGCAGAATAAACAGCAGGGGGTTGGATGGGATAAGGTGGCCCCATATTTGCCTGTCAAGGGAAGGGGCTTCAGTTTTACACATATTAAACACAGCCTTTTGTTTGTTTTATGATAAAAAGAATTTCTTTGTTTTTCTCCTACTACCTCTGTGCCCACTCACAATTTTCTCCCAGCTGGTAAGGAAAAGGAGGCAAAATTCAAGGACCTGGTTGATTTAACCATTCCTGGTAACAAGTCTAAACTTTCCTTTGTTCATGACCCCATTTGTGCCCTCCTTATCCACTAAATGCCCCCCTCGCTCCAGGATGCTTCTGAGTATTTAAGATAACTAGAACTGTGATCGACCACCAGCCCCTCTCCCTCTCTTCCCCTGGTGAAGGCTTGGCCACCTGCCAGTCACAGCAGAGTGCCTTTATTCCTTTGGCTCGTGTTCAAGAGGGTCCCCTGTGTGTGCAGCTTCTGGGCATAGCTCTGTTGCCAGAGCAAGAGGAGCCTGGCTGCTTCTCACCTTTCCAGGCTGTTGTTGTGGGGCCAGGGGGGTGGGGGGAGGGTTCAGCTTTGAACTTTACCCAAAGTGCAGCTGAGCCTTATTGACTATCTGAGTCCTTGTCAGATCTCCAGGATTCTGTGGTGGCTCAAATGGTAAATGCAGGAAACCCTGTTCAGTCCCTGGGTCAGGAAGATCCCCTGGAGAAGGGACTGGCAATCCTCTCCAGTATTCTTGCCTGGAGAATTCCACGGACAGAGGAGCCTGGCAGGCTATAGTCCATGGGATCACAAAGAGTCATCTGAGCGACTAACACATTTCCAAAAAAAATTAAATAAGCATCTATGATAAAGCACATTGAAATTTCTATCAGATCTTCACTGTAGATCCTGTCCCAGCCAGCGCCCATGGAGCTGGGGTGGTGACCTCTCAGGATGCCTGGAGATGGCGGCCTCTTACAAAAAGCTTCTCCAGGACCTGCAGAAGTTGGCCCCTCTGACCTAGTGTTCATTGTACTCCTGTACTCCAGCTACCGGTTCTTGTCTGTCCATCTTCTCCATTTCTGAAATGTCCACACAGGCAGTGGTGTCCTGGGGTCCGTTTGTATCAGCCCCTGAGAGCTGATTGCTGTCCTACCTTCCCAGCTCTGCGTTCAGTCCTGTCACATTGGTAGTTTGAAATCAGCCAGGGTAAGTATTTACTTTACAGAAATGGGCACATGCCAAGAATCAGGGCTTTGTTTACCTCCTGGAGAGTCTGTTGTTGAACATTTACTAGCATGTACGTGCTCACAGGTCCCTGCTGCTCTGCAGTGGGAAAGAGCTGCCTCTCTGGTTTTGATGGGCACAGTGGAGTCTTCAGTTAATAAAAGATAAGAATTGCAATAACAACAAAAAAACAAGCAACCCAGTCAAAAAATAATGCTGAGTAGACAACAAATCCTCCAGCACTTGGGGTACAATGCCTTTTTCTGAGAACAATTTGTTACTATAACCTTAAAGGAAAAACAACTCCACTGGTGAAGAGGAAAAGGGAACATGTATGTTTTGAAGGTCCCACCATTCTCTATTTTGGTTTTTGTTTTTGTTTTGTTTTTGCCATTTGTGATAGTTAAAGGGGACCCATTGGAACTGATTTAGTGCAACAGAATCATTAAATTTAACTGTTTATGGTCCTTGGGCTTCCCAGGTGGCACAGTGGTATAGAATCTACCTGCCAATGCAGAAAACGCAAGAGACGTGGATCAGGAAGATCCTTGGAGTAGGAAATGGCTACCCACTCCAGTATTCTTGCCTGGAAAATTCCATGGACAGAGGAACAGGGTGGGCTACAGTCCATGGGGTCACAAAAAGTCTGACACGACTGGTCCATTGAGGCAAAATTCTGAGATTCTCCAACATAATCTCAGCTTTAGACTTATTTCTCAGCTGGTGTGCAGTGGTCCATGAGGAGGTCAGTGAAGCTGTAGAGTATTGAGACTCAAAAGTCCCCAAGTGATGGATAGATAAATGGCAGTGGTGTCTTGGGCATCTCCCTTCAACCAGAACAGTCAAGCATCCTCTATGTAGACAGGCCCATGTTAGCCCCTTACAGAGCAGAGGGAATACACCATATGACCTTGACCTTCTGAGGGTTTAAAGTTGAGTTGAGCAGCTATGCGAAGCAGTTCTGTCTCTCCTCTTTTTCAAAGAGCATACTCCTGGTGATCTGTGTTCAGCTGTAGAACTCCGTGTGACATGCTGAAGATGCTTTGTGGAAGGTCCCAGCATGACAGGACCAGAAAGATAACCAAGTTGAGCCCAGTAAGAGCTATGAAGCTTCTTCTGCCCCATATAGAAAAGTCTATGATAGGATATTGAGGCAAGTGTCATAGTGACCCCAAGAATGTTCGTCAGATTTCACACTTAACAAAGAAAGAGGGATGGAGACTATGACTGACCAGAAACTCCTCTTCATTAGACAATTGCCATGTCATATTGCAAAGGTAGGTTAGTCTCTGCCATCATCAAGCATCAATATATTTTGCATCACCCTTTGACTTCAGAAGTAATCTGTAACCCAAGCCCCACTTATTTTTTCTATTTGACATTTATTTTAGCTTCATTAATTTTTCTGACAATTTCATTGAATAGGATATTAATGAGAAGGGGAATTAAAGAACAGTACTATTCTACCTCTCTATTTGTTTCCCTAAACACTTGCAAGCATAAAAATCAGAGATTCTACAGCAGGAGTCTGCGTGCTGCATCCTATGAGCCAAATCTGGCTTGCCACCTGCTTTTGTAAATAGTTTCATTGGATAAGTTTATCCATTTACATACACTTTCACACTCAGTTGAGTAGTTGTAAAAAGACTTGATGGTCCACAAAGCTGAAAATATTCCCTATGTGGTTCTGTATAAGAAAAAATTTTGCCAACCCCTGCTCCTTAGACATAATGCTTCTTAGTAAAACACAACTTAAGTCTGGTAAAACAAAAATCTCTTTTTAAAGGTTCCCCTCCTAATCCCTTACTCTTTGGGGGGAAAAAGCATATTATGATATTGATTTTGACTAGACTTGAGTTCTCATCACAAGCTTTCATAGGACATCTGACAATAGTTGAATAGAATTAAGAAAAGATTTTATTTGCAGAATCCACAAAGCTATTTTCCCCAGTGTGTGCTGATTACTGAGTGCTAGCAAGTTGAACTTTTAACAGGAACCCAGAAAGAGGGGAATCAGAGTAATTTTAAGCCAAAATCATGATAGCAGTATCGCATGTAAATCTCAAACACATAACTCAGGACAGAGATAATTCATTTCACCGTAGGGAACATGGCTTCAAGTTGCAATTAAGCAAGTTGATCATTTCAACTGTTTAGTCTATGCTGCTTGATAAAAACAATAATGGAAGAGATTATCTAGCAGATGTGTAAGTTAATCATAAATGTCTTCTGGCTTCCCGATTTCCAAGGGCCTGACATGTCTTTCTGGTTGAGAATAGCAGGGCTGGGTGATTCGAGTCTGTAGTCAGAGTGTGTGGATCTCTACTGAGAGCTCGAGAGTCTAGAATGGCTTCTTCTTGGAAGTCAGCCCAGAGCTATCCTGTAGACACTGCCACTTGAGGTGCTTTCTGTGAGTGTGGTAGGTGTGTGATGGCCCCTCCCATAACCCTAACCTCATTTCCCACCACCCACCACTCTGACACCATGCTCACTCCAGTCACACTGCTCTCCTGGGTGTTCCTCAAGCATGCCCAGCAGCCTCATACTTTTGCATTTGAAATTCTCATCCTCATTACTCTCTTCTTAAATAGGTGCTTGGCTCCCTAACTTGCCTCTAGTATCTGCTCCAGTATCAAATATCCTCTTAACAGAGAAGCCTTTGCTGGCCACCCATTGTAACAGGGCACCCTTCCTTCTTGCTATCACTCTGACCTTCTTATTGCTTTTTTTTTTTTCATGGCATTTATTGCCATGTGGCATATTATGTATTTATTTGTTCTATACTACCCGTTTCCTTCCTTGAGGGAAGACACTTTGATTTATTCACTGATGGATTACTAACTTCTAGAACTTATGCTTGGCACATAGTACACTCTCAATAAAGGTTTTTGAATGAAACAAAATGTGTTTGAATGTGTAGTGAAGCTGGCTTTTTATTGAGAAAGGGAAAAATACAGGAGCTGTCTTGTCTTCTCCGTACTAAGCCTTTGAAACATACCTTGTATCTCCATTTCACTAATGAGAGTGCAAAGAAGCCATTAGGAATACATATTTATTCCATAAACAGACCTGAGTTCAAGTCTTCACTTTGACATTTAATAACTATGCCCGTGACTTAATCTCTCCAACTCTTGTTTTTTTCACCTATAAAGTGGATATAGCAATAGCACTTATTTTACAGATTTGTTAGAATTAAATGTTCAGTTCAGTTCAGTTCAGTTCAGTCACACAGTCATGTCTGACTCTGCGACCCCATGAATCGCAGCACTCCAGGCCTCCCTGTCTATCACCAACTCCCGGAGTTCACTCAGACTCACGTCCATCGAGTCAGTGATGCCATCCAGCCATCTCATCCTCTGTCGTCCCCTTCTCCTCCTGCCCCCAATCCCTCCCAGCATCAGGGTCTTTTCCAGTGAATCAGCTCTTCACATGAGGTGGCCAAAGTAATGGAGTTTCAGCTTTAGCATCATTCCTTCCAAAGAAATCCCAGGGATGATCTTCAGAATGAACTGGTTGGATCTTCTTGCAGTCCAAGGGACTCTCAAGAGTCTTCTCCAACACCACAGTTCAAAAGCATCAATTCTTCGGCGCTCAGCCCTCTTCACAGTCCAACTCTCACTTCGATACATGACCACAGAAAAAACCACAGCCTTGACTAGACGGACCTTTGTTGGCAAAGTAATGTCTCTGCTTTTGAATATGTAATCTAGGTTGGCCATAACTTTCCTTCCAAGGAGTAAGCGTCTTTTAATTTCATGGCTGCAGTCACCATCTGCAGTGATTTTGGAGCCCAAAAAAATAAAGTCTGACACTGTTTCCACTGTTTCCCCATCTATTTCCCATGAAGGGATGGGACCGGATGCCATGATCTTCGTTTTCTGAATGCTGAGCTTTAAGCCAACTTTTTCACTCTCCACTTTCACTTTCATCAAGAGGCTTTTGAGTTCCTCTTCACTTTCTGCCATAAGGATGGTGTCATCTGCATATCTGAGGTGATTGATATTTCTCCCGGCAATCTTGATTCCAGCTTGTGTTTCTTCCAGTCCAGCGTTTCTCATGATGTACTCTGCATATAAGTTAAATAAGCAGGGTGACAACATACAGCCTTGACGTACTCCTTTTCCTATTTGGAACCAGCCTGTTGTTCTATGTCCAGTTCTAACTGTTGCTTCCTGACCTGCATACAGATTTCTCAAGAGGCAGGTCAGGTGGTCTGGTATTCCCATCTCTTTCAGAATTGTCCAGTTTATTGTGATCCACACAATCAAAGGCTTTGGCATAGTCAATAAAACAGAAATAGATGTTTTTCTGGAACTCTCTTGCTTTTTCCATGATTCAGCGGATGTTGGCAATTTGATCTCTGGTTCCTCTGCCTTTTCTAAAACCAGCTTGACCATCTGGAAGTTCACGGTGCACGTATTACTGAAGCCTGGCTTGGAGACTTTTCAGCATTACTTTACTAGCGTGTGAGATGAGTGCAATTGTGCGGTAGTTTGAGCATTCTTTGGCATTGCCTTTCTTTGGGATTGGAATGAAAACTGACTTTTCCAGTCCTGTGGCCACTGCTGAGTTTTCCAAATGTGCTGGCATATTGAGTGCAGCACTTTCACAGCATCATCTTTCAGGATTTGAAAGAGCTCAACTGGAATTCCATCACCTCCACTAGCTTTGTTCATAGTGATGCTTTCTAAGGCCCACTTGACTTCACATTCCAGGATGTCTGGCTCTAGGCCAGTGATCACACCATTGTGATTATCTGGGTCATGAAGATCTTTTTTGTACAGTTCTTCTGTGTATTCTTGCCACCTCTTCTTAATATCTTCTGCTTCTGTTAGGTCCATACCATTTCTCTCCTGTATTGTGCCCATCTTTGCATGAAATGTTCCCTTGGTATCTCTAATTTTCTTGAAGAGATCTATAGTCTTTCCCATTCTGTTGTTTTCCTCTATTTCTTACCTTGAAATATATGTTTTAAAACACTATCTTTGTTATTTTAAGCATATTTCAATAGTGCACATTTCAGTTCAAGGTGACTGTCACCAGATTCCTCAATATGGATCCATATTGCATAACTAGCTGCTAAAATAGAGTCTTTACTATGATTTCAAAAGAAACAGTTAAAGTGATTAAATGGTAGATTAAAAGTGATTTTACGAGGCTAGGAGAAAACTGAAGATCAGTTCAGTTGAGTGATCATGTTTGATATTTTTCCTCTACAGAGAATTTTGAGACATATCATGTCAAATTAATTGATTTTCTGCTTATGATTTTAGTTTTTGCAGCACTCTTGGAAATACTTTCCTCACTCCAAGATCATAGGGACATTAATATATTATTTTCCTATAAAGTTTTTATGATTATTTTCTGTATTTAAATGTCTAGATTTATCTTGATGCATGAAGTTACTTTTTTTCAAAAGAGCTATCAATGTATCCTTAATTAAATAATTCAGTACTGCAGTGTTGATAATTTGGAGCATAATAGTACATTTTGACTCTTTAGTAGAATTAGTCTCCTTTCATCCTTTAAATTCCAGTTGGGAATAAGCTTTTTGATGGTTTAATCACTATTGTGTTATTTTTATTTAAAAAAAATCATTATATTGATAATATCAAAATCTCTCTGCCTATGAATAAGATATCTACTTCTTTTTATTTGGTTACTTTTATGCCCTTTAGTCCGGAGAGGGCAATGGCACCCCACTCCAGTACTCTTGCCTGGAGAATCCCATGGGCGGAGGAGCCTGGTGGGCTGCAGTCCATGGGGTTGCGAAGAGTTGGACATGACTGAGCAACTTCACTTTCACTTTTCACTTTCATGCATTGGAGAAGGAAATGGCAGCCCACTCCAGTGTTCTTGCCTGGAGAATCCCAGGGATGGGGGAGCCTGGTGGGCTGCCGTCTCTGGGGTCGCACAGAGTCAGATGTGAGTGAAGCGACTTAGCAGCAGCAGCAGCAGCATGCCCTTTAGTCATATTTTAAAGTTTTTTAAAAAAATAAGTTTTAGTTAGCGTTTTGTGATTGCATGCCAGAGACTACAACTCTGGCCAACTTAATCATGTATTAGAAAGGCAGTGGAGAGTTCACATAGTCAAAAGGAAGGCCAGAGAATCAGGCTGAGAAATAAGACAGGAACCAGGATAAAAATTCCCAGATCATTAAGGAAACACCTTAACACCTTGGACTAATGAACTGGTAGCAGTTTCTTTTGTCTTCACATTGGTCTGTTCAGGAAAGTCTTAAAAGCAAACCTGATTGGCTAAGCTTAGGACACATGCCTGCCCCTTGAATGTACTGAGGCAGCGAGAAGAAGGATCAGGCAGAACAAATTTCAGGAACCTTTCAAGAGGGCAGAACATCTGGATTATCTTTGGCAACAAGGCTGAACATAGTGTTTTTAGACCAAAAATTTCCAAAATGAAACAGAATTTGTAGAAAATGAAAATTGTCCACTATCAGAAGAAAGTAGATATTTATTGGAAAACTATTCCAAGCTGGTGAAATAGAATTTTGTTTAAATCATTAACTCCTCACTGATTTCCTTGGAAGATATTTGTATCCCTAGAGAGATTAAGTTTATCAAAGTGATCCAGTCATTCTCCCAGTCTCATCCAAACATGAAATGCCTGCTTTGGGATAAGAGCACAGCTCATTCAAACCTCATCCCACTCATCTTTTCTTGCAAGGGCAGGTAACCACTGAAGATTCCACAGAGGAAATAGGAACCCAGTTAACAGACATTAAGCAAGAAGACATTTTGGCAGCAAGGACTGAGATACATCCAGCTATCTCCAATGTTAGATTATGTGGGTACTAAGTATTAATTCTGGAGCAGGAAATGGCAATGCACTCTAGTACTCTTGCCTGGAGAATTTCATGGACAGAGGAGCCTGGCGGGCTACAGTCCATGGAGTTGCAAACAGTCAGACACAACTGAGCAACTAACACACACACACAAGTATTAACTCATTAATTTATTTGTTTGCCTAATAAAAACATACTGATTCCTAAGTGACATTACGGCATTGGAAGGACAGATCTAGTGGTAAAGGTAGTCATTTTTATTTTTCAATTTATTAAACAAGTGTTTATTTAACAACTACTGTTTGCCACATACTGTTCTTGGTTTGATATAGAAAGCCTATAGGAAGCTCTGTTGTAATCATTAGAATTTACCCAATCTGCTCTTCAGATAATGACACAGACTGAATTGTGTCCTCCCAAAATTCATTTATGTTGAAGTCCTCAGCTCCAGTGTGATGGTATTTGGAAACTGGGCTTTTCAAAGACAATCAGGTTTAGCTGAGGTCATGAGGGTGAGGCCCTTAGGAGGGGATGGTGTGTGTGTATGCTTAGTCGCTCTGTTGTGTCCGACTCTTTGCGACCTCATGGACTGTAGCTTGCCAGGCTCCTCTGTCCATGGGATTACCCAGGCAAGAGTACTGGAGTGGGTCGCAATTTCCTTCTGCAGGTGATCTTCCCCACCCAGGGAGCGAACCCAGGGATCTCCTGCACTGCAGGCAGATTCTTTACCTCTGAGCCACCAGGAAAGCCCAGAGTCGGCATTAGCACTCGTAAATGAAGATACACCAGGAAACTTGCACTTTCTCTTTCTCTCTTGCTCTTGCACTCTTACTCTGCCGTGGGAGAACACAGCCATTCACAGATCAGGAAGAAAGCTTTCACAGAAACTGACCATGCTGCATCTAGATCTTGGATTTCCAGTCTCTATAACCGAGAGAAAATCAGTGTCTGTCATTTAAGCCACACAGACCATGGCATTTTGTTATGGCAACTTGAGATGACTAATACAGGCGGAGTCTAGCTCTGCCTGAGGGAGGCATACTCTAAAACTGGACATTTTGCTCACTGAAGCTTCATCTGAAATATCAAAAACTTTGGTAGCAGAAATCTAGAGGCACTCCATTAAGAAACTCCTTTATTCTGAATTGTCAGGGAGCTGTTTTGATAAGTTCAAGAATTTTCTTTGACAACTGATTTCTCCAGCTTCAAATTTGTTAATAAAGTAAACTAAATATACCATACTCACAGAAAACTAGTCAATCTAATCACACTAGGACCACAGCCTTGTCTAACTCAATGAAACTAAGCCATGCCCGTGGGGCAACCCAAGACGGGCGGGTCATGGTGGAGAGATCTGACAGAATGTGGTCCACTGGAGAAGGGAATGGCAAACCACTTCAGTATTCTTGCCTTGAGAACCCCGTGAACAGTATGAAAAGGCAAAATGATAAGATACTGAAAGAGGAACTCCCCAGGTCAGTAGGTGCCCAATATGCTACTGAATATCAGTGGAGAAATAACTCCAGAAAGAATGAAGGGATGGAGCCAAAGCGAAAGCAGTACCCAGCTGTGGATGTGACTGGTGATAGAAGCGAGGTCCGATGCTGTAAAGAGCAATATTGCATAGGAACCTGGAATGTCAGGTCCACGAATCAAGGCAAATTGGAAGTGGTCAAACAAGAGATGGCAAGAGTGAATGTTGACATTCTAGGAATCAGCGAACTCAAATGGACTGGAATGGGTGAATTTAACTCAGATGACCATTATATCTACTACTGCGGGCAGGAATCCCTCAGAAGAAATGGAGTGGCCATCGTGGCCAACAAAAGAGTCTGAAATGCAGTACTTGAATGCAATCTCAAAAACGACAGAATGATCTCTGTTCATTTCCAAGGCAAACCATTCAATATCACTGTAATCCAAGTCTATGCCCCAACCAGTAACGCTGAAGAAGCTGAATGGTTCTGTGAAGACCTACAAGACCTTCTAGAACTAACACCCAAAATAGATGTCCTTTTCATTATAGGGGACTGGAACACAAAAGTAGGAAGTCAAGAAGCACCTGGAGTAACAGGCAAATTTGGCCTTGTAATACGGAATGAAGCAGGGCAAAGACTATTAGAGTTTTGCCAAGAAAATGCACTGGTCATAGCAAACACCCTCTTACAACAACACAAGAGAAAACTCTACACATGGACGTCACCAGATGGTCAACACTGAAATCAGATTGATTATATTCTTTGCAGCCAAAGATGGAGAAACTCTATACAGTCAACAAAAACAAGACCAGGAGCTGACTGTGGCTCAGATCATGAACTCCTTATTACCAAATTCAGACTTAAATTGAAGAAAGTAGGGAAAACCGCTAGACCATTCAGGTATGACCTAAATCAAATCTCTTATGATTATACAGTAGAAGTGAGAAATAGATTTAAGGGCCTAGATCTGATAGAGTGTCTGATGAACTATGGAATGAGGTTTGTGACACTGTACAGGAGACAGGGATCAAGACCATCCCCATGGAAAAGAAATGCAAAAAAGCAAAATGGCTATCTGGGGAGGCCTTACAAATAGCTGTGAAAAGAAGAGAAGTGAAAAGCAAAGGAGAAAAGGAAAGATATAAGTATCTGAATGCAGAGTTCCAAAGAATAGCAAAAAGAGATAAGAAAGCCTTCCTCAGTGATCAATGCAAAGAAATAGAGGAAAACAACAGAATGGGAAAGACTAGAGATCTTTTCAAGAAAATTAGAGATACCAAGGGAACATTTCATGCAAAGATGGGCACAATACAGGAGAGAAATGGTATGGACCTAACAGAAGCAGAAGATATTAAGAAGAGGTGGCAAGAATACACAGAAGAACTGTATAAAAAAGATCTTCATGACCCAGATAATCACAATGGTGTGATCATTGACCTAGAGCCAGACATCCTGGAATGTGAAGTCAAGTGGGCCTTAGAAAGCATCGCTATGAACAAAGCTAGTGGAGGTGATGGAATTCCAGTTGAGTTCTTTCAAATCCTGAAAGATGATGCTGTGAAAGTGCTGCACTCAATATGCCAGCAAATTTGGAAAACTCAGCAGTGGCCACAGGACTGGAAAAGTCAGTTTTCATTCCAATCCCAAAGAAAGGCAATGCCAAAGAATGCTCAAACTACTGCACAATTGCACTCATCTCACATGCCAGTAAAGTAATGCTGAAAATTCTCCAAGCCAGGCTTCAGCAATACGTGAACCATGAACTTCCAGATGGTCAAGCTGGTTTTAGAAAAGGCAGAGGAACCAGAGATCAAATTGCCAACATCCGCTGGATCATGGAAAAAGCAAGAGAGTTCCAGAAAAACATCTATTTCTGTTTTATTGACTATGTCAAAGCTTTTGATTGTGTGGATCACAATAAACTGTGGACAATTCCGAAAGAGATGGAAATACCAGACCACCTGATCTGCTTCTTGAGAAATATGTATGCAGGTCAGGAAGCAACAGTTAGAACTGGACATGGAACAACAGACTGGTTCCAAATAGGAAAAGGAGTACGTCAAGGCTGTATGTTGTCACCCTGCTTATTTAACTTATGTGCAGAATACATCATGAGAAATGCTGGACTGGAAGAAACACAAGCTGGAATCAAGGTTGCCGGGAGAAATATCAGTCACCTCAGATATGCAGATGACACCATCCTTATGGCAGAAAGTGAAGAGGAACTCAAAAGCCTCTTGATGAAAGTGCAAGTGGAGAGTGAAAAAGTTGGCTTAAAGCTCAACATTCAGAAAACGAAGATCATGGCATCCGGTCCCATCACTTCATGGGAAATAGATGGGGAAACAGTGTCAGACTTTATATTTTGGGGGCTCCGAAATCACTGCAGATGGTGACTGCAGCCATGAAATTAAAAGACGCTTACTCCTTGGAAGGAAAGTTATGACCAACCAAATAGCATATTCAAAAGCAGAGACATTACTTTGCCAACAAAGATCCGTCTAGTCAAGGCTATGGTTTTTCCAGTGGTCATGTATGGATGTGAGAGTTGGACTGTGAAGAGGGCTGAGTGCCGAAGAATTGATGCTTTTGAACTGTGATGTTGGAGAAGACTCTTGAGAGTCCCTTGGAGTGCAAGGAGATCCAACCAGTCCATTCTGAAGGAGATCATCCCTGGGATTTCTTTGGAAGGAATGATGCTAAAGCTGAAACTCCATTACTTTGGCCACCTCATGTGAAGAGTTGACTCATTGGAAAAGACTCTGATGCTGGGAGGTATTGGGGGCAGGAGGAGAAGGGGATGACAGAGGATGAGATGGCTGGATGGCATCACTGACTCGATGGACATGAGTCTGAATGAACTCCGGGAGTTGGTGATGGGCAGAGAGGCCTGGTGTGCTGCGATTCATGGGGTCGCAAAGAGTCGGACATGACTGAGCAACTGAACTGAACTGAAACTAAATATACTGCTAGTAAACACAGTGAAATAAACTTTAGGAGTAAGCAGAGATTAGAACAGATGAGGACTAGCAGGAAGTTTGGTTTTATCAAGTGACAGATATGAACATAGCTGCATCACAACCTGCTGAGACGTTAGGCTGTTCATTAAAGAAATGCTGTATGATTATAACAGCAGGAGAGTGAGAATGGAAAGATATTTCTGTAAAGGAGTTATTGAGTTGGCCCAAAAGTTCATCCAGGTTTCTCCATAAGGTAGTGTAGAAAAACTGAACGAACTTTTGGGCCAACCCATATAATAAGTGAGCAGCATGAAGTGTTAGTTTTGTTCATAAGATGGTTGAAAATGCAGAACACCCGAAAGACCTGATGTTATCTATAGAGCAGCAGCTGATTCAAGGATGCACAAAGAGACATAGATCATCGGAGGGACGTTTGACCCACTATCAGAAACACCGTGTAGGGTGTCCCTCCATCCTTAAGAGTCACGCCCTCCTAGGACCTAAGCTCCTTTGGCTCCGAACACAGGAAAGTCTAAGTCCTACATCTTTTGCAGCTGGTTTCATACCTTTGCAGGAGGTCAAAGGGCTCCATAGGTATCATTCTAACATGTGAACAATGTAATAATGACCCCATTTTTTTTTCTTTTACCATTTTAACCAATTCTGGTTTCTCTTCATATTCAACATAATTATAATAATATGAAAAAGAATTTTTTTGTTTCCTCTATTAGTAAAATTCTTAGAACTACCCCAATACACAATCTCTGTGGATGACTTTATTAGATTATGCACCTGGAACAAGATCCTAGTGACTCTCTGCTCACATAGAAGGCAGAATAATGCTCCCTCCCCAAAGATGTTTACATCCTAATTCCTGGAGCCTGTGAATATGTTATTTTACATGGTAAAGGGGAATCAAGGTTGCAGATGGAGTTAAAGTTGCTCATCAGCTGACCTCAAAATAGGGAGATTATCCTGGCTTATCTAGATGGACCCACATAATTACAGGGATTTTTAAATGTGAAAGATGAAGGCGAAGAGTTAGTTTTAGAGTGATGCTAGTGAGGGAGTGAGGATTTGACCTGCCATCACTGGCTTTGAAGGTGGAGAGTGGCCATGAGCCAAGGAATGCAGGTGACCTATAAAAACTGGAAAAAGCAGGGAAACAGATTTACCTCTAGAGCTTCTAGGAAAAAAAACAACCCCATGGACATTTTTATTTTAGTCCAGTTAGACTTACACTGGGCCTCTCTCATAGCTCAGTTGGTAAAGAATGTCCCTGCAATGCAGGAGACCTGGGTTCAATCCCTGGGTCAGGAAGATCCCATGGAGATGGAAATGGCAAATCACTTAAGTATTCTTGTCTGGATAATCCCATGGACAGAGGAGCCTGGTAGGCTACAGTCCATGGGGTTGCAAGAGTCGGACACGACTTAGCGACTAAACCACCACCACCATATTCATTTCGGAAATTCCCTGGTAGCTCAGTACATAAAGAATCTGACACCCAGATTTTGTCTCTGGGTCAGGAATATACCCTGGAGAAGGAAATGGCAACCCACTCCAGTATTCTTGACTAGAAAATGCCATGGACAGAGGAACATGGTGGGCTGCAGTCCATGGGGTCGCAAGAGTCAGACATGACTTGGTGACTAAACCACAACCAGATGTATATTAGACTTCTGATCCTCAGAACTGTAAGATAATAAAGTTGTTTTAAGCCATTATAATGGTGGTGATTTGTTACAGCAACCGTAGGAAATTAACATACTTGATAGTGTTAGACACCTTTGTCTAATACTACAAAGGCAGATCGTGTAAATGGTTAGAGAAATTGGGCAACTCAAGAATATGGTTCTATATCTCATGGGATTCTGATCAAAGGCAGGTAGAAGTACAACACAGAAGTTGAGGCTCTTCAAATAGTGATATTTGGATCAGAAGGAATTTTGATCATTCATATAATGATTGAAATTAAAATCACAAAAGCTGGTGAAAATAGCTTTTTCTTCAGATGCAGAACAGCCTTATGGCAGGTTTAAAAACCAAGTCTAAATTTCAGTTTCTTTGAAATAATGGATCCTTTGAACCATTTTGCTTTTTACCAGATTAGAGGACATCTGAAATGAAGCATGAAGGAAATTCAATCTATGAAAACAGATCTTTTGAAACTATTATAGTAATTATTCCTGATCCCAAGTTCTTATGCAAAATTTCCATGTATTTTTTGGTAACTGGAAAAATTGTATTTCTTGTATAGCTAAATTGTGAGTTCTGCTTACTGGGAATAATTGGGATAATAATAATGCATTACTCCTTATTCTTTCTTGTTTTTTTTAGATGGAACTGGCTTGTCTACACAATAGTGTATCTGAAATGAACAAACTAATAAACTAAAATATAATTAGCACCTTACAGTGGGGTGACCAGATGTGCAAAAGGATAACAATAATAAAATAACATTTGCATAGCAGTTTATACTTTACAAAGAGATTTCACGAGTATTTATCTGTAAAGATTCTGTGAAGTAGACAAGAAGAATTATCTTTTTTCTTTAATAGATAAAGAAATAAATTGACTTGCCCCTAATCACACCTTATACGTGGGAGAATCCAGGTCCTTTGGTTACACACTTGCCACCATGCCTCACTCCACTGGGAAAAAGAATCGCTACCCAGCTCTTCAGACTCACAGCAAAAGAGAACTTGGAATCCACAGCAAGGATGTGTATGTTTGTTGTAATGCTACTTACAGGGCTCATTACAGGAAAAGATGCTTTTTTTTTTTGGAGTTAATATAATATAATAATATTCCTTGTCTCTGACTTCTCTGCTCTGAGCTGTTGCTATTTTTACTTCTTTATCTCCTTCCTCAGCAATCTGGTGGACTCTAAGTCTCAACTTTGGTAATTTGCCCTGTACCTCACCCCATATTCCCTTGACATACTCCCCTGGTTCCCCTTTAGTGCTTCAGGGCATCATTTTTATATTTGCTCTCTGCTCTCATGTAGACTGGCAGGAAGTAAAAGGCAATCAGCCTGCCTTCCATCCCATCCCCACCTCCCACAGCCAAGTCTATGGCAAATGCTCACCCTCCTCCAGCCCAGGAGAACTTTTGTCCCTACCTGCCGTATCTTTTTTGGAGAGAGAGGCAAAACAAGTACTCTACACACCATCACAAACTTCAAATGGTGAAAACATCATCTCATTGATTGTCTTTACAGAGCGTGCTACTGCAATTGCTTCATTGAAATTGATAGAAAGGTTATTTGTAAGAAACTTTTAAGGTTTACAGTGAATCCTAGCTCTACAGTCCTGTTTTCTCTTTTTTTTTTCTTCTTTTCTTTCTTTCTGCATGATCTTTCATTTCTCAAATATAAATTCTTCTACCTTGGAGATTTTCAGAAATCAAATTTTCTACAGTTGGTGAGGAATTATATTGAAAATATGGACTGCTTACATTATATGATATTTGAGATTTTAGTTAGGTGTCATTTCCAAAAATCATTATCACCTTTTCAATGAAAATTATTTTTTAAAATAAAAGCATGTAGGAGATTTTAAGGGAAATGCTGTCAAGCAGTCTAGCCCAGAGGAGATGCAAATTGCCATTTTATTAAACTAAAGCAGCAATTATCTTTAATATCCAACAGGGAAACAGATGTAGTTGGGGTTGAGATCGAATGCAAGGCTGTCAGAACAGAAATCCCTACAACTGGAAGCACATTTTTGCCATACAAGCTTTATCTATAGTGGTCTGGAAGAGATCTGATTTCTGATCTGCATCTAAGGAAGTTTATTGAAGGCAAAGATAAAAGTCTCTGAGTAATGTGGCAAGCATCTTGATGATGGCTATGGTATTTCCTTGACTTTTCAAGGTACCCAAGTAGCTTCTCCTTCTTGAGTTTGGCTTTATTATGGTTAATGTCAGGGAATCATAGCATTCTTGGGAATGATGAAGAGGATTCCAGATAAGTGAGAAATGCACAGGATGGGCATTGCTGAGAAGCTGCCATTCTTTGGTCAGGTGCAACAAAGAACAATCACATCCTCCTGTGATGTAATTGGCACCTTATAGCAGGGGGACCAGATGTGCAAAAGGATAACAATAATAAAATAATATTTGCATAGCAGTTTATGCTTTACAAAGAGATTTCATGAGTATTTATCTGTAAAAATTCTGTGAGGCAGACAAGAAAAATTATCTTTTTTTTTAATAAATGAAGAAATAGAGAGGCTGACTGGCCCCTAATCACACCTAATATATGGGAGAATCCAGGTCCTCTGGTTACACACTTGTCACCATGCCTCACTCCACTGGAGAAAGAGTCGCTACCCAGCTCTTCAGACTCAGCAAAAGAGAATATGAAATCCACAGTAAGGGTGTGTGTTTTTGTTGTGGTGCTACTTACAGGGCTCATTACAGGAAAAGATGCCTTTTTAACAGGGGGTGGCCAAGAATGAAAAAGAAAGAGAAGTAAGAATTAGTAAGAATGAGGTAGGTAGGGCTTGAGGAGAGATTGAGAAGGAAAATGAGAACCGTGAACTAAAACTGAAAACCAAAATGAATCCAAACATTTTTTCAGGAAAAAAAAAACTAAAAGGGAGAAAACCCACAAACATGAGATCACTTGTGACCCCAGCCCTAATATCAGAATAGCAAAACACTGTCATTAACAAGAAACACCTGGATAAACACACAGCGTGAACTCACTTTTTTGAACCTCCTTATTTGGAAAGGGCATCGCACCCAAACCTGGAGAAGGGGATGGGAAACCCAGTCCACTATTCTTGCCTGGAGAATTCCATGGACAGAGGAGACTGGTGGGCTGCAGTCCGTGGGGTTGCAGAGTCATACGCGACTGAGCGACTAACTCTTTGCATTTGAAAGAATGGACAACACCCATAAAGCAGGATGAAAACCAGCTCAAGTTGGGTGAAAGGTTTTCCAAGATTGGCAGCTCACTGGGGGCAAGTACAGGCGACAGAGTCAGTGCGTGACCAGCTCCAGGGAGCATGGGTCACGCTTCCATTTTTCATCACCCAGCCTCACTGCCTCCAAGGTGTTCAGTGTGACATGGGGACAGCTAATGGGAGTGAGGAGGAAACCTGAATCTGTACTCTGGTCCCCCTGCCACTCTGACTTGGTCACTTCATTACAGACTTCTTGTCAGAGGACCTTCCTTAGGGTTCTTTGCTGGGTCACAGAGGCTATACAAGTCATCTTGACAAGAAATTTTCTCTGACCCCTTAGAGTGGGAAAAGGAAGAGACTCCGGTGAGTGCTGAGTGCCAGTGAACCTATGAAGAACATGACCTGTTTATGGTTTGTTCTGGTTGCGCTGATTCAGCCAGTGCATTGAGCCTGAACAATTCTTTAAAACTGGGAGAGATGGCAAATATCTAGGGTGCTTCTCACTCATGTTGGACATTGCCTGTCAAGCACTTTTTTCTTCCCCCCAGGCCTGGACACAGCTAGTCATGCCACTGTCATCAATCCACCAACCCAAATTACCATGACGAATGACAGTCTCTTTTGCCAACCTTCTCCTAGACATTTGGGTAACTTAGCAGGCCTGTAACTCTTTTGTGACAGACAGAAGTCCAAGTTGCAGGTGGTGGCATGCAACCTTAGGGGAAGCTGAATGAGTTCAGATTTCCCAGGTGAATCCTTGCTCCCATCTTTCCATGGGCCAGTCATTAAAGACTCAAGCCCTTTGTTAGATGTAGAGGCAAGAATGGAAAAGTTAAGGAGAAAGGTCACACAAGGTTGGACCACCCCAAAGGGTACAGGGAAATAGGTGTTCTTGGAAACATATCTGCTGACTATGAACAAAAATAAATGGGCCAGAACCAACTCATCCTGGGATAGTGTATCATCACAATCAAAACCCAAACAAAACCAAATAAAACAGCAGTGGTAAAAGAAAAACAAGGAGAGGATCTCTAGCTGCTTAGGTTTTTCAAAGAAAGGTGTCTAACTTCCTCTATCTTTACATGTCCGGTGTAATCCTAAAGCTGCAAAATAAGTCTACAGTGATTTACTGACTCTAGGAAATAATCTGTTGCTGCTTTGTGTCTCAAACTGAACCTCAATTTGGTAGTGAATTGAATTACTAGTGAATTAGCTATGGTAAAATGCAAACTTCAGTTTAGTATTGGGCTAGAGCCTAATGTCAAAACAATCCTTGTTTCTAGGTTCAATAATTGGTTCATAATTGGTTGATTTGGGGAAAAAGAAAACAATTGTTTGAGTGGCTTGGTAGAAAAGATTGGGGCAGAATCTCAACCCAGGCCCAGCCATTGAGCCTGTGGCCATGTCACGCTCCCTCCCTACAGACTGTGCTCTCTCAATGGCACCAATGTTTTGTGATTATCTGATGAGACCATTAGAAACCCTGAATGGCTGGGTTGTCTCTCCTGCCAGTCTCTTTTTCTCATAACTAAGGCTTATTATGTGTGAAAGAAAGAAAAAATATGCTAAGTTGAAAAGTGAAAGAATTGAAAAGACAATGAACAGCTGAAGTTAAATATATCTTTTCAACTTAGTGCTTTATTTAAGGGTTTCAACTCAAGCTTACACACATTATGTTTTCTTGAGCCCATCCAGGAAGTCATATCAGTTTCAAGAAGGTTGACTCACTTGAGCCCTTATTTGCATGACCATTTAATGGAGAAGATAAAGGGCTGTATTAGCTACACTGCTTTGTCCTTTGCAGGATTCCATCTCCGTTCTCTCCAGTCCCCCACATGCTTTTTTCCAAAGACCTATTGAGACAGAGAGGGTTAGTACTCCAAATGCAATTTGGTTAGATGCACACAAGAAAAATGCTTAAATATCAGAAACCACTCTCTGAGCTAATTGCCCTTTGAGTACAAAGTAACAAAGCTGAGAATCTATGGCAAAATTAGAATTGCTTCTAACTTGATAATTTGAGACTTGGGTTAAGGTCAAATTACTTACACTCCTCCATAAATGAACTTTCCCCTCCTCGTTTTACTACTTTAAAGTATATAGCACATTGAATAATAATATAAAAGTTCCAAATATATGTTTAATGTAGTAGTTTGGAGATTGGAAAGATATAAAAGGGCCCAAATTCTACAACTGAGATTTATATTTTCTCAATGTATGCACTTATTGTCCCTTTTATATTGGTTAATATTTCCCCCATTATCTTAGCATTCCCCCATTATCCATATATATTCCATATGTACATTTTATTATCTTTTTACTGGTATGACTCTCCATTGGACAACTGTTCTTTAGACCTGTGAGAGTGGGGACCCTGCTGCAGCAGCTGATAAGTTCTAAGGTTAAAAACTTACTAATGTTCACAAGTTTATTACACTGTCCATGCCTAAGTAAATTGCGTTTAACATACAAATCCCTTGAGAAGTCGAAGTTAGAAAATATGGTAGAAGTTGAAGTGACTTCAAGAAAACCTTATTTGTTTCATCATCATCTCTGTTTTAATTTCCTTATTCCCTTTTAGCTTTTCCCAACCATCTTCCAACATTTCCATTTGTACTGAACAATCTTGAACATAATTCATTTCTCTCTAAATTTGTGGAATATTTTCCCAAGTTTTCTTCTGTTAGATTACTCATAACTCATGAAAATTTACTAGATAGGCTATCGATAAAAGGGGAGCATTGACCAAATAGAACCACTAGGAAATGGTGTGAGGCTAGGAGGCTACTGTGCCTTTTGAGGCAGGGCTGATGATTATGAAATCAGGACTGCTGCTGCTGCTGCTGCTGCTGCTGCTGCTGCTGCTGCTGCTAAGTCGCGTCAGTCGTGTCCAACTTTGTGCGACCCCATAGGTGGCAGCCCCTATGGGCTCCCCCATCCCTGGGATTCCCCAGGCAAGAACACTGGAGTGGGTTGTCATTTCCTTCTCCAATGCAGGAAAGTGAAAGTGAAGTCACTCAGTCGTGTCTGACTCTTAGCGACCCCATGGACCTTCCAGGCTCCTCCGTCTATGGGATTTTCCAGACAAGAGTAATGAAGTGGGGTGCCATTGCCTTCGCCATGAAATCAGGACTATTCAGAGTAAATGGGAACCAGTAGGGATGGTGGGTTCATTCTAGGACTGCACAGGAAGAGGGATAAAAATTACATCCATGGAAATTTACATTTTTAAACTTTTTATATTGGTAAAAAATAAAAGCATGAAGATGTGTGAAAACTCATAAATCTTTGGGAAGCATGTACATTGATAAACTCTATTGAATGCCAATATCTATTAGAATTTTCATTGCATATACATTTTGATCCAGAAATCCTATCTCTAGGAATTCATTGTACACGTCCATAGGTGTACAGAGCTATATGTAGGAAGATATTCCTTGCAGCATTGCTTATAGTAACAACTGAAATAAACAGTTGAGAGAAATGGTAAAATAAATAAAACAAGGTACATATAATGCAATGCTGGGTGTAACCATTTTTAAAAACGAGGCAGCTCTCTATGTACTAATGTGGAACGACATTTGCACCAGTTATCTATTGCCACCATAATGTCATGTAACACATCATCCAGAATTTAGTGGCTTAACATAGTAATTATTTATTTAGCTCAAGAGTCTGTAGGTTGTTGACTTAGGCTGAGCAGTTCTTCCAGTTTTGGCTGGATATTGGCCAAAGTAATCAAGGAGCATAGTCTTACCTTCCACCACCAAATGTGCATCATACCTGTGTTGATACCCAACTATATTCTGTCTTCCCTTGGCCCAGAGGGGGTGTCCTGCTCTGGCTCCTGTCTCAGGCTCACCTCTCCATAAGGTTCCCTATTCAATGACATTGACTCTGCAGTTGCCCCCCTCTCTCTTGCATCATCTACTTTCCCTCTATGCTATATAATTAAAAACAAAACATGTTGTGCTGCCTTGCATCTAAAAACAAAATAGCTTCTATAAACCCAGAGACCCATTTCCTGCTTCCTCTTTCAGCAAAAATCCAGAGTTATCTATACTCATCGTCTCCACTTCCTCATCTTCTTTTCTTTCTTGAACTCTGACCTATGTCCCCATCATAGCTATTGCTTTTTCCCACATCTCCAGTGATTTCCACACTGTCACATTAAATGGCTCCTTCTTGGTCCTCACCTTACTGAACCGCTCGGTGGCATTTGACAGAGTTGATTCCTCCACCGTTTCTGAATCTTTGTTCTCTTCGCTAGTGGAAAACTACTCCTTGTTCTCCATCTACCTCACTGGCCACACGTCTCGTTGTCGTTGACTGTATCCTCTTCATCTTCCTGACCCCCTCATGTTGCAGTGCTCCAGGACTCATTCCTCAAAATATTTTCTGTTCCCACTAGTTTCCTAGGCAATTTCATCCTGTAAATAGCAACTACATGTTGACCGATCTCAAATTAATTGTCTTTTGTGAGAGATTTCCTTTTTTTGCAACTGTGGGAAGAAATGCAGTAAATACCTTTACATACGTATCCTTGATTTCTTGATTAACATTAATTTTACTTGTAGATAGTTGGGTGAAAGGGTATATGTATTTTAAAATTTACCAGCTATTATTAAATTGTTTTTAAAAAGACAGCAATGCCACATTTCCACCAGAAATCTATGAAAGCATAATTTTTCTTATACCTTTGCAAGTAATAGGTGTTATCATTTCATTTTTATGTCAGATAGGTCTAAGGAGATGTCAGCATTTAGGAACTGAGTAGCACCAGTGAATCTAGTGTAACTAACAAGAGAAGTGGAGTGAAAGGCAGTAGGAGGGTTATTATTGAAATAACAAACTTTCTGTATTGGGTACTCTAAGGGAAGAGGAGATGAGAGGATTGCATATTCTGCAAAAGTCTTAGTAGAACAACTGAGCAAGCTTCCTAGTATGAGGAAGATAATGGTTCAGAGACTTTTGGAAATACAATAAATGTCTGCTTCAGGCAATTGCCTTGGTTAATATCATGTTTAGCTGAAAGTAGCAGAGGCTCATAATAAAAAAAACAATCTCTTATGCAGCAGTCTGGATGTAACAGTTTAAGAAGTTGTCTAGAAGACTTGTAAGGCTCTGTCACCATGGCAGTTTTTTCTGTTTCTGTAGCACATGTGGTTTCAATTCCCCAGATCACCTCATAATCAAATATAGGCTGCTGGAGCTCCAGCAATTACATTCTCATCAAGCAGTGGAAAGAAAGAAAGAAGAAAAGCACATTTCCTCCCTTGAAGGACATTTCTAGAAATTGTGCACATTAATTCTGCTTATAACTCATTGGCAAGACCAGGAAATACCTTGTTCTGAATACCCAGCTAGAAATCAGAGGTTATTTTTGCAGGATGAGGAAAAAAGAAAAACAAATAGTGGGAAAAATTAGAAGCTTCTGTCATTAGCTATCACTGGGCCCCAAGTAGAAACTGTCAAGGAAAAGGCTTAGCTACAATGATGACGACACGTCTCCAGGTTTGGATTATTACACAGAGCCTTAGATGGGAACTGATTATCTTGAAAAAATAGACATGATTGTGTTCATTTCTGCTAAACATCCTAAACAAGCAGTTCTTAATGGGAGGCGATTTTGTCCCCATTACCCAAGAGACATTTGGTAATTTGAGACATTTTGACTTGTCCCAATTGTCCAAAAGAGAGGAAGGGGGATAGGGGTGGGGGTAGGTGCTACTGGCATTAGTGAATGGAGGCTAAGCGTGCCATATACACAAGATAGCCACCACTACAAAGAATTCTCCAGTCCAAAACATGCCGAGGTTGGTAAATGCTGCCCTAGACAATCGATAGACGTTTGGGTCAAATTTCAGGGTCTGAGCAAAGAACAGTGTATATTGCCAATTTTTAATGATTAAAGTAATTAAGTTCCATATTTCTTTGGTTTCATTTGTGCCATGGAATCCTCATTTGATCCATTAGGCCAAAAATTAAAGAACTGTTTTGCAGATACATAGTGACCTCTTTTATGCAGAACTATTTTGCTCTGTGACAACATGACTCTCTTTATAACATTAGTATGTCCATTTCACAATCATTTTTAACCCTCCAGACCCATCTACCTTCCTACATTTCCCTGAAATGGATAAAATACTTCTGCTTCTCATTGCTTCCCTTTCACTGCCCTTACCATGTAGTGCAGGGATCAGATGCTGAAGTGTCTGAATCCCCTACTATGTTGCAAGCTTGTCAAAATCAAAGACCATATTCCATTTATCTTTGTAGTTCTAGTGCCCAGTGCAGAGTATGCAACTTAGAAGGTGCAACAATATTAATTGAACTGAACTGAGCTCCTGTTTATTCTTAGAGTGTTCTTCATGCCAGGCCTACTTGGATATGTTCTGGTTTGGCTCCCACAGGAAAAATCACATCACTACTTACATTAAGCAAAATGTTTCCCATTCTGTTACTTTTATGTCAAATCTAGAGTATGGGAAAACTCAGAGACCAGAGGCTGATGTGTAAATAGCTTGGTTCTTCTGTGACTTCTCTGGGTAGGCTACCTCCCTATGGTTATATTTTTGCCCCATCACAGCTGGCTTTCAAACACAAGTATGTACTAGAAATTCATTGAGATGATTTCTGTTCAACAGAAATTGAGTATGTTCCATTTTGAAGTGTTTTTGAGAGAAAAAAGATCGAAGCTGGCATAAATTTGGTAGGTTGGGTGCAAAGAAGTTGAGGAATAAAGATGGAGGAGGCAGAAAGCCATTGAGATACAGCAACTGGCAGTCATGGGAACAGAGCAAGGGGAATTTGCAGCAACTTGGCATATAGTATTAATTCTATATTTTGGTTGGTGAAAAAGATTAGCTTTCAGGGGAGCTACTACTTACACATTTTTCACCAGGTTCTTTCTGAAAGGTTCTCCTGCCTGGAGGCGAGTCATGGTGATTTCTCTTTCTCTTTTCTGCACTGGATCCATAGAACCCAGCACATCCCATTTTGAGATTTCCTTGAGAACAACTTTTTTACAATCTGTTAGTTAGAGAAGGAGGATCTTCTCATGGCACTTTAAATAGAGCCCGCTCTTTCTGATGGTTCTTTGGAGGATGTTGGGTTGAGACTCTATTTAATAAGATGAGTGACCAGTGAATCTTGTCCTCTGTAAGATTCAGGAATAAGTATCTTCTGTACTGCTGCAGTAACCTCTGATGAGGCTCAATGAATGGCCATGCATGTAGTCTTAACTGACTAAGATCATTTATTCTTTCATTCACTCTTGTATTCATGTATGTAATCATACATTTAATTAATGTTTATTGAGCTCCTATGAGGATTTAGATGCTCATAAGAATTGTAAGACATTTAAATCATGGCACTGCCCTGATATAATCCAGGTGAGAAGATAAAGCATAAAAGGGGACAGTATCATAAGACCAACTATGACTAAGGGTCTAGGAGTTTGGGGCACTTAATAAAGAACAGAAATGGGCCTGCCTCCCAAGAACCTAGAGTAAGTTGCTAGTTTACTGAAGCATGACAGTTTCCAAGCTATAGATAATGACAAAGGCCTATACCTACCTCATTGATACATGAGGGTAACAACCTATGGAGAGTGGAAGCTTTCCCTTTTCCTGTTAGGTGGTATAACCCACATGTAGGTTGATTCTGGGAGGATGATAAATGTACCGATCAGGCAGTTCTCTCATTTGGGAAATTCCAAATGAAGCTTATATCAGATTTCAAAGAATAAAATTTAGTTCCTCTTGTGGGTTCCACTGAACTGGAACATCCTTGAGAAATTCTGAGATTGCACCCCCGCCCCCAACCCCCCTCCGCCTACCACCACCTTGCTCCTACCTTTTCCTACCTTCCTTCCCTTTCACTTCAGCTTTCTCAGTTCTGGCTAACATGTAGGAAACTGATTTAGTTCTAGAACCTCCCAAGCATTCAGTCATAAAAGAATGTCCCAGAGGCAGAATAAAGCCAAGTGGCCCTGCTCACTGCCATCATGAGCCAAACACCATTCTGCCAGCTCTTCTCCCTTCCCTGGGGTGCCCTTCAGCTAGACCGGACACTCCTTGGGGACAGGGCCTAAGTGTAATAAATCCCTGGATCTCCACATTCTATTCTGTGATTCAGGCACAAAATCTTGCTGGTGTATTTGTCAAGTGACTCAGGAATGGGTCAGATGTTCAGATGCAGTGTACCAGTTCTTATCTATTAATAACAGAAAGCCTATTAGGGACTGTGCAGAGCCAGTTTTTTCAAGGCAGAGTGGAATCAGCCCCACTGATTCTGGTTTGAAGGGAGAACAGTTTCAGTGACCTACAAATTCTTCCTCGGCTGATTAATAACGGGAGAGTCTCTTTACTTAACAATCACACCTTCCCCTCATATGCCCTTCTGCCCTTGTGCTCAGAAATGTTCCTAGGTTCTGGTTTCACTTTCGACGGGTTTGGCCATCTGTACTTTTAGTCTTCGGACCAATTTACCAATGTGAGTAGGGTCAGGCTTCTTACTTGGGAGGTGGCTGGGCAAGTATTAATGATTTCAGGTCAGAGCTGCAGTAGAATTGAGAGAAATAAGAGATGACAATATACCATTCTGTGACCTGAAAGTAATCTTACAGATCTATTAAGATGTCTGAAATGACTCTCTTCTGCTCCAGGTGAAATTGCTCACACTATGTGTATTATTCACACACAAAATAAACACATGAATGACGTGTCTGTTCATTTCACCACCCTGCCTTGTAAATACAATTCTGACCATTGGGAGAGTTGGAAGAGCAGTAGAAAGGGCCTGAGAACCAGGTTCTAACTTCCCAATAATTTAATTGGCTTTACTCTTCTCAACTGTAAAATGAGGAGCTGGACTAGAACAACTCCTAAGAGCACTTCTAGCACTCAGATTCCCTGACTCATTAGCCTGCCAGAAAAATACGTCACCTGCCAAATATGGACTCAGCACCTACGTGTTACAGAAGCTCCCAGGCTACCCCTCCACACCTCCCTGGCTTCAGCATCCTGCTTCCCAAGCCTCTCAGGTACTATTGCCAGACCATTCCTAAAAAAAAAAAAAAAAATTACTTTCTCTTCTTTTATCAGCCCTTTCTTCTCTGCTTCCTCTTACTGTATTTCATTCATATTGGTGGGGCCTTCCCTGGTGGTCCAGTGACTAAGATTCCACACTTCTACTGGGGTCACAGGTTCAGTCCCTGGCTAGGGAACTAAGATCCTGCATATTGTACTATGTGACAATAAATAAATAAATTAAATAACTATTCTCATTTTAAAATAAATAAATCATATTGGTAGCCAGTATGTTTTTTCTGTCTGACTTTCTTCCATTAAGAATACATAGTCATTCATTTTAGTTATTCCTCAAACATATGTTAAGCAACTAAACATTTCCCATGTCTTGGGCTAGGTTGTGAATTTACAAAGACAGGAAAATGTAAGCTCATGGCGATGGGTCTGCTGTGTGACTTTCATGCACCCTGCTGCTGCTGCTGCTGCTAAGTCACTTCAGTCGTGTCCAACTCTACACGACCCCATAGATGGCAGCCCACCAGGCTCCTCCGTCCATGGGATTTGCCACGCACCCTAGGCACTCTCAATTTCCTGGGCCCCTTCTTCTACACAAAGAGATTAAAAGTGGTATTTTATAACTGTGTTAATATGAAGATGAAATCTTAAGCATATTATGTATTTAAGTATTTTCTTTAACCTCAGAATTCTCTGGGGCAGGGAGGTGGTGCCTAATGCGTAGGTTGGCCCTGGAGAAGACAAAGTAAATGGTTGCAGTGCAATATGGCAATTATACACATGCCCTATGAACAAAATTTCTACTTCTAGATCTACAGCCTCCCAAAATTCCATTGTGTCTTCTGTGGAAAGAGAAAGACAGGGCAGAAACAACCCAGGAAAGCGAGAAATGGTAAATTAGGGCTCCAGGAAATCCTTCTTTACTGGGATGGGCTCCTATGACCTTGAGAGTCCTCCCTTTGGTGGTAGCAGCCATCTGTTCTATATGGTATGAGTCATTCATTCACTCATTGAGTATCTTCTATGTTTCAGGCACTGACCTAGGTTCTTGCGGGTACATCAGTAAGTAGAACAATGTTTCTTGCCCTAACTCATCTGTCACATAAATCTGCAACTGGAAACAGAGCTTTTTGAAATGCATATTTCCTACTTTGTGCACTGGAAGCCAAGGTCTGCTGCATTTCCCAGATAAGTAGATACTAGTGCTCCATGCTCCCTGGCATGCTCAGTGGGGATGAGCCAGCTACCAAGAAGAGGGTACATGAGGGGTCACTGAGTGGCAGTTCATATGACCATTTTTTTCTGAACTCTATTTGCTGTTCTGAAGCATGATTTGGGCAAGTTTCTGGCAGACTTTTTATTTCTCTAGGAGTTTCATGTTAAATATACCTAGCAGCAGCAGCAGTAACTATTGCAACAAATATTTTGTCTTAAAATAGCAGTCTTGGTTCCATTTAGATTTTTAATGACAAAATGGATAACCTGATTTTATTTTCAACAAGTGGACGCTTCTAAATTTTCTATATGGCAGAAAGAAAAAGAATACCAAATGTTGCATTTTCAGGGAAAACTCAAAGCATAGCTTATTCAAGCAACACCACCTATGAATATATCACAGGTAGGAGATGCAAAGAGGACTTAGGAACTGAAGACTAGTAATTTAACATAAGTATCCTTCTTGCTGTTGGCCATTTTTCTAGATAATTTGTATTCTTGTTGTTCAATCAAATTTGATGCTATTTTCCCATTAGTTTAAACTCTGAGCTGGCTGATCTCATTGTTTCTAAAGTTCTAGAAGAAATTGTTGGCTCCCAGGTCTTTCCAGGTGGTAAAGAACCCGCCTGCCAATGCAGGAGACATAAGAGACGCAGGTTCGATCTCTGGGTTGTGACGATCCCCCAGAGGAGGGCGTGGCAACCCACTCTAGTATTCTTGCCTGAAGAATCCCATGGACAGAGGAGCCTGGTGGGCTACAGTCCATAGGGTCGCAAAGAGTTGGGCACGACAGAAGTGACTTAGCAGGCATGCACTCATGCAATGGGAAAGAAAGAGGGATAGTAGAGGCTACCCTGTTGAGGCTGATGCATCTTCTTTCCAGGCTGATACATAGAAATCAGT